>NC_138865.1:61111531-62311531 GCF_965194805.1 Balaenoptera borealis
AAGAACAAGTCAGCTATGCGTAAATGCTAATTGGCCTGCTGGCAGTTTATTAAACTGTTACATGGAAAAGGTGATTTATTTGATGATACAATTTATTAATTCTGCTGCTAAATTGGCAGAAACTTCCTTACATTCAGCTAGTATAAGTAGTGAATGAAGGATCTAGCTTTGAATATTTGGAGAAATGAGGATCCATGTACTTAAGAAAGGAGAGGATAGTCTGTCTACTAGAAATGATGGAATCCTCTTGACTGAAGTGAAACAGGCCAGAGAAAAGAAAAACACTGTTTTTGCCTCGATTCTTCTTTTATGAAGACCTCACTCATCCACTGCTCCCATACACATATGTTGGCATGTTGACAGATGTGGGAAGATTATAAAATATGAAAAATTACTAAATAGCAGAATATCCACTCAAATATGAATACAGACTCAAATTTAGACACAATTAAAGTGAATATTCAAACAGCACTACATAATTTTTTTATTCCTAAAAAAATTGATAATATCTATTTTTATCTAGGATATAGGAAATTACCTCTATTAGTTTCCTATTGCTGCTATAATAAATTACTATAAATTGTGGGTTAAAAATTAAAATTTGTTGTTTTACAGTTCTGAAAGTCTGAAGACCACAACAGGTTGCATCAGGCTATAATGTCAGCAAGGCTGCATTCATTTCTGGAGACTCTAGGAGAGACTGTTTGTCTTTTCTAGCTTCTAGAGGCTGTCTGCACATCTTGGCTCTTGGCCCCATTCCTCTGTCTTCAAAGCCATTAGTATTGTATCTCTGACTTTTCCCCCCCCCATATTTACATCTCCCTTTGACCACACCAGAAAGATTCACAGCTTTTAAGGACCAGTGGGATTAGATTGAGCCTACCTGGATATTCCAGGATTGTTTCTCATCTTAATTTCCTTAATCTTAATCACAACTGAAGAGTCCCTTTTGTCATGTAAAATAACATACAGATTCTGGGAATTAAGGTATGAATGTGTGTGTGTGTGTGTGTGTGTGTGTGTGTGTGTGTGTGTGTGTGTGTGTGTGTGTGTGTGTGTGTGTGTGTACGTGCGCGCAGAGGTAGTCATTATTCTGACTATCACAATTACATTTCTTCAAAAGAGTTTTTGATGCTTCTATATCAGGAACATTCAAGAAACTTCTGCATACTTTGCTTACTGTGTCTCACTCTAAAGTGGATGACAAAGGGACAAAGCACTCTGTAAAGTGTGACCCTGAGAAACCCACATATCTGCCGTCACTGCTGATCAAAGAGTGAAAAAGATTCCAATTCCCCTTCCAAATCTCAAACTAATGCTTCTCAAGGACAGACCATAAATCATTTAGAGAACTCTGATGAACACAACGCTTGGAAATGGAGTTTCTAAGCTTCCAAACTTTGTGGAAACAAACAAAAAATTAGAAGGATATAGAGATAAATACAGTTAACACAAAGGAAATATATCCCTTGACAGGTGAATTAAATTTAAATCACTAATGTAGGTATAAGTCATGGCTCAGAGTACTAAAGGTTTCTTCTTTTTTTTTATTGGAGTATAATTGATTTACAATGTTGTGTGAGTTTCTGCTGTACAATGAAGTGAATCAGCTATATGTATGCATATATCCCCTTCCTCTTGGACCTCCCTCACCCCCTCATCAAACCCTTCTAGGTCATCCCAGAGCACCGAGCTGAGCTTCCTGTGCTATACAGCATGTTCCCACTAGCTATCTATTTTACACATGGTAGTGTATTTATGTCACACCTAATCTCCCAATTCGTCCCACCCTCCCCTCCCCTCACTGTGTTCACATGTCTGTTCTCGACGTCTGCCTTTCTATTCCTGCCCTGCAAATAAGTTCATCTGTACCATTTTTCTAGATTCCACATATATGCATTAATATACGATATTTGTTTTGCTCTTTCTGACTTACTTCACTCTGTATGACAGACTCAAGGTCCATCCACATCTCTACAAATGACCCAATTTCATTTCTTTCTATGGCTGAGTAATATTCCATTGTATATATGTACCACATCTTCTTTATCCATTCATCTGTCAATGGACATTTAGGATGTTTCCATGCCCCGGATATTGTAAATAGGGCTACAATGAATATTGGGGTACCTGTGTCTTTTTGAATTAAGGTTTTCTCAGGGTATATGCCCAGTAGTGGGATTGCTGGGTCATATGGTAGTTCTATGTTTAGTTTTTTAAGGAACCTCCCTACTGTTCTCCACAGTGGCTGTATCAATTTACATTCCCACCAACAGTGCAAGAGGGCTCCCTTTACCCTGCATCCTCTCTAGCATTTATTGTTTGTAGATTTTTTGATGATGGCCATTCTGACTGGTGTGAGGTGATATCTCATTACAGTTATGATTTGCATTTCTCTATTAATTACTTCTGTTGAGCATCTTTTCATGTGCCTCTTGGCCATCTGTATGTCTTCTTTGCTGAAATGTCTATTTAGGTCTTCTGTCCATTTTTTAAATTGGGTTGTTTGTTGTTTTGATATTGAGCTGCATGAACTGTTTGTATATTTTGGAGATTAATCCTTTGTCCATTGCTTCATTTGCAAATATTTTCTCCCATTCTGTGGGTTGTCTTTTCATCTTGTTTATGGTTTCCTTTGCTGTGCAAAAGCTTTTAAGTTTCATTAGGTCCCATTCTCTTATTTTCATTTTTATTTTCATTACTCTAGGAGCTGGGTCATAAAAGATCTTGCTGTGATTTATGTCAAAGAGTGTTTTTCCATGTTATCTTCTAAGAGTTTTATTGTGTCTGGTCTTACATTTATGTCCATAATCCATTTTGAGTTTATTTTTGTGTATGGTGTTAGGGAGTGTTCTAATTTCATTGTTTTACATGTAGTTGTCCAGTTTTCCCAGCACCATTTATTGAAGAGGCTGTCTTGTCTCCATTGCACTTTCTTGCCTCCTTTGTCATAGACTGGATGATCATAGGTGCATGGGTTTACCTCTGGGCTTTCTATCTTGTACCATTGATCTATATTTCTGTTTTTGTGCCAATACCATATTGTCTTGATTATTGTAGCTTTGTAGTATAGTCTGAAATCGGGGAGCCTGATTCCTCCAGCTCCATTTTTCTTTCTCAAGATTGCTTTGGCAATTCGAGGTCTTTTGTGTTTCCATACAAATTGTATAATTTTTTGTTCTAATACTATGAAAAAGGCCATTGGTAATTTGGTAGGGATTGCATTGAATCTGTAGATTGCTTTGGGTAGTATAGTCATTTTCAGAGTATTTATTCTTCCAATACAGGAGCATGGTATACCTCTCTATCTGTTTGTGTAATCTTTGATTTCTTTCATCAGTGTTTTATAGTTTTCTGAGTACAGGTTTTTTGCCTCCTTAGGTAGGTTTTTTTCCTAGGCATTTTATTCTTTTTGATGTGATTGTATATGGGATTATTTCCTTGGTTTCTCTTTCTGATCTTTTGTTGTCAGTGTATAGGAATGCAAGAGATTTCTGTGCGTTAATTTTGTATCCTGCAACTTTACCAAATTCACTGATGAGCTCTATTAGTTTTCTGGTGGCATCTGTAGGATTTTCTATGTATAGTGTCATGTCATCTGCAAACAGTGACAGTTTTACTTCTTCTTTTTCAATTTGTATTCTTTTATTTCTTTTTATTCTCTGATTGCCATGCCTAGGACTTCCAATACTATGTTGAATAACAGTGGTGAGAGTGGACATCCTTGTCTTGTTCCTGATATTAGAGGAAATGCTTTCAGGTTTTCACAATTGAAAATGATATTTGCTGTGGGTTTGTCATATATTGCCTTTATTATGTTGAGTTAGGTTCCTTCAATGCCCACTTTCTGGAGAGTTTTTATCATAAATGGATGTTGAATTTTGTCAAAAGCTTTTTCTTCATCTATTGAGATATCATATGGTTTTTGTTCTTAAATTAGTTAATATGGTGTATCACATTGTTTTGCATATTGAAGAATCCTTGCATCCCTGGGATAAATCCCACTTGATCATGGTGTATGATCTTTTTAATGTGCTGTTGGATTCTGTTTGCTAGTATTTTGTTGAGGATTTTTGTGTCTATGTTCATCAGTGATATTGATCTGTAATTTTCTTTTTTTGCGACATATTTGTCTGGTTTTGGTATCAGGGTGATGGTGGCCTCATAGAATGAGTTTGGAAGTGCTCCTCCGTCTGCAATTTTCTGGAAGAGTTTGAGAAGGATAGGTGTTAACTATTCTCTAAATGTTTGATAGAATTCGCCTGTGAAGCCATCTGGTACTGGACTTTTGTTTGCTGGAAAATTTTTAATTACAGTATCAATTTCATTACTTGTGATTGGTCGGTTTCTATATTCTAATTCTTACTGGTTCAGTCTTAGAAAGTTGTACCTTTCCGAGAATTTGTCCATTTCATCCAGGTTGTCCATTTTATTGGCATATAGTTGCTTGTAGTAGTCTCTTATGATCCTTTGTATTTCTGCAGTGTCAGTTGTAATTTCTCCTTTTTCATTTCTAATTTTATTGATTTGAGTCCTCTCCCTTTTTTTCTTGATGAGTCTGGGTAAAGGTTTATCAATTTTGTTTATCTTCTCAAAGAACCAACTTTTAGTTTTATTGATCTTTGCTATTGTTTTCTTCATTTCCTTTTCATTTATTTCTGCTCTGATGTTTATGATTTCTTTCCTTCTACTACCTTTGGGTTTTTTTTTCTCTTCTTCTTCTTTCTCTAGTTGCTTTAGCTGTAAGGTTAGATTGTTTTTTTGAGATTTTTATTTTTTTCTCGAGGTTAGCTTGAATTGCTGTAACTTCCCTCTTAGAACAACTTTTGCTGTGTCCCATAGGTTTTGGATCATCGTGTTTTCATTGCCATTTGTTTCTAGGTATTTTTTTATTTCTTCTTTGATTTCTTCAGTGATCTCTTGGTTATTTAGCAGTGCACTGTTTAGCCTCTATGCGTTTGTGTTTTTTATGGTGTTTTTCCTGTAATTGATTTCTAATTTCATAGCATTAAAGAAGAGTTCTTTTTAGTTATGTTTGCAATTTAAAAATATTTCAGGAATTAAGGGTTAATGTGCCTCAAATTATTAAAATACCAACCTGTATATCTATGTGTGTATGTGGTTGTGTGTGTGGTTCTGTGTATGTGTCTACCAGTTCATTTTAGATAATGTCTGTTTGTGAAACTTTAGTTTTGAGAATTATACTTCTAAGAGGAATTATAACATAATGCTATGAGTTTACTAAATAACTTCATTTTCCTAGGTATAGAGCAAAGCTGCCTTTTATTTATTTATTTATTTTTGGTTGCATTGGGTCTTCATTGTTGTGCATGGGCTTTCTGTAGTGGCAGTGAGTGCTGGCTACTCTTCATTGTGGTGCTCAGGCTTCTCATTGCAGTGGCCTCTCTTGTTGCAGAGCACGGGCTCTAGGTGCTCGGGCTTCCATAGTTGTGGCACGTGGGCTCAACAGTTGTGGCTTGCAGGCTGTAGTGCGCAGGCTCAGTAGTTGTGGTGCGCAGGCTTAGTTGCTTCCCGGCATGTGGGATCTTCCTGGACCAGGGCTTGAACCCATGTCCCCTGCATTGGCAGGTTGATTCTTAACCACTGCACCACCATGGAAGCCCCAAAGTTGCCTTTTTGAACCACCTTGCATCTCAGTAGGCTCATGTCTTTGATTCTCATGATTAGAAGCTAGACAAGATGTATTACATCCTGTCTCAATTACATTTAGTAAATAAAAGTGACTTTAATTATTTTTTTTCACCATTCATAACAGGTTACAGACCGATGTGTTCAAAATCGGTCAGTTTCAAAAGAGGATGGCAGGTTTGGATGCACTTGACTTTAAATGAAGGAACAATAAAAGCTTGTATTCTTAATCCATAAAGATTTGGGAATTTAGCTATATTGGGGATATAGCTAACTCTATCCTGACTACTATAGAAATATTCTGATGTTTTTAAGGTATTGCTGAGCACAGGAAAATTAATAGTAGTAAATATATCTAACAATTGTCATTTTACATGCTTCCTACTTTTTTTCTTTATTATCTACTCTCTGCACAGCACTGTGCTAAGCACAGATGGGCCATGTTAGAAACTGTCCTCTCTGTGAAATTACACATTTTATGAATACCTAAAAATGTTTTGCTCTGATACTGTGAAATAATATATCACATATATATATATATAGTTTCATAGTCATATATTATTTTATATATATTCCATATAACTTATTAGATGTTTACTGTGGGAACCTCAAATAATTTCATAAGAAATAGCTTATTAATTCCTTTGGTACAAATGTGAGACAGGCACAATCATAATACCCATTTTATAGATAGTTATGCAGAAGCACATAAAGACTAAAACACTAGCCCGAGTCTATGTCCCTTGTTCTGACCCTCACATGCTTTCTATTTTTCAACTTGTATAAGCTTATTCTCTGGTATCTATGTGACATTTGTGAAATGAGAGAAAATCATCTCTCCTGGGAACAAAATGACATTGATAAACTTGGCAGAGACTTGACTGCCATTTCCCCAATTTGAATGACTTTTTTTTTCTGACACAGAAAATGCAGTAATTATAAATGAAAAAAATTTAAAAAGCTTAAAAGAAAATTTCCTCAAAGGAAGAAAATAGTTTTATATTAAAAAAACAAGGAGAATCACAAGAAATATAAGGTTATCAAAATTACTGAGAAAAAAATAGAGGACTTTTTCTTTTTTTTTAATAAACAAATCTGAGTTGTCTCTAAAGGTATAATTAACTGAGATGGAAAAGGGAAAACTGCACCAAACCACAAGTAGGTCAGGTCAGCTCATTTGTGATTCTCAGCTGCATGGGCTCTGACAGCTGGCTGAATATTTATTTATATATACATACATACATACATACATATATATATATATATATATATATATATATATATATATATATATATATGATATACATAAAGGCTGTAGTGATTTATTGGTCTTTCTTTCCCTACTGTCTGTGATATAAAAACATGGAAAGGAAAACCAATAGTTTTTCCTTCTTGCTTAGGAAAAACCTACATTGGAGACTTGAGTGTAATTATGAAATGCAGTTAGCTATACCCAAGTGCATAAAACACATTGCTAATTATATTTAAACACAGAGAAATTATGATGGGTGAAAGAAAATTTTGGTACTTTCTGGCCCTATAGATATTTTTATCTAAATTTTACTTCATATTTATATACCAATTAATTTTTAATGTTGTAAAAATTAAATATAACTCTCCTCCTCACTAAACACTCATAGACAAGTTAAACAGAAATATCAGCATTCCTCCTCTTTAAAAAGTCATTTTCAAATTTTGCAAGTAATAAAATTCTAGAAAAGTCAAAGTAATTCAGACATAAGCAAATTCTACCATGCTTGATTCATGAGACTCATTTGTCCCATTTAAAGGACACTCAGAAGAACAATTCATTACACCTGCCTCCCCTAAGTAACCCGTTATTTGCAACATTCTGTTGGGGAAGCATGCATAATGTTGTCCTCTGTTTTAGAAAACTAAATCCTGTACCCTGAACACACTTGAAATATTTTTTTATTGAAGTACAGCTGATTTACAATATTGTAATTGTTTCAGGTGTACAGCAAAGTATCCAGCAAAGTGAGTTATTTTCAATTATAGGTGATTACAAGATAGTGAATATAGTTCCCTGTGCTATACAGTAAATCCTTGTTGTTTATCTATTTTATTTTTGGTAGTGTGTATTTGTTAATACCATACTCCTAATTTATCCCTTCCCCTTTGGTAACCATGAGTTTGTTTCCTATGTCTGTTAGTCTGTTTCTATTTTGTATATAAATTCATTTGTACTATTTTTAAAATTCCACATATGAGTGATATCATGTAATATTTGTCTTTCTCTGTCTGATTTCACTTAGTATGATAATCTCTAGGTTCACCCATGTTGCTGCAAATGGCATTATTTCATTCTTTTTTACGGCTCAGTAATATTCCATTGTATCTATATATATATCTATATATCTATATATATAGATATTTACCACATCTTCTTTATCCAATCATCTGTTGATGGACATTTAGGTTGCTTCCATGTCTTTGCTATCATAAATAGTGCTGCTATGAACATTGGGGTGCATGTATCTTCTCGAATTAGAGTTTTTGTCTTTTCTGGATATATGCCCAGGAGTGGGATTGCTGGATCACACAGAAACTCTCTTTTTAGTTTTTTAAGAAACCTCCATATTGTTCTCCATAGAGGCTGTACCGATTTACATTCCCACCAACAGTGTAGGAGGGTTCCCTTTTCTCTACACCCTCTCCAGCATTTATTATTTGTAGACCTTTGGATGATGGCCATTCTGACCAGTGTGATGTGATACCTCATTGTAGTTTTGACTTGCATTTTCTAATACTTAGCAACGTGGAACATTTTTCATGTGCCTGTCGGCCATATATATATGTCTTCTTTGGAGAAATGACTATTTAGGTTTTCTGCCCACTTTTTGATTGGGTTGTTTATTTTTTCTGTGTTACTGAGTTGTATGAGCTGTTTGTATATTTTGCACATTAAGCGCTTGTTGGTTGCAACATTTGCAACTATTTTCTCCCAGTCTGTAGGTTGTCTTTTCATTTTGTTCATGGTTTCCTTTGCTGTGAAAAACTTATAAGTTTGATTAGGCCCCATTTGTTTATTTTTGCTTTAATATCTTTTGCCTTGGGAGACTAACCTAAGAAAACATTGCTACAATTTATATCAAAGAGTCTTTTGCCTATGTTCTCTTCTAGGAGTTTTATGGTGTCATGTCTTATATTTAAATCATTAGGTCATTTTGAATTTATTTTTGTTTATGGTGTGAGGGAGTGTTCTAACTTCACTGACTTACATACAGCTGTCCCACACTTGAAATATTTTATCTCTGAACTTCGGGTTGTTTTAGTATTCTGCACTATGTCTGTTATCCTATTCTTGTCACTCTTCCTCCAAGAAACTTGCCAATCCACCTCTACTCAGCAGCCTCTCTCTTCCTTTTCTCATGTCATATCAGTTTTTGCAGACCCAGCTCATGTATCTAACTACAGTCTCCTTCCTACTTCAAATCTCTGCACATGGGTTTCTGCTCCCACCACCCAACCAATGATCTAGATGATTTTCTTCCTAAGGCCAATAGAAAATATGGCTCATTACTACCTAAAACTGGCCAGAGGTGAGACTATTATACTCTGTCTCTCATTCATTACTCTTTTTCTTTATATGGCTTCCAAAAAATTACATTTTGGCTTCTCCATTTCTTTTCTTTCAGTGATCTTATTCCCCAGCCAATTTCTCAAGAGAAGCTACAAATAATCTCTTTTCCACATGTCCTTACTCCCTTTGAAATATTTACATAAAAACTATAGCCTGACACAATATTGTAAAGCAACTAAACTCCAATTAAAAATAAAAAATAAAAAATAAAAAATAATTTTCTAATTAAAAAAATAAAATAAATTTTAAAAACCTATAGCCTGAAGACTGTAAAATTTATATATTCAAACAAATAAACATACACATACTTTTATTAGCACTTAATCATTATTGTATCATGTGCATATCAAATTCAATGCACTTAAAATTGAGTTAATATTCAAAAAGCACATATAATAGATATTGGCCCATAGTAAGCAAATACTTCTTAAAAAATAAAATTTGCCAACAACTATAAGGCAATAAAGTGGACAACCTAGAAGAAATGGACAAATTCTTAGAAACATACAATCTGCTAAGAGTGAACCAGGAAAAAAGAGAAAATATTAACAGACATATTACCAGTAATGAAATTGAATCAGCAATTTAAAAACTTCCAGGAAACTAAAATCCAGGACAGGACCAGATGGCTTCACAGGTGAATTCTACCAAACCAAACATTTAGAGAAGTGTTAACATCTTACCTTCTCAAACTATTCCAAAAAATTGTAGAGGAAGGAATGCTTCCAAACTCATTCTATGAGGCCAGCATCACCCTGATACCAAACCAGACAAAGATTATCACACACACATACACACACACACACACACACACACACTAATTTACAGGCTAGTATCACAGATGAACATAAATGCAAACATCCTGAACAAAATGTTAGTAAACCAATCCAATGTTACATTTAAAAGATCATACACCATGATCAAGTGGGTTTTACCCCAGAGATACAAGGATTTTTCAGTATCTACAAAAATCAGTGTGATACACTGCATTATCAAATAGAAGAATAAAAATCATATGATCATCTCAGCAGATGCAGAAAAACCTTTTGACAAAATTCAACATCCAATTACGATAAAACCTATCCACAAAATGGGCATATAGAGAACATACTTCAACATAATAAAGGACATACATTGCAAAACCACAGCTAAAATCATACTCAACAGTGAAAAGTTGAAAGCATTTCCTCTAAGATCAGGAATAAGACAAGGATGCCTACTCTCACCACTTTTATTAAACACAGTATTGAAAGTCCTAGCCACAGTAATCAGAGGAAAAAAAGAAATAAAATAAATCCAAATTGGAAAGGAAGAAGTAAAGCAGTCACTGTCTGCAGATGACATGATACTGTACATAGAAAATCCTAAAGACACCAACAGAGAACTACTAGAGTTCATTAATGAATTTGGTAAAGTTGCAGGATATGAAATTAATATACAGAAATCTGTTGCATTTCTATACACTAACAATGACGTATCAGAAAGAGAAATTAAGGAAACACTCCCATTTACCACTGAATCAAGAAGAATAAAATAGCTACGAATAAACCTAAGACATAAAAGACCTGTACTCAGAAAACTATAAGACATTAATGAAAGAAATTAAAGATGAAACAAACAGATGGAAAGATATATTGTGTTCATGAACTGGAAGAATTTATATTGTTAAAATGACCAGACTATCCAGGACAATCTACATATTCAATGCAATCCCTAACAAATTACCTATGGCATTTTTCACACAACTAGAACAAAAAAATTTTTAATTTTATGGAAACACAAAAGGTCCTGAATAGCCAAAACAACCTTGAGAAAGAAGAACAGGGCTGAAGAAATCATTCTCCCTGTCTTCAGACTATAGTACAAAACTAAGTAATCAAAACAGTATGGTACTGGCACAAAAACAGACACAGAGATCAATGGAACAGAATAGAGAGCCCAGAATAAACCAACATACTTATATGGTCAATTAATCTATGACAAAGGAGGCAAGAATACACAATGGAGAAAAAACAGTCTCCTCAATATGTGGTGCTGGTGAAACTAAAGAGCTACATGTGAAAGAATGGAAGTAGAACATCTTAGACCATATTCAAAAATAAACACCAAATGGATTAAATACCTAAATGTAAGATGAGAAAACATAAAACTCCTAGAAGAAAACATAGGCAAAACACTCTTTGACATGAATTGTAGCAAAAAGGGGTTAACATCCAAAATACATAAAGGCTTATACAACTCAACATCAAAAAAACAAACAACCTGACTATAAAAGGGCAGAAGATCTGAATAGACATTTTTCCAATGAAGACATACAGATGGCCAACAGGCACATGGAAAAATGTTCAACTATGTTAATCATCAGAAAAATGCAAATTAAAACAACACTGAGATATCACCTCACCCCTGTCAGAATGGCTATCATCAAAAAGACCACAAATATCTAATGTTGGCAAGGTTGTGAAGAAAAGGGAACCCTCATACACTATTGTTGGGAATGCAAATTGGTACAGCCACTGTGGAAAACAGAATGGTGGTTTCTCAAAAATCTAAAAGTAGAACTACCATGTGATCCAGCAACTCCACTCCCGAGCATATATCCGAATAAAACAAAAACACTAATTCTAAAAGATACATGCACACCAATGTTTATAGCATTACTTACAATTGTCAAGCACCTAAGTGTCCAGTAACAGATGAATGGATAAAGATGTGGTATATTCCATTGAGTGTGTGTGTGCATGTGTGTGTGTGTGTGTGTGTGTATATATATATGGAATACTACTCAGCCATAAAGAAGAATGGAATTTTACCATTTATAACAACATGGATGGACTTCGAGGGTATTATGCTAAGTGAAGTAAGTCAGATAGAGAAAGAAAAATATCGTATGAAATCACTTACATGTGGAATCTAAAAAATAAAAAAACTAGTGAACATAACAAAAGGAAAACAGACTACAGATAAAGAGAACAACCTTGTGGTTTCCAGTGGGAGAGGGAAAGGAGGAGGGGCAAGATACGGGTAGGGGGTTAAGAGGTACAAACTGTTATGAATACGGTCAATAAGCTACAAGGACATATTGTACAACACAGGGAATATAGTCAACACAGGGAATATAGTCAACATATCTTGCTTG
Organism: Balaenoptera borealis; assembly: GCF_965194805.1. Lineage (NCBI taxonomy): Eukaryota > Metazoa > Chordata > Mammalia > Artiodactyla > Balaenopteridae > Balaenoptera > Balaenoptera borealis. The sequence continues at coordinate 61,123,924 of NC_138865.1, forward strand.
TATTGCTGAAATATCCTTCTAATAAGACCCTCACCTTTCAAGTTCAGTTTTCAAAAATTCCAAGAAAATATTCTAAAAGAACAAAATTATTCATAGCAGTTTATTTAAATTCATTCAAGGTTTTGCATATCTTTACTGAATACTTTTAAACCCCTGTGTAAAGCATTCAAGATTTCTTCTACTTCTCCAGAGCTACCTCTCATCAGTACTACTCTTACATTCTATGCTACAACCATACCCAACTACTTTTAGCACCCCGATGGATCATGTTCACTGTTATATTTGGGCCCTTTGACATGAAATACTTTCTATCCTGCCTCAAGTTTATCTTGGTTTGCATAGCACATTATTTTCTTTCAAAATTCAGACAAGGAAACCCCTCAGTCTTTTTCTGATGCTTCAATCTGATGTGCTTAACCCCTTTTCTATGGTTCCATAGTATTCTGAGTCTGTCTCTATCATAGCACATAGTAGTCTATATTTTAATCTTCAGTTCGCTTGTCAAAAGTACAGGGAATATGATACGTTGCATTCTTCCTGCCCAGTCCAGTGTCTGGTTTACCATCTGGCAGTAAGACTTATGACAGAAAATGAGTAAAGTGATAGAGAATTCAAGTATCATCAATTTTAAAATAAGGTAAAAAATTACCTATTAGATTTCCATGTATTCTTTTTGGCATATAAGTCAACAATAATTTATTAATATTTGCAACTTTGCTATTTTTTAATCATTTATTTTTTATTTGTTTTTTTCCATGGCAATGAGGTCTAGCAGGTTGCAACAATGATATACACCTGTGATGGCATCACAGGCTTAGGAAGTGGATTCAGGGAGAAAGGTCAGTTCATTTCTCTGAAGAATGCTATAATAATGCCTTACAATATTTGTCTTACTATCACTGATTCTCCCACCCACAAACAGTAGCACACTGGGCAGAACCAAAGAAAGTTGCTAAAAGGAATAATTCCTGCTTGGGAACTAAGGAAATTGACCAATAAGAATATTCACACATATAAATACCACATAAATTTCAGTAAGTTCTTTAAAATGCTTATTCTGATATCCTATCTAATTGATACATATCAGGTTTTAATTCTGGCACCAACAAGACTTAAAGGTATTAAAGAAAATATCCAAGATATTCTAAAAAGTTTCAATAAATTTTGTAAGTGTGTTTACCCAACTTGTCAGGAATTACATGTCAGAAATCTCCTAAACCTTATCTTTACATGCCAGGAAAATACAGTTCAAAGAGAACAAACAAGGAAGGAAGCAGATAGGACAGTTTTTAGCAGTAGCATCACACAGGATCTGTCAGAAAGAGCAAGAAACTGCACAAAAAAACGAATTTAAAATTGTCAATTGGCCTTTGTTCTTTAAAGGAAACAATTTCCTTGTAATTGTCCAAAGGTCTCACGTATGGAATTAATATGGCTCAAATATGACCCTTTTTTCCTGCTCTCAAAGAACCTAAAATTATTTTGAAGGACATTTTAAGATAATATGTCCCTATATGAATTTAAACTTCCAAAATATTTACTATCTAAAGGGGCCACAAAAGTTATTCTGTCTACCATAAATATTCAAGACATTCTCTAGATTAAGTACCAGCAAACTATGACCCACAGGCCAAATGTGGTCCATCAGTTGTTTTCTATAAATAAAGTCTACTGGACTACAGCCATTCCCATTCCTTTGTATTATTTGTGGCTGTTTTCTCACTATAACAGAGGAGTTGAGTAGTCACAGAGATGATACAACCCTCAAAGCCTAAAATATTTACTACATGAAACTTAGAAAAATAGTTTGCTGACTCCTGCTGAAACTCTTATAATAATTTATATCTCATCAAATCATAAGAAAGTCTTCCCAAAGCACAACATACAGCTAATACAGATGTCCCAATATTTTGACACGGATACATGTACACACACGTATGTGCACACACACATAGACATACATGTATTTACTGTATTTTTAAATAATCTGCCCACAAACAACAGTTTTTACCATGACAAAGCAAATCTTCAGCATCTTTTAATAACACTGAAGAAGATTGCCACGTGAAATATCATAGACTGATCCATCGTTGGATGGCTGACACAGCAGGGCTGCCTTAGCTTTTAAAATTATGAGGGTCATATTTGGTCAATGCAAGAAAGAATTAGGTAATTTATCCTACCTAATAAAGATAGGATAAAATTTTTATGTTTTCAAAATAGACAGGGGTCAGGTTAATCTAGGATGGTAGGAAAAGGAAAAATGAAATAAAGGGGAATATCAGACCAAGATGGAGTACCAGAGCCTAAAACCTGAACAGAAACAATGCCTTTCAGCATGAAAAACTTTTTTTAAAAAATGGACAAGGTATATGCATTAATGGTCTCAAGTTTTATATCAGACAAGAAAGGACTATAATCCTTGAGAGGTTAAAAAAAACGCACACAAAAGAGATTAATGCAATAATTTTCACATCTTGCCTATAGAATGTTTTCTGATTATCGTACAGAAGGACAAACACAGGCTAGCTCAGCAGTCCGCGTGAGTTGTGAAATGGAGCTGGGCTTTTATGAAGGCTAAAGCAGCTAGAAGTGGAGTATTGGCAGGGAGAGAACTGCAGAGAGACAGAGCTCTGGATAGCTTTGAAGGTTCCCTTTTTAGTATCTGAATACTTTTAAACCCCTGAATACTTGAATCAGCTGAATACTTGATCAGCTGAATACTTGATCAGCTCATATATATATGTCAGGCAACGACTCAAGGCTAGGAGGAAAACAAACAAACACACAGATAATTAGAGGGAAAACTAAAACTCCTTGAGTTGACCAAAGGAAGTTATTGCGTGCTCTTCCCACTAGCCAGAGTAGAAACCCTCCTCACAGTTTGTTAACATTGGGTAAAGTATTCAGAAGAGTTTAGTTAAATAGTGGAGAAAAATTAGCCCTAGACCAAACACTACTCTGGTCTAACCTAAAACTGCTTAAAAGCAAGACTCTAAAGGATCAGGGCATTTTCCATTTACTCAAACATGTCCCAGAACAAAGCTCCAAAATAAAGAAATGCAATAAAAATCACAATCCAACAAAGTAAAATTCACAACGCCTGACAAAAAAAAAACCTAGAAAAACAAACAAAAATTACCAGACACCATAAAAGCAGGACAACAAACTCATAAAACAAAGTGAAAAAAATCCATCATTTTAAAATGACTCAGATGTGAACATATGAGAATCAGTAGACACTGACACTAAAGTAGTTGTTAAAAGTGTTTCCATGTTGAAAAGTTAGAGGAAAGATTGCACATGTTAAACAGAGACATGGTAATTATGGATTAAGACTCAAACTTTTAGAGATTAAAATTATAATGTCTGAGATTAAAAAATGCTCTAATTGGGGTTAATGCTGATTAAATATTTCAAAAGAAAATATCAGTGACTTGAAGGCAGTGGAATAGAAACTACCCAAAATGAAGCACAGAGGAAAAAAAACTGAAAAAAAAAGAGAACTGAAAGTTGGGCAGATGCAGAAAAGTGTTTAAATAAATGATGAATGACTAATTTTTTTCCCAAATTTTATGAAAAGTAAAAAGCTACAGACTGAAAAACTAAATGAATCACAAGCACACACACATACAAAAAAACCCCTAAAAGGCACATCATAATTCAATTAGTTAAAATCAGTGATGAAGAGAAAATCTGATAGTTTTCAATATTCAGTACTTTAACATCCTTGGTTAAACGTATATTTAGGACTGCTTTCTTAATTTCTCTTCCAGAGAGTTCATTAGTAGCAAATGAATTTTACACACTGATTTTGTATCCTACACCTTTAGTGAATTTATTAGTTATAATAGCATTTTGTGGAGTCTAGGGTTTTCTTTTCTTTTTTTTTTAATTAATTAATTTATTTATTTATGGCTGTGTTGGGTCTTCGTTTCTGTGCGAGGGCTTTCTCTAGTTGTGGCAAGTGGGGGCCACTCTTCATCGTGGTGCGCGGGCCTCTCATTATCGTGGCCTTTCTTGTTGCGGAGCACAGTCTCCAGATGTGCAGGCTCAGTAATTGTGGCTCACGGGCCTAGTTGCTCCGTGGCATGTGGGATCTTCCCAGACCAGGGCTCGAACCCGTGTCCCCTGCATTAGCAGGCAGATTCTCAACCACTGCGCCACCAGGGAAGCCCAAGTCTAGGGTTTTCTATACATAATATGTCATTTGCAAATATTGACAGTTATACATTTTCCTTGGCAATTTGGATGCCTTTTATTTCTTTTTCTGGCCTAATTGCTCTAACTAGACCTTCCAATATTATGTTGAATAAAAGTGTCAGGAGTGGGCATCCTCGTTTTGTTCCTGATCTTTGATGAAAAGCCTCAGTTTTTCACCTTGAGAATGATGTTAGCTGTGAGCTTGTCATATTTAGCCTTTATTATGTTGAGGTTATGTTCCCTCTATACCCACTTTGTATCGAGTTTTTATCATAAATGAATGTTGAATTTTGTCAAATGATTTTTCTGCAGCTATTCAGGTGATCATATGGTTTTTAAATATGTTGTTATCCCGGTGTATCACACCGATATGTGGATATGTTGAACTATCTTTGCATCCCTGAAATAAATCCCACTTGATCATGGTATATGATCCTTTTAACCTTTTCTTGAATTTGGTTTACTAATATTTTGCTGATGATATTTGCATATATGTTCATCAGGTGTGTACTTTTCTTGTGGCATCCTTGTCTGGTGTTGATATCAGGGTAACGCTGGCCTCATAAAGTGAGTTTGGAAGTGTTCCCTCCAGTTCTATTTTTGGAAAAGTTTAAGAAGGATTGATATTAATACTATGAATGTTTGGTAGAATTAATCAGTGAAGTTGTCTGGTTCTGGACTTTTGTTTGTTGGGAGAGTTTGATTACTGACTCAATTTCCTATACTAGTAATCAGTCTGTTTAGATTTTCTTTTTTTTTTTTTAACTTTCATATTTTTTAGTGAGGTATAGTTGATTTACAATGTTGAGTTAGTTCTGGGTACACAGCAAAGTGATTCAGTTATACATATATATACACACACATATACACACACACACACACATATATATTTCTTTTTCATATTCTTTTCCATTATAGACTATTATAAGATATTGAACATAATTATCTGTGCTAGGATCTTGCTGTTTATCTATTTTACATATAGTAGTTTATATCTCCTAATCCCAACTCCTAACTTATCCCTCCACCTCCCCTTTCTCCTTTGGTAACCGTAAGTTTGTTTTCTATGTCTGTGAGTCTATTTCTGTTTTGTATATAAGTTAATTTGTATCATATTTTAGATTCCACATACAAGTGATATCATATGATGTTTGTCTTTCTGTGTCTGACTTATTTCACCCGGTATGACAATCTCTAGGTCCATCCAAGTTGCTGCAAATGGCATTATTTCATTCTCATATATATATATATATATATATATATATATATAGACACACCAGGTCTTCTTTATCCATTCATCTGTTGATGGACATTTAGGTTGCTTCCATGTCTTGGCTATTGTAAACAGTGTTGCTATGAATATTGAGGTGCATATATCCTTTCAAATTACGAGTTTTCTCTGGATAGATGACCTGGAGTGGGATTGTTGGATCATATGGAAACTCTATTTTTAGTTTTTTAAGGAACCTGTATACTGTTTTCCATAGTGGCTGAACCAGTTTACATTGCCACCAACAGTTTATGAGGGTTTCCTTTTCTCCACACCTTCTCCAGCATTTATTTGTAGACTTTTTAATGATGGCCATTCTGACCAGTGTGATGTGATACTTCTTTGTAGTTTTGATCAGCATTTCTCTAATTATCAGTGATGTTGAGCATATTTTCATGTGCCTCTTGTCCATCTGTATGTCTTCTTTGGAGAAATGTCTACTTAGGTCTTCTGCCATTTTTTGATTGGGTTATTTGATTTTTGATTATTGAGTTGGATGAGCTGTTTGTATATATTGGAAATTAAGTCCTTATTGGTCGCATCATTTGCAAGTATTTTCTTCCAGCCCATAGGTTGTTTTTTCGTTTTGTTTAGGGTTTCATTTGCTGTGCAAAAGCTTATAAGTTTGATTAGGTCCCATTTGTTTATTTTTTCATTTATTTCTATTGCCTTGGGAGACTGAGCTAAGAAAACATTGCTACAATTTATGTCAGAGAATAAATCATATTGCCTATGTTCTCTTCTAGGAGTTTTGTGGTATCATGTCTTATATTTAAGTCATTAAGCCATTTTGAGTTTATTTCTGTGTATGGTGTGAGGGAGTGTTCTAAGTTCATTGATTTACATGTGGCTGTCTAGCTTTCTCATCACCACTTGTAGAAGAGACTGTCTTTTCTCCACTGTATATTCTCTCCTCCTTTGTCCAAGATTAATTGACCATAGGTGTGTGATTTATTTCTGGGCTCTCTATTCTGTTCCATTAATCCATATGTCTGTTTTTGTGCCAATACTATTATATTTTTATTATTGTAGTTTTGTAGTATTGTCTGAAGTCTAGGAAGGTTATGCTTCCAGCTTTATTCTTTTTCCTCAGGATTGCTTTGGAAATTCTGGTTCTTTTATGGTTGCATATAAATTTTAGGATTATTTGTTCTAGTTCTGTGAAAAATCTCATGGGTAATTTGATAGGGATCTCATTAAATCTGTAGGTTACTTTGGGAAGTATGGCCATTTTAATAATATTAATTCTTCTAATCCAAGAGCATGGGCTATCTTTCCATTTCTTTAAATCATCTTCAGTTTCACTTATCAATGTTTTATTGTTCTCAGCATAGAAGTCTTTCAATTCCTTGTTCAGGTTTATTCCTAATTATTTTATTATTTTATTCTTTTTGATGTGATTTTAAAAGGGATTTTTTTTTTACTCTCCCTTTCTGATATTTCCTTGTTAGTATAAAGGTATGCAACAGATTTCTGTATGTTACATGTATCCTGCTATCTTGCTGAATTCATTTATAAGTTCTAGTAGTTTTTGTGTGGAGTCTTTAGCATTTTCTATATAGAGTATCATGTCACCTGCATATGATGACTATTTTACCTGTTCCCTTCTAATTTGGACACCTTTTATTTCTTTTTCTTGTTTGACTGCTGTGGCTAGGACATCCAATACTATGTTGAATAGAATTGGTTAGAGTGGGCAATCCTTGTCTTATTCCAGATTTTAGCAGGAAGGCTTTCAGCTTTTCACCATTGGGTATCATGTTGGCTGTGGGTTTGTCATAAATGGCTTTTACTATGTTGAGATGTGTTCCCTCTATATCCACTTTGGTAAGAGCTTTTATCATGAATAGATGTTGAATTCTATCAAATGCTTTTTCTGCATCTATTGAGATAATCGTGAGGTTTTTTTTTCTCATTTTTTTGTTGACATGGTATATCACATTGATTTGCATATGTTGAACCATCTTTGTGACCCTGGGATAAATTTAACTTGATTATGGTGTATGACATTTTTTTATGTGTTGTTGGATTCAGTATGATAATATTTTATTAAGAATTTTTGATTGGATTGTTTGTTTTTTTGATATTGAGCTGCATGAGCTGTTCATATATTTTGGAGATTAATCATTTGTCAGTTGCTTCATTTGCAAATATTTTCTCCCATTCTGAGCATTGTCTTTTTGTCTTGTTTATGGTTTCCTTTGCTCTGCAAAAGCTTGTAAGCTTAATTAGGTCCCATTTGCAGGGCAGGAACAGAGGCAGATGCAGAGAATGGACATGTGGACACAGGGTGGGAAGGGGAGGGTGGGACAAACTGGGAGATTAGGATTGACATATATATACTACCATGTGCAAAATAGATAGCTAGTGGGAACATGCTGTATAGCATAAGGAGCTCAGTTTTGTGCTCTGTGTTGACCTAAATGGGTGGGATGAAGGGGGAGAGTGGGAGAGGGGTTCAAGAGGGAGGGGATATATGTATACATACTTGATTTACTTTGTTGTACAGCAGAAACTAACACAGCATTGTAAAGCAACTATACTACAATAAAAAGAAAATAATTACAGAGAAAAAAAGAATTTTTGCATCTATATTTTTGGTATTGTTTTGTCTGGTTTTGATATTTGTATTATGGTGGCTTCATAGAATGACTCTGGGAGTGTTCCCTCCTCCTCTTCAATCTTTTGAAAGAGTTTGAGAAGGATCAGTATAATATCTTCTATGTATGTTTGGTAGAATTCCCCAGTGAAGTCTTTTGCTCCTGAAATTTGTTTACAGTCTTTTTTTTTTTTTTTTAATGCATTCTATTTCACTGCTTGTGTTCAGTCTGTTCAAATTATCTATTTCTTCTTGATTCAGTTTTGGTGAGTTAGTTATATGTTTCTAGAGACTTGTCCATTTCTTTTAGGTTGTCCAATTTGTTGGCATCTAATTGTATTCTTGTTTGTTTGTTGTTTTTTTTTTGTATTTCTGCAGTATTGGTTATTTCTCCTTCTTTTATTTTTTATTTTATTTATGTTATCTCTCTTTTCTTCTTGGTGAGCCAGGCCAGAGGTTTGTCAATTTTATTTACCTTTCAAAAAATCAGCTCTTGGTTTTATTGATTTTTTTCTATTGCTTTTTATCTACATTTTATTTATTTCCTCTCTGATATTATTTCCTTCCTTCTGCAGGCTTTAGGCGATGTTTGTTCTTCTTTTTCTAATTCTTTTAGGTGGTAGGTTAGGTTGTTTGAAATTTTTCTTGCTTTTTTGAGGAAGGCCTGTATCTCTATGAATTTCCCTCTTAAAACTTCTTTTGCTGTGTCTCAGATTTTCTGTGGTTGTGTTTTCATTGTCATTTATCTCAAGGTATTTTTTAATTTCCTCTTTGATTTCATCATTGACCCATTGGATTTTTAGTAGCATGTGGTTTAGTCTCCATGTAACCTTTTTTAATCTCATTTCCCTTTCTTTCATTTCTTTTGGTTGGTCTTTAGTTTCATTCCATTTTGTCCAGAAAAGATAGTTGAAATAATTTCTAATCTCTTAAATTTGTTGAGGCTTGTTTTGTGTCCTCATACTTGGTCTATCCTAGAAAATGTTCTGTGTGCACTTAAAAAGAATGTATATTCCGGATTCTTTTGGATGTAATATCCTGAAACTATCAATTAACTTTCTATTGTGTCATTTAGGATCTCTGTTGCCATATTGATTTTCTATCTGGAATATCTGTCCATTGATGTGAGTGGGGTGTCTAAGTCTCCTATTATTACTGTATTCCCACCAATTTCTCCATTTATGTCCATTAGTATTTTATTGTATTTAGGTGCTTCTATATTGGGTGCATATATGTTAATGAATATAATATCCTCTTCTTGTATTGGTCCTTTTATCATTATATAATGTCCTTTATCTTTCTTTATGTCTTTGTTCTAAAGTCTATTTTGTCTGATCTGAGTATTGCTACCCCCACTTTCTTGTCATTTCTGTTTGCATGTAACTTTTTTTTCCATCCCCTCCCTTTTAATCTTTGTGTGTCCTTTAAGCTAAAGTGTGTCTCTTGTAGGCAGCATATTCTAGGCTCTTATTTTAACCGTCCAATATGCTATTATATGTCTTTAGATCACAGAATATAGTCCATTGGCATTTAAGGCAATTATTGCTAGACATGAATTTATTGCCATTTGAAATCTTATTTTCCAGATGATTTTGTATTCCTTCTTTGTTCCTTTCTTCTTTCCTTTTGTGGTTTGATGATTTTCTTTTGTACTATGCTTGAGTTCTCTTCTTTTTGGTTTTTGTGAATCTATTGTATGTTTTTGATTTGTGGTTACACTGTTTTTCAAGGATGTTAACTCATTACTACATCTGCTTGCTCTAGACTGGTAGTCATATAGGCTCAAACACTTTTTTTTTTAAATATATATTTTTACACCCTCCCATTTTATGATTTTGATGTCCTCTTTTACATCTTCATGTTTATTCTTTTACTGTTTGTTGTAGTTATTATTGCTTTCACAATTTTTTTTTAATCTATGTACTGCTTATTTAAGTGATTTTCTTTTCAATTGTGATTTTCTCTTTCCTATACATTATTGCTTTTTTTCTATTTAGAGAAGACCTTTCAATATCTCTTTTACAATAAGTTTAGTATTGCTGTATTCTTTTAGTTTTTGCTTGTCTGAGGGATTCTTTATCTCTCCTTCTAATCTAAATGATAATCTTGCTGGGTAGAGTATCCTAGGTTGCATATTTTTTCTTTTTAGGACTTTGAATGCATATTGCCACTCCCTTCTGGCCTGCAACATTTCCGTAGAGATATCAGCTGATAGCCTACAGGGATTCCCTTGTAACTAACTCTTTGCTTTTCTCTTGCTGCTATTAGAACCTTCTCTTTAACTTTTGCCATTTTAATTATAAAAATGTCTTGGTGTAGTTCTGTTTGGGTTCATCTTGTTTGGGACCCTCTGTGCTTCCTGTACCTGGATTTGGGCAATTTAAAGTCATAATTTCTTCAGATGCATTTTTATTCCCCTTTTCTCTTTCTTCTCCTTCTGGGATCCCTATTATGCATAGATTGGCTCAATTCATATTATCCCATAGGTCTCTTATATTGCTTTCTTTTTTTTTTTTTTTTAATTTGTCTTTCTGTCTGCTGTTCTGATTGGGTGATTTCTTTACTCTATCTTCCAGATCACTTATTTGTTCTGCATTATTTGTTTATTGCCTTTAGCTCAGCTTTCATCTCGGCAAATGAGTTTTCTAATTTTAACTGGCTCTTCTTTATAGTTTCTACTTCCGTGTTACACTGATCTGCCTTTGTATTGATAGTCTTTCTTTATTCCTTCAGTATTTTTATTACCTTCTTTTTGAACTCAGGATTGGGTAGACTGGGGAGGTCTGTTTCATTGTTTGTTCTCTCAGTAGATTTCTCTTGTTCTTTTAATTAGGAGTGGTTTCTCCTTCATTTTATTTATATTTCTCTGATTCTATAAATTTAGGAGAAACAGTCATCTACTGTGGTCTTGAAGGAGTGTTTTTATGTGGGAGCATCCTTGTGTAGCCTACGTTGAGTCCAATATTTTTGACTCGAGGGCTGTTTTTAGTATAGATACCTGCCATGTCTTAGCTTAGTGTGTGCTGATTGCTATCCCCTTGATAGGGTTTGTGATTACTGTGGTGACCAGAGCCTGCACTGGATGTTGAGTGTGACCTCCTATTTGCTCTGTGGTTGTCACATCCCTGTTGAGGTCAGGGTCTGCTCCCCAGTTGTTGGAATAGAAACCCCCAGATCAGTTCCTGAGCTGCAGTGTGAGTTAGGTGGGACTGGAGCACTTCTGTTGGGAGAAGAGCCACTGAGTATTCCTCCACAGGAGCTTTCCACTGGGAAGTGCACTCTGTGTTGTTGCCCATCACCCATTGTGTGTGCTCACAAAGTACACTATTATTGGCACTGTCCTCAGCTCTGCCTCAGCTGTGGGAATGCATGCAATCATCCTGGATGTCCATCAGTCACTGTGCTCCCAAAGCCACCACACAGATCTGCTGATGAAGTCAGGCATTGGGACCACTGTAGTCGAACACCTGGACCCACCATGGAAGCTATGGAGTCAGCCCAGACCCCAGCCCCGCCTCCACATGCAAGGTCCACAGCTACTAATGCTGGACCTGTCCCAGTCCCAGCCAAAGGAGCACCAGTAATCTGCTCAGACATCACACAGGCATTGGGCTTACAAGGTGCCTGTAGCGTAAATCCTTCAAAGCCACCAGGACATGGCTTAGATTTCAGCCCTGTTTCCAAAATCCCATGGTCCCTGGGGATTGGCTCAGATTTCGGCCCCTTCTCTGCATGTGGGCAACCTGAGCTTGTAGAGGCAGAGTTGGGCCTACTGTGAGCACTTTGAGAATGAGGCTACTATTGCAGGACCCTACCCCTCCCTTCATGCTTGTGTTCACAATGGGGCTTCCATGGTGGACCTGGGTTCTTCCCTGTTTGCAGCTCAGACCACACGCCAGCCCCTTCAGGCTATGTTCATGCAGCCAGCCCCAGTCCTCCCCCCAGATCTGTCTGTTGACGCACACACACATGTCTCGAGCTGGGGACTGCAGTGAGGTGGCCAGTAGCATCTGTGCTGGTCTCTTTCTGTTCTGCCTGCCACAAGCCAGATGCTGCATTCTCCTCTGAGCCTCTGGAGCTCCTTATCTGTCCCAGCTGATCTTTCAGCCATTGAAGGAGATTCTCAGCGTTAGGGAACATTTCCTCTTTCACAGCTCCCTCCTAGGAGCACAGGTCCCATCAGATTCCTTTTTATTTTTCTTTCATCCTACCTGATTATGTGGTGGTCTTTCTTGCAGCTTTGGTTGTATGAGATCTTCTGCCAGTGTTCAGTAGGTATAGTGTGAGAATTGTTCCACATGTGGATGTATTTTTGATGTATTTGTAGGAGGAGGTGAGTTCCATGTCCTTGTATTCTGCCATCTTGATTCACAGAAGAGGAATCTTGGAAGGTTGTATGTTTCTAAGTATTTATCCATTTCTTCTAGGTTGTCCAACTAGTTGGTGTATAATTGTTCACAGTAGACCCTTATGATCCTTTGTATTTCTGTGGTATAATTTGTAATGTCTCCTCTTTCATTTCTGATTTTATTTATTTGAGTCCTCTCTCTGTTTTTCTTGGTGAGTCTAGCTGAAGGTTTGTCGATTCTGTTTATCTTTTCAAAAAACCAGCTCTTGGTTTCATTGATCTTTTCTATTGTCTTTTTGGTTTCAGTTTATTTCTGCTCTGATCTTTGTTATTTCCTTCCTTTTACTAACTTGGGCCTCATTTGTTTTTCTTTTTCTAGTTCCTTGAGGTGTAAAGTCAGGATGTTTATTTGAGATTTTTCTTGCTTCCTGAGGTAGGCATATACCTCTATGAACATTCCTCTTAGAACTACTTTTGCTGCATCCTATAAGTTTCAGTATGTTGTATTTAAGACTATAAGATATTGTTGAAAGAAACTGAAGAAGACAAAAATAAATGGAAAGATATTCTTTGCTCATGGATTAGAAAATTAATATTGTTAAAATGTCCATACTACCCAAAACAATTTACAGAGTCAATGAAATCCCTATCAAAATTCCGATGGCATTTTTACAGAAATAAAAGAAACAATTCAAGAATTTACATAGGACCATAAAAGACCCAGAATAGCCAGAGCAAACTTTGAAGAAACAAAGCTAGAGGCATCATCCTCCCTGACTTAAAACTGTATCACAAGATACAGTAATTAAAACAGTATGGTATTGGCATAAAAACAGACAAATAGACCAATGGAACAGAATAGAGTTCAGAAACAAACCCACACTTACATGGTCAATTAATTTACAACAAAGGAGCCAAGAATATGCAATTGGCTAAGTACGGTCTCTTCAATAAATGGTTCTGGGGAAAGTGGACAGCCACATTAAAAACAAACCAAAACTGGACTGCTATCTTATACAAAATTAACAAAAAATGTACAAAATTAACAATGCACAAAAATTAATTCAAAATGGATTAAAGAGTTGAACACAAGACCTGAAACTATAAAACTTCTAGAAGAAAAACAGGCAATAAGCAAATTGACATCACTCTCGGCAATGATTTTTTTGGAACTCACATCAAAAGCAAAGGCAACAAACGTAAAAATAAACAAGTGGAATTACAACCTACTAAAAATCCTCACAGCAAAGGAAACCATCAACAAAAATGAAAAGACATCATACTGAATGGGAGAAAATATTTGTAAATCATATATCTGATAAGGGGTTAATATCCAAAATATGAAAAAACTCATACAACTCAATAGCAAAAACAAACAAAAAAAATAAAGAACAAAAAAATCTATCCAATTAAAAATGGGCAAAATATCTGAATAGTTATTTTTCCAAAGAAGACATACAGATGACCAGAAGGTACATGAATAGGTGCTCAGTATCACTAATCATCAGGACAATGCAAATCAAAACCACAATGAGATATCACCTCACACATGTCAGAATGGCTATTATCAAAAAGACAGGAGATAACTGTTGGTGGGGATGTGGAGAAAAGGGAACCCTAGTGCACTGTTGGTGGCAATGTATATTGGTGCAGCTACAATGGGAAACAGTATAGAGGTTCCCCAAAAGTTAAAAATAGAACTACCATATGATCTAGCAATTCCATTTTGGGGTAGTTATCTGAAGAAAATAAAAACACTAACTTGAAAACATATATGCACTCCCATGTTCATTGCAGCATTATTTACAATATACAAGATATGGAAAAAACCTAAGTTTCCATTGATAGATAAAGGAATAAAAAAAATGTGCTGTACAATGGATTATCTAGCCATAAAAAAGAATGAAATCTTGCCATTTTTGACAACATGGATGGACCTTGAGGACATTATGCTGAGTGAAAGAAGTCAGGGAGAACAATAAATAAGATATGATCTCATGTATATGTAATATCTAAAACAAACAAAATAAAATGAGCTCATAGCAAGAGAAAACAGATTGGTGGTTTCCAGAAACAGGAGGGTGGCGAGTGGGCCAAATGGGTGAAGAAGTCAAAAGGTACAAACTTCCACTTATAATCTAAATAAGTCATGGGAATGTAATGTACAACATGGTGACTATAGTAAATAAAAGTTAACAGTAATACTGTATTGTGTATTTTAAAAAGAGAGAAAATCTTAAAATAAGCCCATAAACAAAAAGACAATTTAAATCTTCTCTATGTTAATGTAAGAAATACAGTGGGTTTTTCATTAGAAGATAGCGAAGCAATGCATTCAAACCCTAAAAATATGTCAACCTAGAGATCTTTATTAAGCAAGAAATATCTTTCAAAAAAATGGAAGGAGAAATAATTTTTTTAGACACACAAAATCTGACAATGTCCATCCTCAGCCATACTGCACTAAAAGAAATGATAAAGCAAGTCATTAAGCCAAAGGAAAATGATACCAAATAGAAATGTGGGACAAGGAAAAGGAATGAAGAACATCACAAATACTGAGAAAATGTGGAGTTTTTTCCCATATTATTGAAATTTCTTTAAAAGATAATCAAAGATTTAATGGGAAAAAAGATAATGAACTGTATGATTTATTATATATGTAGAAATGTAATGAATGACTATAATAGCAAAAAGACAGCAAGAAGTTTATTGTCCTATGGATGAAGTATATCATATGAAGGCAGACTGTGGTAAGTTGAAGATATATGGCAAACCCTGAAGCAACCACCAAAGTATCACAATAAAGTATTAGAGATAAATGCTAGTAAGTCAAAAAGGAAAGGAAATGAAAATATAAAAATTAAGCAATTTATAGAAAAGAAGTCAGAAGGAGAGGGAAAAGGAAAGAAAGACGAGATTTGACAAGTGAAAACCAAATAGCAAGAACATAGATTTAAATCCAACTATTTCAATGATAGTATTAAATATAAAGGTTTAAAACACCCCATTTAAAGGCAAAGACTTTGATAATAAATATAAAAGCAAGATCATCTCTATACTCATTAAGAGAAACTCACATTAAAGTCATTGATAGATTTTTTTTTTAATGGAAGAGGGTTTGTCATGCTAACACTAAATTAAAATCTAAGGTGGCTATATTAACATCAGACAAAATAGGTTTTAGAGCAAATACTATTACCAAGGATAAAATTTACTCATTGACTAAGGCAACAATTTATATGTGGGGATATATAAGTCTACAATTATTATCTACATAATAACTGAGCTTCAAAATAAATGAAACAGAACTGATATATCTGCAAAGAAAAATAGGTAATACTACAAGTATACGCAGGGATTAAATAAAAAATCTCAATAGTTGATAGATTAGAAAAAATATCAGTAAGGGATATATAGAAGTCTTGAACAACACTTGAAACCAACTTGGTGCAACTGACACTTATTGCACACTCCACCTCAAACCCAACACCGGCAGAAAATACATCTTAATATATATATAAAAGGATTAAAATTATGCACACCCTATTTTCCACAATAAAATTAAACCTTAAGTAATCAATATCAGAAAACTATTTGGGATATTTCTAAATATTTGAAAACGTAATACAATTCTAAGTGACATATGAATCATAGAAGAAGTTTAAAACAATAAAATATTACTCAGCCATAAAAAGGAACGAAATTGAGTTACTTGTAATGAGGTGGATGGACCTAAAATCTGTCATACAGAGTGCAGTAAGTCAGACAGAGAAAAACAAATACCATATGCTAAAGCATATACATGGAATCTAGAAAAATGGTACTGAAGAACCTAGTGGTAGGGCAGTAATAAAGATGCAGACGTTGAGAATGGACTTGAGGACACAGTGGGGGAAGGGGAGCCTGTGACGTAGTGAGAGAGTAGCACTGACATATATACACTACCAAAGGTAAAATAGATAGTGAGTGGGAAGCTGCTGCAAAGCACAGGAGGATCAGCTCTGTGCTTTGTGACGACCTAGAGGGGTGGGATAAGGAGGGTGGGAGGGAGGCTCAAGAGGAAGGGGATATGGGGATACATGTATGCATATAGCTGATTTGTGGTACAGCAAAAACTAACACAACATTGTAAATCAATTATACTCCAATAAAGATGTATTAAAAAAAAAGAAACTGGAAATTATTTTTAAGTAGAATGAAACTAAAAACAATATGTTGAAATGTGTGAAATGTTACTAAGGTAGTTATTAGAAGATAATTTGTAACAATAAGCCCTGTTTCAGAAAGGAACAGTGATCTTAAATCAGTGACCTCAGCCTCTACCTTGAGAATTTAAAAAATAAGCAAAATAATATAAGCAGGAAAAAATGAAAGATCAGAGCAGAAATTGAAGAAAAAGAAAACAAAAAATAGATAAATTAAATTATAATTAAATTATATAAATTTTTTTTTTCAGGAGATCAATTAAATCCATAATTCAAAAAAGGATATAAAGACAGCAATTAGAATGTCATGAACAAGACAAGTGACATCACTACAAACTCTCTATATATTAAAAGTATATTAAGAGGGTATAATGCAAACTATTCAAATAAGTTTGACAATCTAGATAGATTTCTTAAAAGACACAAAGCATCAAAGCTCATTCAAGAAGAAATAGGAATTGTTCAGTACTATTGAATACATCATATTTCTTATAAACAGAACAAAATAAAGCTTCCAACAAAATAGTTTGAGGCCTTGATGGCTTCACTGGAGAGTTTTTCTAAACATGTAAGGGAGAAACACTAATAAATCTACAGAGAATCTCCCTGAATATTAGAGGTAAGGAAATACTTTCTAGTTCATTCTATGAAGTTCACCTCACTTTTGTACTGATATCAGAGAAAGACATTAAAATA
Source organism: Balaenoptera borealis (assembly GCF_965194805.1). Lineage (NCBI taxonomy): Eukaryota > Metazoa > Chordata > Mammalia > Artiodactyla > Balaenopteridae > Balaenoptera > Balaenoptera borealis. The sequence goes on from NC_138865.1 coordinate 61,141,248, forward strand.
AAACTATAGACCAATGTCCCAAATTAACATGAACATATAAGTAAAAATTCTAAACAAAGTTTTACCAAACTGAAATCAACAATACATCATGTCTAAGTTTTGTTTCTCCCAGAAATATAAGGTTGAGTTGACTTTCCAAATTGTCTAATGCATTTCACCATATTAACAAACTAGAAAAGAAACACATACTAATTGATAAAAAGGCATTTGGTGAAATTCCACATCCATTCCTGATAAAAATCAGAGAAAACGCAAAGTAGAAGGGAACCCCATCAATGTGATAAAAGTACATTTACAAATAACCCTACAGCTGGCCTCATATCTGATGGAGAAATACTAAAGGAATTACCCTGATATCAGGTACAAGACAAGAATGTCCATGTTCATCACTTCTCTTCAACAATGTCTTGTAGGTTCCATTCAATGAAATGGGGAAAATTAAAGAAATAAAAATGTCCAGATTTGAAAGGAAGACATAAATGTTATTCATAGAACACAAGATCATCTATGTAGAAAACATAACAGATCCTACAAGACTGCTACTATAAACAATAAATTTAGCAAGGTTGCACAACAAAAGATCAATATATACACATCAATTATTTTCTATATAAAATAATAACAAAGGGAAAACTTAAAATGTCATCAAAATCTGAAATACTTAAGTATAAACTAAAGATGTATAAAGACTTGTATACTGAAAGCTACAAAAAAATTGCTAAGAGAAATTTTCATCAATCAAAAAATTCACTATCATTTACATGCCAGTTCTTCCTAAATTTGTCTACAGGTTTATCTACACATTCAATGCAATTCTAGTCAAAATCCCAGCAGGCTTGTTTTTTTAATCAAATGACTAGTTGATTCTAAAATATATATGTAGGGGCTTCCCTGGTGGCGCAGTGGTTGAGAATCTGCCTGCCAATGCAGGGGACACGGGTTCGAGCCCTGGTCTGGGAGGATCCCACGTGCCGCGGAGCGACTAGGCCCGTGAGCCACAATTACTGAGCCTGCGCGTCTGGAGCCTGAGCTCTGCAACAAGAGAGCCCGCGATAATGAGAGGCCCACGCACCGCGATGAAGAGTGGCACCCACTTGCCGCAACTAGAGAAAGCCCTCGCACAGAAACGAAGACCAACACAGCCATAAATAAAATAAATAAATAAATAAACCCAAAAGTTTAAAAAATAAATAAATAAAATAAAATAATATATATATGTGAGTGGGTGTGTGTACGTGTGTGAGGACCTTGAACACTTTTTTTTCACATAACAAAAAATACATTTATTGCTCTTATCACAGAAAATCCCAAGGGCTTTAGGAGTTCTGTACCAGAAAAGATGAAGACCAATATTTATTTCTTATCAAACGTCACAATACCACACATGTATTGATGATTTTTGCCTGAATCAGTCATTACTATGATGACTGAAAACTGATATTAATACATTTATTTTCATTGTCCTCAAGATCTGCTGAACTCTGGAGCCAGGCTCAGTCAGTAGGGTTGTGTGGTGTTTTTAATCCGCCTCTGCCTCTGCCTCCTGAAGTCCTTTTTACCATCTCCAGAAGGCTCTGCCTCTGGAGAAGCTGAAGGTATGTTTAGCAGGGTATGTTCCCAGGAAGACTGAAAAATTTGGATCCCAGGCTGATGACATAAAATACACTGAATCTGTCTCCCTTTTCACCCTGTTCTGACTCCAGAGAAATAAGATAGTTGTCTCTAATGAGATTGGTGCCATTCTACGTACTTTCTATACCTTCAAGGCTCTCATCGCAGAGATCTTGTCCCTGGTTTTGTCTTTGTTCTAAGCCCTCATTAGCTTCTTTTTTTCTTTGGATATAGCAACTAGATCTGTGATTTTGAAACCAAACTTTAACTCTTGACTCTGAGACCCCAATTTCTTTTGCAAGTTTCTCTATGGAATCTCTCCCAGGATAATTGTTGCCTATAAATGCCTTGTTGAGGGTGCGTAATTGGGGGCAAGTGTACTTGATGCGAGGCTGTCTGTCATTTCTACTTTGAATCTTCTCTTCAGCGTGATCTCGGTCTTGGCTTGATTCTAAGTGCTCCTCAGGTTCTGATTTTTTCTAGAATCCATGCCTAGTTCTTCGATTCTGAAAGCAATACTGGATTGTAAACTCTTCGGTGTTGGTTTCTAAAGCAAGTCTTTGTCTGGAAGCATAACCTATGTAAGGGGTTTTGTTGAATGTGTCAGTGAGGATTTTCAGATGATCTTCTGTGAAGCTGGTGCATCTGCCTCTACGCTTTGTTGCTATGGTCTTGTTTGAAGAGTTATCTTGGGCCATGTTAGAAGAGAGTCATGGAGTCTAAGGATTTGTATAGGAGCCCAAATCAACTTTTAAAAGAAGAACAAAATTATATGACTATACTAGCTCACTTTGCATCATATTATAAAGCTATAAAACAAGATAGTTTGGTGGTAGCATCAAGATAGGCAAATATATCAGTAGAAAGGAATATGAAGCTCAGAAGTGGATCAACACATCCATTTTTGTCAATATTTGACATGGCGTAAAGGCTAGTCAATGGAGAAAGCAAGAAGGTTTTTTCTTTTTAATACCAAATGGAGATAGAAAAATTGTAAATCTATTCTGAAAAAGGAATCTAAGTTTCAATCTATACAGAAAATAGGAATGTAAGTTTCAATCCACAACTTGAGCCAAATACAAAATGTAAATCAAAATAGATTTCAGGAATACATGTGAAAACTTAACTATAAATGTTCTAGAAGAAAAAATAAGGAGAAATCTTTATGACTTTGGGTAGCTTACATAATCTATTATCTAATAAAGATCTATTATTTACCAGATATTTAATTACCTATAGATTATCTAGTATTAGATTTCTTACATAAAACATTACAGTATAATCCATCAATAAAATAAAATTGGATAATTTTAACTTTGTTAATTTGTTTGTTTTGCTTGAGAAAGACACTGTTAAGAGAATAGAAAAGACTAGCACAGACTAGACTGCATTATTTATTTTTCTTCTACACAAGTAGTTTTAGATTTCCCTGAGTTGTTACTACAAACACATTTTCACATTTTCATCATTTATGGTTAAGTGTGAACATTCCTGACATTTCTACTCTTTTAAAGTCATATTGATTAAAACTCTGAGGCACATAACCATAGGATTTTATGACATCTCTAGAGTTTAAGCCTTATCATTCTTTATTTACACTTACTCACTATAGTTCAGCAGATTCCCTTGCTGGAAGTCTGGGTCTAAGATGTCTTTGGCAGTAATTGATTCCAGAATCAAATGCCAGATTTATATTGATTATTACCATGAAACCACTTATGATATTTCCTATAATATGTTGGTTAATTTTGTATGGCATATCATGCTAACCAAGAATAATGAGAAGTGACAGCCTGTCTGGCTCAAAGTGATTGTTTCATCTCCAATATAGTGAAAAATAACAGCTGTCACTGCTGTAGTGAATTAGGTAATATGGTAGAACCAAGGAGTTTGGATTAAACCAAGGCTATAGGTCAAGGTTAGAAATGGCTGTGAGAATGGTGTATCATATGTTATGACTTATTAAGTTGTAGTTAAAAAATTAGCAAATAACTGTTTATTATTAATTTCAAATAAATCAAATGCTTATTGATACTGTTTTCAATATTGTTTCATGACTGTATCAGATGTTTTGCAGGTAGTTGGAATGGTGATTATCAAACTAAGTATTTGCATTTATGTTCAACAAGAATAATGTACTAATCTTTAAGTATAGGATGATTGTTCTTAATAAAGATTAATAATATTAGGCATGAAATAAACCAATAACCATTATCCAAATAAGTATATCTTGTATTCTAGACAGTGATTGTAGTATAAATTTAAAAATTTAAAGTTTTGGAATTCTAACCCTTGAGAGATGCTAGCATAACTGAGCTCAGGCATCATCTCTTCAGTCTAGGGCTCCCTTATGTCCTCAAACAGAAATAGGGCTCCTTAGTCCATGCCACTCTTTTAACATATGTTAAATTGTTTTGAAACTGTCTATCTCCTATACTTATTTGAGACCCCCTTGAGAAAAAGGATTTTGTGCTATTTTGTTAAATGTTCATAGCATTTAACACAATTCCTGGGACATTTTCTCTAAAATAAATAAACATACATCCAGAACCTGGCAAAGGGGGGATAAAGTAAAGAATTCTAAAGGGACTCGAAAATGTAATATTAAAATAATTATTCTATGAGTAATTGAGGACTTCTAGAAGAGATATACTGAGGGTATTTTCTAATTAGTACAAACTGATTGTATAAGTTAGTACAATACATTGATTTTGGATATGATTATGTGCAGGAACAAGGAAAATAAAAACAAACAGAAGTCAAAATACGGAAAAGTGTATTATTTAAATATAAATTCAGGAACACCTGTTCTCTCAGGGATAAAAAGCTGCAAGACAATGTCTTCCATTCTAGTAATAAAATAAGCTAGTCTATTAAATCGTTGGTTTTGAGCCCAACAGATATCTGAGGTCACAAGGTAAGCATGCTAACTGAATTCCAAAGGTTGATAAACATCTATGTGGAGATTAGGCATACAAACAGATTCACCTTTGTCAGAACATGAATAGGAGTCCATCATGGAAGATAGTAAGAAGAAACAGATGAATTTTTTTTTTTTTTTAATCTTAGAGAGAACTAGTATTACATTTTAAAGTCACTGGAAACCTTGACTACAAAGTTAATCTGCACCTTATTATTATTTTTCCCCAAGGTCTCATGAGAAACAATAATGTAGGGCTGGAGACTTGATAGACTACTGCCCCCCCATGGTGCAAGTCTGCAGGGCTTGCCAAGATTTGAAGGGGAAAAGGAAAATCTGAAGACCCCTAGAAGCACTAGAAGACTCTAAGTTAGTATAAGGTAACTGGTGAGTACCAGGGAGGAAAGTCATCAGCATACTGACCTTTCTCTGCTACAAAGCAAAGATTATCATGGTAACAATTCAAGAAAGATTCCCTTATGGCTCTGATACAGGAAGGGGACTAATAGTACTTGTGAAATATACTCCAAGCACCTTCTTCATAACAAAGGTGTAATCTCCAGAGCCTTATTCTACCTGGGGACACGGCATTTCTCCCATTCTAGCTCAGTGTAGTCTTGTGAGTGGAAAACTAAGAAACACTTGTTAAGGTTACATCCAAGGACACATAGACTCATTAAAATAATGAAATTTAATCAAAATATTTTAGAACGCTTCCCTGCCCCCACACCTTACCACCAAACCAGCAAGACTCCAGTGTAATAACAGTGGACTACAGACCAAAGAGCTATGAAACACAGATCCACTTGGAGGATAAGTATTTAGGGAAGTCCAAAGTTAACAGGGGAGACAAAAACCAAAAAAACTAGATGAATTTGAAGTCTCTGGCTCTCATAGCTAACATTACAAAATAGCCCAACTCCTAACTAGATTTACATAAAGACCTAATTATACCTCAGTCTCTGTTACTCAGTAATCATGTCCAGCTTTGAACAAAAACAATTATAAGCCATCCTAAAAGGCAAGATGAGGCAAAGCAAACATGAGAACCAGACTGAAATATGACATAAAACTATTATCACAAATCTAATTTAAATATCATTTATGTTAAAAAATGTACACTGTACAATAATATATAGGTAATCTAAAAAGATAGAAACTCAAAAAAATCTAAAACACTTTAATTTTTTAAAAAACATTGTAAAAAGTTTGAAAAATGCCTTTGATGGATTTATAAATAAAGTAGACATGTCCAAGGAAAGAATCAGTGAGCTTGAAGATAGGTTAACAGAAACTTCCCAAACTGAAATACAAAAAGAAAAACTGAAAGAAAGACAACAGATAGAACATCCAGAAACTAAGGGGCCATTTCAAAAGCTTAACATAAACATGACTGTCCAGAAGAGAGACTAGAGCAGAACAAATACTAGAACTAATAATTGTAAAGAGTTATCTAAGGTTAGCAGACATTTGGTCCTTTCCAAAATGTCCATAAGATATTTGTCCACGTGAAAATGTCCTTGAAGTTTGATCCTATCTAAAATGTCTATGAGCATTTTTGGTTCATTCCAAATGGTTTTGGACAACAGAACCAAATATCAAGGACTTTTCACATAGACCAAATGTCTTATGGACATTTTGGACAGGTCTAAATATGATTAAATGTTAAGTGTATGTAATGGATGTTTTGGACAGGACCAAATGTCCTGCAAGTATTTTCCAAAGTTAACAACAAGTATCAAACTACAGTTCTACAAAGAACATCAGGCAGAATAAGTACCAAAAAATTCTGCATTAGGCATATCATGATCAAAATGCAGAAAACCAAAGACAAAGGGAAAGTCTTGAAAGAAGTTGAACAGGTAACAAAAACCACCCTACCTATACAGAAAAAAGGGAAAAGAATCGCAACCAACTTTATGTCAAAACCACACAATCAAGAAGAAAGTAGAGTAAAATATTTAAAGTGTTGAAAGAAAAACATCCACCAATTTAGAACTCTATGTCCAGAAAAATTATTTTTCAAAAATGAAAGATAAATAAATCCTTTCTCAGGAAAAAACAAACAAAAAATGATATTCAAGGCTAGCAGACCTGTCCAGAAAGAAATGGTTTCTTTTTAAAATTCCCATGGAGAGGGCTTCCCTGGTGGCGCAGTGGTTGAGAGTCCGCCTGCCAATGCAGGGGACACGGGTTCGAGCCCTGGTCTGGGAGGATCCCACATGCCGTGGAGCGACTGGGCCCGTGAGCCACAACTACTGAGACTGCGCGTCTGGAGCCTGTGCTCCGCAACAAGAGAGGCCATGATAGTGAGAGGCCCGTGCACCGCGATGAAGAGTGGCCCCCACTCGCCGCAACTGGAGAAAGCCCTCACACAGAAACGAAGACCCAACACAGCCAAAAAAAATAAAAATAATAAATAAATAATAAATAAAAAATTAAAAAAAAAAAAAGCCAAAACATAAATAAAATTCCCATGGAGAAAGAAAATGATATAGATCAGAAATTTGTATCTACATAAAGAAAGAAATAGCACTGGAAAATTAATAAATGAAGATAAATATTTTATTTCTCTATTCTTATATTTATCTAAAATAACTATCTGTTTAGGTAGTAATAAAAATATATTGGGTATTCATAACATGTGACTAAATGAAATGAATGATGCAATGTTACAAGGGACATGTGAAGTAGTATTGTGTTATTTTAAGACAGACTTAAAAATAGTTAAAATATATCTTGCAAAATCTAAATCAACAGCTAAAAATACTATATAATTGATATGCTCAAAAAAGAAATAAATGAAATCATAAAATATTCAATTAAAAACCAAAGAAAGTAGAAAAAGTAGAAATAAAAGAAACTAGGAGTAAGTTAACAAAGGTAAAGCAGTTACAAGCATGGCAGACATTAATCCAACTACAGCAATTATCACTTTAAGTGTGAATGATCTAGATAAACTGATTAAATACAGAGATTGTCAGAGAATATGAAAATCAAGACCCAACTATATCTGTTGTCTAAAGAAACCCACTTCAATTTTAAGGACTCTATAAAGACTCACATATTAAAAGAATTGAGAAAGATGTACAATGTTAATACTAATCAAAGAAAAGCTGAAGTAGCTGTACTACATTCAGACAAATCTGACTTCAGAACAAGGACAATTATGGGGATTAACATGAAAATTACATAATGATAAAGGGGTTAATGCTCCAAGAAGCCACAACAATCCTAAATGCATATGCACCTAACAAAAGAACTTCAAAGTTCATGAGGCAAAACTGCTAGAACTACAGCAAGAAATAGACACATCCACTATTATAGTTGGAAATTTTAATACTCTAATTTCAATAATTGATAAATCAAGCAGTTATAAACTTACTTAGGATGTATTTGGCTGGAACAGCATTTTAAAAATGATTCAATAGATATTTACAGAATACTCCAAAAGGCTTGCAGAACACACATTCTTCTAAAGCCCATGTAACATTCATCAAGATAGACCATATTTGGGCCACACAACACACTGCAACAAATTTAAAAGAATAGAAATTTCTTTTAAAGAAATATTAAAGAATAGAAAAGATTATCAAATCTTTTCTCAGGTCACAGTTGAATTCAACTAGAATCAAGAACAGATAGTTGGAAAATCCTCAAATATGTGGAAATTAGGCAATATACTTGTTATGATGTATGGTTTAAAGAAGAAATTTTAAGAAAAATAAAAATATTTTGAAGTATAATGAATATACAACTTATAAAAATTTGTGCAATGTAGTAAAAGCAATGCTTAGAAGGAAATTTATAGCATTGAATGAATATATTTTAAAAATATCTATCATCAATAATTAAGATTCTACTTTAGGAAACTAGGGAAATAATAGCAATTTAAATCTAAACAAGTAGAAGGAAATAAAAATTGGAGCAGAAACCAACGAAATTAAAAGCAAAAAAAAAAAAATTAGCATAATGAACAAAATCAAAGCTGTTTCTTTAAAAAGATCAATAAAATTGATAAACTCAGCCAGGTTAATTAAGAAAGAAATACAGGAAATACAAATAACCATTATCAGAAATAAAAGAAGGGTTATCAATAGTGATCCCATGGGCACTAAAAGTATAATAAAAACTTACTATTAACAACTCCATGCACACATATTTGGTAACTTAAATCAAACTAACTTAATTTGGATCTATTCATTGAAAGACACAAACTACCAGCACTCAAATTAGGAGAAATGCACAATAAGACTAGACCTTTATCAATTACATAAAGTCAATTATTAACAACCTTCAAAAATAAAGCCATTATTATCTTCCAGAACACAGAAGCAGAGGTAATAGTTTCCACTTCCAAACTCATTTTGTGAGTTTAACATTACTCCAAATACCAAAACTTGATAAAGACATTGAAAAAAAGCATACTACAGACCAGTATCTCTCATAAACTTATACTCAAAAATCCTCACAAAGTATTAACAAATCCAATCCAATAATATATTAAAAAATTATACGTCTCAATCAAGTGAGATTTCTTCCAGGTATGTAAGGGTGGTTCAATATTTAAAAATCAGTATAATTCACCACATTATGGGATAAGGAAGAAAAATCATATGATCCTATCAATTCAGGCATAAAAAGCATTTAACAAATTCCAACACTCATTCTTCATTAAAATTCTCAGCAAACTAGAAATAAAGAACTTCCTCAACTTGATAAAGTATGTCAACAAAAACCTACAGCTAACAGTATACTTAATGGTAAGAAACTGGACATTTTTATCTTAAGGTCAGAAAGTAGGCAATTATCTCTATTGAATAATCCTATTCAATAACACACTGGATTTTCTATTTGTGCAATAAAACAAGAACAGAAAATATAGCACATATGGATATGAAAAAAGATAAGTCTGTCTTCATTTGCACATGACATGATTATCTATGTAGGAAATCATGAAAACATTATGGTACTGGTGAAAGAATAGACCCATAGGTCAATGGAACAGAATAGAGATGTCAGAAAAAGACACACAAACATAGTGAACAGATCTTTGACAAAGGAACAGACAATACAAAGTAGAAATGATAGACTTTTCAATAAATGGTGCTGGAACAAGGATGTGCATATGCAATGAAATAAAACAAACCAAAAAAAACCAGACACAAACCCAAAGGTACAAAAGGAAAAATAAAATGACATAGACACTGACCCTACACTTTTTATAAAAGTTAACTCAAAATGGTTCATAGACTCTAATATACAACAAAAACAAAAAATTCTGGAAGAAAACATAGGAGACAATCTGTGTGATTTTGTATCTAAGATTTCATTATTTAACTCAACACCAAACTACAAAACATGAAAGAAAAAAATGACAATTTGAGCTTAATTAAAATTAAAAACTTCTGCTCTGTGAAAACAGTATCAAGAAACTTGAAAGAGAAGCCACTTATGTAGAGACAACATTTGCAAAATACATACAACTATACAGAGAATTCAAAACTCAACAATAAAAACAATCCAATTAAAATATGGACAAAGAATCTAAAAAAATAAGAGTGGTTATATGTACATATATAACTGATTCACTTTGCTATACACCTAAAACTAACACAACATTGTAAATCAACTATACTCCAATAAAAATTTTTAAATAATTGCACAATAAAAAATACGGACCAATTATCAGAATAGATATCTCACCATAATGTATACAACATTTACAGCATATGCCAGAAAGCATATAAAATGATACTCAACAACATATGGCATAAGGAAATTTTAAATTAAAGCAACAGTGAAATATCACTACACATCTATTAGAATGGCTAAAATCCAAAATACTAATAATACCAACAGCTGGTATGGATGAGAAGCAACAAAAATTCTCATTCATTTCTGCTGAGAATGTAAAATGGTACAGGCACTTTGGAAAACAGTTTGGCAGTTTCTTAAAAGGTAAATATAGTCTCCCATATGATAAAACAGTATCACTCCTAGGTATTTACCCAACTTATATGAAAACTTATGTCCGTACAAAAACCTGCAAACAAATGTTTACAGCAACTTTGGAATCACCAAAAAACTAGAAGCAACGGAAGCAACTAAGAGGACCTCCAATAGGTGAAATGGATAGACTAACAATGTTTTACTCTATCCAATGGAATACTATTCAGCAATAAAAAGGAATGCCATGGAAATATCAAGCCATGCAAAGCCACTGATGAGTTAAAAATGCATACTGATGAGCAAAATAAGCCAGTCTAAAAAATCTACCTACTGTATGATCCCAATTATATAACATTCTGGAAATGGCACAGCTACAGCAACAACAAATGATCAATAGCTTCCAGGTGTATTGGGAGTGGGATGAATAGGATTGAATATGTAAAACATAGGACAATTTTTAGGGTGGTAAAACTATTCTGTATGATACTGTAATGGTTGATACATTACACTATGAATTCATCAAAATCCATAGAATTTACAACACAAAGACTGAACTTTATGTATGAAACAAACAAAAATCATTTAGGATGTTGGGAGGTCCCATGAAGGAATGTGAACTATTACAAAAACAATTTAACTATATTATAAATGTATGAAACACTCTCACTGAGGTGGGTGGGGGAGAAAATTGCATGTTCCACTCACTTTCAAAGTTACTTAGGTTAGCAAGAATAAAGGCAAAAGAAACTGTTCATAAGAATTGAATTCTAGTTGATTACTTTTCTTGCCTATGGGGACATAGGTTAAAATTTTTGATACCACTGTATCACTTTCAGAATGGGAGTTCACACACAAACAAGGGGGAGAGGCTAGAATGATCCACACAGTAGGGAATTAGAATTGGAGATACCAGTATGAATCATCTCTAGCTTAGTATAGATAGAGAAATATTTATAGATATATGTATATTTATGGGTTAGTACACACACATATATTTCTTTGCTCTATCAGCCAAGATGCCCTAGAAACAATGATACTACAGAAATGACAAGCACATCTAGCACCCAGATCTTGGTTTCAAATATCATCCTCCAATAAAATGAAACTGAGCTCCTGGAGAAGTGGTTGATTCTAGGCCTGAATAGGAAGTCTACCAGATGTTCCTGAATCATCCTGTAGCACCAGAAAGTAAGAGAGTGCTAAAAAACAAAACAACTCCTCCCAAAACACACACAGTAATGGGAAGGGGTAAGTAAATAGGATTACAGAAGCCAACTGAAAGAGTTTCCAATGGCAAAAAACTGGAATATTTTGAACCATAAAATCAATAAAATAGTACTGGATACTAACCAAAGTATAAAATAAGTATCCATGAATCCATACTGATACAATTAGATGATTAAACTAATAAATGGGGCAGGGGTAAGAGACTTATGTCCCATGAATAAAGATTCCAAATAATTTATGTAGATAATCCAGTACCACAGAGGTAAAGCCTAACTCCCCACTGTTTAGGTATGGACTGTAGATAGTGAACTCCTTTCAGATAGTACAGTACTGAAAAATGGTGATAAAGAACAACTTTAAAGTAGAGGAAGCTGACAAACACTAACTCAGGCAGGTGATTACGATCAACATCAGCAGTCATTACTTACCTTGGTATTGTGTTCTCTTGATATGATGTGTTGAAAATGACACTTTTACCTCAGTGGTCTTTCTTGTATAACACCAGTCTAAAAATGAGAAAAATATTCAGTTATAATTGAGAGACTTTCTACAAAATATTTGACCAGTATTCTGAGACTTTCAAGTTCACTGAAAACAAGAAATGTCTGGGCAACTGTTACAGCCTGGAGTTGCCTAAGGATACATGGTGATTAAATTCAGTATGCTATTTTGGATGAGATCCTGGAACCGAGAAAGGACATTAAGTGCATGTTAAGAAAATCTGAATAATACATAGACTTTACTTAATAATCAATACTGGTTTTTAATTCTAACAAGTGTATCATACAAATGTTACGATTTTAAATATAAGGGAAACTGGGTGCAGAGTTTATGGAATCTGCTTCTACTCTCCACATTATTTCTGCAAATTTAATTTTGTAGTAAAAGTTCTCAACAGTAAAGTTGAAGTATAGGTTTTTCACATGTAAGCAGAGATAATTTGTCTCTAGTACACATAAACCTTGGAGATATTGCAGGTTCGGTTCCAGACAACACCAAATTAAAGTGAATATCTCAAAAAAAGAGTCACACGAAGTTTTTGGTTTCCCAGTGCATATAAAAGTTATGTTTACACTACACTGTAGTCTATTATGTAGACTATTATATATGCAATAGCATTATGTCTAAAAAATTAATATACAAACCTTCATTTAAAAATACTTTATTGCTAAAAAATGTTAATGATCATCTGCGCCTTCAACAAGTCTCAAAAGTTAACGTTAAAGATCAATGATCATACATAACTATAATAAATATGGTAATAATGAAAAAAGTTTGAAATATTATGGGAACTTTCAAAATATGACAAAGAAACATGAAGTCAGCAAATGCTGCTGGAAAATTGGCACCGATAGACTTGTTATATGCAGGCTGTAAAAAGCACAATTTGTGAAGTGCAATTAAACAAGATATGCCAGACCTGCACTACATGAGATTTTAAGGGAATCTGTGAGGCTTTATAACAAGTATGTTTGTAAAATATTTGATATCAAGAAAAGAACTTTTTATTTTAAATGATTGTTGTAAGATTCATACATTATAAATAAAGTGGTAAGTATCAATTCAAGCTAAAGACTGATAAATTAAGATGGCCTATTTTTTTCCCTAAAGAAATCCCTAAAAATAACAAAAAGCAAGATAGTTGAAATGTCAACAGAGGAGAGAGAATGGCATAACAACAAAATTTCTTTGATTTTAAAGAAGACAGAAAAGAAAGAAGAGAGAAAAAATGGAAAGTATGTAACATAATGGCAAACATAAAACCAAACGTACCAAGAATTATGTTAAATATAAGTGAAGTAAAACCTCCAATCACAAGCAAAGATAACCTAGCAGGATTAAAAGAGCAAGGTGAAACTGTAAGCTCTTTAAAAGAAATGAATTTTAAGTATAAAGACACTAGCATATTGAAAGTAAAACATTGGAAGAAAAAGTATAGAAAGTTGGTTTGGCTTTATTAATTACAAGTTAGAAGTCAAATTGAGAAGTATTAACATACAGAAAGAAGGTAATTTTATAATAAAAAAAAGGGTCAGTAAAGAAAATTAAATATCCTCAAATGTAAGTGTATCTAATTAAAAGCAATTCAAAAATACATCTACTTAATACCCTCATCCAGCATTGTGAGTCAGTTTTCTTTCTTTTTTTTTTTTAATAGATTGAACTGCATTAGAAGTTACTACAAAATAATGGCTATAATTTACTATTTTGTAAAATGTATCCTTATTGCTTATATATTTACATATAGTAGTTTATATCCCAGCATAATCTCTTTTGTTTTTAACCATCTTTACTGGAGTATAATTGCTTTACAATGGTGTGTTAGTTTTTGCTGTATAACAAAGTGAATCAGACATACATATACATATAGCCCATATCTCCTCCCTCTTGCTTCTCCCTCCCACCCTCCCTATCCCACACCTCTGGGTGGACACAAAGCACAAAATGCAAGTGGGGTTTATCCCAGGAATGCATGGATTCTTCAATATATGCAAATGAATCAATGTGATAAACCATATTAAGAAATTGAAGGAGAAAAACCATATGATCATCTCAATAGATGCAGGAAAAGCTTTCGACAAAATTCAACACCATTCATGATAAAAACTCTCCAGAAGGTAGGCATAGAGGGAACTTAACTCAACATAATAAAGGCCATATATGAAAAACTGACAGCCAACATCGTTCTCAATGGCAAAAAGCTGAAAACATTTCCACTAAGATCAGGAACAAGATAAGGTTGCCCACTCTCAGCACCATTATTCAACATAGTTTTGGAAGTTTTAGCCACAGCAATCAGAGAAGAAAAAGAAATAAAAGGAATCCAAATCAGAAAAGAAGAAGTAAAGCTGTCACTGTTTGCCGATGACATGATACTATACATAGAGAATCCTAAAGTTGCTACCAGAAAACTACTAGAGCTAATCACTGAATTTGGTAAAGTAGCAGGATACAAAATTAATGCACTGAAATCTCTGGCATTCCTATACACTAATTAAGAAAAATCTGAAAGAGAAAGTAAGGAAACACTCCCATTTACCATTGCAACAAAAAGAATAAAATACCTAGGAATAAAACTTCCTAAGGAGACAAAAGACCTGTATGCAGAAAACTATAAGACACTGATGAAAGAAATTCAAGATGATACAAACATGATGGAGAGATATATCATGTTCTTGGATTAGAAGAATCAACATTGTGAACATGACTATAGTACCCAAAACAATCTACAGATTCAATGCAATTCCTATCAAACTATGAAAGGCATTTATCACAGAACTAGAACCAAAAAATTCACAGTTTGTATGGAAACACAAAAGACCCCGAATAGCCAAAGCAATCTTGAGAAAGAAAAACGGAGCTGGAGGAATCAGCTTCCCGGACTTCAGACTATACTACAAAGCTACACTAATCAAGACAGTATGGTACTGTCACAAAAACAGAAATATAGGTCAATGGAACAGGATAGAAAGCCCAGAGAAAAACCCACACAAATATGGTCACCTTATTTTTGATAAAGGAAGCAACAATATACAATGGAGAAATGAAAGCCTCTTCAATAAGTGGTGCTGGGAAAACCTGACACCTACAGGTAAAAGAATGAAATTAGGACACTCCCTAACACCATACACAAAAATAAACTCAAAACGGATTAAAGACCTAAATGTAGGGCCAGACACTATAAAACTCTTAGAGGAAAACATAGGCAGAACACTCTAGGACATAAATCACAGCAAGATCCTTTTTGACCCACCTCCTAGAGAAATGTAAATATAAACAAAATTAAACAAACGGGACCTATTGAAACTTAAAAGCTTTTGCAAGACAAAGGAAACCATAAACAAGATGAAAAGACAACCCTCAGAATGGGAGAATATATTTGTAAATGAATCAGCTGACAAAGGATTAATCTCCAAAATTTACAAGCAGCTCAGGCAGCTCAATATCAAAAAAACAAACAATGCAATTCAAAAATGGGCAGAAGACCTAAATAGACATTTCTCTAAAGAAGATATAGATTGTTAACAAACATATGAAAGAATGCTCAACATCACTAATCATTAGAGAAATGCAAATGAAAACTACAATGAGGTATCACCTCACACCAGTCAGAATGGCCGTCATCAAAAAATCTACAAACAATAAATGCTGGAGAGGGTGTGGAGAAAAGGGAACCCTCTTGCACTGTTGGTGGGAATGTAAATTGATACAGCCACTATGGAGAACAGTATGGAGGTTCCTTAAAAAACTAAAAATAGAACTACCATACGACCCAGCAATCCCACTACTGGGCATATACCCTGAGAAAACCATAATTCAAAAAGAGTCATGTACCACAGTGTTCATTGCAGCTCTTTACAATAGCTAGGACATGGAAGCAACCTAAGTGTCCATCAACAGATGAATGGATAAAGAAGGTGTGGCACATATATACAATGGAATACTAGTCATCCATAGAAAGAAATGAAATTGAGTTATTTGTAGTGAGGTGGATGGACCTAAAGACTGTCATACAGAATGAAGTAAGTCAGAAAGAGAAAAATAAAAATCGTATACTAACACATACATATGGATCTTAAAAATAAAATGGTTCTGAAGAATGTAGGGTCAGGACAGGAATAAAGACACAGATGTTGCGAATGGACATGGGGACATGGGGAGGGGGAATGGTAAGCTGGGACGAAGTGAGAGAGTGGCATGGACTTATGTATACTACCAAATGTAAAATAGATAGCTAGTGGGAAGCAGCCACATAGCACAGGGAGATCAGCTTGGTGCTTTGTGACCACCTAGATTGGTGGGATAGGGAGGGTGGGAGGGAGACACAAGAGGGTGGAGTTGTGGGGATATATGTATACGTAAACCTGATTCACTTTGTTATAAAACAGAAACTAACACACCATTGTAAAGCAATTATACTCCAATAAAGATGTTAAAAAAAAAAATGCAGAGCAACCAAATCAATAAACAAATCTACCAGTGATAATAAGCTCTAAATACTAAACTAACATAAGCCTAAAACCAGAAACAAATTAGATGCAGAGAGAAAACCCCAAGTCTACAGTTGCTCCCAACGTCCACCGACTCAATTTTGGGATGATTTGTTGTCTGTTCAGGTATTCCACAGATGCAGGGTACATCAAATTGATTGTGGAGATTTAATCCACTGCTCCTGAGGCTGCTGGGAGAAATTTTCCTTTCTCTTCTTTGTTCACACAAGTCCTGGGGTTCAGCTTTGGATTTGGCCCCACCTCTGCATGTAGGTCACCTGAGGGCGTCTGTTCCTGCCCAGACAGGACAGGGTTAAAGTAGCAGCTGATTAGGGGGCTCTGGCTCACTCAGTCTGTGGGGAGAGAGGGGTACAGAATGCGAGGTGAGCCTGCGGTGGCATGAGATTGCAACAGCCTGAGGCGCGCAGTGCGTTCTCCCAGGGTAAGTTGTCCCTGGATCATGGGGCCCTGGCAGTGGCGGGCTGCACAGGCTCCCGGGAGGGGAGGTGTGGAGAGTGACCTGTGCTCGCACACAGGCTTCTTGGTGGCGGCAGCAGCAGCCATACCATTTCATGCCCGTTTCTGGTGTCTGTGTTGATAGCCGTGGCTCACACCCATCACTGAAGCTCGTTTAGGTGGTGCTCTGAATCCCGTCTCCTCACGCACCCTGAAGCATTGGTCTCTTTCCTCTTAGGCAGTTTCAGACATTTTCCCAGACTCCCTCCCAGCCAGCTGTGGTGCACTAGCGTCCGTCAGGCTGTGTTCACGCAGCCAACCCCAGTCCTCTCCCTGGGATCCGACCTCCGAAGCCTGAGCCTCAGCTTCCAGCCCCCACCCACCCCTGCCGGTGAGCAGACAATCCTCTCGGGCTGGTGAGTGCTGGTCGGCAGTGATCCTCTGTGTGGGACTCTCTCTGCTTTGTGCTCTGCACCCGTTGCTGTGCTCTCCTCCATGGCTCCGAAGCTTGCCCCCCACCCGCCCCCCCGTCTCCACCAGTGAAGGGGCTTCCTAGTGTGTGGAAACCTTTCCTCCTTTGCAGCTCCCTCCCACTGGTGCAGGTCCTGTCCCTATTCTTTTATCTCTGTTTTTTCTTTTTTCTTTTGCCCTACCCAGGTACGTGGGAAATTTCTTGCCTTTTGGGAAGTCTGAGGTCTTCTGCCAGCGTTCAGTACGTGTTCTGTAGGAGTTGTTCCACATGTAGATGTATTTTTGATGTATTTGTTGGGAGAAAGGTGATCTCCACTTCTTACTCCTCCATCATCTTGAAGCTATCCCCCAGCATTATCTCTTGAAAATTATTTAAAAGTCTCAGATATTTGATATCTTTTTAAGATGAATGATATTGTATTACATATATTTGGTTAGAAACTTGATTATATCATCTATTTTATATGCATACATACGTACATTTATATGCATGGATAGATACATATCTACTTTGCTTCTTAGCATTGAATATATGTAGTTTCATAAAGGATGACACAAACTCTTATTTATGTCTTTTTTATGCTCCCATAGCCTGGAAACTTATATTCCCCTGTCTCTGTCTGCATCAAAACTCGTTTCGGTTAGTTTTAATTTCTATATACCAAGGGAGCACAATGTGCTTAATTATAAAATGATAAACTTTTTTGTATTTGTCTTTTTACTTTCTAAATTATTCTATTTTCTATAATCTTCTTTTCAGGGAATATTTTATTATTCTTTATATTCCCCAAACCTGGAACTGTTGGCAAAATAAACACTTTTTAAATGAATGTTAACTAACATGTAAGAATAAGTTCTATTTGCTATGAAAAGAGACTGAACCTCATAGTTGAGAGGTCCTAAAAATACGAGATTTACCATTCTTTGATTTCTAAAAGTAAGTACCACAGAGATACTCTTCGTCTCAAATAAATTAAGGAAGAATTTCAAATTAATTAATTCATATCTCTATTCCACAAATACATTTATGGAGTACCTCCAAGGTTTTAAAACATGAAAAAATTATAGGAGACAAAGGGTCTAATTTAGGTGGTTGGGAAGTATTAGCATATCATGGAATAATACATTATACAGAAGTTAAATTTAAATTGAGAAAAAGATAATTATGGGTGCCAGGAAAGACCTGAGGTGTGAAAGAGCCACTAGAGGAAGAAAGTTGAGTGGAGTTTAAAAAGGAAGAAAGAAGTGACAAGGATACTTCAAAAGCTGCACAGTGGAAAGGGAGAAAGTTTATTTGTAAAGATAACAATACTGGGTAATTGATGCATCTCTAAGGACCATAGTCTATACAAAAATAATTTTGGATATCATGAGAAACATAGTATGTGGAGAGATTAAAAGTTGATTCTTGGAAGTAACACTGAGGAATTTTGATATGATACCAGAGAAAGCTTCTTATATTTTGAAGGGTAAGTGATTTCACCAGAGTTAAACATAAAAAAATAAATACTGAGCACTGGAGAAACTATTAACTCTTAGCCAGCTTCAAACACTGCAATATTTACTCATATTAAAATTACTCTTTGTTTCTGAGAAAGGTCCATTGCAAATAGAGATTTGTAAGATTTAATCCTGTGTACTGAAGCTTTGGTAAGAGAAAAACTCTATTTAATAGATTGAACAGGA
The DNA here is from genome assembly GCF_965194805.1 of Balaenoptera borealis. Classification (NCBI taxonomy): domain Eukaryota; kingdom Metazoa; phylum Chordata; class Mammalia; order Artiodactyla; family Balaenopteridae; genus Balaenoptera; species Balaenoptera borealis. The sequence goes on from NC_138865.1 coordinate 61,160,562, forward strand.
TCATTATTAGTCAATGTAGTTGCAACTGGGTGGAAAAGATGACCCATTTGTAGTGAGAGAAGCAAGAATTAAACTTGTAAACAATCTAGAGTTAAGCACCAAATGGACAGGAAAAAACAATAAATCTTTTTAACATATTTCTCTTCTTCAGCTGCAGAAGTTTAGAATGAGTTTACAGTAAATGCTCTAGTTATATTGACAAAAGCAAAGTATGAGACAAGAAGATCAATTTGACATAAAATTTGCTGAAAGCACAGATTTGCTTCCACCTTGTAGTTCTGCAGTTCATTAAATTTAAACACTGAACAAATCTCAGATTTTAATATAAACATTACTTCTGCACATGGTCTTTTGACGTTATATCATACATTTAAAATGCTTTCAATTTGGCTGTAATTGGCTTACTTAAACATAGCTGAGCATATGAAGCTCTAAGTTTTTTCTCAATTAGTTGATGAAGCTTCTGTTCCCAGTTCTCTGTATTATATAGCTGTTTTTCAGTTTGACTTAAAACTTACATGTACAGGACATAATTAAAACATGAATAAGAGAAAATCTGTAATAATATGAATATAACCAGTTGCTTAGGTTTTCTTAAAATTTAGTATCAGGAATATTTAGAATTAGGGATGTTCACCCTGATGGCAAAATACCATCAGCCTGTAAAATATATTGTACAACAAACACAACTCTTTGGACTCCAAGTCAAGTAATTTTTAAATGAGAATTTCTTATACAAGAAGATACTGAATACATTCTCAAGGATTTGATGAGATTTTAAAAAACAGGTAATTTGAACTCTCTTCCAAATTTCCCATTTTCCTAAAAATATGTATTAGTTCACTTTAAACTAAATCTTAAATAAGAAGTTGTTTGTAAAAATGAGAGCAGCTGCTGCCTTTCCAATGCTTACTACTAGCTGATCCAGTTATATATTAATAAGAACTTTGCTGTTCCTAAAATACATATTCCATATTATAAGATGAAACAATTATATTAAATGGTTAGTAACATTTGAGAAACAAAAGTAATATATATCAAAATACAATAATAACCAATGCTTGAAAATATTTGTTTTATATGAAGATAAATGAAAACCACATTTTTTCCTAATTATCAACTCTAAGCTTTAACATTATTTATACTATATATTCATTGATTTTTTTCCCACTTTTAAAAATTGTTTTGTTCATTAATATTCAGGTGAAAGCATAGACAATTTTATTTGCAAAAGAGTTTTGCAAAAAAGCACCTTTTGCCAGTTAAGAAAATGAAAAGACATTATTACATTACAGATACTTGGAAAATAAAAGTCTCCCAGAATGTTCTGTGCTTATGCTCTGATTTCTGAGTTTACTTCTTTCATATGTTCAAGTCAATACCAATTATACTGATACAAATTTTAGTACTCCTTTCCCAGTTCATCTACTTCAACACTCAGAATGACTGCATTACCATTTTCCCCATCACAGGGAACTATGCATTACTGAATCAAGCAATTTCCTGATGAGGCTTTAATTTTTTTTTTTTTTTCTATTTGGCAATTTTACCCTCAGTTGCAGAAAAAAAGAACGATCTTAAAATGTTGCTTGAGAATAAGCTGAGGCATTTATTAATTCATTTTATTAAAATTATAATTCTGGAAATGAGTGTGCTGATATCCCATCTCTATCATCTGGATCACTGATATCTCAAATTCTTTGCTAAATGAGTAACTCTCCCACTTACACTAATTACCATAATTTTGCTCTTCAGCATATCAATTTATTAAATTTCTCCAATTCTAATATGCTTTGCATGCACAAATGTGAATGTGGGACACATGTTCACCAGCCTGTGACAAATGTCCAGCATTGTATAACAGCTTGCATTTTGATGGTCAGGTTTGTATCCAAGGTGAACCACTGTTGATCTCTTTGACCTTGGCTCCTCTTAGTGACAGGAGATCAAGAACTTAGATGTGAAAGTGGAGAATCTGTTAAAAGTGGTGCCCATTTTGTTTTTCATTCATATTGTGTTGGTAAAACATGGAGTGAGAAATGTTCACACACTTGTGCTCATAATCCATCGGATTTCTAAATTATAAATCTCAGGGTAGAAAAGGCTAAAAAAATATTGTTTCATACTTGTACAACAGAGGTTATATGATTTGCTAACTTTCTCTAAATTATAATCCAATTAATCCAATTATGTTTAGTCTATTATGAAATAATCTCAAAATAATAAGCATAAGAAAATTACAATATCATTCTTACTGTGGAAGGTTTCCTTTTGTTGAAAATATGTCATCAAAATGTTAAATATAAACTTGTAATGGAGATGACTTGATTTTATAGTGCACTGGTTTAAAAGGTTATGATGCGTTCATACAACATAATAAAGTGGTTTTTTTAAAGCATGAGGTAAATATAATTATTTTGATATAGAAAATAATATCAGTAAGTGACAATATTGACATAAGCATTAAAATATTGACATAAGCACTAAAATATTTTTAAAGAATGAATACAGGAAACTTAACAGGCTTATATATGAGGAGAGGATGTTGGAGGGAAGAAGATTTTTTTCTTTTCATTCTAAGCATGTCTCTTCTGCTTTGAATTTTAAAAGATGTGTATATATTACTTTGTATATTAAGAAAATCAAAAGATTACATCTGAGCATTGGGATACCAGAAATTTTTAGTTTTACCTTTCAAATTTTCTGAATTTAAATATCAATACATGCCCTATAATATATAGTAAATTATAAATTCAAAAATGTGATCTCACACCTCTTTTTAATTTATCATGGAAAAACTAAAATTTTAAACTTAACACTGCCACTAGCAATGTTATTTCAGTTTACTAAAGTCTTTGTTTTAATGAGGAAGCCTGCTTCTGGAAAAAAAATATAATAATGAATCATTTACTGTAAAATCTTTTGTAGATATAGCAAACAAAACAATAATGTCTTAGTGGATTGTAGGTTTTTTGCCCTTTTCATAGTTTCCTCTACATACAGGAAATGGAAGGAGATCTTTTATATAAAAAATTGTATTAGAAAATGACTAAAGCTATTATCATATAAGAATTTTAATGTAAAGGTTATTTAAATTAGGGTATTGATTTTACTAGTGACATTTATTTTTAAATATAATGTTGAAAGCAAAACTTTTCAAAATCTAAAATAAAATCTTTAATTGTAGAATTTCAGGTACTATGACATAATATGGTCAAAATCCTACATTCAAATTGATGCTTTACTATTATTTTTTATAAAAGCTTATGTTAAATGCTCAAATTGGTGGAGCATATTGGTGTGTGAGGTAATATGTTTATAAACTGACTTTCCCTCACATTAATTTTTTACTAATTCAGGATAAATTGAGAGAATAAAAATAAAATACAATTTTCTTTAATTCAATAATTTAATAACAACAATAATAATAATGTCATCTAACACTAAGTACTTCAATATGCCAACATCTATTCTAAGCATTGTGAGTCGATTAATCCATTAAACTTTCACAAACTCAAGGTGAGTCTAGGAGTTAGATAGCATTTTTTATCATCAACCCTCTTGAGATTAGTTTTCTTATATATTTTTATTTTTTATAGCAGATAAAGAAATTAAGTTCTGGACTTCCCTGGTGGCACAGTGGTTGAGAATCTGCCTGCTAATGCAGGGGACACGGGTTCGAGCCCTGGTCTGGGAAGATCCCACATGCCGCGGAGCAACTAGGCCCGTGAGCCACAACTACTGAGCCTGCGCGTCTGGAGCCTGTGCTCCGCAACAGGGGGTGCTGCAATAGTGAGAGGCCCGCGCACCGCGATGAAGAGTGGCTCCCTCTTGCTGCAACTAGAGAAAGCCCTAGCACAGAAACGAAGACCCAACATAGCAATCAATCAATCAATCAATAAAAAAAAAAAAAGAAATTAAGTTCTAAGTAGTTAAAGTGATTTCTATGGTAACATAAGTTACAATCATAACAAATACAGGTAGTATGGTTCCAAAATCCATGTCCTTTAACCAAACTCTGCTCTGAAATGCAAAAAAATATAAATCATGGTGCTTTTTCAAAATAGAGTCTATAAAGAAGTATAACTTAAATGTGGTATATTTTCCTACCCCCCCATTTCTGTTCTATTGACATTTTATATATTCTTTATAGTAGCACTCCCTAAAATTATTTTTAATATAAAACACCTTATCACCTGTATTATACGAAGAGCACAAATAATTGTTGTTTCTTTTTAAAATATCACTACTATTCTAATATCCACTTTATTAGATTGGCATTTTAAAAGTTCACTTTAACTCCTGTTTCAGGAATTTTTGCATTGGTCAAAACAGGGGAAAAAAGACCACTATTAAGGCTGGTATGGTAATTAGAAAGAGTTAATGTGACAGGAACTAAGTTAGTGCCAGTGACAGCACAAGTGATGTAACTATAAAGGATGGCATAGATGACTGGATTTTGGTGTCATTCATGGGGTCAGAGCACAATAGTGTAGACACAGGTGACAGAGCTATAGGTAGATGATAAATATTATTTTGTGTATTTGTGTGAAACATCCATGAACAGGTGACCACTCTGGAGATGATACAAGCTTGAAGGCTTAGAAGTGAGATTATGGAAAGACTTAGGTCTCATAAAGAAATGGGTGGCAAGTAATGCTATTCAGGTGGATTCTATTGGGCAAGAAAATGGACTCAAGAAGAAAAAGATGGCTTACGAAAGACATGAGTAACAACAATATTTAAAGACCATAATGTAGAATTCTGTACACTGTGAAATTATCCTTCAAAAGTGAAGGAGAAATAAATACTTTCTCAAACAAAAATTGAGGGACTGTGTTGCTAGTTGACCTGCCTTGCAAGGGATGTTAAAAAAATATTCTTTAAAGAGAAGGACTATATTAGAGGTTAAAAATTTGGATCTACATAAAAAAGGAAGAATATTGAGAAGGAATATGTAAAAAATTTTAAAAACTTTAATTTTTCTTATTCTTAATTGATCTCACAGATAATAGCTTGTTCAATAACAGAAATAATGCATATGATTATGTATGCTTATGTATATATTATATATATATTTATGTATACTTATAATAAGATAAATGAATAAGAGCAATGACACAAGGGAAAAAAGGAAGGAATTAGGAAAGTTCATTATTATAAGTTGCTCACACTACCTTTGAGGGTACAGTGCTATTTTGAAGTGGTCTTGGTTTAGTTATAAATGTATATTGCAAACTTAGGGCAACCACTAAGAAAAGTATATAAAGAAGTATAATTGGTATGCTAAGAAAGGAGAGAAAATGGAATCATATATAATACTAATTTTAAAAAAACAAAATATGGAAAAATAGTGGAAGACAAAAATAGAAACAAGTAACAAGTGTTAACAAACAAACAAAAAAAACCCCAAATAACAAATAGGGTAAATATTACTCCAACTATATCAATATTCTTTGAATGTCAATTGTCTAAGTGCACCAATTTAAAGACTAAGATTGTCAGAGTACATCAAAAAATGACCCAACTATATGTTGTCTAAAAGAAACTCACTTTAAATATAACAACAGTAAAAGATTAAAGTAAAAGGATGGAGAAAATATACCCTACTAATTAAAAAAAAACAGCAGTAGTAGATATATAATTTTCAGAGGCAAAGAGGGGCATTACATAATGAAAAAGGAGTCAATTCTCCAAGAAATGGCAACTCTTAATGTGTATGTGCATAAGAACAGCAAAAAACTATGTGAGGCAAAAACTGATAGAATTACAAGGAGAAATAGGTAAATCTACTCTAGTAGTTGGAGAATTTAAAAGCCCTCTCTCATAAATGGTCAGATCCAGCAGGCAGAAAATCAATAAGGATATTGTTGAACAGCACCACCATCAATCAACTAGATATAATGAATATCTATAGACTGCTTCCTCCAACAACAGTAGAATACACATTCCTCAAGTCACATGCAGCATTAATCAACATAGACACACCTTAACACATTTGGATGAATAGAAGTAATACATTGGTTGCACCATAAAACACACCTTAACACATTTGAAAGAATAGAAATAATACATTGCCTGCTCTCAGACAACCATGGAATTAAAGTAGAAAGCAATAACAGAAAGATAACTGGAAAATCCCCAAATACATGGAGAGTAAACAACACACTTCTAAATAACATGTGTCAAAGAAGAAATCTCAAGAGAAATTTTAAAATATATTGAACTAAAAGAAAATAAATATACAATTTATCAAAATTTATAGAATTCAGCAAAAACAGTGTTTACAGGAAAATTTATAGCACTGAGTGAATATATCAGAAAAAAAGAAAGATACAACATTAGTAATCAAAATTTTCACCTTAGAACTAGAAAGAGAAAAATAAATTAAATCCAAAGTAAGCACAAGAAAATTCATAATAGAAGTAGAACAGAAAGCAATAAAATTGAAAATGGGGAATCAAAAGAGAAATATCAATGAAGCAAATGCTTGTTCTTTAAAGAGATAAGTTAAATGAATAACCCTATAGACAGAATAACTAAAAACTAAAAAATAAAAGACTCAAATTATTGTACTAAAATGAGAAATGAAAAAGGGGAAATGATTATAGGTACCATAATGCATAAAATGATAATCTATGAACAACTCTATGCTCACCAATTTGATAACCTAAATGAAATGGACCAAGTCCTTGAAAAACAATCTGCTAAAACTCACAGAATAGGCAATCTGAACTGCAGTCTACTATCTACTGAAGAAATTGAATCAAAAACAACTTTCCAAAACAGAAAGCACCAGGCCCAGATGGGTTCACTGGTGAATTCTAAAAAAATTTTAAGGAAGAAATTATACAAGTTCTCTACAATCTCTTTCAGAAGATAGAAGCAGGTAGAATACTTCCTATTTCATTCAATGAGGCCAGGATTATTCTAATACAAAAACACACACACACACACACACACACAAATATTACAGAAAATGTAACTATAGACCATTATCTCTCATGAACATAGATGGCAACAAAATATTAGCAGTTCAAATCTAAAAAAAGATAAAAAGTATTATACACCAAAACCAACTGGGATTTATCCCAGGTATGCAAGGCTGGTTCAACATTTGAAAATAAATTAATGTAATCCATCACACAACAGAATAGAAAAATCACATGATTAAATTAGTAAATGTAGAAAAAGCATTTGACAAAAATCAAATAATAAAATTCATAATAAAAACTATCAGAGAAATAAAAATAGCATGGAATATTCACAACTTGATAAAGACTGTCCTCAAAAAACCTATAGCTAACATTACTTAATGGTGAGAAACCCAAAGCTTATCCACTAAGATCAGTTACAAGACAAGGATCCCTTCTCTCATCACTCCTTTTCAACATCATACTGGAAGTCCTTTACAATACAATATGGCAAGAAAAGAAGAACAAAAAGGTACATAGATTGAGAAGGAAGACATAAAACTGTCTTGTTCGTAGGTGACTTGATTGTCTATATAAAAAGCATGAAAGAATTGACAAAGAAACTCTCAGAATTAATGAGTGACTATAACAAGGTTGCAGAGTAGAAGCTTAATATACAAAAGTCAGTTGCTTTCCTATAAACCAACAGTGAACAAGTAGAATTTGAAACTGCAAACAAATCTTTTTACATCAACAACCAAAAATAACATACTTAGGGATAAAACTAACAAAATATGTACAAGTTCTATATGAAGGAAACTGTAAAACTGTGATGAATGAAATCAAAGAACAAATTGATGGAGAGATATTCTATGTTTATAAATACGAAGACCCAATATTGTCAAGATGTCAATTCTTTCCAAACTGATGTATAGATCATTGCAATCCCAATCAAAATTACTGCATGTTACTACATGGACATCAACAAACTGTTTCTAAAGTTTATATGGAGAGGCAAAAGACCCAGAATAGCTAACACAATATTGAAGGAATAGAACAAAATTGGAAGAATGACACTACCCAATGTTAAGACTTAGTAAAAAGTTAATCAAGACTGTACAGTATTGACAAATGAATAGACAAATAGATCAATAAATGGAATAGATAGCCCGCAAATAGACTGACATAAATATAGTCAGGTGATCTTTGACAAGTGAGTAAAGGCAATCCATAGCAGAAAAGATAGTCTCTTCAACAAATGGAACAACTGAATATCCACATGTGAAAAGAAATGAAGAAGAATTTAGACATAGACCTTCCACCTTTCAAAAATTAACTCATAATAGAACATAAATTTAAAACGTGAAACTACAGACTTCTAGATGATAACATAAGAGAAAAGTATATGACTGAGTATGAGGACAGCGTTTTAGATATACCACCAAAGACATAATCCATGGAGGAAATACTGATAAGCTCGACTTCATTATAATTAAAGGCTTCTTCTCTGCAAAAGACAAAAGAATGAGAAGACAAGACACAGAATGGGAGAAAATATTTGCAAAGACATATCTGATAAAGGACTATTATCCAAAATATACAAAGAACTCTTAAAGCTCTCAATAATAAGAAAGCAACCTGACTAAAAAATGGGCCAAAGACCTAACAAACTACTCACCCAAGAATATATGCACTTGTCAAATAAAATAGGATAATATGCTGCACCTATGACATCTGGAAATATAAATTAAGACAACCATGAGACACCATTATATAACAATTAGAAAGACCACAATCTGGAACAATGGCAACACCAAAGGCTGGTGAGGATGTGAAATAATTGGAACATTCATTCATTGCTGATGGGAATGCAAAATGGTACAGCCACTTTGCAAGACAGTTTGGTGGTTTCCCACAAAACCACAAAAAAAGTGTAAGTAAACATACATTTACCATATGATATAGCAGTGGTTCCCTTTGGTATTTACACAAAGGAGTTATGTCCATGCCTGCACAAGGATGTTTATAAACAGCTTTTTTGATAATTGCCAAAACTGTGAAGCAGCCAAGATGTGCTTCTCTAGGTGTATGGATAAACTGTGGTACATCTATATAATGGAATCTTATTCAGTGCTAAAAAGTAAGGGGCTATCGAGCCGTGAAAAGACATGGAGGAACCGTAAATGCTTATTGATAAGTGAAAGAAACAAATCTTAAAAGGTTACATGTTATATGATTTCAACTACATAACATTCTGGAAAAGGCAAAACTATAAAATGACCAGTGGTTACCAGGGATGGGGGAAGAGGAATAAATGATTTGGCGAAGCAGAGAAGATTAGAGTAGTAAAAATCCTCTATATGATATATAATGATGGATATATGCCATTGCACTTTTGTCCAAACTCATTGAATGTACCACAACAGTACACTTTTAGGTAAACTACGGACTTAGGGTGATTGTGATGTGTTAATATCAGTTCATCCTTGGTGAAAAATGTGTCATTCTGGTGAGTGATTTTGATAACTGGAGTGTCTCTGCCAATGTGGAGGTAGACAGTATATGGGAAATCTCTGTATGTTCCCTTTGTTTTATGGTAAACCTAAAACTGTTCTATAAAATAAAGTTTCAAAAAAGCTGGTTAATATATTAGATAATTTTGCTTGATGTGAGTGTTAAGAAAAGAAATAACAGATCCAAATTGGCCACCAGAGCAGCAAACACAAACTTAATTGCAGTTTTCAGCCCCTCTCAGGAATGTGATCTTTGTGTTTTTTTTAAGTAACTTTTATTGTAGTTGATTTACAATGTTGTGTTAGTTTCTGCTGTACAGCACAATGAATCAGTTATACATATACATATATCCACTCTTTTTTAGATTCTATTCCCATATAGGTCACTACAGAGTATTGAGTAGAGTTCCCTGTGCTGTACAGTAAGTTCTTATTAGTTACCTATTATATATATAGTAGTGTGTATATGTCAGTCCCAATCTCCCAATTTATCCCACCCCCCACTTTCCCCCTTGCTAACCATAAGTTTGTTTTGTACATCTGTGACTCTATTTCTGTTTTGTAAATAGGTTCATTTGTACCAGTTTTTTAGATTCCACATATAAACGATATATTATTTGTCTCTCTCTGATTCACTTCACCTGTCAGGAATGTGATCTTTAAACAATCTGAAATTTCCTGAGTTGGACTAGTAAGGTAATCTGCCTGATAAAACCCATGCCAGTTCCTTTCTCCCTCAGAAGAAGTTGTCCTGACACAAAATAACCCTTTATTTTTTTTGCTAATAACTTCTTGCCCCACTTCCTTGCTATAAAAATCTTTTATTTAGTAAAGCCCCTCAGAGCACCCTTCTAGTTGCTAGATGGGATACTGCTGGATTCATGAATTGCCTAATAAAGCAAATTAGCTCTTCAAATTTACTCACTTAAATTTTGCTTTTTGAACATGAGCTACATCTAAAACATAAGAGATAAAACTGTAAGAGATATAAGCTCTAAATTTAACTATAAAAATTATATATACAAGAAATACACCTAAACATAAAAAACCTAAAAAAATTAAAAGATAAATGGTGTATAAAGACATACCATCCCAAAAAGCAACTAATACAAATCAGATACAATTATATTACTATCAGTCAAATATGCTTTAAGGCAAAAACAAAAACAAAAACAAAACTTTGAAAAAGATGATTACCATGTAATAAAAAAGTTTCTGTGAAATCAGAAGATTTGACCATTTCGGAGACCTTCAAGATGGCGGAAGAGTAAGACGTGGAGATCACCTTCCTCCCCACAAATACATCAGAAATACATCTACTGGTGGAACAACTCCTAAAGAACACCTATTAAACACTGGCAGAAGACCTCAGACTTCCCGAAAGGCAAGAAACTCCCCAGGTACCTGGGTAGGGCAAAAGAAAAAAGGAAAAACAGAGATAAAAGAATAGGGATGGGACCTGCACCACTGGGAGGGAGCTGTGAAGGAGGAAAAGTTTCCACACACTAGGAAGCCCCTTCACTGGCAGAGATGGGGAAGCTTCGGAGCCACAGAGGAGAATGCAGCAACAGGGGTGCAAAGGGCAAAGCACTCACACACTGAGCCAGGTGGGGGCTGGGAGCCAAGACTTGGGCTTCGGATGTCAGATCCCAGGGAGAGGCCTGGGGTTGGCTACGTGAACACAGCCTGAAGGGGGCTAGCGAGCCACAGCTAGCCAGGAGGGAGTTCTGGATAAAGTCTGGACCTGTCTAAGAGGAAAGAGACCATTGTTTCGGGGTGCATGAGGAGAGGGGATTCAGAGAACCACCTAAACAAGCTCCAGAGACGGGCGTGAGCTGTAGCTATCAGTGCAGACAACAGAGACGGGCACGAAACGCTAAGGCTGCTGCTGCAGCCACCAAGAAGCCTGTGTGCAATCATAGGTCACCATCCACACCTCCCCTCCCAGGAACCTGTGCAGCCTGCCACTTCCAGGGTCCAGTGATCCAGGGATAACTTCCCTGGGAGAACACATGGCACACCTCAGACTGTTGCAATGTCACGCCAGCCTCTGCCACCACAGGCTCACTTGACATTCTGTACCCCTCCCTCCCCCCTGCCTGAGTGAGCCAGAGCCCCCTAATCAGCTGCTCCTTTAACCCGTCCTGTCTGAGCAAAGAACAAGACGCCCTCAGGCGACCTACAGGCAGAGGTGGGGCCAAAACCAAAGCTGAACCCCAGGAGCTGTGCGAACAAAGAAGAGAAAGGGAAAACTCTCCCAGCAGCCGCAGGAGCAGCAGATTAAATCTCCACAATCAACTTGATGTACAATCGAGAAAGAAAAACGGAGCTAGAGGAATCAGGCTCCCTGACTTCAGGCTATACAACAAAGCTACAGTAATCAAGACAGTATCGTATTGTCACAAAAATAGAAATATAGATCAATGGAACAGGATAGAAAGCCCAGAGATAAACCCACGCACATATGGTCACCTTACCTTTGATAAAGGAGGCGAAAATATTCAATGGAGAAAAGACAGTCTCTTCAATAAGTGGTGCTGGGAAAACTGGACAGCTATATGTAAAAGAATGAAATTAGAACACTCCCTAACACCATACACAAAAATAAACTCAAAATGGATTAAAGACATAAATATAAGGCCAGACACTATAAAACTCTTAGAGGAAAACATAGGCAGAACATTCTATGACATAAATCACAGCAAGATCCTTTTTGACCCACCTCCTAGAGAAATGGAAATAAAAACAAACATAAACAAATGGGACCTAATGAAACTTAAAAGCTTTTGCACAGCAAAGGAAACCATAAATAAGATGAAAAGAAAACCCTCAGAATGGGAGAAAATATTTGCAAATGAAGCAACTGACAAAGGATGTATCTTCAATATTTACAAGCAGCTCATGCAGTTCAATAGCAAAAAAGGAAACAACCCAATCCAAAATTTCTCCAAAGAAAATATACAGATTGCCAACAAACACATGAAAGGATGCTCAACATCACTAATCATTAGAGGAATGCAAATCAAAACTACAATGAGGCATCACCTCACACCAGTCAGAATGCCCATCATCAAAAAATCTACAAACAATAAATGCTGGAGAGGGTGTGGAGAAAAGGGAATCCTCTTTCACTGTTGGTGGGAATGTAAATTGATACAGCCACTATGGAGAACAGTATGGAAGTTCCTTAAAAAAGTAAAAATAGAACTACCATATGACCCAGCAATCCCACTACTGGACATATACCCTGAGAAAACCATAATTCAAAAAGAGTCATGTACCACAATGTTCACTGCAGCACTGTTTACAATAGCCAGGACATAGAAGCAACCTAAGTGTCCATCGACAGATGAATGGATAAAAAAGGTATGGCACATATATACAATGGAATATTACTCAGCCATAAAAAGAAAAGAAACTGAGTTATTCGTAGTGAGGTGGATGGACCTAGAGTCTGTCATACAGAATGAAGTAAGTCGGAAAGAGAAGGACAAATACCATATGCTAACACATATATATGGAATCTAAAAAAAAAAAAAAATTGGTTATGAAGAACCTAAGGGCAGGACAGGAATAAAGATGCAGACATAGAGAATGGACTTGTGGACATGGGGAGCAGGAAGGGTAAGCTGGGACAAAGTGAGAGAGTGGCATGGACCTATATATAGTACCAAATGTAAAATAGATAGCTAGTGGGAAGCAGCCACATAGCACAGGGAGATCAGCTTGGTGCTCTGTGACCACCTAGATTGGTGGGATAGGGAGTGTGGGAGGGTATCGCAAGAGGGAGGAGATATGGGGGTATATGTGTATGTATGGCTGATTCAATTTTTTATAAAGCAGAAACTAACACACCATTGTAAAGCCATTATACTCCAATAAAGATGTTAAAAAAAAGATTTGACCATTTCAAAATAGTATGCCATTAGAACCTGAAATACAATGAAAAATTTATAGAAATATAAGGAGAAATTGACAAATTAACAGCATTAATATATTAAGCCAGAGAATAAGAAAATAAAGAAAATGTACAGAAAGTTAGCAATAAATATTATATAAACTTTTCATGGAGAAGTCATAAAAGAATGAACATATTCTAAAGACTATAAAAATAAATGGAATATAAAAATAATGTTCTTGGATTAAAAAGTTAACACTATAAAATATTATCTACTAGTAAAATATCTATAGATTCAATTAAATTTCAATATAAGTTTCAACTTTTTCTTAGTCTTATAGAATATGCGGAGAGTAAATCTACCTGTCCAGATGTAATGACATATTCAAAGCTATGGCAATTAATATGCTATGATATATATCTAAGATATATAAATCAAAATAGTCAAAACAGAAGCATGTGCATTTATGTATTTCAAGTAGATAAAAAGTTGAAAGATGAAATTAGTCCTTTAATTGTTGGAAGAGAATATAAGGAATTATATTTGTGACTTTGAAGAAAAGATAATAGATTTATGTATGTTCATTTAAAATTTTAAAAAGAGGGAAAAAACATAAGCTACATATTGGGATGATTTCCTACACACTTAACTAGCAAAAAATTAGTGTCCAGAAAATACAGTGAACTCCAACAAAACATTAAGATGACAAATATTACATTAGAAAAAAAAAAAGGCTAAATTCATGAAAGGCTTTGGAAACAGGAGTATTCAAAAAACAAAAATTTACCAAAGTTATTAGCAAGTCAGGAAAATGCAAACTAAAAACACAAGGTTAAATATTTAATTTCTTATAGGTATGTAAATTTCAATATATATTAACATTTGGCAAGATTGGAGGGCAATCAAAGTTCATCCAGTGATAATTTTAGGGCCAACTGCTCTGGAAAACTGCTTGGGATAGGATAATAGTTTATCCTATTCATATCCTAAGCCTCCCTTATTTCTAATGGGATTTTTTTTAATAACAAGAAACGGAAAAAACCTAATAGTTATTAAGGGTAGAAAGGAGGCATAATTGTTAGATACATTCTAAGCTATCAAAATCAAAATAAAATGAAATGCGTATCAGTATAAATGCATCTAAAAATATAAGAAAAAGGAACTCAAAGTATACGATAGTATCCTTTGTATGTAAACTTCATAATATTGTAAATATTAAATAACAGCCTTTTTAGGAATGCAAACATGATGGTAAAAACTACAGACTCCTTAATTTTATTTAAAACAATACAAATAAAAATCCTGACCATATCTAAAAATAAATCTTGAAGTAACTTATCTCAGTGAAATATGAAACTGACACAACAGGATTAGAATTTTCAGTGTGGCAATTATGGATTGCACTTTATTTCCTTCAAAAGTTTCTTGGGAGCTTATAGATGCTTTCTATGCATCAGTGTCAGTAATTGCATAATTGGAGCCACAATCAAATTTATTTTACACTGGGAAAGTAAATGCTATGAGACAATGGAGTAGTATTTCACTAATACATATGTACAAGAATGTTCATGGAATCATGCTTCATAATTACCAAAATCTGGAAACTACAGATATGCTCTTCTACAAGCAAATGGATAAGTTGTGGCATATTCACAGTGGAATAATCTACAGGAATAACAATCTTTAAATCTACATAACAACGTGGATTGTTTTCATCTGCTCAGGCTGCCATTAAAAAACAAACAAACAAAACACCTCAGACAGTGTCATTTCTTAAACAACAAAAATTACTTATAATTCTGGTGCCTGGCAAGTCCAAGACCAAAGTTCTTGGCAGGGTTCAGTTTCTAGTCGGAGTGCGCTACTTAACTTACAGAGGGCTGCCTTCTTGCTGTGTCCTTAGGTCTCAGAGACAGAGCAAGCACAATGTTTCTCTTTTTATAAGAACAGTAATCCTATCAGGTAAGAGCCCCACCTTTACGATCTGATTAACCTTAATTATCTCCTAAAGGACCTAATTCCAAATACAGTCACATTGTGATTTAAGGTTTCAACATATGACTTTCGGGATATACATACAGTCCATAACATGGATGCATCTCACAAAGTTCATATTTATTAACAAAAGCCAAGATAAGAGTATACACTATACGATTCTATTGATTAAAAATACTAAATATGGCAAGAGAAATCTATGCTATTACAAGTTAAGGTAGTGGTTGCCCTTGAGGAAGGGCTGGTCTTGACTAGAAGGAACATGAGTTACGTTTCTGTAGCTGATAATATCTGATGTCTTAACCTGGGTGCTGGTTGCACGAGTGTGTTTGGTTAGTGACAATTCATCCAGTTTACAGTTATGATATATGCAGTTTCTTTACGTATTTACTTCAATAAATGATTATAAACTTATTTCAGCTGTTTGGTGGAATAAATATATATACACATCTTAACTCTGTTTTTAAACATGGCACATTGAAGACTGCTATTAAATAAACAATAGCTTTAAGATCTGAAAAATATAGAAATTGAAAATAGATGAAAATCAGTTAAGTAGCTAAATACAAAATAAGGTTAATGTAGCAAATTTAATGTCAGACAAAATAGAATAAAGTGTAAGTAACCATAAAAATAACCATAAAAACAATAGGAATAAAGCAATACATAGAGGACTCTACTTTCTACAGCTATAATGATTGGACAGCTAGGAAGAACTATTAACTTTTATAATCTCATTATAGAACCAACAAAATTATCTTAAGACAGTCAAACCCACTGTAAATGAACAAGAATGTAACCAAGTTATTTAACTAAATTAAATTACAAATTGTACCTATAACTCTTGTCTTGTTGAAGACTGAAAAATAACTATGCAAGTAACCTTCCTATCACCATTAATAAGATTATGCTTGCATTAAATACTATATGTTGAGTTTATGCTGCAGAAGCAAAATGTTGAAAAAGTAATACCAAAAACATTTTTTAAAATGGGGAAAACTATTACGCTCAATAACAAAACAAGGGGAAAAAATATATATATATGTATATTTTAGAAGAGTCTTTGGAAAAACTCTGAAAAAGGAAATGAGAAAGAGAACTACTGTATCAGAGACTAAGAACAGATAATTGTCTTGAGAAGGAGACAAATTCTCCTACAAATACATAAGTTTTTACTTATGAAGAATAAGAACTTTTGGGTTTTGCTGTTTCAAAATCAGTTAAAATTTTTTTCAGATAATTTCATAGGTCACAAAGAGTGACAGATGTAAAATTTAGTAGTGTTTAAATTTATAACATTTGATGGAAAAGTCTCATCAGTTAATTTATCAAGCTTTGGTCAAAAATATATTGTATCAAAAATACATAAATTTTATATTTGTGCTAAGTAGATAAAATTATTGCTCTAGTATGATTTGAATTAATAAAATTATTACTCTTGTATGATTTAACAAAGTTAAAGAGACATGTACCACAATGTCCTTTGCAGCACTATTTACAATAGCTGGGACATGGAAGCAACCTAAATGTCCATCAACAGATGAATGGATAAGAAGATGTGGCACATATATACAATGAAATATTACTCAGCCATAAAAAGAAATGAAATTGAGTTATTTGTAGTGAAGTGGATGGACCTAGGGTCTGTCATACAGAGTGAAGTAAGTCAGAAAGAGAAAAACAAATATCATATGCTAACGCATATATATGGAATACAAAAAAATGGTACTGATGAACCTAGTGGCAGGGCAGGAATAAAGACACAGACATAGAGAATGGACTTGAAGACACAGGGGAAGCTGGGGTGAAGTGAGAGTAGCATTGACAATATATACACTACCAAATGTAAAATAGATTGCTAGTGGGAAGAAGCAGCATGGCACAGGAAGATCAGCCCGGTGCTTTGCGTCAACCTAGAGAGTGGGATAGGGAGGGTGGGAGGGAGATGCAAAAGGGTAGAGATTTGGGGATATATGTATATGTATAGCTGATTCACAGATATTCCTTTATCTGTGCAAAGAAGTATACCATATGGCTCAGTTGTGCATATGATGGTTTCATTCATAATTATTTTAACAGGATGGCAGTTGTATATATATGTTGAGTTTTAGTTAATAAAGAGAGTTTTATTTTCATCTTTAGCAGTGGCAAGTGCCTAGATAATGCCTAAATCTAAAATATAGAGTAGTAAAGTTATAAACATGTTATCTAGTGATAAAGAGATATATACCAAAAGAAGTGGTTAAAAGTCAACCTTTGGGATATAGGTGTATATAGGAGGGAAGCAAGAGCAATGGTAAAACTTAACATGTCTCTATAATTTTGGCACAATAAAAGTTAAATTGAAGTAATGTGAGGAAACATAAATCTACATCAATTATGAGATGTACATCTTTGTTGCTTTGTGATAGTCAAACATTATCAATATTTCCTCATTACAATTATAAACAAGACACCATAACTTGTGAAGATCTCATCTTCTGTTACCTCAGCTTACCTCCATGGATATCCTAAGTTGTTTGATTTTTTCACAAGTTTGTATGCTTCCCCTTTTTTTTATGGTCAAGATAGTTAACAGTGCTGTATTATATATTTGAAAGTTGCTAAGAAAGTAGATCTTAAATATTTGCTATCAAAAAATGATAATTATGTGAAGTGATGGAAGTGTTAATTAACCTTAATGTGGTAATAATTTTGCAACATGCATGTCTGTCAAATCATCAAGTTGTATATGTTAAACTTACACAATGTCATATGTCAATTATATCTCAGTAAAGCTTGGGAAAGAAAAAAGTCATTAGACTGGAAAAAAAATGTCAGCAGTTGTTCTTGTATGTACACTGATGCTGATCAGATCATGGGAGACTTGCTTTTGTTAGCTAAAAAAGAAATTTGGTGAATTACACAGTTGACCCTTGAACAACACAAGTTTAAACTGCACGGGTCCACGTATAAGCAGATTTTTTTTTTCACTATTGAATACTACATTATTACACAATCTGTGGTTGGTTGAGTTTAGGATGCAGAACCTCAAATGCGGAGGAACTATGTAGTCAAAGGGCCAACTATAAATTATATACAGATTTTCAACTTTGTGGAGGGTCAGTGCCCTTAACCCCCACATTGTTCAAGGGTTAACTGTATTTTTAATAGAAGCCAGTCAAGACAGCAGACAAGGCCATTACATAATACAGATAATCTGCCCCATATATGAGGTCTACTCTTCTCAAGTAGGGAAAATCTGTGCAATGGAGCTATAGATCCTGCAGAACTAGGGTCTGATGTTCTGTTTCTCCCAAGTTCTTTCTCTGATAAATTTTCTTTCTCTTTGTTTCAGTGATTATGATCAATTCGGGACTATTTAAAAGTTTCCCCTTCTTATAAGGTGGCTTTGCATCTCTTTTGCAGGTTAACACTCAGAAAGCAAAAACTTCAAACACTTTTTAAAATATGGGAGTTTCCTTCCTGCCTTATAGAATCATCAGTAAGTTATCGCCACTTATTTTTCTCAGTTGGCTATCAGCATTGATTCAGCTTTCATCATTTAAGCACAAATCTCAAGATTTTTTCAATTTAAGATACAATATTAAAAAAAAAAAAAACTCATGCCTGGCTTTATTTCAGTGGTTTTATTCTCTGTGAATTTAATTGTGCCTATGCATTTTCTCTATTTTTGTGTGAATATTTCTTAATGGCATTTTAAGTAATTTACAACAAAACTCAAGACAATATTGTTAGCTCAGGCCTCTCTGGCTCAGTGAAAAATACTCATTAATTTTGGGGGGTAGAAAACATAGGAACAGTTATACCACACTTTTGATGTAGCACTTGTTCTTAATTAACTCTAATAGACATGATATATTCATTTTCTACCTCCTTCTCTCATATTTCATCTTTCCTGTAACTTGAAAACTTTAAAAAATTTCTTGGGTATCATATGACTATGTGTGGACTATTTTTTGAATTTCCTCATCTTACGTTATTTTAGTTTGATAAAGTCTATTGTGTTCATCATTTTTAACAATAAAATTCATCAGGTATAAAGAAACTTGTGAATAATAATTTTCATGTCAGTGACATACTATCATGAATATTTAGAATGAGAAATAGTTTACATGATTTTTTGTGGGACTGTAATGGTGACTTTAAGACTAAAAGCATCTCTGTTCTTCAACTGTGCTCTGAGACCATTTGAACTGTGACATAAAAGGGAAATATCACTTCAGGAATTTAAAAGAACACGAAATATCTGGAGATATATCTGAAGGCATATTTGACATTTCTTATATGCATCCTATTTAAAGGCAATCATAATAAAGTGGAGACATAGTGTGTATTAAGACAAATACTGATTAACAGGTGTGTAAAATTAAAATTCCACTAGAAATACCAAGAAACTTGTAAGCATAAAGGAGGAAGAAATATAAAACTCAAACTTAAGCGTAATTTTTTAATTAAATTGCTAAAATTGTTCTATTTAAGCCATAAATATCAACTTTGCATTGAAAAACACATGGAATGATATGCCATATCCTCCATATTATATTTAGATAAAAATCTAATTACAACTAACAACTGCAATAAATATATATTTGACTATTTTCTTAAAAGATTAAAGCAAATTTGATGTATCATTTTCTTAGAGTCCTCCCAACTATAAATATCAGGTGTTCTGAAAAGTCACCTCTGGACCACTCAAAATTTTTGCTAATGAAACATGTATAATTAGTCTGGATACAATTAACAACTTTATTAATTAATTTAAAAACCATGCAACCTCAAATGAAGAGGCACTGCTGAAAGCTCAGCTGGATGAGGCAGATTAAGCCTTTTACTTTGCCTAAATCCTCAACATAAATCTTGCCTCTGAATTATCAAATTTGCCACCCCTTGCCTCTGAAATATTGATTAATAAAGACAGAGGAAAGTTATTTCTAGTCCAGGAGCAGAGAGCAAGATAGAGAGAATATTATACTTGAGTTAAGGAGGTGGAAAAAAGATGTCCTGGATCCTTCTTTGAAACTAATTAGTAAAAGATGATCACGTTTTACTAAAGATCAATCAGGTTGAGGTTACACACCCTTCTCCTTTGGATGTGTTAAGAAGATGGAGTCTTAATAGAAAATTTCCTCTCTTGTTGTTTAAGCTTGAATATGGGGAAATATCAGTAGTCCTTCCAACTCT
The DNA here is from genome assembly GCF_965194805.1 of Balaenoptera borealis. Lineage (NCBI taxonomy): Eukaryota > Metazoa > Chordata > Mammalia > Artiodactyla > Balaenopteridae > Balaenoptera > Balaenoptera borealis. Next base: position 61,181,067 of record NC_138865.1, read on the forward strand.
GAACACATTCTTCTAGTATCTTTTTCCTATTAGCCTATTTGCATAAAAATCTTAGTTGGTTTTAGAAGAGGAAAGCATTTATTCAAAGTTCCCATTTCAGTGGTTCAATTCTCCTCTGTTGCTACTCTGGTAATCTCCATTGGTCTTTAAGAGTATCAGTTACTTTTAATAAGGTAAAATGGGAACTTAAACTTCCCAAAAGGCTTTCTACTTTTTACTAAGATTTTGACAGTGTTTACATTTCTACAAAATTTGCCTTTTCTTATGTGTATGTGTGTAAGAGGCTCATTTTAATATATAAGTATTTCCCAGAAATTCTTAAACTCTCTATTTTGGATACTAGTATGTTACAGCTGAAACATGAAGGGAAATAAAACGTATGACTACGGTCCTGTACTACTTTGAAATTATTTCCTACCTCTCAAATCATATGCATTTCTCAAACATATTCAAAATGCTGAATAAGGAGATAAATCAGAATTCTGAGCTTTGGTCCTCTTTGGCCCCCATTGTTATTTATATGCATATTTTAATAAAATTTAATAATTTAAAAAGTTTATGAACCAGGCCTGTAAGAGGCTTAGAAGTTGCCAAGCTACCCTAACAACAAATAAGAAGCTGAACAAACAGAACATCAACAACTGTTCTTAGATTCATAAGAGATGTGAGGTCACAGGGCAAACAACTACCCACAAAATTGGAGAGACAGGTAAATACAGAGAATCACAACTTACCAGAGAAGAAACACGCCATAACCAGTGTGGGGTAGGGAAACCAGAACTGCAATTGACAAATTGCTGGAGGCTCAGAGTGGACTGCTCTAAGAGTTAAAAAATTCAGCAGGACCAAGTCACTGGGCACTCTCCACACTTTGGTGAGTTTTACTTTAGATAGCTCTAACCAGGTTCCCACAGTCAATATATGATAAAAATCATCTCATGCTTCCAGTGTACAGAGGGGAAAGGGAACAGTTTGAAATACTCCAGAGCATTCTGTTCTTAATAAACTCAGCCTTCAGGAGAAACTAATTAACTGGTGCCTAACCCACTGAGGTATTATCAGATCCTAACTAACCCAGGGGAAGGGAGATATCCAACTACAGATGGGTAACCTTCCACATAGAAAAAAGGAAATACTCAACTTCAGCCCCCTCTAACCATCCTGTCCTACTGAAGGAAAGACCTCATAAGCACATGTGAAGCTTACAGTCCATAGCACAGATTCACTAAAAGACTGAGACCTAATCACAGGATAATAGAGTATTTCCCACTCTGACAGCTCATCACCACATTACAGTAGTTACTTTTATGTGATACGTCATGTCTAGCTATCAAGAAATATTTACAAGCCATACCAAAAGGCAAAACCACAATTTGAGGAGACTGAGCAAGCATTAGGTCCCAGACATTGTGGGGATATAATTAATAGCACAGGCCTCTAATGAGAGATATGGTAATCCTAAGAAAGAACCAAAATGAAATGCTAGAGATTAAAAACACTGTAACCCTGTAACAAAAATGACAAATGCCTTTGCTGGGCTTATTATTAGACTGGACACAGCTGATGTAAGTATCTCTGATCTTGAGCATAACTCAGTTGAAACATTAAAAACTGAAAAAAACAAAAGCTATTGAAAAAGGAGAACAGCATATCCAAGAAAAATGGGACACTACAAATGGTGTAACATACAAATAAAAGGAATCCTAGGAGAAGAGAGAAAGAACAAAAAAAGAAATACTTAAGGGACTTCCTAGCTGTCTGGTGGTCAGGACTCAGTGCTTTCACTGCTGGTTCGATCCCTGGTCGGGCAACTAAGATACTGCAAGCCGCATGGTGCAGCCAAACAAACAAACAAACAAAAAACAAAACAAACAAATAGAAATATTTGAAACTATAATCACTTAAACTTCCCAAAATTAATGTCAGACACCAAATGCAGACACAGGAAGTTCAGAGAACGTCAAGCAAGAGACATGCAAAACAAACAGACAAATAAAAAAAACCCTAAACCCTACATCTAGTCATATAATTTTCAAAGTATAGAAAATCTAATATAAAGAAAAAACCCTGAAGAGATGCCAGGGGTGGAGGGAAACCTTATAAAGTCAGGAAGGTAAGAATTATATCTGACTTCTCCTCAGAAACCATGCAAGCAATAAGAGAATTGAGCAAAATATTTAAAGAACTGAGAGGAAAAAAAAAAAACCAGTGTAGAATTCTGTACCCTACAAAATTATCCTTCAAAAATGAAGGAGAGGGACTTTGCTGGTGGCGTACTCTTTAAGAATCTGCCTGCCATTGCAGGGGACGAGGGTTCAAGCCCTGGTCCGGGAAGATCCCACATGCCGCGGAGCAACTAAGCCCGTGTGCCACAACTACTGAGCGCCTGTGCTCTAGAGCCTGTGAGCCACAACTACTGAGGCCGCATGCTACAACTACTGAAGCCCACAAGCCTAGAGGCCATGCTCTGCAACAAGAGAAGCCACCACAATGAGAGGCCCGTGCACCACAACAAAGAGTAGCCTCTGCTCACTGCAACTAGAGAAAGCCTGCGTGCAGCAACGAAGACCCAGCGCAGCCAAAAATAAAAATTAAAAAAAAAATAGTAAAGGAGAAATAAAGCCTTGTAAGAAATGTTAAAAGTTGTTCAGAAAGAAGAACAATATAGGTCAGACAGAATATACATAAAGAAAGGAAGAGCATGAAAAAAATGAATAACTGAAGGTAAAATAAAAACTTTTATTTTTTATTCTTAACTGATCTAACAGACAATAGTTTACTCAAAATAATAGTGATAATATATTCAATTATGTATGATTATGCATAATGTGTTTGTGTGTGCTTATGAATAAGTATGAATAAGTGAAATTAGTTATACCAATGACACAAGGGATGAGATGAAGAATTTGGATTATTCTGATACTATAAGTTATTTGTACTACTAGTGAAATGGTATAGAGCTATATGAAATTGGAGTCAAAAAAGTTGTAAATGTATGCTGCTAACTCCAGGGCAACCACTAAAAAAGTAAATATATATATATGTATATATATGTATACATGTGTATATAAACATATATGCTAAGAAATGAAAAAAAATGAAATGAAAGATAATGGAATCATACTAAATGCTCAATTATAACAACAAAAGCAGAAGAAAATTGGAAAACAAATATAGGAACAAAGATCAAAGGCAACAAATAAAGAAACTAACAAATATTGTAGATATTAATCCAATTAAATCAATATTTACTTTGAACATCAATGATCTATATGCACGAGTTAAAAGATTGTTAGAGTGGATCTAAATACAAGACACAAATACATGTTGTCCACACACACACAAAAAAAAACATTATAAAGACAAAGATTAAAATAAGTGGAAAGAGAAAGATAGACTGTTTTAACACTAATCAAAAGAAAGTGGGAGTAGCTATATTAATCTCAGATAGAGCCAATTTCTAAGAAAGGAAATTTACCAGGGAAAAAATGGGGCACCCATTTTTTTATATGCTCCAAACAACAGTATGTCAAAATATGTGAGGCAAAAACTTGGCGTATAGAACTTAGGGGATAAATAGATGAACCTACTATTACAGTGGACACTTAACACCACTCTATTAGAAATGGACACATCCAGCAGGCAGAATATCAGTAAGGACATAGTTGAAATAAATAACACCATCAATCAACTGGATATAATGGACATCAACAGACTACTTTATCCAACAGTAGAATACACATTCTTCTCAAGTTCACATGGAACATTAGCCAAGACAGAGAAATTATGAGCCATAAAACACACCTTAACACATCTAAAAGAAATCATACAATGTCTGCTCTTAGACAACCATGAAAGTAAACTAGATCAGTAACAAAAAGATACATTGAAAATCTGAAAATACTTGAAGATTACACAACACACTTCTAAATAACACATGGGTTGAAGAAGAAATATCAAGAGAAATTAAAATTTTTTGAACTAAATAAAAATGAAAACACAACTTATCACAATTTGTAGAATACAGTGAAAGCAGTGCTTAGAGGGCTATTTACAACATTGAATGTGTATATGAGATAAGAGGAACCATCTAAAAATCGATCATCTAAGCTTCATCTTAGAACTAGAAAAAGAAGAGCAAATTAAATCCAAAGTAAGAACAAGAAATAAATTATAAGATTAGAGCAGAAATCAATGAAATTGAAAATAAAAAATCAATCGAGAAAAATCAATGAAGCAATAGGCTAAAGAAGGAAAAACACATGATGATATCTATAGATACAGAAAAAGCATTTGACAAAATCCAACACTCGTGCATAATACAAATTCTCAATAAACTAGGAACAGAGGAGAACTTTCTAAACTTGGATATTTAGAATATTTACAAAAATCCTTCAGCTAACATCATAGTTAATAGTGATAAGCTCAAAATTTCCTACTAACTTTGGGAACAAGGCAAGGAAACTGCTTTTCATCATCATACTGGAGTCTTAGATAATGTAATAATAAGAAATGAAAGATACAGATATTGTGAAGGAAGAAATAAAACGCTTTTTGTTGACAGATAACATGTTCAATTATGTAGAATATCTGTAAGAATCAACAAAGAAACTACTGGGACTAATACATGATTATAGCACGTTTGAAGGATACAAACTTAATACACATAATTCATTCACTTTTCTTCATATTATCAATGATCAACTGGAATTTGAAATTAAAAATGCAATGTCATTTAAATTGGCACCCCCTACAAAAACGTACTTAGGCATAAATCAATATGTACAAGATCTATATGAGAAGAACTACAAAATCTGTTGAAATAAATAAGAGCTAAATAAATAGAGACATATTCTATGTTCATGGATAGGAAGACTCGTTATTATCAAGATGTCAGTTCCTCCCAGCTTTATCAATGGATTCAATCCAACCAAATTCCCAGCAAGTTACTTCATGGAAAGCAACAAACTTAGTCTAACATTTATATGGAGAGGTTAAAAAGTCTTAATAATCAACACAATACTGAAACAGGAGAATAAAATTGGAGGACTGAGACTGCTCAATTTCAAAACTTACTATAAAACTGCAGTGATCAAGACAGTTTGCTATTGTTGAAAGAACAAAGAAATGAATGAAACGGAATAAAGAGCAGAAATAGATCCACCTAAGTACTGTCTACTCATTTTTTAAGGGTTTTTTTTCTTCCAGTTTTATGGCGATATAATTGACATACAACACCGTGTAAGTTTAAGGCGTACAACATAATGGTAGTCAACTAATCTGTGACAAAGAAACAAAAGCAATAAAATGGAGCAAATACAGTCTTTTCAACAAATGGTGCTAGAAAAACTGGACAACCACAAAGTAAAGAATGATTCTAGACACAGAGTTTATACCTTTCCCAAGTGTTAACAAAAATGAATTGAGTCCATTCCATGAAAGAACTGAAAGTTGGGATTCATTAAAATAAAAATTTCTGCTCTGCATAAAACACTGTCCAAAGAATCAAAAGACAAGCCACAGACTTGGGGAAAATATTAGCAAGATACACATCTGATAAACATCTGTTATTCAAAGTATACCAAAATAATGTTTAAAGCTCAGTGATTAGAAAACAAACACCCCAATTAAAGGATGAGCCAAACACCTGAACAAACACCTCACCAAAGACATACAGATGGCAAACAAGCATATGAAAAGATGTTCCACAGCGTATGTCATCAGGGAAAGGCAAATTAAAACAACAATGAGATACCACTATACACAACTATGACAATGGCCAAAATCCAGAATACTAACACCATCAAATGCTGACAAGGATATGGAGCAATGAAAACTCTAACTCACTGCTCGTGGGCATGCAGAATGCTACAGTCACTTTGGAAGAGAGTTTGGCAGCTTTTTAAAAAAACAAAACATTCTCTTGAGATCCCACAATTGCACTCCTTTGTATTTACACCAAGGGGTTGAAAGTATATGTCCATACAAAAACCTGCCCATGAATGTCTATTGCAGCTTTATACAAAATTGCCAAAACTTGGAAGTCACCAAGATGTCTTTCGGTAGGTAATAAACAGCTTATCTTTTTAACCACTGAATAATATTCTATCAAGCCATGAAAAGACATGGAAGAACCTTAAATGCATATTAGGTAGTGAAAGAAACCAGTCTGAAATGGCTATATACCATATGATTCCAACTATATGCCATTCTGGAAAAGGCAAAACTATGAAGATAATAAAAAGATCAGTGGTTCCTAGGGTTTGGGAGTAGGGAAGGATAAATCAGCTAATACAGATAATTTTTAGGTCAGTTAAACTCTCTGTAAGGTATTGTAATGGTGGATATATGTCATTATACATTTGTCCAAACCCATGGAATATATAACACCAAGAATGAATCCTAATGTCAACCAAGGCTCTGGGTGATAATGATGTGCAATGTAGTTTCAATATCGACAAATATACCACTGATAAGGGATGTTGATAATGGTGGAGGTTATGCATGTGTGGAGGCAGAGGGTATATGGGAAAGCTACCTGCCAGTCAATTTTGCTGTGAACCTAAAAAAGCTCTAAAAAATAGTCCTTTTTAAAAAAAAGTTTATGGTGATTGTTTGCATATATGAATAGGCAATTTTGTGCAATTGAAGGTACTAGAGTAGCAATAACATGCAGAATTCTGTCTCAAGAACTATAAAAAATTTTTTTTGCTTGAATCTTCTCTCATGATTGTCAATCTATGCAGAAGACAAACACCAGGATTTATTGCCCATCTATTACATTTAGAAACGCATGTCTCATTTAACAGTGTTTGAAAATGTCTTATTTTTCTCAGAATTTCTTCTAAAACAGAAAGTATTTCATTAACTAGTTTGCAAGTATTTCATTAACTATAAATTAGTTGAAGCACGACTGTGATAGAGATGAATTATGAAAATGTCCTAGAATTATTTCTGATATATACTCAATCTATCATCCTAATTTTATTGTAACTATCATGATTTTTTTCAGAGCATTGTGTCTGGCTTCTCTCTCTATTGCCCTACTCAGTCCCTGACCTCAAGAATGGGAGGTATCTATGGGTAAGATTAGTTTAAAAATGACATGGAGCAAGGAATATTATGGGGATTGCTTAATTCATATTTGTTTATTTAGTGTACATGTAGATGTTAGTTGACTGCTATTAGCCTTACCAATAAGAAGGCATTGTAATTGTGAGAAACCATAAATAAGAACATTTTTTCTTTTAAAGGTAAAGATGGTCTACATTCAAAGAATTATGTACATAGGGGAATGATCACTTTTCCCATGCTTAAAGCAGTATAATACTGTAAGGTAATATTGTTACATGCTTTCCTTTCAAGTCTACTTAATAAATAAAAATGAGGCAATAAAAACGGAGAAATTGTAAAAGAAATTTATCAGACTATGATTAATAACAGTTGCAGAAATAAGAATTAGAATTTTTCTTAGATTCTCAATTCCCAGTTTTTGTTTTGTATGTTTTTTTTTTTTTTGATTTTTAACATTTGCATAGAGAGAAACAGACATTTTTAAAAACTTTGAAAACAGAATTTTTTTGGCTTGTTAGAATGTATGTATTCTTTGCCAAGAAATTCATTGATTTAGAACTGAAAACAAATGAGATTTTATTGCAGTTCAACCTCCAATATCTCATTACCTTAGATATGTCATTCAATCACTTTGCAATTTTCTTTATTTCTTTTTATTTTTTTCTTTATTTCTAATATTAAAATATAACCCCAGTTACCTCCAAGAGTTGCTGAGTAGATAGAATGAGAATGATTGTCAAAGCACTTTTTAAAGTAAATAACATATACAGATGCATGATCCCATGCATATTGTTAATAAGTTATTTTTATGGTAGCTTTACATCCATAATTGGTCTTATTCAAGTTCATAGTGTTAGTGAGGTAGCAAAAAATCCTCTAGAAAACACCAGCAAAAAATAGAAATAGCTCATGCTCTAATGAGTTTTAGCCTTGAACCAAGCCATTTCTAATTGATCTTACTATTTAGGAGAAATCCCTTTCTCAGTGGTCCCTTTAAGCATCTTATAAATATGAGAAAATTCACCTCATGTAGGCTTTTCAAGTGTGAGCATTATGCAGTCCTAATGAGCATATTTCTTCTACGTTTCCGCTCTGATTTTACTGGAGACTTAACACTCCTTTAAGGTTAATGAAATGTCTGACAACGTGTAACCCGCAGCTTTGTTTAGCATCATTTAATTGGTAGCTTTCCTATATTATCGATCTTTGCATGAGGACATTCAAGATAATATAGCCATTTCAATTAAGAAAAAAAATTTTGTAAAAGCGTCTCATATCAAACAACAAATATGATTTACTTATGTTCTATTTTTCCCTTATTGGATTAGGATTTGGATGTTTTACAAAACACACATGCACACAGAGGTGAAAAAATTAGTTATAATCCACATGCTTAGAATATAAGGAGGTGAATAATAAAATGCACAGACTCATATCCTAAAACCAATGAATAAGGAGTAAAAGGCAAAATCTAAATTAAAAAAATTGGGGTTTGGGGATGGTAGGAAGCAGAATACTATGTCTACTCACAAATTTAGACTTTGAATGCAATGACTACATGTTCATTTTTGTGTTAATTTTAGCTTTTCTTAATGCGTGGATCTTGATGTATGACTATATTTGTTGGAGAAATGATGATAAGGGAACTTTAAGTAGTATGAAATTTAGATCTGGTTTTCCTGATAGGCAGGGAAAAATGGAAGCATGATGTATATATGTGCTACATTTAGACTACAGAAGGGAAAAATATAACCTGCTTTCACTTCATATAATTAGAGTGGACTGATTGTTAAAGAAGTCCGTGTTGTGGGCCAGTCTTACTGAAGTCATTTTGTATCTTGTTTTCGCTTCTAGGGCAACTGACTAAATTTCCCTTGTGGCTAAAGTAACTGGATCAAGAAAATAATGGTTTTGAGTATTTTACTTGAACACATAGAGGGTCAACATGTGTCTGAATACACTCAACAGGTGTTGAGAAAAAGATCATCAGATTAAGTGACAGGGTGGTAGAGGAAAATTAGAATTTGCACCATCCATCATTTGACTTATATTTCCCAAAAGAAAAATAAAAGCCTCTTCAAGAATGAAGTTTGTCCTAAGGCAATTCTGTTACCTAATTTGAACTTGTTATTTCCTAACATCATAGTAAATGGTCACTGCAACCTCTGATGACTAGTGCATAATCTGGAAAGATACATTTCCACTTCATTAAATTCCTATCCTGTGGTAAACTAATTTAACTGAATGTAATTCACACACTAGCTGGATCTAATTACTTTACCAATGCAATCTGTAGATGTAAACACCTGCAGTGCTATAATTAGAAAAAATATCAACTAATTCAATACAAGTAATTTCCCCCTTCATTACACAGTAACTGTCTCTGTTAACTAATCATAGTATGACTTAAAGCACTTTTAAAAATATTAATACACTACATTTTTCCTGCTCCTGTGATTTGAACATGGACCTTCCTGGCCCTGAATCTTATGTTATTTAGGAGTGTAAATTGTCTATGTTAGCTCAGGAATACGTGGAAGCAGCAGGTAGCTAACACTGCACCCATTAACTTTTAAATGGTTGCACCAATTGTAAAAGGAGCACATATGAATGGGCAGAAAGTGAGGTGATTAGGGAAGCGTAACTTTATTTTCCTAATAAAAACATGATTTGATAATATTTTGTTTATTTATTCTGACTTCAACAATTACATCAGCTGCCTTTGTTATGACATGACTTAGTTAAGCTTAGCCAACATTTCAGAAAAGCTATTATCAGAAACCTTAGATAAAGTAGTCTTTTTAGCATTGTTGAATGAAGGCATTTTCGTATTGGATTTTCTCTTCTTAGTGTTTGGTTTTGATCCAGATGCCCACTCTTTAGATGAGACTGTAAATTGGAGTCTGGTTTGACTTATCTGTAAGAGCGACTCACCTACTGTGCCAGAGGCTGCTTGGTATGTTCTATGAGGGGCAAAGAATAGGAGCGAGAGGCTGGATCTTTTGTATTTACTGGCATGATATCTTAATATAAAACTTTCATTCTTTAGACTGCCTTTTGGGAAACTGTGAAATGCTTCATTCTGGGTTATAAAAAACAAAAAACCTTTTGCTTTATTTTGAACAGAAATACTATTTTACCTGATTAAGAAAATTTGTTGCAACTTCATTGTAATGAAGTTCTGGGAATGTCACGTACAATTCTAAATGCCTTTATTTTCCCATCTGGAAAATGAGAATTGTTCTTGCAAATAGTTTACTTACAAACAGCCTGCAAGGAAAAACTATGATAACGGGAGTGAAAATATTAATAAAACATTCTTTCTATGTATGTATGTATCTACCCACCTACCTATCATCTATCTATTTACCTACCTCAATCGATGGCTCCCACTCAAACCATTAACTTGCTATTTCTTCAGATATCAGCAATGATTTATAAGATAAGCCCTCATAATAAAATTTTAGAAACATTCTGTCATCATGCCAGCAAGGATATAAGAAAATGTTTACTCTTATTGCATGTCAATTCTTTCTAGCTGAAATCCTTCTCATTTAAAACACTGGTATAACAAACTCCCTGGACACCAACTGCCACTAACTCCTTTTGCCTGCTGGCTAGAGAATAACTTTGCTATATATATATAGAATAAATAGCTGTGCTGGCCTTCTACCCTGAAAAATTGCAAAGTCAGGAAATGGGTTAAAGAGCATAATGAGAGGAAAACAAAACTAAATGTTATAAATATTTTCCAGCATCAGAAACTTTGATATAAAAGTATCTTATTTTATACATAATGCAATTTGCATATAATATTTCATTTGATCTTCAAAGCAATACTCTAAAGATATGACTTAGTGGTGTATTAAGTATTATAACTTGCTAGTAATTTATTAGTGGTAAATTATGGAATTATGACTTTTCAATTTAAATTTAAGTAATCTAATTCCAAAAATCTATGTTTTGCCCCATGCATCTCCTATCATACACTTGCAAATTTTTATAAAACCTAATGGCATGTGTATGTATATTTATCTCCTCACAGGCACTTATATGTGTTGACACATATAGGTAGAAAAGTAAGTACATATACAGACACACCCAAACTCCTGTTCACACAAATATAGTAAATTCCAAACAGCCTGAGATTCAAAGTTATATTTAAATTAATCAGTCTGTAATGATATATGTGGTACATAAGAAAGTAAGACAGGTGTTTTTGCTAGTTGATAAATAATTTACATATTCATAGAGCTGGACAATATTTTAAGTATAAAATGATACTTTCCTTTTATATTAAGTATTATATCATAGTTGCACACATCAAAACTACTTTTTAAATAAGGGCTATATACTTTTTTAGCAAGTTGTACAATCTGCAATTACACGGAATTTTTAAAATAATGTAATTCAGTGTAATAATGTTCTGCCTTTACCCATAAAATTGTCGATGCTTGGTTTAAATAGAGGAAAAGAAGAAAAGGAAAACTAAAAATATACAGAGCACTGGGGTAATACTTCCAACCAATTGTGGATATCAATGAAAACAGTCCTTGTGACTTAGGACTTTTTATTTCAGTTGACAGAGATGGCTAATGCTGTTCATTGTACTTTCCCCCCACACACATATGAAGAGATACACACTGCTATCTAAAGACAGCATAATATACTGAACACACTGAGATAATATTTTCTCCAATAGTCATTTTTTCTTTAGTCTCAGGTTATTAAATAGCCTAAGAAGAAACCAAGTATTAGATTCAGATAGACTTACATCTAAATCAAAATCCTACCACATGAAACACAAGAAAAAATTTTTTGAGATAGTTAAACACTCTTATCTTTACTTCCCTACTTTTACTGAGTGGATAGTAGTAGTCTGCATGACAAGACACATTTTCTCAGTTTGGGAACACAGGAGAAGTGAGAGCAGTTTAGTAATACTGAAACAATTTTAACTTTTAAACAAAGTAAAACCTTGCAACACTTTCATTTATGGGTTATAGTGTGGGTTCTTCTTTTGATGTTGGTGTGGGTTGGCATGGATTTGATAACACATTCAGTTATCTTATTAGAATTAATTAACCATTTACTATGGACCAGAAGACAAATTAGCCTTTTTTTTTTCTTTTGTAATTGCATGAAGATCTTATAGCAGGAAGTCTAGTGCTAAAGTACAAGAAGGAAAGATTTTGGGTCAAGACAAACCTCATGCACAACTGCATGTATCATTTAAGTCTTTCCCAATTGCAGGGATATTGTTGGTTATATTTAACAAGATGAGACACTATTGCTTGTAGAAGTTCTGTGAAATTAGATGAAAACTAATTCACTCTGTCATTTATCAAAACTTTTGCATACACATTTTGTAAGATCATAAAAAAACTAATTTTTAATATTTGATATTTTAAGAACGACACTTCATCTTTCCTAATCACCTAATTTACTTGCCCCAAAATAAAAGCATCCTTCATTTCCCCTTCCTTTTACATAACAATATAAGAAAAGGAAATGTGAGAATTCTGAGATTAGTTTTAAACTAATTTATTCTTAGAAGACCTACTATTTACTTCTGATAATTCTTTTACTAGGTTTGGATTAGAAGTCTGTCTACCTTATTCTTACTATTATCTCTAATCCAAAGTGATGTTCAAGATTTCCAGGTACTAAAAACACAAGTATAATCTATTATATTCCTTTTAGTTGCAAAATCAGCAAATGTTTGAATTTCTACTTAAAGAACACCGTATAAAACCTGCTAACACTTGATGGTTTTCTATGATATTATCAACTAGTGGTTAAAATGCTTATAGTTGGATAACTACAAATGTGGACAAATCAACTTCCAAGGTCAGATTCCTTTCAATGAACTCCCCCAACATATCCTTTGTTATTGAATAAAAAAAGGATGGACATAATCTGAGGAATTTCAGTGTTTTTCCTCCCTGGAATGATGCTTATTTAATTGCATTATTGTTAAAGTTTAATTCAAAATTTTATTTTTGCCTTGTCATGAAATGATGTTTCTGGTCATACAAACATGTCCCGTTCCTCACAAATTTTACAGCTGTCTTCTAAAATTCTTTACATTCCATCATATTTAGGGAGTATCAATTGTTTTTGCCTATTTGGGTGGGACACTAATACAATAAACTGTGAGGTTTGCTGGGGAATTCCAGTTCTGGTCATGGGGTAGCTTATATTTTGAATTAAGCTTTCTACCAAAAGCAAAAATAAAAGCTAAAAATTAAAAAAACAGAAAAGTATATGAAGGCACTAGGGAGCAAAAAAAATAGGCAGCAACTGAAGGATATAAGATTTTTGAAAGAATAGACACCCTTTTTTTGGAGGCATGATTGAGTCAGTTCATAGGAACATCAGAGAACAAAGCTCAAACAGAAAACACAGACCCACTGGAATGAGGAATAAGAGGAGAAAGTTGATGTAAAATGTGGAGGGTGAGGCTTTGAATGAGGAGCTGCCTTGTGGGAGCCTCAAAGTATGCATAAGTCATTTAATACATCTGAAAATGTCCAAACTCCTACAGGTGTTCAGAGGGCAATGCCAAGGAGCCTCCTGTAGAAAAGGAGGTGGGCAGCTAAAATGCCATGCATATATTTAAAGAGCTGTCTGGTCCTAGAGAGATAGTATTCTAATTCAGGTTCCAGATACTTAGTGTAATTAAAAAGTAAGGTTTTCCTACACCCTAAAACTAAAGGGGGAAATCCATAATTAATAACAGATTAAAAAAAAAACACCCCTCAAAAAGGAGAAAGAAACCTAGTTTTACTTTATTAGCCAGCTATGAAAAAGAAAATCTCTTAGGAGAAAATTAAGATCTACCAGAGCACCTAAATTTATGCATTCACAATGTCAGAAATCCAGTTAAAATGACTTAGGCATGCTAAATATCAGAATCAAACAAACTAAGGGAAACAACAATTAAGAGAAGTAGAATGTTAACTGTTTCATGTTTGAGAAATAGGAAGAAAATTTTAAAATAACTATAAAATATAGGAAAAATAAATTGTTAAAAATGAAGAATTTTAGTAAAGAATTAGAATAAAAACTAAAGTTGGTATTCTTGAATTGCAAAACAGTATCTAAAATTACCATTTTATTGAGTGGTTTTAATTAAATCTTAGATATTGCAAAAATAGGATTAAAACAGATTAATACATAATAATTGAAATTTAAGCACAAAGAGTTAAGACTGAAAAACTCAGCAAAGATTGAAAGGCATGTGGCATATTGTCAAAGTTTGTAATGTGCATAATTTGTGTGCTGGAAAGAAAAAATATACAGAATGAGGAAAAACATTTGTTTTAAAAAGAGTACCTGAGAATTTTATGAAATTTATAGAAGACAGAAACCCACAGAGTGCACTCTGAGCAAATTAATCACACACACACACCCAACAATTAAAGTGTGGAAAATGGCAAAAGCATTAGAGAAATTAATTAATATACAATGTTAGCATAATATAATGTGAAGTATTATATATCTGAAGTAATTATTTATAGAAGGTAATATATTTTATGCATATAGAGAAATACACATTAATGCTTGGCATAATTAAATAGCATGTGCTCCAGTGTTTATAGTACTAACATGATGGCATTGTATTATAATTATACACTAAAAGTGTCCTAAAAAATCTTCTAAGTTATCAGGGAATATGGCGGGGGGGAGACATATGCTTTTCATATAAGCAATAATAAAACTGATGGTTGAGTTTTCAACAAAAATATAGAAACCAAAAAGACCAGAAAAGTTCAAGATGCAATTCTGCAGGTCCTAAAATTTTGCTTGGGGAGTAATAAAGTGATTAAATTGACAAAATTTTAAAAAAAAATAGAAATTAGAAAAAAGCGCAATCACATTTTAAGTTCTAAAATTTTAAAACACGCAAACACTTTTATATGAAACATTTTTTTTTCCAGAAATGAAAACATTCACAAATAAAGTCATATGGGGAAAGATTATTTTTTTCTATTGAATACATTTAATACTATCACCACTGGCCAAAGACTTTATAAACTAGTAGTACATAAACATAGTTAAGAGTTTTAACTATATTAAAGATGGGGAAAGATTTTTTAAAATAAATTTTTTGGTAGATATCAATAAATGAAATTGCTAAAAAACACAACAAAACTAATAAAGAAAAATAAAAGGTGATATTTAAGATATTTCAGACATTAAAAGACATTAAAGCTTTATGGCCATGAATTTGGCCACTTAGATTTTAAAAATACTTGAAAAATAAAACACATCAGAAATAAAGAAGAAATAAAATATTTAAGTAGTCCTGGATCAGCTAAAGTAGTATTTGAAATTTTTAATTTCCTCCAAAAAATCTCCAGTTATTATACCTACTTCGTAAAAGCATATCAAGAGATTTTTCACACCTTATTTTTGTATTAATAGGCACAATTTCACCATTAAGAGAAAGGATTTTTTAAATCCATCTATCAGCATGATTTAGTAAAGCTTACTAAATATAAAGAAAAGTAACTTTAAAATGCACAACATAGGGGATTTAGTCAATAAAGATTACCTTTCATGCAACCCTATTTATGAGCACCATATAATTTAAAAGGATCTGGCCTACTCATCAGGAAACCCGTATTCCAGTATTAGAATTCCACTGTCTAGCTGTGTTACAGAGGAAGGCCCATAACTTCTCTGGGTTTCAGCTCACTGACATTTAAAGTGTAGTGATTTGACTAAATTGCCTTTACAGTCATTTATTGGTAAATATTTTAGGTTACCATGGTGTTTGAACAATTTTAAAAACAGTTTGAACATCTGTATCCATAACACAATATACCATAATAGAGTTAAATGTAAAAGGATCAATTATATATAAATACTCGTGAATTTTAAGAACCCACCTTAAGAATCTCTAGTTATCAAAATATGCTTACATTTTTGGATGCTGTTAGGAATTCATGTTTTATTACATATAGATGGAAGGTAGTGAAGTTAAAGTATTTACAAGACTATCATATTTATTACCCATTGACTGTTCACATTAAAATAATATTTTATTAGATATGTTGGATATATTACACTATCTACTTAAAATATCGTAAATTTATTTTTAAGAAAAAATTACAGTTGTGAAGTGCATGAGGTCATGACGTTAATTTTGGTGGTTATATATAATACAGGTTAAGCAAGAGAATTTATCTTGTTTATGGAATTAGTTCTGGCTCATTATATCATGTTAAGTTTTCTCAGGAAACCTAAATAACAGAGATGTCAGATCATCTAAAGGCACAGATGCATAAAATATTTGTTTCTATGAGCATCCCATTTAACTTTGAAATCTGGGATTCAGATATTAAAACAGAAACCACTTTTTAAAAAATATACTACATGTTGCTTTTCTACTTTGAAAACTATTCCATATTTTCCCAAACTTTAAAGGATTATAATCTCAACAAACTTATAATTATTACCAAACTGATAGATGAAATATTATGTACAGTGGCTCTCATACAGTATTTTCCTTCCTTTAGGAGCAACCTATCTAGTTTTAAGACAAAAAGTTGGCTGGTTGAACTAGTACCTTGAACTACATCCCCTTTCTATCTCTCCTTTTAATTTTTATTTATAATATTTAGCAGTTTTGTTGGTGACATTCTGAGCTATGTCACTAGTCTCTCTGTGGATTTGCAACAAATGTCCTATAAGACAGATTCAGTCCTGGCTATAGCTATTATATATTCTCATACAACTTTCCCTAATAGTTGTAGAGTGGTATCTACAGTGATAACAGTGGCATCACTTAGTTATACAGATAGGATTCCCCAAATATAGATGTGTAAGAATAGAATGCATTCAAATTTTTGGTATAACATTCAATAATCATTTGGACATATACTGAGCACACCTATTTCCTGCTGTGAAATATAAGTACTAAATAATGAGTGCAATAATAACAATTTTGTAGAAATGCATAGCATTTTCACAGGATGCCTAATGCTGACAAAAAATTCATTAGCATGTTTTGCATGTATTTGTATTCAACGTTGTATTTTTTGTATGTACTTGTATATGATGTTGTATTACTGTATTCTATGAAACATTCATTTAAAAATCACTAAATTATACAAATTATGTTTAATTTCTTCATCCTTATTTGATAAATTTTGAAATTTTTGAATTGATGCTTCCAAAAATAAGTTGGTAATTGGGACAAGTAAATTTTAGGCTTGGAGTATTAAAGTGGATAAATGTCAATCAGTTTATGTTCTAATAAATTTGTTAAGACATTTTTTGTGACCTAACATGTGATCTAGCCTGGAGAATGTTCCATGAATGATCTAAAAGAATGGCTGTTATTCTGTTGTTAGGTAGAAAGTTCTGTTTGTGCTTGTTAGGTCTATTTAGTGCTATTCAAGTCTGCTGTTTCTCTATGGATTTTCTGTCTGTATGTTCCATTCATTTTTGAAAGTAGGGTATTTAGTTTTCTACTATTATTGTATTGCTGTCAATTTATTCTTTTAGATTTGTTAATATGTGCTTTATATATTTGGGTGATCTGATGTTGAGTACATATATTAATTATAAATAAATGATTTTTTTACTTCTTTAGTTCCTTAAGATTTGCATAAAAGTATAGATGTGTTCTTCAACTAAAGATACCTAAGGTGCAGATCATAAAGATTTGTTTCTACACGTATCCAAATTAATTTTAAAATATAAGCTTGAGACATGAAACAAACGGAAAACACTTTTATACACTAAACATTATTTTGCTTTTATAGTTTTAAAACTTTTCCAATATTTTTCCAGTTTTGAAGAACTATGAACTTAGCAGCAGTAACAAGAAAACTTGTGAAACCTCTAAAGGCTTTGTAATTCAATAGGTTAGGCTGAAACATTAAGTGGATTCAAGAAGTAAATGATTCTGGTAAATTATGAGGCCAGAAATGTCTTTTGATTCATTTTATACACCACTGCTCCAACTTGTTTTAGATTCCTGAATGCTCCTCTTTAAGAAGTGAACCTTGCTATTTTCATTTTTTGTAAAGTACTTAGATATCATGAAAGAATATTTAAAAGGGAGTAAATACAAGCTACATCTTACTAACACACTTAAAACCTCAGCATCAGCATTTTCCAGTAATACCAACTGAGGTCATAGTAATGTGACATGGGGGAGATATTTTTAGATGTCAACAATTCATTCCTATAGTAAATGGCATTAAGATGGACAGCTTTTTATTTTACTTTACCCCATCACAATATGACACTTTCTATTGCAGACTAATTGTAAACAAATCTTTTAAATAATTCCAAAATCTCCAAATGACATTATATTCTTAAATTCCTTCAAATTTTCAAAAGTAAATAGATTACGCTTATCTTTGCATTTTAGAGAATTGTATCACAAAGATAATATACTGACATAAATTTCACAGGCAGAGCAAATTCTCTGGCTATTGAATGAAAACATCCTTTATGTTTTTGTTACCATTACATGAGTCCTTGGTAAATGTTTCTTCTCTTCTTCTCCCTCCCCCCTTTTTGACTCCCTCAACAACTATATTATTACTATATTCTAGTCATATTTCCACTAAAAACATTAAGAAACATAGAAGCAGCAAGATTTGGAAATATCAAATAATTTTTGAAATGTTTTCTTTCTTCTTTACCACCCTCTCCATAGATATTATACTTCATTTATTAAGGATATACATTTCTTAATAACATATTTAAACTGTGTAATGGGATGTTCAGTTTAATGCATAAATATACTCTCAGAAAACCTTGTCAATTAGAATGGTGGGAAATGGTGCTTCCCTAAGGCTACTGAGAGCATGATTTTAAATGAAGCGTGACAACAGCTCAAAAACGTGGTACTGAAAGCTCTCAATAAAAACATAATTTAAAGATGAATATGTCATAGAAGAATAGTGTTATTTAAATAGGGGTATTTCATTAGAAAACAAAGGCTTAGGCAACAAGCCGAAGAATTAATTTCCAAGAGCAGTATTTTTGTGGGGTTTTTTCTCCAATGCAATTGCTGGATACGATCATATAGGTTTTAATGTTAACGTTTAAAGATTTTATTGGATGGTAAAATTTTGCTGGAAACTCTACTGCAGATTTTAAGTTTAAAGTAGAATTTATTTGGTAGCATATGTAGGAGTGTGATCTGAGATAGGAACACCACCATTATGAGTTATATATGCTGTCCAGGGAGGTGGGAGTAAGTACTGCATGGCTTTTAAATATAATTTACTGGTTTCCAAGTTCCCAGCTGAACTGTGGTCAGGTATAGCAAACTGGTGAAGCTAGAAGAAAGGTTAAGACAAAAATGTAAAATCATCTATATCCAAAATCAGTAGTTACGGATACACACAACAAAAAGATGTAAAATACGATGTAAAAACAGTAACATGGGGGGGGTAAAAATGGCAGGGTTGATAAAAAGTGTTTGAACGTAAGAGGTCAACATTCTAAAATAATCATATATATATATATATATATATATATATATATATATATTGTTATATATAAACCTCATGGTAACCACAAACCAAAATTCATAATAGTTACACACACAAGAGAGAAAGGAATCTGAACATAACACCAAAGATAGTCATCAGATAAGGGAAAAGAGCAAAAGAAAACAAAGGAGCAAAAGCAACTACAAAAACAACCCCAAAACAATTAACAAAATGGCAATAAGTACATACTTATCAATAATTACATTAAAAGTAAATGGACAAAGTGCTCCAATCAAAAGACATACAGTGGCTGAATGGATACAAAAACAAGACCCACATGTATATTTCCTACAAGATACTAACTTCAGATCTAAAGACACACAGAGACTGATGATAGTGAGAGGATGAAAAAAGGAAATGAAAATAAAGTCAAGGTAGCAATACTTGTATTGGACAAAAAAGACTTTAAAACAAAGACTGTAACAAGATACAATGAAGCACATTACATAATGATGAAGGAATCAATCCAAGAAGTATAGCCATTCTAAATATATATGCACCCAATATAGGAGCAACTAAATACGTAAAACAACTAACAGACATTAAGGGGAAAATCGGCAGTAACCCAACATTAGGAGAATTTAGCACCCCACTTACATCAGTGGATAGGTCATCCAGAAAAAAATCAATAAGGAAACACTGGCCTTACATGACACCTTAGACCAAATAGAACTAATAAATATATATAGGACATTCCATCGAAAGACATATTCTTTTCAAGTGCACATCAAATATTCTCCAGGATAGATCACATGTTGGGCCACAAAACAAATCTCAGTATATTTAACAAAATTGAAATCACATCAAACATCTTTTCTGACCACAAAACAATGAGACTAGAAATCAACTACAATTTAAAAAAAAAAACTGCAAAAACACAAACATGTAGAGGCTAAGTAATATGCTACTTAACACAAAGAAATCTAAGAAGAAATTTATAAAGCCTGGAGACAAATAAAATGAAAACAAACTGATCCAAAAATCTATGGGACACAGCAAAAGCAGTTCTAAGAGGGAAGCTTATAGTGATATGTCTACCTCAAGAAGAAAAAACAACCCCTCAAATAAACAACTTAACCTTACACCTAAAGGAACTAGAAAAAGAACAGCAACAATAACATGCAAAGTTTAAAAGAATCATAAAGATCAGAGCAGAAATAAATGAAAGAGACTTTAAAAGTCATAGAAAAAAAAAAAATCAATCCAACTAAGAGTTGATTCTTTGAAAAGACAAACAAAATTGATAAACCTTTAGCCAAAATCAAGACAAAGAGACAAAATCAATAAAAGGAGAAGTTACAACTGACACCATAGAAATACACAGGATCATAAGTGATTACTATGAAAAATAATATGCCAATAAAGTGGATAAGTTAGAAGAAAGAGACAAATTCATAGAATGTACAATCTCCCAAGACTGAACCAAGGCAAAATAGAAAATATGAATAGCAATGACCAACAATGAAATTGAATTGGTAATAAAAAATCTCCCAAAGAAAAATGTTCAGGAACAGACGGTTTCACACGTTAATTCTACCAATCATTTAGATAAGAATTAACATGTATCCTTCTCAAACTATTCCAAAATATTGCGAAGGAAGGAAATCTGAGCTCATTCTACAAGGCCAGCATCACCCTGATACCAAAGCCAAAGCCACCACAAGAAAAAATTACAGGCCAATATCACAGATGAACATAGATGCAAAAGCCCTCAATGAAATATTAGCAAACCAAATTCAACAATACATTAAAAGGATCATACACCATAATCAAGTGGGATTTATCCCAAGGATGCAAGGATTTTTCAATATCCGCAAATTCAGTGTGATATGCTACATCAACAAATTGAAAAATAAATAGCATATGTTTGTCTCAATAGATGCAAAAAAAAAAGACTGATAAAATTCAACATCCATTTATGATAAAAACTATCAAAACTTATATAGAAGGACATACTTTAATGTAATAAATGCCATACATGACAAACCCACAGCTAATGTCATACTCAACAGTGAAAAGCTGAAAGCATTTCCTCTAAGATCAGGAACAAGTCAAGACTGCCTCTTTCACCACCTATATTCAACATAGTATTGAAGTCCTAGCCACAGCAAGCAGAAGAAAAAGAAATAAAAGGAATCCAAATTTGAAAGGAAGAAGTAAAACTGTCAGCATTTATAGATGACATGATACTATATGTGGAAAATCCTAAAGTTGCCACCAAAAAAAATGACTAGACCTCATAGATGAATTCAGTAAAGTTGCAAGATGGAAAAATTAATTAATTCACAGAAATCTGTTGCATTTCTACACACTAACAACAAACTAGCAGAAAGAGAAACTGAGAAAACAATCCCATTTACAATTGCATCAAAAAGAATAAAATATCTAGGAATAAATCTAAGGAGCTAAAAGACCTGTACTTAGGAAACTGTAAGACACTGATGCAAGAAATTGAAAAAGACACAAACAGATGGAAAGATATAATTTGTTCATGGATTGGAAGAATTTATATTGTTAAAATGACAATACTACCTATGGCAATCTACAGATTCAATGCAATCCTTATCAAAATAACAATGGTATTCTTCACAGAAGTAGAACTAATAATTCTAAAGTTTATGTGGAACATG
Source organism: Balaenoptera borealis (assembly GCF_965194805.1). Classification (NCBI taxonomy): domain Eukaryota; kingdom Metazoa; phylum Chordata; class Mammalia; order Artiodactyla; family Balaenopteridae; genus Balaenoptera; species Balaenoptera borealis. The sequence goes on from NC_138865.1 coordinate 61,203,298, forward strand.
AAAGATGCCAAATTGCCAAAACAATCCTGATGAAAAAAACAAAGCTGGAGGTATAATGCTCCCTGATTTCAAAATATAATACAAAGCTACAGTAATCAAAACAGTATGGTACTGGCACAAAACAGACACATAGATCAATGCAACAGAAGAGAGAGCCCAAAAAATGAACTCACATTTATATGGCCAATTAATATATGACAAAGGAGGTAAGAATATACAATGGGGAAAAGACAGCACCTTTAAGAAATGTGGACACACACACACACAAAGTGGACTATTACTCATCCATAAAAGTAAAAAACACCACACACACACAAAATTCTGCCATTTCCAACAACATAGATGGACCTGGAGGGTATTATGCTTAATGAAGAAAGTCAAACAGAGAAAGTCAAATACTATATGTTTTCACTTAGATGTGCACTCTAAAAAAAGAAAAAATGACTATAACAAAACAGAATCAGACTCACAGATATATACAGTGAACAAACTAGTAGTTGCCAGAGGGGAGAGGGATCAAGGGAGGAGCAAGATTGAGAAAGGTAATCTAGGAATAAAATAACTAAGATTCAAGGATATAATGTACATCACAAGGAATATAACCAATATTTTATAGTAACTTTAAATGGAGTATAATATATAAAATATTGAATCACTATGTTGTATATCTTAAACTAATATAACACTGTAAATCAACTATACTTCAATTTAAATAAAAGCAAACAAATACAAAACTAAAACCAGAAAATACCTTGTAAAAATATGCCAGGACCTGTATGCTAAACCTAAACAGGCTGACTTGACTGTTGAAACAGAAGACTTAAATAAGATCCAGAGTCTCCTAACATAACTGATAAAATACACAGGAAAATTTTTTTTAAATACCTGTCATTCCAAGAGACAGAAAAATCACAACTGGAATAAGAAAAGACAGTTGATATCAACATTAAGAATAATCAGATGGTGGAATTATCCAACAAGGGCTTTAAAGCAGCAACGATAACAAAATTTCAACAAGAAATTGCGAATTTCTTGAAACAAATAAAGAAAATTTTTAAATCTCAGCAAAGACACAGAAGTAACAAAAATAAAAAGGAAATTATAAAACTGAAATACACTGTAACTGAAAAAAAAAAAAAAACCCTCACTGGGTCTGCTCAATAGTAGTACAGAGATGACATGATATAGTTAGGACAGATAAATAGAATATACCCAAATGAAACATCAGAGAGAATGTAGAATTTTAAAAAACTACATCCTCTAGAACTTATAGGATAGTAAAAATCAACATTCATACCATCAGCATCTCGGAAAGGAAATACAGAGCTGCTGAAATAATGGCTGAACTTCTCACAGTTGGTGAAATATATAAATCTACAGATTCCAGAAACTGAGAAATACCAGAAATAGCATAAATCCAAATAAACCCATACTGAGATACAGCAAAATTAAACTTCTGAAAACTAAAAATAATCTTGAAAGCAGCCAGAAAAATAAGACATTACCTATAGGAGAATCCCTAGTTCAAATAACAAAAAAATTTCTTATCTGAAATCATGGAGTAAGTAGCACAATATTTTTCAATTACTGAAATAAAAAAAAAAAGAGAACTGCCAATTGTGTCTTTCAGGAATGGAGATGTTTAAATTAATGAAGACCATCCAAATGAGAATGAGCAAAGCTGTTTGTTCAGAGCTTGCTGCAGCAAGCAAGTCAGACACCATCAGTTACCTTTGGCAGAGACTCCAAGACAAACAGAGGAAATGAAAAACTTCATAATGATAAAAAGGGAAGCCTTCAGGTATGCCCTGATTGGAAGCTGTTGACATGGAGAAACTGGAAGCAAGCGAACTAGTAACAGGGTATCCTAAGGGATTAGTTAGAGGAACATATTTGGCTTTCACCACTTGGTCCTACATTGGAAGCAGGGACAAAAAAATAAGCTGTCAGTTACTGATCAAGTCCTGACTGGGGCTGTCTGCTACAGAGGTTGTGGTTTGGCTTCCTGGACTCGTTACTGCAGGTTGCAGGTAGGGTACTATTTTAAAATATGGTGTGACTGTTGTTTGGATATTCAATCTCTAAAAAAAATAATAAATTCATTCTCAGATGAAGGAAGCTAAAAAAACCTACTGTTGAAGAATGGCTAAAGAAGTTCTTCAAACAGAAACAAAATGATAAAAGATGAACTCTTAAAGGATCAGAAAGAATGAATAATGGAAAGAGCATAAATATGAGTAAATATAATAGACTATATTTCCATCAAGTATCTAAATACTTAATAATACAAATTAAAATTAAAATAATAACTGACACTCAAAGCAATGATCTTTAAAAGGTGACAAATATAAAGGGACCAAAATAAGATTTTTACAATTCACTGGAAGTGGTAAACTTATAGCAGTAGACTGTCATAAGTGTGTGTGTGTGTGTGTGTGTGTGTGTGTGTGTGTGTGTATGTATATCCCCACTAGGAAAACTCTACAGAGCAATATAATAATTTTAAAATACCACAAATCAATCATCATGAATCCTAAAACATGCTTGTGTAATTCATAAGAAAGAGAACCAGAAGAATGAGAAACACAGGAAACAAATAGAAAATGAATAATAAAATAATTGAGAAAATAAGCAAAGGTCATTTACCAATATTTCCTGCAAGTGTATACACATGGCAAATAAACACATGAAAAAAAAGTTCAATATAATTAGCCATTAGAGATATGAAAAATAAAAGCACAATGAGGCATCCATCAGTTTACACCTATCAGAATGGCTAAAATAAAAAATAGTGACAATACCAAATGCTGGCAAGTATATGAAGAAACTGAATCACTCAAACATTGCTGGTGGAAAGGTAAAAATGTCACAGACACTCTGGAAGACAGGCAGCTTCTCATAAAACCAAGCACACAATTAACATACAGCCCAGCAATTCCGTTTTGGCCATATACCTCAGAGAAATGAAAACTAATGTTCACACAAAAACCTGTGCACAAATGTTTGTAGAAGCTTTACTCAGAATAGCCACAAACACCATATACATCATTCAATAAGGGAGTGGTTAAACCAATTGTAGTAATCTATATTACTCAGCAATAGAAAGGAACAAACTATTGATGTACTCAACAACTTAGATGAATTTCAAAGGAATTATGCTGAATGAAAAAAACCTCAAAATATTACATATTTATGATTTCATTTGTGACATTCTTGAAGTGACAAAATTATAGAGCTTGAGAACAGATTAGCGGTTGTCAAGATTTTTGAAGGATTGGGGATGGAAGGAAGGTGGGAAGGAAGGTGCTTATAAAGGAAACAAAGATTGACATTACTAAGACAGTGGAGTAGTAGACCCCAGGCTCCATCCCCACACAGAGATCAACAATTGACAGCCAACCATGAACATAAAACAGTTCTTTGAGAGCTCTGGAATCTACTTAGCAAACTTCAGCAACGCTGTGGAACAAAACAACTTGAGAATAACCACCTAAAAAAGTGAAGAATACCTTTAATTTGCCTGCATCATCCCGTCACCCATGCCAGCATTACTCAGAGCCAAAAGGAGACTAGCTAGGAAAAGCTCCACTCACCTTACTTGAATTTTACCCTACCCACAGACCAGCAAAACTGAGACATACAGAGACGGCTAGGGAGTAAGGAAGAAAAGTGGGGGCTACCAGTATCAGCCAAGCAGCAGGAATGACCACAGTTCTCAGGCATCTACTCTGCAGACAACTCCAGCAGCTTCTGGCACTGAAGACACCAACAGCCAGCACTGGCATCCCAGACTCCCTGCAGATTTCACCATTTTTCACCCCACAGGTATTTGCGTTTACTTTTGCCAGCCACCTGAGTCCCTCCCTTCTCCCTCCCCATCTCCCTTGCTGGAAACCAGGACCCACAGAGGCAGCCATCCCAGACCTCTGCACCTTTGAGTATAAGATGCTTATCTAGAACCCCACAGCTGACTGCAATCTGCAGCTAGAACAAACCACCAAAAAAGAAAAAGGTGAAATAAAGATGTTTTCAGACATACACAAGCTAGAATTTATCACCAGCAGAACTTCAGAAATTCTAAAAAACAAGAAATTTTAAAGGAATTCCTTCAGGTATAAGTACTATAACACCAGATTAAAAAGCTCAATCTACACAAGGAATGCAGAGCACCAGAAATGATAAGTATGTGTGTAACTCATGAAACTTACATTCCTGGAACATATTCACATTTTCTCTACCTCTCTTCTTTGGCCTATCTGAAGTTTAAGTTATCTTCATGGTACAAGGTTATAAATTTGGAGTCTGAAAGAAAAACCTGAATGAAAATCATGGCTCTACCACTCACTAGCCACGTGATCTTCAGCAAGTATTAACTCTCAAATCTTATTTTTCCATCTAGAATTAGCGTGTCAATACTGTTCTGACATTATTAGGTATGGGGATGAGGTCATGTATGTTGAAACAGCTAGCACATTATCAAATTAATAATAGTTAATCATAAAATATTGCCACATTTTCTTTCTTGGTCCAAGATTTTGTCTTTCTAGTCTTGCCCCAAAATAACCTTGTTATTACTGAGATGTCATCTAATTTTCTAGCATTAACATTTAGATTCTCCATCTTATCTCTCATAGTTTTAAATAAAATTTCTTTGAGTTTACAGAATATGTTTAACAACAACATATTATTTTCTTGAAGTATCTCTGAAGTGTTTTTGTTGACTTGTGTGTTCATTTCTTTGCTATCACCATTTTAGGACAACTCATTGTTGCACTGAGAGACTAGGCAAGTTACTAGGAATTTTTTTTTACATTTTTTTCAACGCTGTCTTTAAATTTTCAGCAATTCTTTAATTTCTTTAAAGTCGTATAGTATACTGATTATGATAGATCTTATCTATCTTCATAGATTACAAAAGACAGTCTGTTGTTACTGATGGTTGTATCAGTCAGAGCACTAAAGAATTTTTGAGTTAGGCAGAAAATATACTACCAAGATTGTAGATTCATTATCTTTTGGTGACAATGTTTTTGTTCAGGTCAGATTATGGTATACACAAATGTTAATTTCACACTTCTGTTCCCTGAACTCTTAAAATTCAATTATATAAATATTTATTAAACATTGACTGTATCTCAGGTACCATGACTGATATAAGTTACCATGTAACTATGTAAGATATTTATGTTTCCAGCCCTCAAGAAGCCCAAGGTCTCAGGCTGTTTTCATCCTTGCTTGCTCCATCTAGGAAATATATTTCCATTTAAGACTCTATTAAATTTAAATAATTTTAATTAAGTTGCTTGAGTACTGGGAATCTTCCCCCTTCAACCTCCCGCCTCCAAAAAAAAAAGAAACCAGCAGTGAAAGAGAATTGGCTGGTACAATTAATAGTGAAAAGGAAAAATATAGTTTCCAGTATTATATATTCATGCAGTTCTCATAAGAATTAAATTATAAGCAATGCTATACTGTTTATGGAAGCATTTCTATATCTGTCAAAATAAAACATGCTAATATGAATTCACCAGAATTCAAACAGTTAAACACATTTAGTTTGTGCTCAGTTTTACACTTTTTTCCTGACAGCTATTACTCTTCAGTTAATCAGCAAGAGTATGAGAACATATAAATTAAACAAAAAACGAATAATATCATGATTTACTTAATAGTATTCCTTTTGCTCAACTTGCAGTTACTAAAATGAAAACTCAGACTTCATTCAAATGAACAGTGGAATTTTACACCATTTTCAGATCTACTTTTAGCTTCAGCCCAGCAATAGCAAAAGCATTCACTCCTTTGCAAAAATCAGTAGGACAAGAGACTCAGTCCTGTTACATGTTTTTTTTTTTTAAGAGAACATTTTTACTCCAGTAAGTTAATTAAAACTCAGCAAACATTTTATCAGCATTATGAAAAACAATTTAAGTAATAGTAAATAAGATTGTTCTTCTGGCTTATATCATATTTTTGTGGTATTTTTTAGAATCTTATTTGTAAAGCATTTTCATAACTCAGTGGTAATGTCTAGATTGCTTTTCCTTTTGAATCATATGGCTTTTCCCTATGAATTTTGAATGAAATCTATATTTATATCCTATATAATCTCCTCTGTAAGCAACACATAATTACTAACAATGTATAAACAAGTATAATGTCAATAATGCAGAAAAACACATTCAATATATTTAGTTGTTATGAAGCTGTAGTTCTGCATACGATTTTTCTTCACTGACATATAACAGAGCCCAAATATATGGGAAAGGAGATTGCTAAACATGAATGGTAGCCATTAGATTGATACAAATGTTTATCAATCTAACCATTCATCTATTTATTAAAGAATTTTATGGACTACATTAAAAATACCCTATTGGATATTTTAAGCAATGTGCAAAGTTATATAAGATGGGAAATAATTTAAAGTTATGCACAATCTCCTTATGGTGATATCCAGATACTATATGAAAATTCTCAATACAAGAAATGTTTTTGGATTTCTGATGACAATAATGTTTATCTACACCAGTTCGAAAAGAAAGGTAAAATAATAACCTCCTGAATGTTTTCCTTTTCCTTCTCATCTCAAAGATACAATAAACTGTTTACCATGTCAAAATTATACAACACTATTAGAAATATTGAACACAAAATACTATAAATATTTTCCAAATGTATCAAATAAAGAGAATTTTAGATCAAATGCAGTTAAGGGTTTTATTTTTTAAAAATTTTAACTTTAATCTACTTATGAATTCAGAAGAATTTAGACTAGTATTATTAATTTATGGTCACTCTATAGTTCATTTAGTTTTTAAGTCCTGAACACACTCACTAGAAACAGTATTATGGTTCTCTACTTCTTGCCTTATAATTTTAGATGGTAGGCAAGATATGCACAAAAGTGTATTTGGTTTTTACTTATGGTTTAGAAAACAGTAAGATGGTGAAATGTTTTGATGTAAGTCTCTAAATACAGACTAAGCTCTCAATAATTGAAGTTCCATATTTTTGTTGATTTAAAATATACAAGACTCACTTTGGTCTAAGAAACTTCTTTGTCCAAGGAATTAAGTACAAGAAAAGTACTGGTTATATATGAAAAAAGAAAGGAGAATGTATTGTGAAATACATGTGAAATATTTTGGTAACTTGAAGGTAATTAATTAGAATCTAAGTAATGAGCCTCAGCATGTGTCCTATTATTATCACATTAGAACATTAATTCTTGAGGAGATCTATGTCTTCACATATATATTTTGCACTCTCAGCAGAAAATTATGCACTGTACTCACATATATACAGTGACTTTCATTTGAAATAGAAGAAACAATTTATTGCTTTATTAATTAATAGTTATTTATTAACTAACAATTGTTAATTAACAATTGTGTGCATGTATGTACACGTGCATATGAATGTATATACGTATGTGTTGTATATACTTACATGTATACATATACACACATAAGTAGGTAGTTTATTTCTGTCCTTCAGAATTTGTAGTGAGAACTGTGTCCTGAGAAAACAAAATAAGTAAGATTCCTATCTAAACCATCTAGAATGGATTTATACATTCTCCTCATCTAAACAGCAATATAAGACTTGGAAAGCTAAAATATCAGGGCATCTTTCCCTACTAGCAATTACTAAAATAATAAAAGTTAAAATGATACTAAAATATAGGCATTAATTATTTTGCATAGATGTCTCATAAAAAGTTGAAGAGAGTCATCCTGGAACAATATCTTTACATAGCATAAATTGATATTTTCCCTTTTTCCTAGATATGTCCTCTATAAATTACTTTTTATAATCATAGGATTACATCAAATTTACAGAGTTTTTTTTCTTCAAAAAGAAATATATTCAACTGAACTTCAAAGGTCAAGATACAAATTCCATTTATACATACTTGTATAAATACAGTTTCATGTTAAAAAACACATTATAAAATTGCATAGAACGAAATGCATGCATGCATGCACAAGCACATGCACGCACGCACAGACACACACACACGTGCAAGTGATACTGGTGAAATCTGAATAAGGTGAGTGGGTTGTATTGATGTCAATTTCCTAATTGTGTACTATAGCTATGTAATAGATTACAATTGAGAAAAACTGGGTAAAAAGTATAGCAGCTCTATTATTTTATAAAACTACATGTTAAACTATAATTATCTCTAAATAAAAAGTTAGAAGTCATATTTATATATAAAAGATATGTACCAAAATTAAAGTTAAAAAATTCTTTATCTAAGATACTATATGTAAGATATGACATAGACAGCAAATAATGCAAAAAATCCTCTACATTGACCATCAAAATTTTATCCCATCCATCTGGTAAACATATCCCTCCCATAATTCTAAAACTAGCTACATTAGGTTTTGAAATAAGAATACATTCATTTGCTTTAAAATGTAATTCATTCATATTTTCACTGAAATTTGAAGAAGAAACAACAGTGATTCTAGTTCTTTCTGAATTCCCTAAGACCTGAATCCATTTGTTCTAAAGATACTAGGAAAAGATTCAAAATGAGTTTGTCAGGGTTGTAGTTATACATAATTTTAAGAATGTTTATTTCAAGCAACAATATAAACCATTTCATATTAATATTAATCCTCTTTTTTTGTTGTTGTTGCTTTTCTTACCTATTCATATTAAGATCTTCTGGACTCATTCTAGACCCAAGTCACTGAAAGGCACTACACTAATCCTCTATTTATGTGATCATTCTACCTTTTAAACTTATGTTCTTTCAAATGAAACCTTACTCCCCTCTGAGGTAAATATAGCATTTCTTTATTTTTCTGTTCCTAAAGTTCCATGAACCCCAAATTAAAGTTCCCACCCACATAATTCAAGAACAAAAATAGTATCAAGGAAATGGAGATCTAATATTCAAAAGAAAAATCTGAATTCAAGTAGAATAATTTTAAACTTCTCTCTTGGAATCTCCCTCTTGCTCTCCTTTGCAAAATGTCCTCCTTGATTTGTTGGGATTCCCTGAGTCCTAGTGTGAGACCCTTTCTTTCTCAGAGTATACTCCTTCCTGAAAGGGCTGTAACCAGGTCATAGCTTTACTGATCATATGTACACAGATAATTCATTTACACTGACCTCCAGCACAGATCCTCCTCCTGATATTCCAAATACAAATAGCCAGTTGTCGTGTCCCACTCGGCTTAGCTGTTGGAAACGGCACACTAATCTTCTGCCAGATACCTCGTCAGGAAGGAGAGACTTATTTATCTAGCTCCCAGGAAGCCTAGCGGCAAACAACCCTCAGCTGTCAGTCCTTTCAAGAATTGATTCAGCTGAAATGAGTCATCACTCCCAAGACCATTCCCTCCACCCAGGGTAGCTCACATGAAATAACTTGTTGAATGAGGGCATAAAGGCCCAGCACTCTCACCCTATATGGGGATAACTGTGAAAGTCTATCCAGCATCAGAGGAGTTGGCTGAGATTTTCTGCTGAGACTACATCCCAAGGCAACTTTTCTCTCTGCCCAATTCTGCTTCTTTTGTTTATCTTCCAGTGATGGTCCTACATCACAGAGCTTGCTTCCAGTGAAGCACGATCTGTGGCAATTGGTACCAGGTGTGGCCCAACAAAACAGATACTAAGATCAGATGCTGAAGCTACATCCCACCTTACCCAGCTGGCAGTGAAGATACAGTTACTGGCTTGGGCAAGCTTAGTCTCTGGCACAAAATGTGAGCAATTTCTAAAACATTCCCTACTGATGAACTAGGATGATGTTCTGTTGGAGGAGAAGCCACTAGCTGCTTGATGTAGCAAGTGTTTGCAAAATATCAAAGCAATAATACTTAAGAGGGAGAAGAATTTGGTGTTTGTTACTTAGTTTGACTGATATCTGAGGCTTTGGAAAAAGATAAAGGGTGAGAGTGATTAATCAGCAATTAAAAACCAAGTGTGAAGGCAGAAGGCCTCCTTGGTAGCTTGTAAAGAGGCTATCATCTCTTGCAGCCTGAAGGTAAAGAAAGCTGAAAACAAAGTTTGGGACTTAATCATAACCAAAAATACAGAGAAATTCAAAGAAAGTTAAACTTGCAACTAATGCTAGGTTGCTATGCCATAATTAGGGCCCTAGAACGGAAAAACTGTGACCCTGACATATGGGATGAGAATATCTAGGTTGATGCATCTGAAAATCCTGAATTCCCAAATTCCCCTGAACCCTCTGATCCAGAGGAAGATGTCCCCTCTTCCCTCTTAAAGATTAGCAGTACACCCACCCCTTGCTTGAATATGATGCAGTGACTTCTAATAACTAAGACCATGTGGGTGTCATAAACCATCCAAGGGCATACTAAACCCAAAAGAGAAGAAAGAGGACTATATACCAAAAGAGTTATAGTACCTAAACAACATGTACCAGGAAGGGCCCAGTGAGTACCCGTGGGACTAGAGTCTGAGGATGTGAGATCAAATGAGAACAGGACAGAAGGTTGTTAGGGAAGGATTTATTAATGTGGGAGCACTCCCTAGGATTCAAGATTTAATGCGGGGCTTCCCTGGTGGCGCAGTGGTTGAGAATCTGCCTGCCAGTGCAGGGGACACGGGTTCGAGCCCTGGTCTGGGAAGATCCCACATGCCGCGGAGCAACTAGCCCCGTGAGCCACAACTACTGAGCCTGCGCGTCTGGAGCTTGTGCTCTGCAACAAGAGAGGCCGCGACAGTGAGAGGCCCGCGCACCGCGATGAAGAGTGGACCCCACTCACTGCAACTGGAGAAAACCCTCGCACAGAAACGAAGACCCAACACAGCCAAAATAAATAAACAAATAAATAGCGTTCCCTTAAAAAAAAAAAAAAGATTTAATACGATGGCACGAATCTTGGGAGGTGGTGCAAACATGCTACACAAGATGGCCTGTAGAAACAGAGGAAAAAATGGCCAACTGTAACTGAGGTAAAATGACAGAGTGCCATGGAAGACTGTGGAAATGATATAAAGGCCTTTCATTGCCCCACATCACAGGGAAACTCTGAAGATTTATCCCCGCTTCAAGTTCCCTATCGTGTGTTCTGAGGCCTTCATTAAGATTGCACTGCCATGGGCCAATTTTCCTTTGTATCTAATCCTGCCTTCTACCTTTCTAAAGGTTATGATTCCAAGTGCATCCCAGGCATAAATCTATATGCTAATCACCATCTCATTGTTTGCTCCCTGGAACTAAATTTGAAACTCTGTCTCAGGGGTCTCAGATATGTCTAAATACAAACCCATGATACTTTAAACATACTCCCAAATCAGATCATGGCCTTATCATTCTGTTATCTTAGGCAGAAACCTAAGACTCACCCTCAACACTGCCTTCTTGTTTTCTACGTAATCCATGAACTTGTCCTATCAATAATAACTTCTATACGTATTTTAAATACACATAGCCTTTTCCATGTTCACTGCTTTAATTCAAACCTCACAAAATGATTTTACCTCTAAAGAGTTAAGAAGCATCCCATCCCATCACGTCCACGATGAATTTCTCCAAACTATTTGCCAGAGTAGTGTTTTAAAAACAAAAGTATATTAATACGATCTTAATCCCTTAAATCACTTCCTTTGCTTCTAAGAGCAAATCTTCACCATGGCTTCAAGGCCCTGAACAATCTAGCTTATTTCTTTTCCCGCAAGTGCATACACTTATGTTCATTCTCAGTGTTTCTGGCTCAGAGAATTGATCCTTAATAGAGCCATGCCTCCTCCTTGCATGGGGCCTTTGAACACACATTTTTTTTTTTTGTCTGAAGACTTCCTTTCCTCCACCATGGTCCTCCCTTATTAGTTACCTTTTCTCTTTATTCTGGGAATCCTTTCCACCTAGTCTAGATTAAATCTCTCTGTTCATGGCACATATTGTTTATTAATAGACAAGACTAGAATATGCAGCAATTTTCTTGCAAAAGTAGCAGAAATTTATAGATGCTAGTAGAGTACAACAGAACAATTTCTTGCCTCTGAATTTTTTTTTCATTACCAGTAAATGCAAAACATAATGACAGGTTTACTATTTTTTTCCATTGCAAAAATAATACTTATAAAACAATATTTGGAAATATAGAAAGTTAGTGGAACTATATCCATATTTTTGACATTTAATAGCAACCGGGTTTAACATTTTGTACTGTTTCTTTCTTGCCTTCTCTTTGTAAAAAAAAAAAAAAAAAAAAAGGTTTCTGAAAATGTTTTTGATCAGAATGTGTGGGCTGATGGCCTCAGAGATGTGGGTTGAGGACCAAGAAATGAGGTAATTGGCTCCTCCATAATAAGATAGCATTGTTCTTCACTTTTAATTTCTTGTTTAATATCTAACATCCCACACACTTTAAATTCTGGACTATGGTTCTCTGTTGCACTGCAGTGCTTTGTACATACTAGATTCTCATCTGTTGAATGAATTAAAATGTCTTTTACCAGTTTCCCTCCTCAAAAACAACTCACACAGTTGATATCTGCTTAACATGAATTTGAAAGAGTATCTTGAAAAGGCAAATACGATGTAACAAGCATCTCAGAGATATATGCAAAAGGTAAGATGGAGAAAACTTTGGCAGCCTTCTAGTGGCACAGTTCCTTGGTGATAGGAGTGTTTGGCAGTAGAAGAAAAGAGTTAACTAAATAAAATTATTCACAACACCCTCTTTCCAATTTGCTCTTTTGCTTATATCCTCCTCCTAATTCCCAGTTGCTTACTTTATTTACAGCCATTTGAGCCCATCCCAAAATGTGGTATCCATGTGATAGCAAGTGTTTGAAAGTCAAACAATGCCAAAATTCTCATTAGTGTTTTGAGTGGCATAGTAGAAAATGTCAAAGACCTTTGAGTCAGATTAGATTTAGGTTCAACTACTGGCTCTGCAATTTACCAGATGTGTATTGGATAGTCTTGGTCAAACTTCTTAACTTCTCTGAGATTTAGGATGGTATTATCTACTGACTTTGCATGCATAACAAATATGCACATGCCAAACAACAGAAACGGAGTAAAATTGTTCTATATCTATATACAATGTGTATACATGTGTGTATACACAGATACACATACATACAATATATATATGTGTGTATATATATATATATATATATATATATATGTGCATTCACACACATTGCAAGCCAGTACTTTTTCTGCTACCTGTCAAATCACTGTCAAATCAAATTAATTTTTTTTACCACAATACCCTTTTAACTGCTCATTTTTAACAGCGTGTTAACTGATGCTGTCACAGTGTACTTATGATCTACCTTTGACTCTGTGCAAGTGTTTGATATCTAGGATGTGTGAAATCCTCTTCTGAAGCATTATTTTTACTTGCAAAATTTTGTACATGTCAATAGAGTAGTCATGGAAAGCTATAGCTATTTTTATTATATTATTTTACCCTAAAGTATTCAATATTATAATATTTTATTTTAATTACTATGTTTATGAGGAAATGATATTTAGAGAGCATAAATAACAAACTTTCCTTGGGTTTGGTCACAATTATTTCACTGACACCTATTATAGGTTTATGATCTATAGCAGGTGGTTGGGAAATATTTGTTGAGCTAATTGAAAACTAAGTGACATGGCACAGCCAGCATTCAATCTCAGGCTTGTCTGTGTCCAAAGCCTGGACATAATCCAAAATATTACCTTTCCTCTCAAATATTGGGTGTAGCTCTTATATATGGGAGATTATATTAAAAATATTAAGCAGCTTTAAACTTTCTCATTTTGTACATTATTCATTTCCTAACAAATATCAGTCTAGGGTGTGTTCAAATTTGTGTTAACAGCTTCATTCTATATTAGCAGTGTTATCACAGTTAAATAATAGAGGGTACTTTCATTTTATCTTTCTTTTAAAATTGACCTTTGGATTTTATTGAATATTTCACTATTCTAATACCACTGGTGCTATTTTCCCTTTGATATTGATTAAAAATTTGTAGTTCTCCTTTTTAAAAGTGGACTGCACTTGGGTAGGATGGCATATATTATTAAATTCTCTACAAAATACATTTCAAATACCATGATCCTTTTAGGTAAATTTATGGTAATGTTGCATACTATAATAATATATATACAAATAATTTATTTAACAAATTAAACAAGTTAGACTACAGCCAGTTAAAAAAGGTAGTTACTCCAACATATGCTTTCTTAAATTTTATTATAATGAGGGGAAACAGCTAGATTGAGGCACTATGTAACTTTTACCAGACATATATGTAATAGAAAATTTATATTATATTATATTATATAATTGTATGACACATATATAACATACCCATATTAGAGGGTATTAGGAATATAAGCAATTTTGGAATATTTGCAAATATCTCATGTTGGAGAGGTTATTGACAAAAAAAGACATATGAAATTCTGATTTTATTAGCTAATAGTATCAAATAATTTCATCATTATAGTCTCAGATTAAGCTCTGATAATATGATTAAAGCCAAAGTAGTAATTTTCTCATAATGCTTTTTAGACAAGTCAGTAGTTAACATTAATAATTGTTGTTATATCTCTCATTTCTTTTTTAGCTAATCAATATAACTATTTAGTAAGTTGTCTCAATAAATCTTGAGTTTTTGAATATTGAATTTGGGTTTAGGGCAAATCACATAGATTATATTATATATCTAAAAAAGTGAGCCTCAGCATAGGAAGAGAAAGCACTTGTTTCTTTTTCAATTTTATTTCAATTCACACTCTAGATATTGTTCCAATTCTTAGATAGAAAAATCAGAAATTGGAAAGAAGTGAGGAGTTGCTGAACAAATTTCTCATTCTATATGATACATGAGATGAAAGATCTATTTTTAATGCTTTAACTTCTTTAGATTTGGGGTGTGGTTGTCTCCAAGGAAAGAAGGGAAAACAGCTACCTTCTTTTATAAACTGAATCTGTCACGCTAATTATTTTTTAAAACATTTATTCTTCACTATCATATGCACAAAATTGCTAGGGACTAGAATTAACACAGTATAATCTATTACATCGATTAATCATATAATAATTAACATAGTATAATCTATGTTATAATCTATTACAACAAAACATTGCAAATAATAGTTGTTACTAGAGATTCTATTAATATGGAGAGGAGCTTTACCCGCAAGAATGAGAATTACAATTCAGCCACATTCTTCCCTCAGTCTAGTAGGCCATGTCCAATGTATCAGCCCAGCATTAAGAAGAGACTTTTTCTACATACAAATTTTGAGTTTCTTAGATGAAAGATGTTAAGCAACTAGAAATGTATTATAAAATTAACTCAATATCATTTGGAAATGGGGAGAACTTTAGAATCAGATCAAAGTAGAAAGTCCCTCCCCAATTATAAATTAATAATTTAAAACTCTGGTTTTGTATTTATAATATTGTGGGGGGGGGCAGGGAAGTTTGAGGATGATAATTAATCATAAATGGCACCTCACCATTTCTAATCAAAATGAAAAAACATACTCTCAAATTAGCTATATTACACTTAAAGCTAGATAAGAGAAGATTGCTTGAATCCAAAGAAAAATAAGTTTTATATTCTTTCTTCTTAATGCCCCCAGGATAAGCAGCAGGGTATTTTAGAATTTCTTCCTGAAACTTTTCCAGTGCTTACTTCATGGAGAATAAGGGCAGAAAGAAAACCATATCACTTGCAGAGAGATTTCTCAGAGTATTGAAACATGGTTGAGTTAAGCAAGCTGAACCTTGTGTCAGCTTTGACAGTTACGTGGCAATCTTCTGTGGCAAAGAGCAAGCCATGAGCAGAGAGGGCCAGACTGGAGGCATTCTTCCAATACTATTCTATTCTTCCGGTAGTATTCCAGTAGAATACTACACTATTCTTCCAATACTGCCTTATGGAGGAAGGGTGCAATCAATACCCCTCTCCTCTGTGAAAATGGGGAGAAGGGAATATAAGCTTCCCACATAAGCCATGTGTATATTTTTCTTTGTATGTGTAGTTCTATCTCTACCTAGCTTTAAGTCTACTGTGTTTATATTTGAATTCTTCTTTTATCTATGATATTAGCTTTCCTTAGAAGGCTGTTATTTTGAATCTGAGTGAAGCTTTATGAGTTTCAAGTAGGCACCGCACTCAAATTCAACTACCCAGGAGTCTAATGGGAAAGACAAGTTAACAAGTCCAACTCAAATGAAGTCATGACCCGTGTAGATAAGTTGCAGAGGGGTTTCCCTTCCAAAGGAGCATAATATTAACATAAATTCTGATATTTACTTCCCTTCCTACCTTTGAAGAAACCTCCAAGAACACGGGTAACAACAATCTCTTCTTTTCTAACACCAGAATCTCTTTAGGGTTTCTCATGCCTCATTCATTTGGTTCACAATTGCCATCTCTCCACTATATCCTCCCTACCTTTCCAAATTTGTTGTTATTATTACATGGCACATCTTTTATCTATCATCTACTAGTATTTGGGTAATGAAATTATGTTTCTTTCTCTCTGATACTCTTGAGAGAATCTGCCTAACTGGCACATTTTCAATTTCTGATTTTATTCTCAAAAGTCTGTAGACCCATTCTTGGTTGGTGAAATTCTAAAGAAGAGAAAGGGAAAGTAAGTGAAGACATAAACCCAGAACCTTCTTTAGTGGACAGGAGGAAGAGAGAGCTGGGGACACTCTAAAAGTAATTATTTCTGTCTCATTACACAGGAAGTTGTGTGATACAGTGTAAACATAAACTGTATGGGAGCACATAGGAAGGGCATTTTTACTATATTAAATTTAATTTAAATTTAATTTATATTAAATATAGCATTTTTGCTATATTTTTGCATTTTTGATATATTAAATGATTCTAAATTACTATATGAAGAACAAATAGGAGTTTTAGTTAGTTGAGATAAAGGGTAAAGGCACTTCAGACAGAACTAATAGTATATGCAAGAGGCCAGATTTGAGGATGTAGACTGCAAATTTGTGGATTAATCAATCAGTTTAGTATGCCTGGAGTTTGGTGTGCAGAGGAAATGAGGTTAAAGAACTTAGAAGATTCTTGACCTTAAAGGGATTCCTATATAATGTTATTGAGTTTAGACTTTATGTGGAAGACAATGAAATGACAGTAAAGATTCTAAGTTTAGAGAGTTACATGTGCGGATTTGCATTTTTACAATGCTCATTCTGACTGTAGGGTGAATAATTGATTGAAATAGAATTATCATGTGATGTACACTGGCAGGCTATTCATCAAACCAATTTTCCCTTCTTTCTGGGAACACAGTTGAACTATACTTCCCAGCTTGTTTGCAGTTAGATATTTTCATATGACTGAAATCTGGCCAGTAGACTATGAGTCTGTGCTATTTCCAGGACTGAGTATAAAAGCTTTTCACATGTAGTAATTTATAATTCTTTTTTCCTTCTCCTGGCTTAGTGTCAAAAAAGAGAGAGCTCCAAGAAAGAAAGAGTCTGGCTCCCTGAATCATTCTTTGGAGTGTTTCAGGAACATACATTTTAGAATTTATATGTGTGAAAACTTCTATCATATTTGAGTCATATTAGATTTTTGAGTTTGTTTGTTACAACAACTAGCATTATCTTAACATGTAATTTACATGTAATTTAAAATTTACTACCTGATATAACAAATAACTAAAAATAAAAAAATCAAGCTAGAGTCCAACTGAATTATGTGCTAGCATCCTGAAAGGAGTTAAAGATTTTTCAGTCTTTGTGTGGGAGTTAAACAGTAGGTCTCTGGTGTATAAAAAACTGGATGTGACTTAGTGTATAATTACAGCTGTGATATAGTAAACTATAGACTTTTACTACACTTTTATAGACTAGTTATCAGAGATTTTTGTAGAGCCATTTGGTGAGGTTAAGGAATTCTGCTTGTGTGAATGTTCAGATCTACTCTTTTATGTCTTTCTGAATTACTTTTTGTTTTACACAGCTCTAACATTAGTTTTTCTTAAGGTGTTTTAAATATGTACTGTATTGTTTGAATCTCTTAGTTGTTAGCAAAAGGAGTGATTGGTTAACTGGACTGGGTCCCACTGCTGAGAAGGAACCAAAGGAGGATATGTAGCAAAAAAAGTTTGGACAGGACCTCACCATTATTATTTGGTGATAATACCATCAATGAGAACCTAATATCACCATCACCACCATGTTTTAAAAATCATTTTGCTTCACTTGCTTAACAGAATCCCAGTTGGGGATCCACTTAGCCAAGTCTAAATAATGTTCCCATGCTCCAACACCCACAGAAGTTGCAGTGAAAAGATCCATACCTTGCCTACTTTTCTTCAATTTTCCAAGGTATACAATTTTTAATATTCATTTTTAATGAAATGGAGCATTCCCCAAAACAAAGAAAGAAATTTGGATACAGGCAGCAATGAGAAAAATTAATAAGTGACCATTATATTACCAGTCTATCAATATATTGCACTGGAGACATATCTTCCCAGCAGTGTCTCTATTCAGGTTACCAGGGTAGTTGGGAATACCTTTAAATCTCTTTACATGTAGCACTTCCTATGAAGGCTATAGTTAGTCTTTAATACCCCAGAATTCTCTTACATACACATGCAATTTAATTTTTTAATTAAAATTATACCCTCCAAGAATATAGGAGGGTATAATTTTATTGGGTAAGTAGGGAGAAATGAAAAAAAACACCTTTTTTTTTTTAATGGTGTGCTGTATTTTAGAACTTACGAAGCTTTACTAAGCATGATGGCTTTGTGAAACTAATCGCAGCGAGGTAATACTTGATTTTTGAAAGTAACATATCTAACCATGCAGATGGGTTTGAATGTAACCACACCTTCTTCTCTGTAATTCTGCTTTTTCTGTTATGATCTATGGCTCAATATTTCCTTCATGCATGCCTATGAATTTCAATAAAGAGATGTGTAGCTTTTAACTTGGGGGAAAAATTTCTAAAACAGTAGTTGTGCTAGGTGATAGCACTCTGACTTTTGGTTCTAAATATATGTTTATTTGAAACTGTTTCTGTAGCTCAAAATATGACATACATTCTGTAATTCATTGCATTTTCCTTACCTCGAAAGCAAAACATTAAAAAAATGGAATGATATGAGAAATTTCAAAGTAATTTTAAGGTCATTGATGAGAATCTCCTTTCCTTTTTGTTGTTACATTTCTTAAGAATAAACTTGATAACTATAGGTGTCACTAGTTGTAAAGACCCTGGTTTTATTCAAACATTTTTGTCATTTAAAATAATATATTATCCTATGTTTGAAAGAATGTTCCATTGGGCTACTCTGCTAGAAACATAATCTGGCAAAAAGAATAAAAAATTAAAAAAAGAAACATAATCTGGCCATATTTGCTAATTTTTTTCTTGTTATATCATGTTTAGATCCATGTGAGCTAAATTATGCTGTTGTAATGAACAACCTTCCAAACTCCCTAGCTTAGACTAGAAAGGGTTCATTTCTCATCTATGCTACCTTTCCATTTTTGCCTACCATTTCCTTAAAAGTTCTCCCATAATCACTTATTTTGTTAAAATATACCCTTTTGAGAGATTTTCCTGTTAAGCCACTGGATTTCTCTATGTACTAAGAAATTTATTGGTTTTTTTTCTTGGTTTTTACACAGAATTTTAAACACTTTCAAATAAACAGATCTTGGTTTAATGAAGATGATCATTTTTGTAGCATCTTACAGAATGTTTTCTTTTTATCTCTAAGAATTTATGCAGCAACACTTCTCTGTGAAGAAAACAGTTTGTTCTGAATGCATCAGAATTTCCTAATTTTTTTTTTTTTTTTTACAATAGAGGCAACATCTGTCATGGAAACAACCATTGATGGGCAACATCACTATAAATGTCAACATAGTTCCTCTTAGAACACTTCTTTTCTGATATAAAGAGAAAACTTTAAATATATCTTGGTCTTTGCTTATTTCAGTCAGCTCTTTATAACAGAAAACACTTTCCTTAATTTCACAATCATTTACAGATTCCATTAATGTTACAGCATAAAATATATTGGTGAAATTTGTTGACTAATCAGCCCAGATAAAGGACCTATTATTTTCCAGTTTAATATACAAAACCTCTTCAGCATATGTGACATATTATTCACACATTGATTCATTTTATTGTTTCAAAAAGGAAACCTTTTATCTTACTGTACTTTTTCTACTATTTCACTCTTCCTAATTTTACACACTAGTAAGTTTTAATTCTTCATTATGTACCTATCATTCTCCTCACTAGAATTGTTCAAATTCTAGGATTAGAATTCTCCTCTTCCATCTCATAAATTTGCTTCAGAAATTTTCACATTGAATTGTTGGATACTTTATAAAACACAAACTTCAATATCATATAATATATAATAGAAATGAAAAATAAGTTAATGAAAAAATTACAAAAAACATAACAACATTACAATATAACTTCTAACCTATCCAATCCAGGGTTTGCCACATCTGTAAAAAAGCACTGTTACAGTGGAGGAGCTGAGTTGAAATGCATAAATATTCCTTCTTTATAATAAAAGTTTCCTCCAGTTTTCTATTACACTAGTAGAGATTGCTTGCTGCAGTATGTCTCTCAGGAGGGTGTAAGAGGCTGGTGAAGGAGGCAATTTATGAGGGAGAATCTATGTCATCAGCCTACCATTTTCCCCTTTGTGCAATTCAGCACTCACCCATTATTTGTGGTCTCCCCTTTTTCATGTCAAAGATGAAAACAGATTCAAATACAAGAACATGGTCTTACTGTGCGCTACCATATGAGGATGAAACATAATAAAATTGTAAGCAGGGCTGCATGGTTACTATACTAGCATCATGTAGCACATGAAGTCCAGATATCAGTTTTTTTTCACATCAGAATCACCTATGACAGCTAAGGATATCTCCTAGAAACCTAACATTCAGAAGAACTCTCCTTGAAAAATTCTTTTTTAGAACAAATGAAGAAATTGCAGAATGAAGTTTGTTTACTTTCCTGTTGTTTAAATTTGTAAATTTTATGGGACGATAAGAAATATGTCTATTTCCAAAAGAAAGCTTTTTATCATGGTGCAGATGCATTTGATAATTATTGATGTAATTGACTATGCACCAACCATAATTTTGGTTAAGCCAGAGCTATCCAAAGAGTTGATTGGTTACTCTTAATAGTTTCTGTATCATCACTTTTCTCTTAAGATTGATGCTACAAGTCAAGTTAAATAGATTCAGTGTCCATTAATTCTTCTGCATAAGTTCTGAAGTGTTCCTTGACATCTTTTTCATTATTTAAATTTTATCTTCCATCTCATATTTCTCAGATTCTTTTCTTCAGTTATTCTGTATAGTTGTCAAAGAAAAAATATGCCAGACAACTTAAACAGTCAAAGAAGACTTTATTCAAGATGATTGCAGTAGGGGAGAGAGATTCAACTCAACTCTGATGAAACAAAAGCCAGGAGAGATTTTAAGCACTGTCTTGAGCTAGTGAAAAAGTTCTGGAGGATGTTAGTGGGGAAATTTGTCCATGTGATTAGGCCTTCTGTGTTTGCTAATTGGTCCTTACCAAAGTGAGGCTCCTCTTGTCCCACAAATACGGGAGATGGGACCATATAGTTATTTCTTTTTTGCCAACTTTGAGGTATAATTAACAAATCAAAATTGTATATCACTTAAGAGGATGAATACATTTCAAAGGGATGGCTCCAGGTTCTTTAAGAAAGACATTCCTGGGTTTTAAAACTGGGAAGATGCTGAGAAAAGATATACATCTCAAAGAAGCAGAGAATTAATTTTTAATTGCAAGTTTTCTAAAGTAAGAGCTCTTAAAAAAAAGAATAAACCTGTCTATAGTTTAGTCAAGCTGAAGAGACTATTAAGGCCATCTTGGTCATATTTGTTCATGCATAGTCCCCCTTAGTATATGCTGAGATTTCAACAATATAAGTGACTGTTATCTCCTCTATTTGATGTCTGTCAAAGGTTTTACAAGTTGGAAGCTGTTCTGTCTTCCCAATTTGAAACGTCCCATAATGTCTAGATTTCTTCTATTTCCTCTACACTTCTTAAATTGAAACTTCTTTTCTTCATTGAGTTCTGGAGAACTCGTCTAAAGCTTGCAATTTTTTTTCAGGTGCAGTCTATAGGAATCAATACATAAAATTAACTTTCTGTTTTCCAATCTCTGCCCTTGAAGGTAGAAGTTCACTGGCTGTATTAAATGGCTTCCATGTTATCATGTGTAATTTGGCATTTTGACCAAATATTTTTTATAACTGCGTAACGCAGATAATTATCTTTCTGTTTTCCAACCAAAATATCCTTTACTGCTCATTGTCAACCTCTAAACCAATGCTATATATTGTAGAGTGTGTTTGTTATGGCAGTGCAACAATTCTACTATTAATCAGCTGAGATAGGCTAGGTTATGTTGAGATAATAAACAATACCAAAATCTTATTGGTGTAAAGCAGAGTTTGCTTTCTTGGTTATATTACATGTCGTTTTGTGTCTTCTGGGTACTCTGATACACACTTCCTTAATAGAGAAAGTATAGTGGCAAAAAGAAAAAAAGTTTTGGACTGTCTCACACTGACAATTACAGTATCCAGCCTGAAAATTACATGTGCCACTCTGTGCTCACAAACCATGGGCCAAAACAAATCTTTTAACTACATCCAAATACAAGGGAGCTGATGAAACAATTCTACGCTAGTCCTGGGAGTAAGGAGATAATAAAAATACCTGGAAAACAATATTTATGATTACCAACATAACTATTTATTCTTGTCTCCTGCCACTTTCTTCCCAAAATGAGTTAAATATGATAAATGCATTGTTATCAAAATCTAAATGTCACCCAATATTTAAAAAAATAATAAAATAGAAAAATTTCATTAATGCCAAAATCAGCATTACTTGAAATGAAAACCACAGCCATTATAACTTGATCTCTAACAATCTAAATAACAACCATTATAATAGATAGCAGTTATTAAAATACTTGTGTGCTGTTTCTCATATATAAGACTGTAAGTCGGTTTTAAACTACAGAGGCATGGTGCTGGACCATAATGCACGATGAGATTGTTTTGGATAAAAGAAATAGAGAAAATTCTAGTACAATGCATTAGTGCTTCTGTTGACCCAGGAGTAATAATGAAACTTCTGAATCTCAATGTAGAGGCATTTTCATTTAAGAGTGAAACTGTTAGGAAGATGGATTTGAGTCTTTTGCTTCCATTCTGAAAGCCATACCTGAAAAATGTGATTCTATATATCTGTCATCAGGCTGAAAGCCAGAGGAGAATGGGCTTCTAAAATCAGTTGCAGGTACTGAAACATGATCTCCATGTTGCTAGCTCAGGATAAATTTTATGAGAGATTTCAGGGCTATGACAAGTCATATCTGGTATAGTTGACTGACTGAAATTTCCATAATTTTCATTGTTTGAGCATGTGTATGAGATAATACAAGTACAATTTTATTGTCCTTTTAAGAAAAACATTAAAAAGATAACCTCAACAACTAAAGCATAACTAAAATAAAATATTATGAGGAGTGTTCTATCTCTTCTAAAAAGATTTATATGTATGTGGGTAGGGGATTAGATTTTAATTTAAACATTGTCCGTATTCATTTCAGTCAGAGAACATCTTGTGATTGAGAATTATTGAGGTTAATATAAAAATAAAAATAGAAAATCTTCTGATTTTTCAAATTATACTTTTTTGTATGCAACTCTGCCTAACACAGTGCTAAGATGTTAACTTTCCAATATTTGACTCTTTTGGAGTTCAAATTCATAAACACATGCAAAATACATGCACTACCTCTTATGTCATCCAACAAGACCCCTGATAGGTAATGCATGATTTTTTTTCTAAATTAGTTAAAATTCAGTCTCCATCTCTGGTATGCATTATGGCTCAAGTCAAAAAGTGGCTGTGTCAGTAACATAGAAGAACATTAAGTTCACACTTCATGTATGACTGGAAGTACATCATCTTTATTCTAATTAATATGCTACACTTATCTAATTTTCTAATGTTTTCTAATTTTCTAATATACTTCTACTTCATTTCATTGCCATGAAAATTCTGTAAGTTTCAGGAATGACTTTGTCAATATTAAAGAAACAGAAGCTCCAAGACGTTAAAAGACTTTTGCAAATTTGGAAGTCTTGTGTCACAAAATGAATTCCATTTTTCTGACTCTAGATTCAGAATTCTTTCAATTATACACCATAAGCATATTGCATTCATTAGGGCATCCACTTATAAATGATTGGTTTGAGTTATGTGGTCAAACATTAATTCAGAGAATTCAAACCAGGCCTTAGGGACTCAGAAATACAAGAGTATTTGATTATATCAACTGTTTAAGTAACCGTTTTTCAGTTGTTCATAGTTAGGATGTAAGAATGACTAATACTTCTGGGCAAAGATGGTGAAATAAATTATAATCATAAAATCACTCTCCCAAAATACATATACTTCTTGCTATTGAAATTCTCAATATCAAAATAGTTTCTATATTTTTTTCTAAAACTCAATGTCTGAATAAAAACTGCTGTAATCAACCTGCATGCATGCTAGGAGGGAAACGTTTGCTTAAGTCCACAAAAAGAGCATGTAGAATGCATTGCGGTTACATATCAGCTTTTCTCTCAGTAGGCATCTCTTTGCTGTTCATGCCATTTAAATATATTTTGCACTGTTATTATCATCTTCTCCATCTTTTCCCTGAGGCTTAGCTTTTCATAGATTTCAAAGTGTACTCCTGCTAGACACTGAGGATCATCAATCTGTACCCAGTGAAAACAGTATTTTTAATATCATTAAATTTTTTTTATTTTTATGACAATATATGATCACTGATATGCACAGAGAGATCACAATTTGTATTTGATAATGTACATGATCATCGTATACTACAAACAAGCATAGTCACTAATGATTCATTAAAATTTAAACAATTGGGTTATTGCTGTTCTAAATGTTTAATATTATGATGACATAGAGCAACTTTAACCTTTAAATCTTTAAATGTTCTGTCCTATTAGGCTACCCCTTTCTTCATCTTTAGCTAGAGAGCACACATTTGTTGGGGCTTTGTTGGCTGCAGTAAGTGTTTCTAGGTTGCCATTTTCTTCATTTTCAACTCTGGGATATACTAGACAGAAAGAAATACCAGGGAACTCACCACTTATTGTTCCTTGGATCCTGAGATCATTAACCTGTCTTCCTCTCTTCACCTTTCAGAGTTCAGAGTCTTCTTATATTTGTCTCATATATAATGTCCAGGGATTTTAGTTGTACTTACTAGGAAACATAGGGAAAAGTATGTCTTCTTCATCTGTCCAGAATTGGAAATCCTATAGCAGCATTTTATTTTGTTCTTGGTCTAGCGTCAAACTGAAAATAACCTAAATGACTATTAAAATTAACAGTGGAATGGATAAAATATGATCTATTCATATTATGGAAAACTATACTAAGATGGAAGAGGATAAAATGTGAGTTATGCATCAACATGGGTGACTCACATATATTATACTTGATCTTAGCCAAAAGGCTGAGAAGCGATTAGACAGATATAATATTAAGAAAACCAGCCAAAATAAAAGAATATTTAGCGGATGATTCTGTGTATATACATGTCAGTATAACACAAAATAAATACTTCATGATAAAACTCAAAAAATTTGTTCCATTTAGGGAGGTGTAAAGATAGAAAAAGTAGCATGAAGGAAGTTTTAGGGAATCTAGAAATATTCTATACCTTGAATTATTAGGTTGCTATACAAATGTGTTCGCTTTGTAAAAATTTATAATGTATACCTAATCTGTGTATGCTCTACCATGTGTATCTTATATTTACATTTGGTTACAATAAAACATTTCCAAAAAATCTACCAGAAACATTATACTTAATTTTGACTAATTGAATCTTTTCCCCTAGAGACTTGAAACAAGAGAATGGAACCTGCCATTTATACTTCTATTAATCATTACAGCAGAGGTCCTAACCAATGTAAAACAGCAAGAGGGAAAAATAAAAGATAAAATAAATGGAGAGAAAGAAATTAAAGGGTAATTATTAGAAGATGATATAGTTGTTTGCAAGTAGATGCATACTCTAAAAATTAGTTTGTTCCAAAATAGAGAAATCATTTTTATATACAATTAACAAAATATTAGAAATATTAAATAATATAACTATAATATAATATAAATATAGTATAATTTAAGTATTAAATAATATAAATATAAAATAATTAGAAATATTAAATAATTATTCAATATTCTAAAACTACTAAGTAGTA
The DNA here is from genome assembly GCF_965194805.1 of Balaenoptera borealis. NCBI lineage: Eukaryota > Metazoa > Chordata > Mammalia > Artiodactyla > Balaenopteridae > Balaenoptera > Balaenoptera borealis. The sequence continues at coordinate 61,229,642 of NC_138865.1, forward strand.
CTTACAGAAATTAATGAAGACATAAGAGGAAAAATATACTATGTTCATCTACTGAATATCTCAATACTAATATATAGAGTCAATAAAATTTAAATAAACCCAAGCAGGAGACTTTTGGACATTAAAAAGCTGATTCCTAAGTTTATACTAGCAGACACAAGGTGAAGACTAGCCAAGCCAACCTTGAAAAAATGAACAACTTTGACGACCTATACTATCTGTTAAAAACCACGTGCTCTGCCAATTCCATGAGAAGAACATGACCAGACTAGTACGCTGGTTCAAGGAATAAGGATGAGAGACATGTGGAGCAGAGGGCCCCTTAGCTGAACCCAGCTAGGTCTGGTGACCCCCCGTCTTGCACAAAAGTGAAAATAGACCAAGCATAAATTAGCTGATTAGTAAACTGAGCCAACTATAAGCTCATCTACAAGTACATGATTTAATATTAATATGTTGCATATTGGTGAGATTTTATGATTGTTTGATACATAATCATATTGTGGCTAGTTTTATATGTGTATATATATATATATATATATATATATATACACATGCACAGACACCCATATACTTCACATATATTTATGATAAAGCATAAAGTATTTTATTCTATAAATACACCATATAGTCACACTCTCATATTTAAGGTGAGTGAACCAAATATGAATTTGTGAAAAAAGTCACCAATTGTTATTCATTTCAAAACATAAAATTATAACCTGCAAAACCAGTTGCAGAATGGTCAGATCACCAGTTTACTCTTCTTTAAGTCTGCTGATCACCTCCAACCTTCCAACTTGTTCTTATTATTTCACTTAAATAAGACTTAACTCCCTAGTCTTACATCCCATGAGATCTAGAATAGCAGTCCCCAAACTTTTTGGCATCAGGGACCAGTTTTGTGGAAGACAGTTTTTCCACAGACCGGGGGTGGGGGTGGGGTGGTTCAGGCAGTAATTTGAGCAATGGTTCAGTTGGTAATGTGAGTGGCAGAGGAAGCTTCGCTTGCTTGACCACCACTCCCCTCCTGCTGTGCGGCCTGGTTCCTAACAGGCAGCGGACTGGCACCGGTCCATGGCCTGGAGGTTGGGGACCCCAGATCTAGAACATCTACAGCAGTAGCATTCCCAGTCTCTTGCACAAATGGAAAGACATTGCCAATAACACTTGAGGATGATCTGGTGGCTAGGTCACATGGTCAATCGTGAATGTTACTTTGAACTTAGACTCCTTTTCCTATCCTCTGTCGTTCAACCTCTGGGTTTTCCCACTGTTCTCCTTCATATCATAAGCAGAATCCCTTGAATTTAGAGCTAAAATGAGTACCTTCTAAGATGAACTTCATTGTACAGTTGTGGAAACAGACCCAAAGTGACTTCTCTAAAGACATTATGTTGGCTAGACACAGAGCTAATGCTAATAATCAAGATATTCTTATTCATATCTGTAGGTCTTTTAGGATTCCCTAATATCTTGCTCTACTATAGACTACTCCTGACATTTATTCTGGGTTCCTGGCCAGAAATTTGGAAACTAGTGCTGACATCTTTGGTGCCTAGCAATAGACAAAGAGGAAAATTCTAAAATCATTGCTAATTTAGCTAATACATAAACATACGCTCAAAAGTCAACTGTACCCAGGTTTCATGTATAAATTTAAGTATATTAAAACTTATAGAGCTTAACCAAATGCTAGACTCTGTAACAGTTTAATTTACTTTATATTAATTCCTATCAGGCAGTTAAAGTGAGATTTCATTTAAGTTCCAAACAGATTGTTCTTTAACATGTGATTTACCAGAGTCATCAGTAATTTATAAAGAGAATTTGCTTTTTCTGGGATAAAGAATTGCACTTATATATTAAATCAAAACTGTAATGTTTAATGACAAGAGTGCTACATTTTCTATCTTGCTCTTTAAAAGTGGACTAAGCCCCTATATTTTTCAAAAGAGTATTCTCATTTTTGTCCTGGTAAAGAAAAGCTGGGGATAAAAAGGTATTGAAAGCAAAGTTGAAATAAGTAAAGGACCAGAAATTGCAGAAGCTGTTCTTTTGAAGATGCTTGCTTAAAAAGAAGGCCAAAAAAGCACAAGTATCAAAGATATCAAGATTTAAGTGATTCTGTGGCGTATATGAAATGTCACAGAGTTATTTTTTAAGTTACACTGAGAAAAATATATATTAATACTTAGATATTATATTGCATTTTAAAATGGACAGTGCTTTACAAAAATTAATAAATTTTGATTACATCCCTTTGACGTGGATGAGTGTTATTAAACACTGTAGGTCAGAAATGCATTAGCTCTAGTGATAATAGTTATTGCCTTAGTAACATGGACACCACAGGCCCAATACCAAAATCTTTACTCGTGCAAAATGTTCAGTGGTTTTAATGAGCATTCTCTGTGAATCCAGATCCAAATTGTACCCCATGTGCTCACTTCTTTGAAAAACGTTTGAACTCAATATTGCTTTATTCTTGTTAACTGTGTATAGTACAGCACATGCGAGTCACCCACAACAGTGTGGGGTAATTTAGGCTGATACTGCAATTACATTTAGACTTCATCATTTGGGTCAAGCAAATGAATTACATACAAATAAGCCCGGTCCCTTATGAGGGGTGGCTTTGTCTCACAAAGAATAAAGGCAATGAAAGTCATTTTTGAACATGTGCTTTTGATGGTCACAATTCAGTGAGTACGCCACTGGTGTCTGTGCAATATTAGAAAACACTATCCTTTCATAGCTGGATGAGTGCTTTAAATTTCAGTTAGAACCTCCACTAGGGCAACCTTGGACAACCTCATAGGAGTATATGCAAGTCATCTTCCCAACTAAATTCAAATACAGAGCAACCGAATTTAGAAATTTTTCAATAATGATCATGAGGAATGCAACACTGATAATCTGTGTAACAATATATGATATTATATATCTTAAATTTTGCACAATTTTTGTTATTATACATTATCTAATTGCTAAACCAAACTGTGAGGTAGATAGGGCAGAAATTGTTTTCAGCATCAATCCTGAACGTACAGTTCAAGTCTGATGCCTGGGAAGTAAAACAAACAAACAAAGCAAAGACACACACACACACAGAGGAAAAAAATATGTGCTTTAAAATTGGGACAAATTTGACCTCAAACCCTAACTCTGTCAGGCCATGGAAACTCTTTCAACCTCAGTGTCTTTATCTGTAAAATATGGATGATAACAGCTATTTCTATTATTCTGTGTATTTTGTGATGAAAGGTAGTTAAAGTTATATTAATTAATTTTAATTAAAGTTAAGTATTTTTAGGTTAATTTTTTGAAGATAACAACTCACAGAATATTTAATTTTCAAATCAGTAACAATATAGAATGAAAATGAAAAAAATATTTTAATCAATACAAAAGATGAGGTGAGATTAAAAAGAAGTATAGCAAAAGTATGGCAAAGACAACACAAAAGAGAATGACAGAAATAATCCAAATATATAAAATAAATATAAGTAGACTAATTTGATTAATTTGGATAAAAAGTCATCTATATACCACTTATGAGATACATTGTGATGGTTAATTTTATGTGTTAACATGACTGGGCCACAGGGTACCCAGATATTTGGTCAAACATTATTCTGGGTTTATCTGTTAGGGACATAGTTTGGATGAGATTAACATTTAAATTGGTGGACTGATTAAAGAAAATTGCCCTCCTTAATGTGGGACTGCTCAGCCTTCATAATTGTGTGAGCCAATTCCTTACAAGTGATAGATAGATAGATAGATAGATAGATAGATAGATAGATAGATAGATAGATAGATACATAAACATCCTGTTGAATCTGTTTTTCTGGGAAACCTTGACTAATACACATATGAAGACATAAGGACCCAGACAAAAGAGTTCGAGAGTATATATATGGAAAATACATAAAATCAAAAGACTCTATTAATCTCAGATTAAATAACCTTTATGGTAAAAATTATTATTAAGGTTAAAGAGAATAAAATGTTCAATTAAATCCAAACCTGTATAAAGCTTATAACTTCAAACTATATGAAGCAAAAAGTGACAGATTTACAAAAATTACTGACAAAGCAACAAATACAATTGAATAATTTAACACCTATCTCTATTTAAAATAATAGACTTCAAATATAAAATATTGCTAAAGGTATATAAAATGTAAATAATATAATTAATGATCATGACCAAATTAACATATACAGTCTCCTTCAACAGTTAGGTAGGAAATGCATACTTACTTTTTTCAAGTACACATGGACATTTACAAAAATTTACCACATTATAGGCCATAAAGCAAACATTAACACATTTCCAACAGTGGATAAAATATAGGATACTCTGACTACCATGTAAACAGCAAAAATTTTTGAAAAAATTATTCAATGAACACAGCCAGAAAACTAGAACTTAAGAACATATGGGCCAAAGAAGAAGTCATAATGGATATTAGAGAATAATTTGAACTTTAAAATAAGGTAAACACTTCATATCAATATTTGTGGGACACAGGTAAAACAGTCTGTTAAGAAAATACATATCCAAAAATGCTTATATTAGAAAAGAAGTAAAAATAAACACTAATGAGCTATTTTATTCAACATTAAATTTCCCAATTTTAATAATTGTACCGTATTTAGGAGAATATCTTTGTTTTTAGGACAATATAGAAACATATGTAAAAATATTTACAACTGGTTAATCACATCATTGAGAAAATAAACTCTCAGTTGGAGAGGATAATGGTATAGACATTTGTGATCTTAGTACAAGGACTTTGGGTGAGTGTTATGTTCAAGGAAAATGATTGAACTAGGGAACTTATGCTAATGTTTAATTGCATCATTTTGTCCATCCCTTTCTTAAAGAGACTTCCTGTATAGGTTTTTCATGGAAGGGATTTATATACCTGCACTACACAACTTGAACATTGTTTCTTGTGCTTCTGAAGAAGGAAATACCATTCTTGAGTGATAACAGCAGCCCTGGGAAGGAGGACTCAAACTACTGAGCCATGGCTAGGATAAACAATGCATTCTTTTTTGACTGCTATCCACATCAAATGCTAAAGCCTTTAGGAACAAACACAGAATAAGTTCCAAGAAAAAGGATTTATGTGAGAATTAAACACACAAAGGAAATTTTAAAAAATGGAACATGTCAGAAATTAGAAAAATATATAGAATTTCAAAGCTGTGTCTCATTACACTATAGGATATATATTTCTATTTTTACATGTACCCATGTTATTTCCTTACTCCTGTTAATAATCAGCCTTTGCAGTTTTGTGACCACATTGTTCAAATAGTGTTATAAACAGCAAATATTTGATATGTATTCATCAAATTGTGCACATCAAAGGGAATAGAGCTAAACACCATATTGAAATAACTTCTATTGTATTTTTTGTTAGCTTTTTACTTTTGTGAGTTATTTTCAACTAACTTTTTTCAATGCACATTAAGAACATGCTATGCTTCCACCAGTTACAGTAACCAAGACATAGAGGCAACCTAAATGGATGAAGAAGATGTGGTATATATATATACACACACACACACACACACACACACACACAATGGAATACTACTCAGCCATAAATAATGAAATAATGCCAATTGCAGCAATATGGATGGACCTAGAGATTATCATACTAAGTAAGTCAGACAGAGAAAGACAAATACCATATGATACCACTTATATGTGGAATCTAAAATATGATACAAATGGACTTATTTACAAAACAGAGACCCACAGACATAGAAAACAAACTTATGGTTACCAAAGGGGAAAGAGGGGGAATAAATTAGGAGTTTGAGATTAGCAGATACAAAATATTATATATAAAATAAACAACAAGGTCCTACTGTGTAGCAGCATAGGGAACTATATACAATATTCTATAATAACTTATAATGAAAAATAATATGGAAAATATATATAAGTATATATATAAAACTGAATCACTCTGCTGTACACCAGAATCTAACACAACATTGTAAATCAACTATACTTGAATAAAAAAAGAACACACTATGCTTCCTTTGCTATCTTTATGGTATCAGTCCTTTTATAGTTAATATTTATGGTATTAACCCATTATAACACCTTACATAAAATACTTAAAATATCTCTATGCCTGCATAGTTTTCTCTTGCTGCCAGAACATGTTGCCACAAACTTAGAGGCTTAAAAAAATACCCATCTATTATCTTACAGTTTACGCTGGCCAAAAGTCCTAGCACAGGGGGACTCAGCTGTTTCCTTTTGTCTGGTTCTCATAAGACCAAAATTAAGGTGTTGGCTAGGCTGCATTCCTTTCTTCAAGATCTGGAGAAGAACATGCTTGCAATGTTTTCAGATTGTTGACAGCACTCAATTCCTTGAGGTCAAAGGACGGATTCTTACTTCCTTTCTGGCTATCAGCCGGGGGCTGACTTTAGCTCCAGAGGACTCCCCAGTCCATGCATGCAGACCTCACCATCTCAGTACCAGCAATGACATTTGCAACCCATCTCCATGTGGAATCTCCTTGACCTCCCTGCCTACTGTATCTCACCAAGACTACTCTTCTGCTGCATTTCACTGATTTCCTCCTTCCCCAGCTGCTTTTAAGGGCTCATATGATTAGATTGGGCCCACCTGAATAATCCAGGCCACTCTCCTTACTGTAAGGTCCTTAACCTTTCTTTATTACATCTGCAAAGTTCCTTTGCCTTGTAAAGTATTAGATTCATAGCTTTCTGGAATCAAGCCATGGACATCTTTGGCAGTTCGCTAGTCATCTATTCTTTTTTTTTTTTAATTAATTAATTAATTTATTTATTTTTGGCTGTGTTGGGTCTTCGTTTCTGTGCAAGGGCTTTCTCTAGTTGCGGCAAGCGGGGGCCACTCTTCATCACGATGCGCGGGCCTCTCACTAGCGTGGCCTCTCTTGTTGCGGAGCACAGGCTCCAGACGCGCAGTCTCAGTGGTTGTGGCTCATGGGCCTAGTTGCTCCGCGGCATGTGGGATCTTCCCAGACCAGGGCTCGAACCCTTGTCCCCTGCATTAGCAGTCAGATTCTCAACCACTCTGCCACCAGGGAAGCCCTAGTCATCTATTCTTAAGTATTCAAATCCACAAACATCTTTAAGCTAGTTACTTGAAACAAGATTTCTGAAAGACTTTTAGGCAACTAGGTGTTTTATTGTTGTTGTTGTTGTTTTCCTGAGACAAAAATCCTATAAAATAGTAGATATTATACTACTAAAGTTGCTTAGCAAAATGTCATTGGCAAATCCAAGCATATACAAAAATGTACTAATTTTTTGGTCATTCATTATGTGGATTTCATGAGTGGAAACTCAGTATTGTTTCCCGGAGAAGAAATGCATGAAAGATGTTTGTTCCTGCTGTCCACTATTTCCTGCTTAGTCAGAAATTCCAAACCCATGAAAATTCTAAATCCATACATTATCTTGTCCCAAGGCCTGCAGATTTTGATATTTAGCTATACTACTTCAAGGCATTAATTTAAAGTAAGTTATTTAGCAATTTGCCCATGTTCAAATTCTTAGTACTTGGTTGTTTTGTAGGTAGTCCTAGTAAAGCTATTTTCTGTAGCAGTTTCTAAATTCTTGCAATTCATAGGGCATAGAGCGAAACAAAATTGCAAAACACTTTATAAAAGATCATATATTTTAATATCAATAATAATAATACTTCTTAGTGAAATAATAATCAGACAATAAATATTGTTTTGATGATATGTAATAAAGAGAAAGAACCATGGGGATTTTGCTTTGCTTTGCTGTTTTTTTGTTGCTTTGTTATTGTGGCTGTTTTTAATGAGTGTGAGAAGATGCAGAAGATTCAGTAACATGAAACTCCTTATGGAAGTAAATTGAGCCAGTCTAAGAGAAATAGCCCATATATTATGACTGAGGAAAAGATTAACTTCACATTAAAGGAAAGCTGGAATGCACAGACATACTGACAAGCAAAAAAGACCATTAACACGGGACCATTTCTGAGAGAGTGTAAAATTTACCACAGATTTAAAATATTTGCTTTACTCATAAATTCTCAGAATTTTGAGTAAGTTGTTGAGGCCCAAGGAAAATCTTGAAGGTGCTTAAGCTTTAGCATTTATCACCATGACACTCCTTAAGAGGGTTCCCACTGCGGAATTTGCAATACTCTTTTCCTAATCAACTTCACCCACTGGCCTCAGTGGAGTTTGCTACACTACAGCCTATTTCAATCACTGGCCAGTAAGAAAACTAATATTAAGGCTTAGTTAAGAGGAAAGAAAATAATTATTCCCCAGATATTTTGACTTTCTTAATGGGAGTAATTCCAACTTTTTTATTTTAGAATTTTAGAGGGCCAAAAGTGCAACATTTAAATTTATCTGATTATGTATCAGGACTATTAAATAATAATTATAAGTATTATATTACTTTTGTATGATATGTTCATCTTTATACTATGAGAAATATGTATAATTTCCTAAGTATATTATTTCTGTTATAGCACTGGAGCCTTAATGCAGGAGAGAAGAGAATGAATGAAGAAATATAGGGAGTAAATGCTTCCCTGAACCAGACTAGGTTATTTTATTATATGATTCAGTTTCTATTGCCCTCTAATCCCAATTCCTAATCAATTTATTGTGTTACAACCAAGGCCTAAATGATGATTTATTATGTATCTACTTAAGAGAAGCTTTTTAAAAATAATGGCAACAATCAATACAAAATTCATTTTTATGTAGTTTGAATAGTTTTATCATTGTAATTGAGTGTCTTATAGAAAGGATGCCCCACTAAGAATTTAACTTTTATTTTTTAAACAACTTTTTGTTAGAAGATCAAATTAAGCTTTCCCTTGAAAATAGGAATGGGAATAGGAAATCTTGAAATTGTTTTGAATATTCAATTTATCTTGGAAAGATCACCTTGGAATGACAGAGCACAATATTCCTTAGGAAAGCAATTGATGTTGGAATTAACCCAGGTTGTTCTCTTATATAATCAGATCTCGTGTTTTGAGGAGGATGAGGAAAACCAAGCTAAAGTGAACGCCCCCCCTCACCCAGAAAAAAACCCCACCCAAAAAAAGCCAAAGAACAAAAACAAGCAAACAAATTAAAACAATAATAAACAAACCTCATGCTAGAATATTATTTGATGGAGAGGAGGGAGAGACTATAATACTGGTATACGAGTGGTTAATTGTCTAAGAAGGACTTATTCTATATCCTGGGCTCAGATTTCACCTCAAGATGTAGTTTGTAGACATAAAAAGAAAGAGATGATTTCAAAAAAAAACTTTGGGCAAGATATGGAGAAGAAAGTTGTCCCCAGAGAACCATGATAATAAGTTTCTGTTTCACCTTCTATGGGTAAAGCCTTGATAGAAACTATGCTTCTGCTTTCAACTACTTTGGTACTAACATTTCAACATAAGCAATAATTTTCCTATAGTCTGCATCTTTAGCAAGAACAAATCAAAACTGAGCCATTTACTGAGAATTCTCTTACAGTCTGTTGGAAAGATGCAATAGTCATATATTCCATTTGTATGTTTTTGTCAATCCTCATTAATCATGGATCCCAAATTTGCAACTTCACCTACTTGCTAAAATTTATTTGTAACCCCCAAATTAATAATTACAGGCACTTTTGCAATCATTCATGGAGATGCACAGAGTGGTAAAAAATTTGAGTTGCCCAGTCTGTGTGTTCCAGCTGAGGATGAACAGGAACCTTGTTGTTTCAGCTCTCATGATCTAAACAAGTGTCCTTTTCATGGTCTATTTAGTGCCATGTTTTCCACATTTTTGTGCTTTTGGTTGGTGATTTCGCTATTTAAAATCCCCCCCACACACACTGTGCTGAGGTGCTGGCTAGTGTCCTAGTTGCAAGTCAGAATGAATCGACAACATATATTAAATAAATTATCTTTAACAGGAACACATATAAAATGAGGTTGTGTAATGATCAGTTGACAGAAAGGTTGTGACCAAAATTCACAGGAACTTGGCCTTTCATTCCCTTAAGATCAATAGTTCAGTATTTGCTAATTCAAAGTTCAAGGCAACTTAATAGAATGTAACTACCGCAAACGAGATTTGACTGTGTGTGTGTGTGTGTGTGTGTGTGTGTGTGTGTGTGTGTGTATGTGTGTGTGTGTGTGTATAGATAGATATATAGGTAGATTGAAACAGGGTTTTTGTACTGTATTTGAGGTATAATTTTCAGAGTTAAATGACCTGATTGTAAATATTTAGTTCAGTAAGTTTTGACAATTATATACTATTTGTCCACTATATAAAAACTATACATATTAGTATAGTCACCATAGAAGATCCTCTTGTGTTTCTCTTCAGTAAATTTTTTGCAAGATAATTCTGTCACTGAAAACTACTTTTGCCTCTTCTTGGATCTCAGAAATGAAGGCATACATTTTGTATTTTTCTATATCTGGCTTTTTTCACAAACTGTGATTTTTGTGACTCATCCATGTTGTTGTATCTATTGTATAAATAGTTTAGTCCTTTTTAATAAGCAGTAGTCTATTACATTAATATGCCACAATATCTTTATCCATTGTTCTATTAGTGAATTTTAGTTTTGTACCCAATTATTTACTATTTTAGTTCACCATTCTTGTAGACTATGTTGAACAATTTTCATGAATCTATTACTCAATTTATGTTTTCTTTTGTGAAGTGTCAATTCAAGTATTTTTGCACATATTTTATTTTTCGCTATTGATTCATAGTTCTTTACATACTAATATGTCCTCTAAGAGATATATGTATTGTGAATATCTTGCCCCAAGTTGTTACATGCATCATCATCTTCTTTATAGAGTTTTTTGATAAGAAATTGCCAATGTTCATTAACTTCAGTTTAGCAATATTTTTTATGATTAATTCTTTCCATGTTCTAAATAAGAAATCTTTCCCTACTCCAAGAGTCTTAAGGCAATTCATATTTCCTTTTTCAGTCTTTATGACTCTGCCTGTTATGATTAGGCCTACAATACATATTAAATTCATTTTTGTGTGTGGAGTGAGTGATGAGTAATTTGTTTTCCCATAGGGTATCCATTTTTGAGCACCATTTATTAAAAAAAATAGAAATTTTGCTTTCTTTAAAAGAACTGAACTATCTCTTTTTAAAAATACTAATAGATTATTTGTCTATTTCTAGCCATTTTTTTGTTCCATTGATCTGATTGCTTATGCTCTGTTTCCCCAGAAAGACTCATTATGTAATTAATAAATATTTAAACTGATATGTTAATCTATGCCACATGCATGCGATCATAAGTCTCAACATCCAAACAAAATTTTGGATGGGGTATTAATCTTGTCCTGTGTGAGGCAACAATAAGACATATAATCTAATACTGATAGTTTCATTTCTTTCTCAGACATTATGTTTATTATTTCATTTCTTTGCTCTAATGTACGGGCTAGGACTTCAGTATAATGTTGACTAGAAAGGATTATAGTGGAATCTTTCTAAATATGATGTTCTCTGAGTCTTTTTTAAAAAATAGATGCCCTTTATAAAATTGATAAAATGCCACTCTATTCCCAAATTGCTGAGGTGTTTTATCTTAAATAGATGTTCAATTTGGCCAAATACATTTTTGACATTTATTGTAATAACTCTTTTTTAAATTTCTGATTCCACTTTATGAATGACTTTTTACCATTTATTCTTTGTGTTATTTATAGTAATTGCTCTAGAGATTATACCATGTAACTTAATTTCCACAGTTTATACTCAAATGATAATATATTATCTTACAAAAAAAGCAAGAACCTTATATTAGTAGATACTATATAATCTCTATATATCTGCAATGATTCTATTTCCAAATAAGTGTACATTCTGAGGTCCTAGGGGTGACAACTTTAACATATGAATTTGGTAAGACATGGCACTCAGATTTCCTGCCACACACCAATTCTTCAGAGAATTGATACAAGATGCTCATTGCAGTCTTGTAGAGATTTGGAGGACTGCATTTCTTTCAGCACTCTTGCTCTGTCCCATCTTTTAGCTGGTTATCACCTTTTAATTAGAGGATGACCTCTATAACTATTGGAGAGATATTTCTGACATCTCACTTACCCTTCTCCAGCATTTAATGGGCAGCTGCCTTGTACTCAAAAAAGGCTCTCTGCCTTCAGTTTGGGGGAATAGTCATGTACCTAGGAGTGCTATCCTGTCCCGTCCCTCCCCCCAACCCCCATGCCTGCCCACCAAAGAAGATGGTTGCCTTCCACTTGTTTAGAATCTTGTCAGCCACTAGGGTATGGGAACTATATATAGTGAGCTTTTTCTCGTTTTTAAACTCTACTAGGAATAAAATCAGCCATGGTCATCGCTTTTCTCCTAGGAAGGGCATGCCATTTTCTGGAATTTAGTTCACTTAGATTTTTTTTTTTTTGCATCTTCACCTCTCTGATTTTTGTAAAACTGATTTTTTGCTCATATGTCTTGTTATAAGGTTGGTAGAAATATTCTATTGTGGTTTTTAAATTCTAATCAGTATGGAGTCCCTCCATCATGTCTTTCTTGACAGGCGTCGCATAGAAAATGCGAGACTGTTGCATTAAACAACTCCAGTGATGTCATTCCCATCAGAGTCTATGTAAATATTGTCCCCTGGAGCCATACAGTTCTCAAAATACATGGCTGGACATACTGTTCCAGCCAGCAAGTGCTTCAGTGTTAACAGGTCTCATTCAAGAAAGCCTGAGTCAGTTCTGTGTAGTGACTATGAGCTGGGAGAGAATTGAAATAATTTATTTGAATGATTCAAGCCTTGCGTATTCTCACTGGAAACTTTTCTTCCCTGAAGGAAGAAATTAAAAAGTATTTTAATCTGATGGGCTCTAGTGTATTTTCTTGGGAGAACTTGACATGATATAACACAGAGTGATAAGAAGCCCGCCACCTAATGCTTAGCTTCTGAAGTGAGCAACACATTTCTAATAACCCAAGGCAATTAAGATAGTCAACAACTTTACCTCAACTTCCACAGAATCAAAAACCAAAGTTCGTTTCTGCACAATCACTAGCTTTCCTCAGTTTGACAGAGATAAAATCAAATAGATGTGAATTCTCTTTTAAGATTCTTTTAAACAGTAAAGTAGTTTTCTGTAGGGTTTATCAGATGGTAGATTAAAGACATGAAAAAGAGTAATTTGAAATTCTGTAATTCTATGCTTTTCAATATTTTAGGATCTAAGCACTTTCCTTCCTTAGTTGGACCAGGATATATTATTTGCAGTGCCAAACTTTGTGTAAGAATGCCCTCGGTCTATAAATAATTCAGAAACATTTTTTAAATTTAAAAAATCATGTAACTCTTGTTTTGTCACTTTAATATCCAATGAAAGTATGTTTTGTATTTTTTTCCTTTAAAAAATTTAATTTTCCAAAAGAAAAATAATTATCCTTCTATATTTCATACTGATTTAATGATGAAAACATCACTTTAAAAGAGTGAAATTATTAGTATGGTAATGTTTTATTCTAATCTCTGGAAATAAATCCTTTTTCTTTCTTTTTACATAAGACACTTAAAAACAACTAAAATTCAAATAGTTATTTTGATATCTAGTTTCAAGAAGTGTATTATTAGAAAATTCAAAGTGATCATATGAAATTATATAGCCTAACTATCATTTTAACTTGTCCACATTGGTACAGTTCTAAAGATTCTGCCAACACAATATCTTATAAAACTTCAGAAAAAATGAAAGAGGTGTATTAACAAATAGATACATAGATAAATAAATATTATTACCCTAAAATATGTTGAGAAAAAACACCCAAAAAAAGATAAGTATAATTTTATATAATAATCTTTATACACTCTGTTACATATCTCTAAAGAACAGCTTCTACATTTTTAAAAGCCAAAGGTTAAATATATTTGTCCTTTTTCAGTAGATCTACAGGCAGATCTATGAACTCAAGTGCAAGTTATTGCTCTAATGTCTGAATACTATAGGAAGAAAACAATATAACTTCATATTTTTACATTTTTAAACATCCAGGACACACACACGCAGACACACGCACTTGCACACTTAAGCACACAAAGTCCTATACCAGAATCTATGGCCAATTAATTGAAACTAAAAATAAGACAAAGGACATAAGCTAGAGTGACAATCTATTTCAACTGCATTGTTATGAAATTTTTTTCAATAACATGGTCATTATTTTTGACACTTTCGGGCTTCAGCTAAATGAATTTGTTTGTATTCTAAAGATTCTGCCTTTTGGTAGAGATGACTCATTAATAATAGTGAAATAGACAATATATATTACATGGAAAAATCAAACCACTTACAAATTATTTAAAACAGACAAAGTTTCTCTTTGTTTTTGAATGCGATATGGTTTACCACTTTTTCTTTCTTTGCATGGTGCTGAACTGTATTTTTTGTTTTTTTCACATCTTAAAAAAGGATTAGTTAATACATAATACATAACAAAGTACTCCCATAATGGCATGAGACACCAACTGAGTATTATTACAAATAAATGATAAATTTGTAGGATAGTACATTATACAGCACATCAATTAGTATGTGAAACTCTGTTCTAATTCAATCAACAGAACACAGACCGCACTTAACTTTTTTATAGTCTATCTTTACTTTTAAGCATAAATAAAACGTATTACCTTTCAAATTGTTGAAGTAATGTAAATCACCTTAAAACATGCCATAAACATTACTGTGGGACAGTCAGTCTCTAAATTGTTTTCCAACAGTGTAGAAGTTTTTGTTTATTTTGCAATGTGAATGTATATCTTGATATTGATCTTGAATCTACTTTTAGGAGTACACCAAGGCTCTAATTTTCTTAAGTATCATGAGTGTATTTCTCCTATCCATGAGGTCTGTGATTTTTATTTATTGCAATGTGCATTCTTTCCACTGGCCATGGAGAATAAATCCTTACACTGCTTGCATTTAAATTCTAAGTAATCCATTTGTTCACTCTATTCAACTTTAATATACTTTACTGAACACTTATGAGTTTTGATTTTGCAAACAACAAAATGCAATAAAGAAAATTTGACTGGAATGTATCCCTTTTTAAAATAATGCATAGATTTCTCTCCATTTTCAAAAGAAAATTTGATTACGCTTTTATTTAACTTCATCACATGCATGTTGAGAGCCGCTCTTTCACTACACACATTCTAACAGGTTATTTGTTGAAAGTTTGTTTAATTGAAGTTAACATAACTATATCAAAGCTTCTTTCTGTCTACTTTGTTTCCTCCTTTTCTGAAGCCCAAAGGTCAGAATGATTTTAATTAATTTGCAATCATTGTCATCAGCTAAGAGCTATACAGTAAGAGATAAGAATACCTAAGGGCCATTGACTGATGAAATTGTGACTAAAATTCATTTTCCAAAGAGGTCAAAATACTTCAAAATCTGGTCTAGCTGAGGCTGTCTCTTATTTTCTTTCAGAAAATAAGTAAAATCTGTGCATTCTTTTTTCATTCTTGTTATTCCTAAATTCTCTTGCAAATGTCCATCTTTGTTTTCATATTTAAGGTCTCTTTTCTAATTTTGTGACATCCTTCTTCAATACAACACAAAGCTTATCCATAACATATTTTTTCAGCAACCAAGAATTCATTTACTTCCACCACTGGTTTTTAAGTCTTATTATATACATGGAAGTAGAAAACATCCTGAATGTAATAATGTACTTTGAAGATCATAAGAAAAGACTGTGATGAATACCTTTGGTTTTGACTGGTTACAACTACTTAAATTCCATCCCAAGAAATTCACTGTCTAGGTTAACGTGTGTTTTCTTACAAACTGCAAATATTTTGTGATTGGCAATATTTTGATTAGTCAACCTGCTAACGTTAATGCAAAAGTTTTTAAAGAGTTTTAAACACAAAGCTGAGGTTACCATTTTTAACACAGCACTGAAATTATCAAAATTAGAGAAATAAATTATACTATAAATAGAAAGTCCATGGAAAACTCAGAATTGAGTAACAAAGAGTTAACATGTCATAAGGCTTTCTTATGTTTTTAAACACTGATAATTCCATTCCAAACATATTGCTTAGTTTTTATTCACTGATTTGTTAAACAGGCTTTAATGAATTCTTACACAAGTAAACCAGGCCAAGCACCCTGTTTGAAACTTCAGAGACAAAGGTAATAAAGTTATGCTACCATATCATTGTACCCTCATTTAATCCTCACAAAAATCCTGTTAGTTGTGTGTGCATTATTATGTATTAGTATGCTATGACTGCTGTAACAAACTACCACAACCTGGGTGTTTAAACAACAGACATTTTTTTTTTTTTTTTTGCCTCACAATTCTGGAGGCTAGAAATCTGACATCAAGGTGTCAGCAGGGTGGGTTATTTCTGAGGGCTGTAAGGAAGACTTGGTTCTGTGTCTCTCCTGTAGCTTCTGCTAGTCTTCTGGGATAATGAGGAGTTCTTAGGTCATCTGTTTGCTAATTGCCTTTACACAAAGGAAAAGTGAACATTCTAGTATCTTCATGACAGAATATAGGTTGACAACTTGGAGAAGAGGTGGCCAAAGAATTTAGGCTCCTACCCTCTCAGAGACTAGGAGGTAGGGGGTGCTAATTTCCTTGGTGATTACATTTCAAAGGGGTGGTTCCCAGGTCCTTGAGAAAGACAGCTCTGGGTTATAAAACTAGCAGGAGACTCCTTTAAAGATTTTACATCTCAAAAGGTCAGGCGAAGGATTTACAGTTGTACGTTTTCTAAAGTAAATGGTCTAAAGAAAGGGATCTGGGCCTTAAGGCAGGAAGAGGGCTGTCCAAAGTTTGACCAAGCTCAGAGGCTGTCTCGGTCACTTGTTTGGTATCATTAGTAGTGTAACCTCCAAGATAAAAGTAAGTTCCTTGAAGGAACGAATTTATCTGTCTTGTACAAGATTTCATCCAGAAGATATAGCACAGTATCTGGCTCAAAAAAAAAACAAAAAACCAACAACACTGTTGGTGGGATGAATGGAATGTATTTAATAATGCTTTCCTGGAATAAGCTTTCAGTTCATATTTACAAAGGAGTCAATGAAATTGTCTAGAGTAAGAGAGCAGCCATGACTGCTGTTTTTTGGATTTCTCTGATTTCAGTACTATTGAGGTTCTACTATATCTCCATTAAGTCTTTTCTGCAATGATGTTTACTTACCACAAAAGACTTAACCTCTATATTTAAATAGAGGGATTTTAAGTGCTCTTTGAAAATTGGTCCTCTTTTTTATGTGTTGCAGAGTATCTTACACTAAATTGTTGCCTGAGGACGTTCGCTTGTTTGTTTCATTTATTCTGTGTGCTGAATACCACAACTAATGTCTATAAATTAAGCATTTTGTGCCCTTTATGGTCATTGTTTTGCTCACTTTGCATTCTTCTTGATATGCAGTGAAAAAGCAAGTTTTTTCCTATTTCTTTGAAGTCTAAGGGGAAAATGGATTTTTCCCGCTTGGAAGAAAATACACAATCAAAACTTGCTATTTTGGTATCAGGATATGCTCCCAGTAGTGTTTTCTCTATGGTCCCTTTGTATTCATGTCACATCCTTGCAAATTATATAATTTGTCCAAATTGGGCTCTCTTCAGACGTGTAGCACGTAAGAGAAGTTAGGATTTTTCCTCCTATGAAGTGACTGTGATACTATATGCATTATTTATAAAATACCATGTTCTTTAAAAAGAAATCTTCCAAATAAATTAAATCAGTTGTTTTTAGTCACTTTTTTCCCTTCAGTAATTGTGCCATGTTATGCAACCTGACTTCTTTCACCCATCACATTCCCCACCCAGGGACAGACAAAGCCCAAGTAATAAGTGCCAGCTATGTGTCTAGAAACTGAATTTGCAAGACAGGAAATAAGAATTTAATTTTCCTGATTGACAAGAGTGTTTGTTGGCTTCTTTTTTTTAAATTTGTGTTTTGCATCCTTTTGATCTCAATATTTGGTTACCATTTGAAACTAAGACTTAGTATTACTCTCTTTGCTATGCTGTCAGACATATGGTTGTAGTGTCTAAAATCAGGGGAGATGAGTGTGAGGACAGGGAAAGCAATGATTCCATTTCGGTAAAACAGCAGTTATGGGCAAACTACAAAAAGGGAAAAAGAAAATAGCTGCTTGCAATTCCAATCTCTGCTGCTCAACCAAGCAGACTGAAGGTATCTGCTGGCTGTGAAAGCAACCACTAGCTATATCACTTTGAGCCACCAAGAGGGAATCATCCTTTTGAAAAAAATAGGAAATAAGAAAAATTGCTTTGAGGGCTTGGAAAAGAGAAATAACACAAGTATCAGTTACTATGTAAAAAAAGAATTGTTGTACAATAAAAGTTACTTTTAAAGAGACTATGGCTGGTCATAATGCTTTTTGAAATTCACTTTGTTTCTGTTAAATGAAAATACAGTACTAAAATAATATAAGTCAAATATTTCAAAAATATCAAATACCATTTCTACATAATTATACAGGACTTAAATGAGAGAGCATATAAAATAATAAAAGCTCTAATAAGTACAACTATTTCTCTCTCTTTTTCTGCCTCTCTGCATGAGTTCTAGCAAATCCTTTGCTATGCATTTTTCATTTCTAATATTATTCATTACCTTTTCTATGTTGGCTTTTCTAACCCTAAAAGGCAAATTTCCAATAGACCTTGATATATTTTTACTTTCATTTAAGAGGGATAAATGTTCCAGCATGCATAAATGATGGAAATTAATTTCATCTAAATGCTCTTTGGCTAGCTATCTGGAAATGTAAATATTCCTACTGTAAATTTTGTTGTCAAAGGTTTTTCATTACTAGCGGGAGCTCTGACCAGATTGTAAGAAAGCAACAAAGTCCTACTGAAAAAAAAAGCAATCTGCTTTCTTTACCTAATCATCCATGAATATCAGATGCATCACTGCATTAACAGGGAAATCTATCCACCTTCCACAAAGGTTTCCTTTGTAGCTTCGCACTAATGTCAAGTGATGGAAAGATGATCACATTTGATGAGTAAGATTAAGCCCTAGAATGAGGTCTATGAATGATGATGAGTATTGTGCATCCAGCAGGGAATTTACTACTGCAAAGTTAAACTTGAGGCACCCTTTTGGTCCCACAGACAAAACAAAAGCTACAGACTTTTTAATAGGTGAACTTTCATTACTGATTCCATATGACTTACATATTTTGATTTCTAGTCTATTTCATGATATATACCACTGATCTTTTTCTTTTCCTATTTATTTTATTGATACATAAGTTATATAAAACAAAGTACACTTTTCCCTCTGCATTTCGATGACTCTGGGCAAGTATCAACACTCACATAGACACCCCCTCAATCTCTTTATACAAGATGTCCATAAACCCAAAAAGTTTCACTGTGCCACTGATACCGAGTAGGGCCCTGTGGGCTCCTGGGCACAATGCCTTTCTGTGTCCCCCATTTCTTTGATTACAGGAAATAGCCTTCATTCAGCTTCCATGACTTTACCTGAGTTCCAACCGTCAGATTCAAGCAGTTGTTAATTACAGAAGGGAGGGGATACGAGACAAGGGAGAAACAAAGTTGGGAGAAAAAATAGTTCAGACTTGGGACAAGATCCTGGTTCCCCATCAATGAACACACACAACAATATCTTTGAGTTGTTTTGCAGATACTGAAACCCCCTCCAGCTAGGAAAAGTTAACGATTAATGATGGTATGCCGCCCATAAGCACGTAGACCCCAGACCAGTTGAAACAAGAACGTTGATGCTGACTCCCACTTACCTCACCACCAACCAATCAGAAAAATGTCCACGAGCTGATCATGCATTCTTTGAACCATTACTGTAAAAACTTCTCACTACTCTCTCCAAGGGGGACACAGTTTTTAGAGGTGCTAGACTGCTGTGTTCCCTCTTTTCCTGGCAAAGAAATAAAGCTACTCTTTCTCTTTCCTCCTAAATTCTGTCTCTGTATTTCTATTCGGCACCAGCGTATAGAAACCGAGATTTGGCAACACCACAGTGCAGTCAATTCCACCCCCACCAGACCAACGCTAATCTGTGTTCTACCATTATTGATTTGTTTTCCCTTTTTTAGCATTTTATATAAAGAGAAGCATATTATAAAAGCTCTTGGGGCTTCCCTGGTGGCGCAGTGGTTAAGAACCCGCCTGCCAATGCAGGGGACACGTGTTCGAGCCCTGGTCCGGGAAGATCCCATATGCCGCGGAGCAACTAAGCCTGGGCACCACAACTACTGAGGCTGCGGTCTAGAGCCTGTGAGCCACAACTACTGAGCCTGCATGGCACACCTACCGAAGCCCGTGCGCCTAGAGCCCGTGCTCCTCAGTGAGAAGCCACCACAATGAGAAGCCCGCGCACTGCAATGAAGAGTAGCCCCTGCTCGCCACAACTAGAGAAAGCCTGCACGCAGCAACGAAGACACAACGAAGCCAAAGATAAATAAATAAATTAAAAAAGAAAAAAGCTCTTTCATTCCTGGATTCTTATATGCAGCACAGTATTTTGGAGATCCATCAAAAATAATTCTGCAAAATGAATAACGCACTTCTTTTTATTACTAACTCATATTTCATCATATTAATACACCAAGATGTGTTTATTTACTCACCTGACAAGAACATTTGTACTCTTTTCAATTTGGGTTAATATGGATAAAGCTGTTATGAACATTTGTGTATGAGTTCTAGAGTGAATGTAAGTTTTCATTATCCTTCGGTAAATACTTAAGAATAAAATCATTGGGTCAGATAGCAAATGTAAGTTAAACATTATAGGACACTGTACAATTATTTTCCAAAGTGGAAACCAGCAGTGCATGAGAGTAACAGTTGCTTCACACCCACCTGAATATCTAGAATTGTCAAACATTTAAGAAATGTTAGCCATTAGTGGGTGTAGACATTGTCTAGTGGTAGTTCCTTGATGACTAATGGTACTGAGCACCTTTTCATGTGGTTATTTGGTTTTTAAATACTTTTATTGTGAAGTGTCTGCTACAGTCTTTTTGAAGTTTTTAAAACTGGATTGTTTGTCACCTTATTTTGGATTTGTAATACTTCTTTAGGTATTCTTAATATAAATCCTCTCACAGATAAATATAATTTCATAGTCTGTGGCTTGCCTTTTGATTACATTTTTGAAAGGTAATAAATAAATTTAATTGTTTAAGCAGTCTTAAACGTACAGCAAAATTGCAAGTAGAATTATAAACAGTTTCTTTTCCAGAATCAATTTAGTGCAATTTGCTGACCTGATGCACCACCATCCCTGAACCTGTTAGTGTGTATTTCATAAAAACAAGAACATACTCCTAAATAACCAAAATAGGACCATCAAAATAAGGATATGAATATTCATATATTACTAATATATATATAATCCTATGACCCCATTCAAGTTTCTTCAATTATCCCCAAAAGTTCTTTATAGCAAAATAATCCAGAAAAGAACCATCACTGCATTCAGTTGTCTTTTATCCTTAATCTACTTCCATTTGGACATGTTCCTCAGTCTTGACTTGACTTTTATGACCTTGATATTTTTTGAAGATTATATGCTGGTGATTTATAGAATGTCACTTTTTAAATGTTTCTTCATGATTAGATTCAGGTTATTTATGAATTTTTGAATGAGGTTTCAGAGAAGTAATACTGTGTTCTTCTCATTGCATCCTATCAGGTGGAGCATGATTTCAATTTGTCATAATACAGGTGGCATTCACTCTGATCATTTAAGTTAGTGTCTGCCAGGATCTCCATTGCAAAGCTACTCTTTTACTTTCTGTAAATAATATGTATTTTGGGAGAGAGGTATTTGAAAAATATGCATATATTCCATGCCTCATCAAACTTTCAATTTACTTATTGGTTGAATTATATAAGTATGGACTAATTATTTCCTATTTTATTCACTGGGTAATAATACAATACCAACAGTATTTCTTATGATGCTGAAATTGTCCTAGATTTGTCCTGTAGGGGCCTCGTTTTGAAGATTGTATCTGTGTGATTTTGACATGCTCCAATCATCTTTTAAATACATCCCTTTTCCGGACACAACAATATATTATGAGTTCGTCTTGTATTTCCTCATGCCAACCCTTGAATCAGCCAGTTGTGCAAGGAACCCTTGTTCCTTATAGCATATAATGGTATTTAGAAACCAAACAAACCGTCCACCAAGATGCCTTGGGGAAGAGACACTCTAATAGCAGTAGGCAACTGTGTTAGTCTTCTCTTTCTAGGCAACATATTACCAAAAAAAATGTGTGCCCTAAACTCACACAAATTTATTATCTCACGGTTTCCATAGGTCATATGTCTGAGTGTGGGTTAGCTGGGTCCTCTGCTCAGGGGCTCATCAGGCTGAAATCAAGATGTCAGCTGGGGCTCTGATTCTCAGCTGAGGTTCAGGGACCTCTTCCAAGCTCACCAATTGTTAGCTAGAATTCATTTCCTCGTAGCTATATGATGAGTCTCTGGATTCAGGCTAGCTTTCAGCCACAGATTACTCTTAGCTCCAGAAGCTGTCTGCAGTGGCCCCATTGGCAGTTCACAATATGGCATTTTGCTTTCTTTCAGGCCAGCAGGAGATTTTTTCTCTCTAACTCTTCACCTTCTTTTAAGGCTTTGCTGATTAGTCCAGGTCCACTCAAGATAATCTCCCTTTTGATTAACTCAAACTCAACCAGTTAGTAACCTAATATCAACAGTGATGTCCCATTATACCTATCGTTCCCACCACAATCAAGGGGAGGATATTGTACATGGTGTGTGTACTAGGGGCCAGGAATCTTGGGGGCCACCTTAGAACTCTACCTGTCACTGAACCTAATGCCCAGATCTTAGGTTTTTTTACTTTCATTTTTGTCTCCTTATTACATTCATATTTTCTTTTTTTCTTTTTTTTAAATTATAGGGACAGGAGATGGATCAGCAGGGGTGAGAGGAGGGTGTTTAAATTTATTTATTTATTTATTTATTTATTTTTGGCTGTGTTGGGTCTTCGTTTCTGTGCGAGGGCTTTCTCTAGTTGCGGCAAGCTGGGGCCACTCTTCATCGCAGTGCGCGGGCCTCTCACTATCGCGGCCTCTCTTGTTGCGGAGCACAGGCTCCAGACGCTCAGGCTCAGTATTTGCGGCTCACGGGCCCAGTTGCTCCGCGGCATGTGGGATCTTCCCAGACCAGGGCTCGAACCCGTGTCCCCTGCATTGGCAGGCGGATTCTCAACCACTGCACCACCAGGGAAGCCCTATATTTTCTTTTAATCCTTGTGTATACTCATCATATCTGTTATTTCAACATTTTATTATGAAAAGTTTCAAATATAGAGCACAGTTGAAAGAATTGTACCATAAATATCCTTATATCTACCATTTACTATTAACATTTTTACTATTCTTGATATATAACATATATCTCTATCTTACTATCTACTTATTCATCCAAAAATCCATCTTAATTTTTGATGCATCTCAATGGAATTTTCAGATTTCAGTATACTCCAGTCTAAAACCATTAGTAGGCACAGCACTAACTAGAGCTCAATATTTATTTGCAATTATTACTTTTGATATAAAATCACTATATAATTCTATTCATGAGTCCTAAGTATGAACTCACTGAGTTTTGACAAATGCAAACACCTGTGTAACCCAAAAGGACAGTCTAGGTGTATGGGATCTCATTAGTTATTATTTCTGGAGCACCTTTCTATATAAACAAATTGAATCACCTTAAATTACTATGTCACAAACATTCCAACTGCCCAATATTGTACAATTCTATTAAAGAAATATCTCTCTGCCTAGGCCAGTACAATAATTCACTCATCATGTTACTGGTCCACAGGGCCTCAAGACAACCACATTATACAAGTTTAGGAGATCCTTGGGTTATTTATTCAATCTCATACATAGGTAAAAGTTTGTAAAGCCCCCCCGTCCCCCAAAAAATAAAAAAAGAAATAGGGATCAGGGTCCACACAGATGTAGATTGGGGTTTGAGTCACCTTACCCAGATGGTTGTGCTGTACCCATGGGACTTAGATCCCAGACTTTATCTAGAAAAATTTAAAAAAGGCATTCCCAAGTGTGGGTCTACTGAGGCATAGAGTCTGAGGCAGGGCCCTACTTGCTCAGTATAAAGACAGTACTGACAACCTTAATCCCTATAAAAATATGAAACTTTATTGCCCCTAAGAAATTTCCTTTTAGCCCTTCTCAATGGTTGCCCACTCCACCCCAGAGAAGCAATTGCTATTCTGATTTTTTTTTTGACCAGGATTTAATTTTGTCTGTTCCCTACTTAATATAAATGGAATCATATGTTATCTATTTTTTTGTATAAGTCTTCTTACATACAGCATAATATTTTACAAATTAATTCAAGTTGTTACTTGCATGAACATATGAATATATCACATTTTTAACACATTCTTTTAATGGGCACCTGGAATGTTTACAGTTTCTTGAAATTATAAATAAAGCTGCTATGAGCATTCTTGTACAAGCTTTTTGTAACTGTTTTTATTTTTCTTGAGTAAATGCTGAGTAGAATTACTGGGTAACAGGGTACTATATGCTTGGTATTTTAAAAAATGGCCTAAACTCTCTCCAAAGTTCTTGAACAAGTTTATAGTCTCACCAAGAGTGTTTCACTATTCTAGTTGTTCCACATTCTCCCCAACATTTGGTAATGTCATTCCTTTGAATTTTAGCCACCCTGAAACTTCTTGGGAAGTTGCATTTGGTTCTTCTTTACAGGGTTTTGCCGTTGTTCCTTTCAATGTTATTTCATAGGCTTTATTTCTCTTTTCATTGTGTCTATTCTTTCTTTAAATTCTTGAACATATTGTTAATAGCTCTTTTGAATTCTTACGTACAATGTTATTATTTCTGCCACTTCTGTCTGTTTCTGTTGACTAATTTTTCTCCTGGTTATGAGACATAACTAGTATTTACATATCTAGTAATATTTGACTGGATGATGATCATTAGACAGTGTATATTTTTAGTATCTGGATTTTGTTACTTTCCTTTAAAGAGTCATGGCATTTTCTTCAGCAGGCAGTTAAATTACTTGCAGATCATCTTGATTTATCCAAGACTTGTTTTATATGCTTTGTTAAGGCAGGGCTAGAGTAACATTTACCCAAGTACTAATACTAAGATATGACTCTTCTGTCATCCCCACTGAATGTCTGAGATGTTCAGTAAGGTCTCTCAACTTTGGCTGGTTGGAAATTGAACTCTCTTGGTTCACTGTAAGCATTGAGAATAATATGGTTTATTCTCAGCCATTGTTCCTTGCCAGACTCATGAAATTTTTCACAAAGTGTGTACAGCTTGATATTGAGCAAAAGACTCAAGGTAACATATACAGACTTCAGGACGTATTTTCCTGTGCAGCTTCCTCTGTTCTCCTACTCTGCCCTGTGAATTTCAGATGCCTCAACTTCCTTTAACTACTACTTTCATTTCTCTAACTCAGGAAGATCCGTCTTCTCTGCTTGGGTTAACCTCTCAGCATCATAATCTGGAAAGTATCTCCAGAGAGAAAATCAAGGCAATCATAGAACTCACCCAGTTCTCCCAGGGATCGAAGTTCTTTGCTGTCTGTTGTTCATAGTCTAAAACCCATTGTTTCATACATTTTCATCAGTTTTCTAGTTTTTAACAGCAGGAGGGCAATTCCAGTGACAGAAGCTCTGTCATGGCTAGAAGTGAAAAAGAACAGTATTTTTCTTAAGTAAGAAAGTTCTAAATAATTCATTTTATTAAATAATTATGTACAAATGATGAATGAAATATGCAGCCCTGATTTGATTCAGCTCTTTATTTGCATAATATAACATTTTGTCCTTATTTATATCACTGTTGAATTTCATTGGTCAGTTTGATTCCAATTATAATTTTGATGACAAAATTTTATAATTATTTATTTATCTAGTATGTGAAGTGACATTGTTAGTTCGAACTCTTTTTGTTACCAGTAGCAGATACCAAGTTTTCCAGCTTAAAACTAGAGAGAATCTTTATTATAAATATAAATGTCTCACAGAACAGCACAGCAATTTTTCTGTCAGATCTCAGGTACGAGCTGAATATAGTCCCAGAAGTTGCTTCTCTCATTTTCAGCTTGGTTTTATTTTTCTCATACTGGCTTTCTATGTATTCCTAGTTCATATAGCATAATGAGTCCAGAGGTGATCA
Organism: Balaenoptera borealis; assembly: GCF_965194805.1. Taxonomy (NCBI): domain Eukaryota; kingdom Metazoa; phylum Chordata; class Mammalia; order Artiodactyla; family Balaenopteridae; genus Balaenoptera; species Balaenoptera borealis. The sequence goes on from NC_138865.1 coordinate 61,255,972, forward strand.
ATTTCAGATTTCTGGGGAATTATCCATGATTGGCCCTTCTCAAGGTTGGGGGCTTCTACTAAATCAAAATCCTCAGGCCAGATATATATTTTTTTATATCTTTATTGGAGTATAATTGCTTTACAATGTTATGTTAGTTTCTGCTTTACAACAAAGTGAATCAGCTGTATGTATACATATATCCCCATATCCCCTCCCTCTTGAGCCTCCCTCCCACCCTCCCTATCCCACCCATCTAGGTCGTCAAAAAGCACCGAGCTGATCTCCCTACGCTTTGCAGCAGCTTCCCACTAGCTACCTATTTTACATTTGGTAGTATATATATGTCAATGCCACTCTCTCACTATGTCCCCGCCCCCCCTTCTCCGCATGTCCTCAAGTCCATTCTCTACATCTGTGTCTTTATTCCTGCCCTGCCACTAGGTTCATCAGTACCATTTTTTTAGATTCCATATATTTGTGTTAGCATATGGATTTGTTTTTCTCTTTCTGACTTACTTCACACTGTGTGACAGACTCTAGGTCCATCCACCTCATTACAAATAACTCAATTTCATTCCTTTTTATGGCTGAGTAATATCCCATTGTATATATGTGACTCAACTTCTTTACGCATTCATCTGTCAATGACATTTAAGTTGCTTCCGTGTCCTGGCTATTGTAAATAGTGCTGCAGTGAACATTGGGGTGCATGTATCTTTTTGAATTATGGTTTTCTCAGGGTATATGCCCAGGAGTGGGATTGCTGGGTCATATGGTAGTTCTATTTTTAGTTTTTTAAGGAGCCTCCATACTGTTCTCCATAATGGCTGTATCAATTTACATTCCCACCAACAGTGCGGGAGGGTTCCCTTTTCTCCCTTTCCACATTTTCTCCCTTTCCACACCCTTTCCAGCATTTATTGTTTGTAGATATTTTGATGATTGCCATTCTGACCAGTGTGAGGTGATACCTCATTGTGGTTTTGATTTGCATTTCTCTAATGATTAGTGATGTTGAGCATCTTTTCATGTGTTTGTTGGCAATCTGTATGTCTTCTTTAGAGAAATGTCTATTTAGTTCTTCTGCGCATTTTTGGATTGGGTTGTTTGTTTCTTTGATATTGAGCTGCATGAGCTGCTTGTATATTCTGGATATTAATCCTTTGTCAGTTCCTTCATTGGCAAATATTTTCTCCCATTCTGAGGTTTGTCTTTACATCTTCTTTATGGTTTCCTTTGCTGTGCAAAAGCTTTTAAGTTTCATTAGGTCCCATTTGTTTATTTGTGTTTTTATTTCCATTTCTCTAGGAGGTGGGTCAAAAAGGATCTTGCTGTGATTTGTGTTATAGCGTATTCTGCCTATGTTCTCCTCTAAGAGTTTTATAGTGTCCAGTCTTACATTTAGGTCTTTAATCCATTTTGAGTTTATTTTTGTGTATGGTATTAGAAAGTGTTCTAATTTCATTCTTTTACATGGAGCTGTGCAGTTTTCCCAGCACCACTTATTGAAGAGACTGTCTTTTCTCCATTGTATACCCTTGCCTCCTTTGTCCTAGATTAGTTGAATAAGGCCACTTAGGTTGGGTAACATTTGTAAGTCTGGTTGCTTCCATTATAATCACATGTATATTTGGAGTGTTTGTATGAGAGACTGTTCTGGAAAACTGTAGAACAAAACAATAGGCATCAAATTTATAGGATGAACTGGAGTGCTAAGAAAGTGTTATAACAATTGTAAAATTTGTTACCTGTCACATGTTCTGGTTTTGATTGTGCATTTTTAGTATTTTTCTTTTAAAAATTTTAACTAGTAAATTCAAATGTTTAGAGAATGATGATGTTGAGGTTAATGCAATAGGGAATCCCCAAAGAGACCACTTAGCATTAGTTTGTTCTTTGGAAATACTGGAGAATAGTATCTGAAAGTCATCACATGCATGCATGCTCTGAGATCCCAGGGACACATGAATATAGATGATAGACCTAAATTCATTGTCTTTGCTAGGAAAAAAAAAAGTAAACAAATTTGAGTGATTTTTGTCATGATGGTAGATGAAGAATGTCACCTCTCTACATTAAGGACTTCCATAATACATATCCTATTTTTATTTCTTCTTAAATAAAAATATTGACTGAACCTGGGTTTCTGCTCTTAAAAATACAATCTTCCTACAACCTGCTGTTACTTCTGCCATTCAACTAAGACATGCAGTTTTTAAAGATCATATTGCCTACTAGAAGTTTTTTTTCATGCTTCTATTTTGATAGTTTCTATAATTGAGCAGCTTATGGAATGTTAAACCAGAGGTTAATTTTAAAAGTTTAAAAATCCTGCTCATGTTAAACATTATTAATATTTAGAATTCTGAACCATTAGGAATTGTAAAATGGTATCAAATGTTACAATCATCATATTCCAAAGTAAGCTATTTGTTTATTTATTCTCATGTTAGAAACTTGAGGCATATAAAATAAAAGCATTTTTGAGCAAAGAACTGGGGTAGATTTTCAATGCTTGCATGTGCCCTGATGTTTACATGAAATAAAGGATGCAACCACTTTCTTATCAAGTTGCAGGTGAGAGGAATGCCTTCAAGTACCACAGTATATTTTTTTTGCATTAGCTCTCAAGATATAAATGAGAAACTCATTTTCCCAAACCTCCTTCTATTTTAAATATGCAGGATTATCTGATTCTCTGAATCTCTGAGCAAGAAAGTAGAAAACGACCAATGAAAATAACTGATCAGCATAAGATGAACCAAGGACACAGCTTTTAATCCTAGAGAGGGAAAGTTATGGTATAACTGAAAGACTCTCCTCACTACAAAGCCTAATAAAGTAAACAAGTATTTGATTTTCAGCTTAGTAAATAGCATCTGCTGGCTCCTCAATTGTTAAATGTGGTGTTATCTAACTTCTAATGTTGGGACCATCTGAGAAATATTCCCAAATTTTATATTTCATGTTGATTTCTACAATGTAACATTTTATATATATAATAAAATTATATATATAACCTTATATAACTTACATTTTATATATATTTATGTATATTATATACAGCCATATATGTGTATGTGTGTGTGTGTGTGTGTATATATATATATATATATATATATATATATATATATATATTTCTCCCCCCATGAGTGTCCCAAACAACATACACTGATTGTTATTCTGTTTATATAATGGACCCAAATTACAAGTTTTCTTTTTTAAGAAAAACACAAATAAACAATTTGAAATGTAGCTCAGCCTTCTGGGTTTCCATTCACTGTTGAAGTATAGTTTTTGCTTCAGGGAGATTGTTTAATGTATTTTGGAAAATAATAAGTTTTTCAATGTATTTCTGTCCTAACACGCACTAAGTCTCTGTGCTACTTCTATTTCAAGTTGAAATAAACTTAAATATTACATTATCATTCTAGTCCAAAGCCACATAGTACTTTACCTAGAAAATATTGAGCATTAAATAAATATTTACTGATTTGATATTTACAGCCCTTGGATTGCATGGATTATTTATTTTAGCATTCTATATCTTTCACATTTTACTTCTTGACATGTTAATACCATCTTTAGGAGGAAACAACCACTCCCCCTCCCACCATACCACACAGTCATTTGATGACTGTTATAACAAAAGAATGTAGTCCATTCTAATTCATTTTTTTATTATATAAATTTCTCAGAATAACAAACTTTTGCAAAAGTTTGTAGGTAGAGTTCATTGACATATTGATATTTAAATTTTAAAGTAAAAAATTAATCTGACTCTATTAACTGTTTGCTATTTTAGCTAATTTGGAAAAAATGTATTTTGTTTCTTTAATATATTTCTCCAGATTCATACTGCAACATATAGAGGTCCTCAGGATATTTACTTTTCAAATATGTTTGCTTTCTCAAACTATGAAGTAATTGCTCTGAAATAGTGTACATTGTAGCCATATTTACTGCATTAAAATTTAGTATGAGATGAAATTATTCTTCTTTAGGCCTGGGGAGGTCTAATTTTATGAAACAATAACATCAGCACTGTTTACAGTGCATTATGTAATAGAACAAAATGTGGAAATGGCATTTAAAATCTTTAGAATATGCCACAAAGGAAATTGCTTGCCTATGTGATCTGTTTCTAAATAAGGAAGTTCATGTTTAAAATACAAGTAGTGTGATTTTTCTACCTCTGTATGGCTCTTTTGAAACATGGAGCCGGTTTAGTTTTTTGTTTTATTTTGTTTTGTGTGTGTGTGCCCATGTGTGTGTGTGTTTAACACGTAAGGTTGACAATATATTTATGATATAATATTTTTCAGGTTTTGGCAAGATTATGGCTGAATCCAAAAGTAGTTTGACTAAGGGATATATACTTTATTATTTTATTGAGGGAAATAAATTTTATTCTGCTGGATTTTCCAATGTAAATTTTACAGAAGATAGGTATGTTTATAAATATTTGCAAAATATGCATCTTTTAACATTGTGAAAATCAGATGTAATCTTTAAGTACAAGAACTGGTAATGTAAAAAATTTACACCTTACTCTACCAGAGAAGAAATTATAGGTTCTTTAGAAGGTTATCACCAAAAGGATTATAACTACCTTATCACAAAGGAGGTAACAAAATTTTACAAATTTCAATTAGATAAATATCACTTACTTACCAATTATTCTTTAAGAGAAAATCATCCTAACTCTGAAATTTGTTCATCTTCTTTTTTAGTCTTAGTTAGATTTATTCAACTACCTATTATTTAGCAAAAATAAAATCCCATTGCATATCATTATATTTGATATACACACAGACATACATATAAGTTTAGATGTGGAAATGTATTACATTTATATAGGCTTGTGTGTGTGTATACACACACACACACACACACACACACACACACACACACACATATATATAGTTGTTGTTGCTTTGTTTGTTTGTTTGTTTTTTATGACCTTGACAGTTTTGTGGAGTATTGCTCAAGTATTTCATACAATATTCCTGTATTGGACTTGGTTTTGGGGTAGCCCACACACGAGGAGTGGGGAATTATGTTCCACCTCTTTGAGGTCTGAGTATATACATAAATTATATAGAAACTTTCTTTATGGGAGATTTCTATTCTCCTCTATTTATTTATTTATTTACTCATTTACTTATCTATTTATATATGTATATTTGTAGTTCTCTCATTATATCAGCATTGACTCATAAATATTTATTATACTTTGGATTATAATCTGATACTACTTTATTTTGTTTCTCATATTTTTCCAGGATTGGCCATTGGGAGTTTTCTCATTGGCTCCTGTGTCCCTTTGACATACTCCACCATTTTGTGTGTGTGTGTATATGTGTGTCTTTTTTCTTTTTCTTTTTTTGAAGTGTTTCCTTACATTTCCTTATGATATCCTTCAAGTTTATCTTGTGTATTTACTGCTCAATCCTAAAATCAGCCAAGGATCCCTAGTTCCTTTTTTTGGTAAATGGTATTAGAAAGTAATATCTAGGTATTAGGTATGCTCATTGCTACTGGAGTGCTTGCTTCTACTCCTAGATGACAGAGCAAGAAAATACACATAGGTATGCTAAACTGTATATATACATGTATCTATGAATATTTATATATGCAATCATCAGTACCTATATTAGTCTAAACTTCATTACCACATGGGTCATTCTGGTCTCCTCCCCATGTTTATCTATAATCTCCTACTCCAACAGTGAGAAACCTACCTCCTAAAATTAAACATCCATTTACTTAACTGTTTAATTTCAGTATATGTATATAGTAGTTTAAGAATTGTTAACTTACATACACTTGGGAAACAACCTTATCAACTAGAGTATTCTGCTTATGAACAGCTATTTTTACCTGTAATCTTATAGACTCTACTAATTTCTGAAATTATTTAGAACTGCACATTTTCTGCCCACTTCATTAAAGTTGTTCCATACATTTGTAATACAGTTGGATGCTTTTGGCATATTCTGCATTCCATCCCGGATCCCTTGACCAATTAAAAGATTTTTTAAGCTGGCAAATGTTAAAGTCCACTCTTTGTGCTGTCAAATTCTATGGGTTTTAACAAATGCATAGTGCCATATATACTCCGTTACACTATCATACAGAAGAGTTTCTCCACCTATAAAAGTCCTCTTATATAACAACACCCCACAGACCTCTAGCAACCACTGATCTGTTTGCCATCTCTACAGTTTTGACATTTTCAGAGTTCATATAAATGGAATCATATAGTATTACATAGCCTTTCAGACTGGTTTCTTCCACTTATCAATATGTATTTAAGATGTATCTATGTCTTTGCTAGCACATTTCTCTTTACTGAGAAAAACAGTATTCCACTGAATGGATGTACCACAATTTGTTTATCCATTCACCTATCAAAGAACATCTTATTTGCTTCTAGTCATTGGTGATTAAAAAGCTATTATAAACAGTTTTGTAATGATTTTTGTGTGAGTATAATTTTTCAAATTAATTGGATAAATATCTAATAGTAAAATTATTTAACTATATAGTAAAACTTTGTTTACCTTTGTAAGACATTGCCAAACTTCCAATGTCTATGTATTAGTTTATATTTCCACCAGCAATTAATGAGAGCTCCTGTTGTTTTACATTTTGTCAGCAATCTGCATTGTCAGGCTTTGGATTTTAACCAGTTCAACATATGTGTAGGGGTATAATATTTTAATTTGCAATTCTAAATGACAAATGATGTTGAACATCTTTTCACAGTTTCTGCATTTAATACCATATGATGAAGTGTCTGTTTATATCTTTTGCCCATTATTTTACTGGGTTGTATATTTTAATCACTGAGTGTTATGACTTCGTTACATATTTTGGATATTGTATCTTTATTAGATATGTTTTGCAAACATTTTCTTCTAGTCTATGACATATCTATTCATCTTCTTCATAATGATTTTTGCAGATTATAAATTTTAAATTTTAATATATTCCAACATATCAATTTTTTTCCTTCATGGGCTATGCTTTCAATGTTGTATCTAAAATCTTGTCACCAAACCCTAGTTTTCTCCTAGAAGTTTTATATTTTAGCAATTTACATTTAGACCTATGATCCCAAATTTGGGTACCCAAATTTTCTAGGACATTTGTTGAATAAATAAAATGTTACTTTTGTACAACTGCCCTCCCCATTAATAACATTTGTGTCATTTCCACATCAACCACATTTTCAGAGAAATAAAACTACCCATCTATCTACCACATCTCAACCCACTGTAATTTGTCCTGGGCTCCACTATTCCAATAAGTTTACTCTAATCAGTGATATTAAATTAGCAAGTACTTTGAGAAATTCTAACTTACAACTTTACAAAGAGGGTCAATAATTTCAAAGTTACTAAAATTATTTTCCAAATAAGAGCTTAATAAAGCTAACTATATATGCTCATATATAATAAATAATAAATTACTTTCACATGAGTAGTAATACAAATATCTATCTACTTTCTTTTAAGGGACTTCTGAATATTATTTCATCTTTCGTCATACTTGGTTATTTTGTTCTTGGCTTGCCTATCTGGCTGAATCTCAGTTATATATATCGCAGTGTTTGCCTTATAAATTTGCAGTATGTCTATTATTTTAGATGGAAAGCTTCAGTAGAAGGACAGCGATTTCCACTTATTTGAGTTCTCTAGATTGGGTAGCACAGTGCAGTGAAAATAATTTAATTGATTTGCTGGGGGAGAGGACAATAAGTAGTATAGTTACATAATTTGTGAGCCTCTGTATCAGTCATGATACTTAGTTGCAGGTAAACTCTATAGATAGTTTAAGATAAAAATAGTTTATTACACTATTGATTAATTTACAGTATCTCTAGAAGGGTCAGAAAAGTGGGCTTGAATGAAACGTGTTAAGGAAAAGCAGTTGGGGCAACATCCAGGCAGAGGACATGGCTAATCAAGCATGCAATCGTCACTGCTGCCAACTGGTTGCTGGAATCTCTGCCCCAACACTTCCAAAATTGAATGCCTCTGTTTAAGAAATATTTTATGTATACATGTGGTATGTATTCATGTGTAATATTTTTAAAGAAGTAGTAGCACATTACACATACTTGAGTGTTATTTTATCAGTATATACACATATGTTTTATCCTTTTATATGGATGCATAACATCACATTTTATTTGTTCTTATTAACAATCCAGAAATACAAAATCATTCTCAGATCTCCTTGTGAAAATTTGATATTCTTAGCAGTGTTATTTTTAGGTAAGTATTTAAAAAATTAATTTTTAATTTATATTTAATTTACCTCTAATTGTACTTTTAATTATAAAATTTTAAATTTTACTTTTAATTTTTAATTTACCTTTGAACAATTATAAATGACTCTATTTTTATATACATTATGTGATTCCTCTTCACATTATCTGTTCATTTTCGTTGTGTGATTTTTATATGACTGTGTCTATATTTATTTTTGATATTTTTACAAGTCTATATTTATTGATTTGTTAGATTTCTTTTGTATTTTGGATAACAATACTTTGTCATATCATTGTCTACATACTCATATTCTTTATTGTTTAAGTTTTATAGTGGTAAAGAAATATTTCAAATTTGATGAGATCAAAAGTACACATATATATCCCTTATTATTTTCATTTGGTACTTATCATTAGGATAACCTTTTCTCATTGGAAATATCCCTCCTTTATATTCTTCTAATAGTTCGCAGTTCTCATTTACACTCCTAGGTATTTAATCTGTCTGAGATTACACAGAACCTAGAATTCATTCTTGACACACTTAATGATCCATGATCCATGGGTAATGATCCATGATTTAATCTCAAGTCTTATTGGATGGCTTGTTCATAAACCTTCTGTAAGTTTTGCTCTTGGAATGATTGGCTCAGAAATGAAGGAGATCTTGAGCTTGTAAATGGGGCACAGATATCTTCAAGAGGCTGCAGGTAATAAAAAATGGGGGGGGGGCTAGCTATTGCCTTATTTTTGCCTTCATTTTCTGATCTAAGTTAATCAATGTTTAATATGGCCCTAATTATTTGCTTAGTCTGACCATAATACATCTTTAAATTTTACAAAATCTTTTATTTAAAAGGAGGAGAGAACTGAGGCAAGCTAATTTAAAATAAATGTTTTATATTTCCATTTAAAGATATCTATGTCCATTTCAGATGTTAAAGAAGAAGAAGGGAAAAAGACCTTTGTTTTTATACTATTAGCATATGGAACTATTTTTCAATCTCTCTTTTTAAAAGGTTAATTGTTTCTTTTTTAAAAGAGTATACATTCAAATTTGCATTCTACCATTATCTGCTTAGTATTATGGAATGAATATTTACTATTATGTTACATTGTCTTTATAAATATAATTTTAATGATATCCTAATTGTGCTGCATAAAAATAAGATTGTAATGGGTTGACAGATTCCAGGACAAAGATTTTTTAATGATAAAAGTACAGAACTTGAATATTTGGTTACATAATGAGAGAGCTAAAACAGCATATTTCAAGAGATTGCAGTGGCTTCCAAGTTCACCCAGGGCATCCCATGGAAATTGTAAACTGTATATGATGCTAGTCAGAGTAAAGATTCTGTCAGGCATGAGATGCTCCCTTTGATGTTTCCATGGGGGTTGTCTCTTAACTCCCATTCCCTCCTGACTGGTGTGAAGTCTGTGTAATGCTGCTAGTCACGTGTGGCAAACATCTCATGCCAAAATACCAAGGCACCCTCATGAGTGTTTAATGTGAGACAAGGTGATGCTGAGGATTATGTCTAAGGAAGTTCCTCCTGCAGGCCCAAGTCTGGGGTGTCGGGGCCATCTCTGAAATGACAGTACAATGAATGGATGTAACATTGTATACCTAACAATTCCTCTAGTATTTGCTCTTCAGGTTATTTCCAATTTTTCTCTACTACGGTGCAAGAAACAAATTGTGCTAAAGCCTTTATCTCTATTTTGAAAACATCTTTTGTCTAAAATAGGAAACAGTTTCTCGACTTAATTGATCATGAACGAGTAACGTTAGTAAAAAGAGTGACGTTAATTAATCACTGTTTGGGGGCTCAAAAATATTGAGATTGAGAGTTGACATGATCTTAGTGTGCCCACGTCTGGCTCCACAATTTTTATCTATTGTAGTCAGGTACTCTGACCACAGAACAGAAGGAGAGAGGTCTTAAGTCATGGGCCAAATACAATGTATTCCTTAGTTTGAACAACTTTTCTAAGATAAATTCTTTCTCCATAGTCAAGGATTTCTGATTATGACTCTAATAACCCTGTGTATCATAAATTGAATAATTGGATTTAATTTGGGGGTAAGAATTCTTTCTTACATAGGTCTTGATGGAGAATATTTTATTTCATTAGACTGGCTGATACCAGAGGAAATCTGTCCTATACATGTAGTTAAACTTGGATATTACTTATCTAGCCGTTCTTTGACTAACAGTTTACTACATGCATGAAATGTTTATTTATATTTTTGATATTGCATCACCCTTACAAATTTACCAAACTGTTTTTGGCCTAGACTACTGTATTTTAAAATAAACTATTCTCCCTCTTCTCTGACTCCAATATTTAAAATAAATAAAATTTTGAACTAAGACTGTCAACCATAAATATATTTTTTTCACAAGTTATTTTGAACATAGAAATGAGTTTCTCATTATTTTAACTTATGATACGTGTTCATTACTAGTCTTTTTTTGGAGTGTCCTGCCTGGATAATGCATCATGTCCGAAAAACTCAGTCTAAGAAGATGTCATCTTAGTTAACCAGAAGACAAAATCAGCCTCACTCTCTTCATGGATTTTGAACTCTCTCTTCACACTTCTGACACAATTGCTTTATGTTTATGCATAAATATTCTACTCCTGCTCAAGAAAAATTGTCAAATGAGATGTGTTTAAATAATTCAAATAAAATTTAAAATTAATACCGGTGATTATAATGAATGCTCATATTGATATTTCATTTTCTTAATTTCTTTCATTTTAATTTCTTGAAAAGGAAAATTATTTTAATAAAATTTAGAAGTTCATAATCCTACACTTGTACTCAGTTTTCACTTTTGAAATATAGCTATATAGAATAGCTATATTCTATTGAGTAGAAATTGGAATGTGTGATTGGATATTGAAAATTGTCAGTACCCATATTTATTTGTGGAATAACCTCAAGCATTCAACATAAATATATGGTAAATGTAGAAAAAAGGAAATGGGAACAACACGGAATTGCACTGCTATTAATCTATGTAATGTCATTTGAATCATATCTAAATGGTTTCTTAGTACTTGATACTATCACCCTGACCCTGTAAACAAATAAAAGCTAAAATGATTAAGTAATCCTTAATTCTAATTACAGATGATTCATTCCTTCTGACTTTGTGTTTAGTGACAAGATTTGCACATATGCTAGATAATTCTGGGTGTCAAAAAGTCAAAATTTATATCATTTCCACTTGCTCAAATATTCCCTCAAATAAATTTACTCCATCTGTTCTTCAGGCTCACAGGTAAGCTACAGTGTTCATAATGGAGTTTGAATACATATCCTAGAAATAAAAGGTTGGCCTGAGCAAACTTTAAGAGGAAATAAATATAAATTTAATGGTCATTTTAGTGCTAATTACTATTGTACTTGCAGAACCTGAATTCATCTCAAGAGTAATGTTTTCCTGTTATTACAATATTTTATTCCTCAACTATCAACCCTTTTAATCTTGATATACCTAATTTTTATGGTGTCGTCAAAGGAAGTACACTTTATGTCACTTTTCTGCCTTAAGGAGAACAGATATTATTATTAAAACACAACTGTTTTCACCCATTGCTACTCACTGCTTCCTAAAGGTTCACATTTCCACACACTGCTGACCACCCTCATTCTGTAATTTGAAATAGGAGACCAACGTGGATGTAATAACAAGCAAAGGGGAGAAATTCACTGTTAACTGACACAGAAGTTTCCACCCTCAGCATTAGCTATGTAATATAGTAGCTTGGAGGGCAATGGATGTAGAGAGAAGTGAGAGCAATCAGCTGGCTTTCATTCAGTGAGATGGAAGACCCTGTCAAAGACACCAACAACTAATCAGCTGCCGACACTGATTGATGCTTTTGCCTGCATTCAAATCTATCATAGTAACCAAGTAATGTCTACCGTTTACCCAGTGGATAGATAAACTGGAGCTAATATATGGCTTCTAAGCAAATAGATCATTAATTCTGCTTAATATGTGGGGTGAAAGCTTAAATCTTCTTCCAAGTATCAACCTTTCCCTTAAGAGGGAGAGAGGGAAAAAAAGCGAGTTATGGTTGACTAGGCAATAGAGATATTTTTTACAAGTAACAAATATACTGTGTTAGATTTTACTTCGGCTTGCACTTTGCAATTGTCACTTGCTATTAAAACTGCAGGGAATTTATTAACATGTTAATTAAAATGGCTGACGACGATAAGAACTGATGGACTGAAGGAGGCAGAGAATTTCTTTTTTTACATTCCTTCCTGGAGTGAAAATTATTTCTCCTTCTGACTTTACGCTTTTTTTCTTTTTCATCAGGTGATTTTTAAAAAACTTGTAGTCATTGAGTTAATTGCATTTTATTATTACTTGGCTTCTAATTAATTGCAGGGCACACCATAGAATGGCTTTTTAATGGCTTATAAATCCAAAAATTTTCACCAATCAGTATGAAAGATGGTTTGAAACAAGCATTGTCATGCGATAATTAGAGATATAATTAAAAGACATACCAAGGTCATGGTAAATAAGATCTGACAAACTGCTACAGGAAGAGGAGGTATACTTTCAAAAGTGTCATGGGACAGCTCAGAGTATTTTGCTAATCATCAAACTTTTGGGGTGTCACAGTTAATAAAATTATTTATTCCAAAAAATGTACTTAGAAATTTCTGCAGAAAGAATGTTTCTAAGTGATACAAGGAAAATTCAAGTGAATTTATGTCAATAATAATAAACACAATTTCTGAAGTTACTTTTGCTCATACATCTGCATTATAAAAGGTATTACATAATTTATAACATTCAAAATCCATGTGGTATGTTTTTGTAAATAATTTATATAAACTCTAATATATTTCTTACTATGTTTAGCACAGATAAGCTAAACTTCGTGAAATACTTAAGAAAACATTAAAAACTTATAAGAAATAGTAAGAAGTTCTGTCTTTAATAAACATATAGGAATAAAAATTGCAATTTCTTTAGGCAATGTTCTTTTTACACAATGGATTAAATCCCTCTACCGTGACACACTCTACATTTTATCCAAGAAATTTTTTAAAAAATGAATAAATTAAATTTATTAGAGTGTTCATGATACCACATTACCCTATTATCTAAGTGATTACTACACAGAGTCCAAAAAATATATATATTAATTCTGTGAAAAGACATGGGAATGAGATAACTAATTTTAAGAAAAACAGTCATCTGTACTATTCAATGGCAAATATCTGAGCTTTATTAAAAGGCAATAACACAGGGAATTCTGCTTATTAATCCTATCTTTGTATTTTTTAATACGCCATACCAAAACAACTTTGGAATTACTGATCCCTATAATAATGAATATGGAAATTCGGATATTAATAAACAACAAACTTTTCATTTATAAAGATAGAGGAAAACATATGGTTAAAAACTATATATGGAGGAGTGTGGAAATCTATCCAACAAGTTATTAAAACAGTAAACTAATTCAAACTTAAGGCAGAATGTATGCCTCATAAAGAACAGTGTGAAATATAACAGAATTGGTCATGCTGATAAAAGACTCTATTATAATTAAATATGTGGATTTAAATCGTTCCATGATTAAAAAACCTCTTAAGCAATTTGTAAAGGGAGTCATAAAAAACTGGCATTTCTTGATCTTGTCAGTCTAGTTCTGTAATCTATCCTCAGGAATGAATGTGAAACACACACACACACACACACACACACAAAGTTTTGCAGCATAATTAATAATAGATTAACTTTGGCAAAAAGCATACATTAAATGTTTAAGAATAGGAAAATGATTAAGCAAACTATAAGATTCCATACTATAGAACACTCTACAGTGATCCAATTGGGTATATAATATCTTACAATGTTAATTTTAAAAAGTAAACAAGCAATACATATTTTATAGTAATATTATATATGTATATTTATACATTGCATGCTGGTTTGTTATTTTTTACACCTTTACATGCAAATACTTGAAATATCTAAAAAACAAATATAGGAAATATATTTTTTGAATTCTCAGTAATAGAACTTATTAACCAAATAGATTCAGACATTTTATGTGAATCTCTTGCTATCTCATTACTTGATATTTAAACTCAATATTTGGACAATACAGTATACCTCAATATTTGAACTTAATATCCAAATTTGCATTACTTGAACTCAAGATACAAGAGATTTGGAAAAGAGGGCATATTTGTATATACAAATATTAAGAATTGTCTTTAGATGGTAGAACTATGGGCCACTTTTTCCTTCTTTCTATATTTGTCAAAATTTATAATGAGTATTTATTTTACTTATTGATGGTACAAATAATGTATTTGACAGAGAGAAAGAGATAGAAAAAGATCTTCATAGTAGACTAGATCTCGGCAACTGAATTCAATACATTTTCAGTCCATTCATGTCCTCTGACATCTGTTTTCCCACTTCTGGACTATCTCCTAATCTATGATGTTTGTACCTTACCTGTGTCTACACAAGGCTTAAACTCTCCTTGATTTTTGTGTAAGGATTAGTATATTGGTCTGTAAGCTGCAGATGGGCTATACAAAAGATTTTAGAGACCAATATGCTAAAAGGCACAGAATCTGATAAGTGTTCTGAAAATTCTTATGAATTATGCCAGGACTATGCCTTATCATCTGAAGAATCACAGGAAGGTCCTGTACAGTCTTCAGGCCTTTGATTCTCGTAGGAAGCTAAAAGCAGTATGAATGACTCAATGCTGAGATCCTTCATTTAGAAAATATACAACTAAAAAACATTTCTGTTGATAAGAATGAATGTCAGTTAGATACATTTTCTCATTTCTGTCCTTTATGAGAAGTGGTAGCCAAAACCAAAACAAAACAAACATTATTTTAAATAAGAACATTTTCTACTTAAAATTGGCAATTCAGCATTAGAGAAAGAACTGATGAGCAGTAACTATTCAATTATGAGCTACTCCATCTTTGGAGCATAGAGAAAAATCAATACTGTAAATTGAACAATGAAAAAAAAACCATGAAAATAAATGATGGACTTAATTTAGTAAGTACATAAATTAATAAATGCATGTGGACCGTGAAAAATAGAATGTAAATTTAATTTAAATCCAAAGATAAAATTACTATCTAAGGAAGCATTCAATAATATTGGGTACAATTTCTAGAGGAAGACCACAGCAACATTTGCTCTGAGCTCCACTGTAGTCAAAACAAGGGAGAAAAGAAAAGATCTATTGTATTCCTGAGAAAATAAACCAGGTACTCAAGAGAAGCACACTTTCCTGGATACCAGTCTACTTGGGAATTATTGAGTCACTAATGATAGAATGGTGATGAGAATTTTTGCCTCTGAGAGCATATAGGCCAGTATTTGTTTCACACACAGTCTGTGATATTATCCTACCCTTGATCCCTAATAGTTGAACATTTTACTATATAAAGGAGATGAAAGCCATATGAAAACTTAGATTGTTTTGTACTGCTCTTCATGGTAATTGAAATATTATATTTTACTTGCATTTATTTAGCATATGTCAAAATATTCTATATTTGAGAATCACTCGTTTGGTTTTAAATTATATCTTTAACAATTAATACCTGCATGACACTGGGTAAGTAATACTGTTTTTATGTATCTTTGTTCATTGGTAGAGATATTAGTAACTTCTACCAAATAGGTTTTATTATGATATATTAAGATAATACAAGTAAAGTACTGGAAACAATATGTGAAACATTTTAAGTGTTCAACAAGTAATAGGTTAACATAATAATGATGATGATGATTTTTAAATTATTTTATTAATTATTATTTAATTATAATTTAAATTATAAAATATTTATAATTTAAAATATTACAAATAATTTATAATTATTATTTAATTAGTATTAATTATTTAATTATCATATAGCTATGTGTTGCTCAAAGTGACACTCAGGTTAATATCAGGAAGAGATGATAGCCAATGGCAGTTCTTGGCAGGCTTGTTCCTAGCATCCTGCAGCTGTGGCTTTGCTAAATCACATGGAGCCTTTCTGGCACAATGTGATGCTGGTTTTCAGCAAGAACCCACAAGAGTGGATTTAAGTATCATGTCAAGAGGCAAGGGTGGAAGCTAATCCACTGTGTTACAGCTACCAGAGGTTGCTATATGTGACTCACTGCTCACACAGGATATCTCCCCCCTGCCACTGCCACTCCCACTCTTTCATCTTTACTCCAGTAGTTTTTTTCCAGTCCATTTTCTCCTCCCTCTGCACAGTCTATTACTAAGTGTTTAGTAATGGGATCTATTACTAAATGTTTTCCTGATAAAAGACTCCAGCCCCAGGCAGGGGACTTCTTCATGGCAATGGCTGGGGAAGAGTTGTTCATTAGAAGTTTCACCTCCAGAGTCTAGCCCAGCACAATACCTGAGCACCCACCATTTCCACTTTCAAAGGGAAAAAGCAAGATCTGTAAATAGATACTTTACTCAGTCTGGCCTCTCAATGCAGATTCAGCTATTTTTTTATCCTTGCTTGTATAAGATCTTTTGCTTCTCTCATATTTACCTCCCATTTTCTGGCATAATGCTCAGAGTATGCCATACATTTAACATATTCTTCATGAACACATGCATATTTGAACCAGCATGATGAAACGTGGAACTTAAAACCTGCTGGTCTCAATTTCTGCTTAGCACTGAATGGAACAAAACTGAAAGAGGAAGGAATGGGAAGATGAATGGGGCACTTGAATCATTCTTACTCTAAAGAGCCTTAACAAAGGTTGTTAACCTTCCTTCCTGCCTATTAAAATTATCTTTGCCAAATTATTATTTTAGAAGCCTGGTGGCAGGTGTATTGCTTCTAGCTCACTGATCCTGCAGGGAAACCCATCACTCCACAGCTGGCTTTGCGACTTGTACCATAGATTAAATTGCTTGGTTAGAGGGGAAATCAATTGCTATTTTCACAAAAACTTCACAAAATGCTTGCAATCTACAATCTAATCAAAATCTAAAAGCCCCTTGTAGATTAGTTTTATTGGCTCACTTTATACTGCAGAACTGATGGCATTTCTCACAGAACTTATACTGCCTCATTTCTTCCAACTACAGCACTGATTTTCCTGTTACCAGGAGGAAATGAGTTCTTGTGCAGTTGCTCATCTTCAGAGCATTATTTTTATCCTTTTTGCTTATTTTTTTAATGCAGCCAAATTATTTTTTTCCTATATGCACCATTCTATTTCCATTTATGTGGCCATTTACTCCAATTTATTTATCTCAGTGGATAGGAACAGCAAGTCACCTATCATCAAGGATAATTGCCCTACCATTCCGGAATTACTTAAAAGGGAACCAAGCATTCATTCAATAAACATTTATTGAATACGTATTTTGTGTTAGCAAATGGATTACGGGAGTTGAAGAGAATGGATAAAAGTTCACTTCTAGAGTGCCAAAAAGAAATATATATATATATATATATATATACACACACACACACATATATATATTCAAATATATATATACATACATATATATTCAAATATATTCAAAGGTTGACTATATATATATATATATATATATATTCAAAGGTTCAGAAATAGCTGAAGTATAACCAACAAATCACTGAAATACTAATTAGTAAAAGTTTGTTGTGCACACAGTAAAAAGACAGTTTGCAAACCAGGAGCGCTCAAACCAAACTATGGAATGAGGCTCAGGGGTCCCTGTTATAAAGCAGCTTATACAGTGAGAAAGCAGTGACTGCTTATTCTTCCAGTGATTGATTGTAATATTGGAAATTTCAGTGGTTACCTCATGTCAACCTTGGGAAACAGTTCAAATTTTGCTTGATTTCAGGAGGCATAAGCAAGAAATGACCCAGGTCAAGTTAGTCTTGCAAAATAAGCTAAATTAAGCTTTATTTGTATGACTAAACTGGCTTTGTCTGCTCAGGGAATTTTCAAGGCTGGTGTCTGTTTGTTTTTGATTTTAAGCAATATAATATCTCACATCTACTATATAATATTAAATATATATACACATTATATATAATGCACTTGTAAATGAATTATTTAATACTTAATTCCAGCTCACAAAATAGGGACTAACTCCTTATCTTCCCACACATGCCTGTGAAAGCACACACTATGGTAGCCCAATTATTTACACAAGCTTCCTCCATATCCTTCAGTGACTTGTTTAATAATAAATGAGTTGTATTCCTAACACGTGAAATTTTAGAGGTGAGACTGTTTGCTTTTGTGTTAGTATAAACATGTTTTTTATGAGTCTCAAGCCATTTTAAAACAACCTCCTTCTGAGTCCAGAGAGCATGCAGAATGTTGGCATGTCCATTACTGACCAGGGCCAGAATTAATTTAGATACTTTTGAAGTTGAGAGAACAGGAACTTTCTGCTTCTGCATTTCAATGTCAGCACTTCATATCCAACTGATTGAATTATAAACTACTGAAGAAAGTACAAGCATTGCAAACATCTATTTGAAATGTAAATATCTTTCTTTGAAATGCCTTGTTTCCATGACAGAAATAAACTTCAAACAAAGCTTTATAAATGGACTGCAATGGAAGAATATTTTAGACACTAACAAGTCTTGATGCGACTGATGTAATGATTGTTTCCAAATCAAAAAATTATCATGGGGCTTCCCTGGTGGTGCAGTGGTTGAGAATCCGCCTGCCAATGCAGGGGACACGGGTTCGAGCCCTGGTCTGGGAAGATCCCACATGCCGCGGAGCAACTGGGCCCGTGAGCCACAACTACTGAGCCTGCGCGTCTGGAGCCTGTGCTCCACAACAAGAAAGGCCGCGATAATGAGAGGCCCACGCACTGTGATGAAGAGTGGCCCCCGCTCGCCGCAACTAAAGAAAGCCCTCGCACAGAAACAAAGACCCAACACAGTCAAAAATAAATAAATTAATTAATTAATTTTAAAAAAAAATTATCATGGTAACCTAGACAAAGTAACTGACACATGTGTGTAGGAAGACTCTAGAGACAGATGGTTCCTATAAAACAGCCAAAAATCTAAGAGTACTTGTTCTAGTCTAATACTTTCCTGCTCAGTTAGAGCATTGTGAGATTCTAGAGTCTATTCAGAACCGTCTTCCTTGTTTCTTAACCACTTAATGCTTAACTTCCTCTAACAGGAAAACTTTGCCCTTTTCCCTGAACAAACTGTTCTAGTTCTTGTGATATAAGGGCAAAAGCTGCATCAAAATTTTGAATTTGAACGGATAAAATAGTCCTAAATATTCCCTTGGCTTTTTAGTAAGTTAGGAATCCATAAAAACAGGCACAGTTTGTTTTGATGGTATCCCTTACTGTAGCTTTACCTCACACACGTCCTCTCTGTTACCTCCTAGCCACCCAGCATACTAGTAATATGTTCCTGTTAGTAGTGCAAAATGAATCACATTAATGATTATTGACATTAACTGATAGCCTACTGCACCATACTGCACCACTCTTTCCCTCCATCTTTGGAATAACATTGAGAGCTCTACTTTTTATGTCCATTTTTACAACTTGAATTTTAAGGTTCAGGAAAATTAAATAATGTTCCAACAGTCAACTATGACTAAGATTAACTCAATCTTTCTGCCTCTGGAATCTGGTTCTTCACCAAAAGATATTTATTTATGCTTTTATTCTTTTATAAAATGATTAATACCTGTCTTAGACTGTGCTATGCTTTAGCAATACAATGGCGAGCAAAACAGGCCCTAAGGATCCTTAATGTTAGAATGAATTTATTACCCTTCCCATTGGTATTTTTATTTCATACGATGTCTTAAAGTAGAATTCTAACCCAGTGAAACGTAGTATTCTAATCCAGTGACTGCATCTGTAAGAGCAAAAATTTAACCTCTACCCAACCTAACAGAAATGTTTGGGGATTTTTTGGTTACTGTTTGTTGAGTCTAAATTCAAATCCGAAGATGAAGGTTTATTCTGCCCTTTGTTCAAGACCATTCTTGCTGAATTTGTTCAACAATGTGAAAAGAGTGGATCAACCTCTTGTAATGTAAGAGGCATAGTTTTTCCATTATACCAGAGGCTTTCTAACTGAAAGAAAAATCAGGTTCTTATAATCTTTTGAAGAGCCATTTATTATGGTTGTATTTCTTTATCTTTTAGCCAATTAATATATTTATACTACGTAAAGCTTTAGGAAAACATATTAAAAGCCTGGAGGTTAATCCTGCATCTGATAATTCCCTTATAAATCAAAACACTCATGTTTTTCTTGGTGTTGCATCTTGTAGTATTTGATGCCTAAAGACATAAATGTAACCATTTAGCATAAACCTCTTTATTATGAATGATTAACCTGATTATCCTAATACTAAAGCAATGAAAACAGCAATGTCATCATGTATGATTTTTCATATTTGGATGCATAAATGAAAATCATACCAATAAAGTATTCTCTGGATTTGAAACTGAACAGGACCTTGTGGGGCCCTCCTGGGTACAAAAGCCTGTCTGTGTCCCCTGTCTTGTTTATAGGAAAAAGGCTTCAGCCTCCTAGACCTTCCCTGAGTTCCAAAGGGCATATTCAAACAATTACTAATTAGAGAAGAAAGGGAATGCAGAAACAAAGCAGAGGCAGTCAAGAAATAATAGTGCAGCAATAAAGCAGGGTCCTGGTTCCACCACAAGGAATATACATAACCAATACCTTTGAGTTCTTCTGTAGGAACTAAGGCCCCTACCCAGGTGGAGGATGGTAACTTCAGGCTAAGCACAAGATTCCTAGAATACCACCCTGTTATCTCACCACCAACCAACCAAAGAAAGTCACACACCCTACAGTGCTCACCCCAGATTTTGTCTTTTGTACATGAACTTGCATTTGGCAACAGATTCAGAGTCATGCCAATCTCTAAGAAAGTTAGAATAGTTGTTAAACCATAATGATACTTGTTCTCATTTTACCATTGGAAATTTGCAGATGTAGCAAATATTGAGGTGACAATTTGATCATAAAAGTGTGTGTGTGTGTGTGTGTGTGTGTGTGTGTGTGGTGTGTGTGAGTGTGTGGTGGGGGGAGTACCTAAAGTGTGGGTACTTCAGATAATACCATGTGGATACACACAATATGCAGGTCAGTTTGTAAAGTATGCTATGATGCATGAAGATGATTCATTATATTGTATATTATCTATAACCCCCAAAAATATATTTGTTCAGGAG
The DNA here is from genome assembly GCF_965194805.1 of Balaenoptera borealis. Taxonomy (NCBI): domain Eukaryota; kingdom Metazoa; phylum Chordata; class Mammalia; order Artiodactyla; family Balaenopteridae; genus Balaenoptera; species Balaenoptera borealis. The sequence continues at coordinate 61,277,489 of NC_138865.1, forward strand.
GAATAAAAGGTTAGAGATAAAGAATAAATGAATACCTCTCACAAGCACATGAAAATATAGAAAGGCCCAGATTTTTCCTTCCTATATAGGAAAAAACCCAGTTCTTTCCTACTATGTTTTCTCCTGTGTCTCTCCTTTACTTCTCATAGGAAACACTTCACTTATGACACTTTGGGTAACCAAATATGTGGGAGTTTTCCCCAAAACAACAACAAGCAATTCTCAGACACCAGCTAGATGTACGACAATTCAACTCCATTCTAACATGCATCAGATTCCACAGGTTAAAGATTTAGTCTTACAGTACTGCCTTCACACCCCCAATTCCATTTTCTGATGCCAATTGCAAGCTTTTGACCTGACTGGCTACAATTTAGGGGTCCTAACAAGCCCCTCCAACTCAAAATGCCAATCCCAAGTCCAAGTTGTTACCTATACTTTTGATCTACCGGCTATCAGTCAGAGGTTCCCATGACCCCCTACTTGGTTTCAATTAATGTGCTAGAGCAGCTCACAGAACTCAGAGAATCGTTGTACTTATTAAATTACCAGTTTATTATAAAAGGAGATAACTCAGAAACAGCCAGGTGGAAGAGAAGCATAGGGCAAGACATGGGGAAAGTGCATGGAGTTTCCATGCCTTCCCCAAGGGTGCCATTCTCTCTGCATCTCCACATATTCACCAACCCAGAATCTCTCTGAACCCAGTCCTTTTGGGTTTTTACAGAGGCTTCATTGCATAGACATGACATTAAATAGTTGGCCATTGGCCCTTGATTCAACCTCAAGCACTTCTCCCCTCCCTGGAGGTGGCGTGGGTTGGGACGTGGTAGGACTTTAAGTTCCAAATGTGTAATCACTGGTTGGTTCTCCTGGTAACCATTCCCCTTCTTAGGTGGGTCTTAAAGTCATACCACTGACATAACAAAAGACATCTTTACCACTCTCATCACAGGAAATCCCAAGGGTTTTAGGAGCTCTGTGCCAGAAATAAGGAGGAAAACCAAATATATATTCCTTATATCACACAAATATAAAGAATAAACACACCCTAAGAATACAATTCCAAACACATGTACAGATCTATCTTGTAATAGCTCAGGTTATTCTGTTAAAAAAATAAGCTTTGTTTACAATGCATTAGTATAAAGTTTAATTAAGGATTTTACTGATTTATCATAGCCAGATTTTAGTAAATGCTATTGTCATTCAGTATACAGATAATTTATATACACATAGTATATTATATATAAATGGACTTATTTAGAACAATATAAGCTTAGAAAAATCACAAAGAAACACATTATTCTTAAATAAATTTATCTGTCTTCTTAACATAATAACATTATAAGCAGCTCCCAATATGTAGACAGCAGTCTAACAAATGGTCTAAGGATATGACAGGTTAGGGTAGCCTTTTACTGGGTTTGAAACCAAGTAGGACACTGTGGGACTCCTGGGCATGGAAGCCTTTCAAACAGTTGCTAATCAAGGAAGGGAGGGGATGCAGAGACAAGGGAGGAACAGTCAAGAAACAATATTGCAGACTTGAGGCAGGGTCCTGGTTCCCCCTCAAGGGATACACATAACAATATCTTTGAGCTCTTTTATAGAACTAAAGCCTCCAACAAATGGAAGATGTCAGCATTCTTCATTCCAGAGAAGATCACAGTTTGGTAACCCAGAGAAGCTCATCAGGAGATCACCTGAGACCAGACTAAGGAGTGCAGGCCCTGCACACACCCTGATCCTTATCAGCAACTCCACCCTTGAACCATTGCTGTAAAACTCCTCCCCAAATCCCCCTGGGTAGGGACACAGTTTTTGAGGAGCATGAGCCCGCTGTGTCCCCCTTTGCCCGGCAAAGCAATAATGCTATCTTTTCTACTTCACCCAAAACTCTGTCTCCAAGATTTGATTTGGCACCGGTGCACAGAGGCCAAATACTTGGCATCAGGTTGAGAAAAATGTTTTCATTCTAGACAGCAAGTGATTTCTGTGTGTGGAAACAGAATCTCCTCTTTAACAGTGCTAGCAAATATCAATATGGTTCTCTATTCTGTACTCGTTAGTTTTAGTGATAATGTTTTTTGAGCTTCTAATAGAATGCCAGGTCGTATGCATACATAGTAAGTAATAGCTTAATTAGTAGTAATGACTACATTACCTATGTCAAATTGTAAAGAACTATAATTAAATACTATGATTAGAAAATAAACAAAATTTAACTAATATTTATATAAAGCAAATTTAGTTCAATAGCTTAACTAGCTCATAATTAATCTGAAAACAAAATTTATAAGCTTTATGTGCAGTCACTAATAGTCTTTCATTTGATATGTAATTTAGTGTATATCTTAACTTCATGGCATTCCAACGCTATTGAATTAATGTTGATAACCAAACCGACAAAGTAATTATCTTCATGGATCACCAGAGACCAAAGGGATATAATTGTTATTAAAGAAATTGTAATTGGTTTTAGGGAAGCCCAAGGGCTTGGGAGTTACACAAGCATTGGTACAAATTCCAGCTCTGGACAACAACTTCATGTGTAATTGAGCAACTTATTTATTTTATCTTAGCTTCCTCTCTTCTTTTGAGAAGTGAGGAAATTCTAGCATCTATGTTATGGCTTGCTGTGGGATAAAGTATGCATGCCATAAACATTAGCTCACCTCATGATCATCACTGTCACTTTTGTATCACCATCGTCATCCACATTAGTGTCATTAACAATACTGCAAGCATGGATTTGTGACTATTTTCAGATTAACATAAAAACCAATACAAACTTGGCAAGATATGATTTTGAAATGGTGTCTTTTTAAAAAATATATGAAAATTTCAGGAACAATCCAATCTACTTTATAAAATACATTGGATCATTTATTTAACTAGTGTAGCTTGGGAAAAAAAAGTTTAGATAAGTTCCAAGATTGTTTAAAAATAATATATTTTTTTCCATTCCCAACAGAATGCCTTAACAAACAATGGGTACATTAAGATATTCATTTACGTGTAAGCAGACACTGCTTTATATAAGGTTTTATTGGTTTAATTAACTTTTTATTTTAGCAAACCAAGTCTTACCCAAGTCTTCAAACAAATATTACAGATCATTAAATTTTCATTTCTTTACATTTCTTCCAGCCACTTTAAATAATTGCGAATTGAATCTAGTGGATTTTTCAGGGCCATGAATTTTTTAAATTCATATAGATTATTTCCTCATCTGTGTGTTAGCATAGATTTTATTCTGATTTCAGAAATTGCTGATTCTGAATGTATCCAGATTTTTTAATATAATCATCATCAAGTGGAAAAAATTAATTTCTGGGACCATATTATCCTCTTGAATACAAACAGAAATTCAAAAAGCTTTAATTGAGTGCTTACTATATGCCCTACCAATGTGCTAGATGCGGGAGCACTATATTTTCACACTTTATACTCAACATTAGCATTTTCAATTGGTTTTGAACTTAGGGTTTAATTCCTCAATAAATAAGTAAATAAATATTTTGACTTAGTATGCAACTTTTACATTGCTTAGTTTAACATTTCAACAAAGTATTGAATGATGTCTTCCTTCTGTTTTGACCACTAGTTCATTTCAGTCATATATATTTATATACACATAGTATAGCAGAATTTCTCTACAAACTCAAAGCATAGTATGGTTTGTAAGGTAAACAGCCCTTTTAACAGTAAAAAGTCACCACTGGCAACTATGCTCTGTTTTATCAAGAAATAAAGAAATAAAGCCAAAAACTAAAATCAAATGTATGGACACTATGACTGCTTCTGTGTTTATTTTGGAGCTTTAGACATTTACTATAAACCTTAATCAAATAAATGGTTTCTTGAGCTCTTCTTTTGAGGATCCCAAGTTGATCCTTCTATTATCAAGTACCTGCATCAGCTTCTTTGACCCTGGTTAACGTCTGTGTTCCTCTTTCTGTCTTATTCCAAGCCCCCTGGGACTCACTCTCCTTCCTTTTCTCTTTATTACTGTCACTGTCAACTCTATACATTGGCATGCCCCTCCACCAGGACCAACTGTGATATAGGAATCTTTCTTTCTGTCTCCCTTTTTGTTTGTTTCTTTCTGCTAACAAAACAAATGTAACTAGAATGTCATTTTTCTATACTCCCAGTGATATAATGATCATATCTCCCTTCCTTTTCCAAATTAAATTAAAATCACACGGAATACTTAAATTTCAGATAGGTAAGAGGTTTAATATCACGTCCCCCTAGATCACATTCTACCCTAAATATTTTAGGGACTTCCCTGGTGACGCAGTGATTAAGAATCCGCCTGCCAATGCAGGGGACACGGGTTTGATCCCTGATCCAGGAAGATCCCACATGCCGCGGAGTAACTAAGCTCGTGCACCACAACTACTGAGCCCACATGCTGCAACTACTGAAGCCCATGTGCCTAAAGCCCATGCTCTGCAACAAGAGAAGACACTGCAATGAGAAGCCCGTGCACCACAACGAAGAGTAGCCCCCACTCGCTGCAACTAGAGAAAGCCTGCATGCAGCAACGAAGACTCAACACAGCCAAAAATAATAAATAAATAAATAAATAAATAAATAAATAAATAAATAAATAAATAAATAAAGTGTGTCCTTAAAAAAAATGTAGCTGGTCATGGAAGGTTTAAAAAGAAAGTTGCAATCTATAAAAAAATATATATTTTAAACAAGCAAATACATGAAAAATTAAAACAAAGTCCATCAAAATCTAGAGACTTACACAGTTCACAAAGGTCTTGCACCTGACTTCTAATCCCCACTTGCAACAGCCCTGATTCATGTCATTCTCTTGGGCCAGTGTCTACTTTGCTCTGCGTTGCCACACTGTGCCATCATAGAAAGCTGCTCAAGTATTTCTTGCCCTGAGATTCCACTGTGGCATCCAGCCTAAGTGGAGTTAGGATCCTTCTCCTTAATATTAAACTAAGAATCAAGAGGTCTTACTTTTGACTCTTGAAACACAAATAGTTAATTCCATTGCTTATCCTAAACAATAAGTTTAATGTTGGAAATCCTAAACTCTGAAATCTCTTTGCAAATATAGGTATTCTTAATTTCTATAATAATAGCTCCACAAAAGCAGTTGCCTTAAGGAAGAGGGGGGAACAAGTACATGTTGACTTTTTAGTAAAACATTCTGTTATATAAAAGATAATCTTTAGTTTTAAGTATTTTAATTTTAAATACAATGAAAATTGATATAAGATTTTTAAAAATGGAATTATTCCCAAACAGAAATATAGAAATAATAGTTTCAAGTGTATCATTTTTGAATTAAAGAATATCTTAGTGTTTCAATGTACAGGGTTTGATGTTGAGAAAATATATTTTTAACTGTTATTTCACTATGTCACCAAATCAAGGTAATTAAATCTCTTTCGTACCTGGTTCTCTAATCCATAAAATTAATATTACTTAGCTTATAGTATTTGGATCCAATTACCATATTTTATTAGTTCTAAGTCACATAATTTAATTCCTTCATATTTTAACATCTCTGAAATCAAGGTGCCTTCTACAATCAATATGGGAGAAAAGCATTGTGAAATAATGTATTTGGCAAAAATAAAACATCCTGTAATTTGATAAAATATGATATATGAGATAATTAATAAAATGAGAGGGTCTATGCATGGGAATTAAGAGCTATCCTTTGGAACGAGACTGCCTAGGGTCAAATCCCACCTCTGCCTCTGACTAGATATACGACATTGTAAGAATTATTTAACCATTTTTGGCCTATTTTTCTTACCTATGATATGATAATGACATAAAAAATAAATGCCTTAGTTACTTCATTGTTGTCAGCAGAAATGGTGTGATGTTTGAACTTAAGACATTTAGCCAGTGCTCACAAACATTTAGCTACCTTTAAATCTCTTTAAATCTCTTTTGAATTTCAGGCATCTGATTTCTTCGGAAACAAATTAACTAGTACTCCACAGCCACTGAGATTATACTAACTTCCTCCATGAAGTTTCCTTTTCTTGACATACAGGCTAGTGATGCAATCAGAGCAAAGCATTAGTTTTATACTAGTGTTCATTCGGTCACTTTCAATGAATGATTTTCAGAATTTTCACTGTGTTCTGAACAGTGAAAAGTATTTCAGAAGTACATACATTTTAAATATATGTACTAGATTTCTAGTAGAAATGATAGAAGAGTAAAACATGATAGAGTAGATTTCAGAGAAATCGATTTCCAAATAGTTTTCTAACTGTGTAGTAGAAAGTGTTCCAGAAAATCTCTTCTCTAAATAAGTAAGTTGTCTTTCTAGAAATTTACCTCAAAAGGAGACAGGCTCTAGGCTTTGTCTTCTAGAAAGTGTTGCTTTACTTTTCCCATACATGAGCCTTCTTGGCCAAGTGCTGCCTGTCCCGTCATTTGGAAATTTGTAGTCCGGCTCCCATACTGAAACTGGTTTTGGATTGAAAGGAACTGCATGAAGTCTATACAACTGAAGTGAGGGTAATCATCACTTTCCAAACATCCCTAAATATGTATAACCATCTGTACTAGTTTCATAGGGCTTCTGTAACACTTAAAACAACAGAATTGTATTCTCTTACAGTTCTGGGGACTGGAAGTTTGAAATCATGGTGTTAGGAAGGCCATGGTATTGTAAAACAAAGAATGTTGCCCACCATCCAGTTCTACAATGATATAAATCATTAGCCACTGCAGTCACTGACCAACAGTGCTCCCAGGAAGGAGTTCAGGATGAAAAACAAGATGAGACATTCTGTGCTTTGGGAAAAACAAGCCCCTTAGGTAGTTAGGTGTATATCTCAGGAAAAATTTTAATGCACCAGATTCTTGCATCTTCCCATACGTAGAAAAGCACTAAATCATTAACTGAGATATTTGTTCCTTGGGACTAGTGTTTATCTCTTACTGAGTTGTGTGATTCACTGCATGTATTCCTTAGCCAAAAATCAAATTTATTTGGAGCAGTCCCCTCAGAGCTAATGAGAGGCTGTTTCCTGGGCTATAGTCCTCAGTAAGTTTCCTAAATAAAACTGAAACATACAACTCTTATACATTTTCAGAGTTGACACTTCCTCTGAAGGCTCTAGGGGAAGATTCTTCCTTGCCTTTTCCAGCTTCTGGTAGCCCCAGGTGTTCTTTGGCTTGTAGATGCATCATTTCAATCTTCTATCATCTTCCTCTGTCTTCTCATAGCATCTTCATGTGTGTTTCTGTGTGTTCACATGGCTATCTCCTTATAAAGGCACCAGTCATACTGGATTAAGGTGCCAACCTATTCCATTATGACCTCATTTTAATTTAACTAATTACATCTACAAAAAACTTCATTTCCAAATAAGGTCGCATTCAGAGGTACTGGGGATTAGGACTTCAACATGTTTTTTTGAGAACATATTCCAAAGTATAACAAGATCACACAGATATATGTCCTATAGTAATTCTAAACACTATTATATTTTATAATATGGCTGAAGCATCACTTGGTCCTTTGGACTTTTGAAACTCTGTATATCTTCCTTAAGCCTAACATCTAGGGAAGAAACCCAAATTACATATTAACATAGCTCAACCTTATTTGAGGTCCCCCAATGCAAATCTAAGTAACAAGTGTTTACATACAATTCCCCTATCCCTATAAAGACATAAATTGAATTCCTTCAGTGTGCTCATATTAGAAAATCCTTACTTTGTAGCCTATAGCATAGGAAAAAATATTGCAGACACATGTTTCCTGGAGTTTAATGAATATCGTCTCCTTAACTTTTATTACAAAGCATTTCTGGACAATTTCTAAAACTCATTTGAACAGACCATGAAAATCCTGTCCTTCTAGTTCTTTGGTCTCTCAGTTTCAAAAATTGCCCCTTGATTATATTTAGGCAGCAGTTCCCATATTTATATTATGAACTTTATCCTTACTAGTAAATACATCATCTCCAAAATCTGCTTCAAAAATTCTACCCTCTGCAATCATCACCTCTCCTTCCAACTCATTTACTTTAGAAACACCCGAGCACAAGTTTTAGCCTCATGGGCACAATCACTGTGTGGTATTCCTCTTTTTACTCTTTCTCCTACTTTTCTTTATTACCTACCTTTGACTCATTGGTCTTGAAGGCATACTCAATACTTATGTCCCTCTCTCTTGTCTGTCTTTCTGGCCTGAACAAAATTCCTAAGGATGATTGAAATCAACTACTCTTTTCACTGGGATTACGCATGAATAGTTAAGTATTGCTAAAGAAAATAATAAAAATGATTTAATTACTATACTTTAACTTCATGATCAAAAGAATGAATATTGAACACTCAAATAGATATTGAACACTTGTCAGTAGTCCAAGAACATTTTTCTCATAAGTTTACATTCCCACTCTCTGAGATGTCTATTGTATTAATTTACTCTTCTCTTTTCATTTCAACCTGTCCATTTTTTTTTCTCTTCAACCTCTCTTCTAACCATATTCTCAACTGATGGCCCAGCCTCATAATTCACTAGTGATGTGGAATCCATCTGAGAAAATATACTCCTTTTCCCATTACCAAACAACACACCAACTTGTATCAGTAGCCCTGTATCAGTATTTCTATCTCTGACTTTGATCTACTTTGTGTCATCCGACCTTCAATTTCTTTGTCTTCACAAGACCATTCCCATTCACATAAAAACCTGCTCTAAAACATACTTTCTAAACCAGAAAGGAAATAAAATAAAATCAGAAAGAGAAACAAAGAAACATCAACAAAGCAGCTCTACCTTGACCTCATATCTGCTTCCAGTGTCCTAGTCCTTTGTAACTCCTGAAACAATTTATCAGCATTGTCTCAAAATTCTCACCTTTCATTCATCCCTTGAAAAAAATATTTTATTTGATGTTTTCCAAGTTACAAAATAATATCTATGTTTTGAAACATAGTGTTAAAGACTCTTGTCTTTGCCAAATAGTCCATTAGCTGTAATTCAACCACATGGCCACACGTAAGAGACTTATAAATATTGTCTGGCTATCTGTCAAAAGGAAAGATTAATAGTTTTGATGAATAACTATCACTATTTGCCACATCAGCTTATTGAAAGTTCATATATGTGGAAACTGAAATCATCATAAAAAAGAACAAGGTTACAGAGTTAAACTGAGCTAGGTGCTAAAATATTCAACAACAAGGGACCTGGAATTCTGCATATTATTAAAATAAAGAGCAATAATGTGTGGTCCAGTCTAATATACAAAGCTCTGTGCTTTTAAGTGTAAGTGGAAGGGTGCAGAGTTTGGACGTAGCAATGAGAAATAAAAGGGTGCCAAGCTCAACATCAAGCCAGAGTTCCAAGGGATATAAAATGCAAAAGTCACCACTAGGAGGAAGGAGGCTATAGAGGAATTAGTGTTCCCAGAAAAGTGGTAGATTTCTGTTAGAACATAAATGGGAAAGAAAAATCAGAAAAAGGCTTGAAGATATGGGGAAGTTTCTGATATGCAAAGGGTTAGGGAAAGATGTTAGAATAGGATATGTATAGAACCAAATGGGGAATAAGGTATGTTTAGAGTCCATGGGCATATGGTGGGGTTTATGGGGTTGAGTAGTGGATGAGGAATAATCTGAGAGAACTGGGCTTCTCTGTGGTGTCTTATAAGGAGAGAGAAATTGTTCCTAATGGCCACGAGGCAGATTGTCATGCAGTATCTAGGTCTCCCTCTTGCCTTCTGCTGACGGAGGTCTCCAGGCAAAATACGAATGAGCCAACTAAGGAGCAGGGCCCACTCTTTGACTCTTTCTGGCAAACACATCAACTATATATTTTCCATTTAATTTATTGATTTAGTTAATTTTATGGAGTTCCTAATATTGAATCATCCATTCATTCTTGAAATAAGTTCTAATTAATCAGATTATATCACTTCAATATTTTGGTAGGTTCTATTTGAAAATATTTCATTTAGAATGTTTTCACTATATAAAAAAGTTTATGTATTTTTCTATTTTCACATCATCTTTATCAGGTCTTTACATAGGGAAAGCTATCTACTTTCTTGGTCATGAATAGTTACAAGGAGGTTAGAAGTATCTTAGTTGCTAACAAATAACAAAGATGTGATATGGATTTTGGTGTACTTTTGACAGACCTTTACTCACTTTTCCAATATTTTCCATAATAATAGGTCTAATCAAGTTTTCTTCCTTCTGGATTAGTTTCTGTATTTTATTTTTTAGCAAGAAATCAACTGTTTCCTCTCATATGTTAAACATTTTCCCATGGAATTTTATGTGGTATTCTCTTGTGATTATTTTAATATCTTTTCTAAAATCTAAGAGGTTACAGCCCTTTTCTCATTCTTAAATTTACCTATTTATGCCCTCTTTTTGTTTATTAATCATATTAGTGATGCTTTTTGTTCACTTAAGATAGTTTGCCTTAACAATAAATCCAACTTTAGATTATTTTTAATTGCACTAACTTCTACCTTTATTTTTATTAATTTATATTTCCTCATTTCGTTTTTAAAATGTTCTTTCCTTATTTTGAAAATATGAGAAGTAGGTAATTTTTTTTTTATTAATTAATTAATTTATTTTTTTTTTGCTGCGTTGGGTCTTTGTTGCCGCGTGCAGGCTTCTCATTGCGGTGGCTTCTCTTGTTGCGGAGCATGGGCTCTAGGCATGCGGGCTTCAGTAGTTGTGGCACACAGGTTTAGTTGCTCCGTGGCATGTGGGATCTTCCTGGACCAGGGATTGAACCCATGTCCTCTGAATTGGCAGGTGGATTCTTAACCACTGCACCACCAGGGAAGCCCAGAAGTAGGTAATTTTTAAATAGTTTCTCTTTTGTAATGAACATATAAAAAGCTTTGCTGACTAGACTAAATTTTCTTCTTGTATTTGCTATATCCCATAGGTTATGATATATTTTTTCTAGCTAATATATTATTTCAATTTTTATATCCTTTTCTGATACAGTGCTTATCTAAGAATATGGTTCAAAATGTTTTGTGGTTTTAAAATATACATATTAATTTTTACTGTATTATGATTAGAATATATGCTTTTCAAATTTTCTATATTTGAAATTTTCTTCAGTTTTTCTATTTGGTGTGGCAACTAGACAGAAAAGTAAATAAATAAACAAACAAATAAATAAATTGTTCATGAGAATACAAGTTTATATATTTATCTATTTCATTAAATCTGTTGATTAGATGATTTTATACTTTCATTTTCACAGTTACCAAGTCTCTTTGTCTCTAAATAATATATGGAAAATTCCAAACGTAATTGCATTTTATCTCATTTAGATTGACATCTCATAAGTTTTGCAATATATAATGTGTTGGCATTGTTGACCTGAAACAGACTGCAAAAATGGGTTTGTCCTTGATCAACAAAGAATTGCAATTCAGGGTCTGCAACCATGGCCAGCCATGTGCAAGTCCCCAGCAAAAATGGAGAGAAGAACTCTTTTATAGATGGGAAACGGTAGTTGGGAAGGCTATTGTAAACAAAGAGTCCATGGTTTTTCATTGGCTGAGTTGTGACTGTCTCTCATTTTCTGAGCTCTTGCCAGGCAAGAATAGGGATACTTTCTTCTTCCTGTTGGGCTCTGCTCTCATTGTAGGGCATGAGACCCCCACCAACTCTATTTAATTCAGGTTCCATTTACTAATTTTTTACAGCTTGTTATCTATGTATATACAATTATTGCACTTGTATTTTTCTAAAAGTGTACCTTTTATTTTACAAAATATCTTTTCATCTTATTGAGAGTTTTTAACTTTAAATAGTATTTTGCTTGATACAACTATTGCTACACCTACTTTTTTATATTTATATTTGTCTGGAAGATATTTAATTAACTCTTTCTTTTAAAATTTTCTTTATTCTTTTAAATATATTTCATAGAAATTTAACACTTTGTAATGGCTTAATTTAATTACTTATGTTTAATATACCAAATGATGAACAAAATTTTATTCTGTTTTTATTTTATCATTTATTTTATTTTTTTCTTTATTACCTTGTAATTATTTGTGCTGATTTAATTAAGTGGGTTTATATTCCTTTTTTTCCTTCCCTAGAAGGTTTTTCTGCTTTTTTTATTTCATCAATGATTAACATTAATTGTGCACCCCTGGTGCATATAAACAAACAAAACATACTTCTCTCCTATTACATGAGAACAAAACAATGTTCCCTCACTGTTTCCACTCGCCAAGTAAATTAAGACTTTTGAACAGTTGCACATCTCCAATACCTTCTACTCTAACCCTAGGCAATGACGATAGCTAATATTACAGAATGTTTAGTGTAGGCCAAGCACTGCTCTCTGTACTTTACACATACTAACACATTTAATCATCAGCAAAAGCCTATGAGAGTGACTGTCATGAGCCACACTAAAATGAAAACTCCATGAAAGCAATATATTTCTGCTGTTTTGTTCACAAATGCATCCCAAGCAATAGAATGGTGACTGGCATACAGCAAGCGTTCAAGAAATATTTGTTTAATAAATGCTTCCACAATTTTACAAATGGGAAGCGTGGTAGAACAGAGAGGTTATATGATTTATTTTAATTTCACCACCAACAATTGGTAAAACCTAGATTGAAATTCAGACACCTTGATATTAGAATCTGTGCTTTTAACTATTACAATCTTAAAAGAGGTTTATTATTATGATGATGATGATGATGGTGATGTTTTTGTCTCTCCCTCATGAACCAAAGTCTATGTTTTCTCAAGATAGTTTAATAATTTTAGTTTCAGAATGTCTATTCTCTTTTAAGTCACCATTTTCATCCCATAATATTATATACTCTCAGATAATATATCAGGATCAAGACACTTCCTAGGATCTGCTGCTTTCTTGTCACTGTCCTGAGGCTCTTTTATGATTACCCCTAGTCTATGGGTACCTGAAGTCTTGGTAGAATTAGATGGCATGATGTTGGAGCTGGAGCTGGTGTTATAAGTGGAGGGGAGTTGGCCACCACTCCCCTGCATCTCTCTATTCTCTCTTTAATCATACCCAGAATGACTTCAGTCCCCTTTACTCTGATATTACTCATGGTCATTAACAACGTCCATGTTGCCAAATATAGTAGCCCCTTCTTGCTCTCATCTGTCTAAACCATCAAGAGCAGTTAATAGTTGTTCACTTCCTCCTTCTTGAAACATTCTTCTCTTTTGTCTTCCATGGCATTACAGTTTTCTTTCCACTTTTTTAACTGCATATTCTTAAGGTTCCATTGCTAAGTTTTCCCCTTTTACTTAACCATTAAAGATTAGATTTTTTCAGGGCTTGTTCGTGGGTCTGCTTCCCTGGTTTTATTTTTATCATCACCATAGACAATAATGCAATCTGATGGCCTTAAATACCTCTTATATTATGACTTTACCTGTATACCATCAATTTAAAACATTGCTTCTGAATTTCAAAGACATATATTAAACTGTCTCTCTGATAATGCTTCAAAAATTAATCATATACATTAAAATCTGAGTGTATATAAAAATAGAACTTTTGATCCTTATCCTGCTCCATCCCACGAACCTGTTCTTCCCAGGTCTTTTCAATCCTATAAGTGCCTTCAGTTTACAACAACCTATGAAAAGGATTGTTTTACTCATAAATAAGAGCTTATTTCATATATAGGTTATCCAAAATATTTAGCAAATCATTTTTCTTCTCTACATCTCATGTACCATTATGAAGTTCTAAATTTGCATCTCTTCTTGCATCAACTGCTACAATACCTTATATTTTCTTCTCTTCCATTCTTTCATCTCTATAACCCATTTTCTATTCAGCAACAAGAGTAATAGATTAAAATCATCAGTGAGAATCTGCCAGACCCAGTTTACAAACTTTCCACTTTACCATAATCACAACATCACACGTCTAACATCATTTTGCCCAACTTCCTCTCACCTCCCCAAATCACATGAACATTATTTCCTTTCCTCAAATTAGACAAATATCTTTCCCAAAAGAGCCCTCTCTCACGTCCATCCCTAGGCCATTTATATCAATGGCATCTTCTTTTTCCTCAGATATCACACAAAATTTTACCTTCTCACAAATTACTTTCCACCTCAGTTCATCTTTATTAGATTACCATGTTTATTTTCTTTGATTTATCAGAGTTTAAAAAATTATCTGGCCGTTATGTTACTTGTTTTATGCATTTCTCTCTAAAATGTGAGCCCAGGGACTTTGTTTACCTTGTTTGCTACTCTCCACTTTCTAACAGAATGGATGGAATATATGCATACATGATTATAGAAAACCATTCAATTATGCTGCTCAATGTCCTTTAAAAAAAACATTGCTCTGAAATTCAGAGAGAGTTTAACAGTACACAAACTGCTCTTTTATATTACAGGAGGAGGCAAGAATCTAAACTCGGTTGGAATTTTAGAAGCCAGAATTAGGCATGGGAATGGTTTAGGTTGACCCTTGTTTAACAGGCACTGGAGGAAAGCAGAAATGGTAACAAGCCCCTGGGCATGGGCAAACACAGTGAACATGTGATAGTTCAGAGGACATATCCAATCCAAAAGAGCCAAGAGGGGAAAAACTGGATCAAAGGCAAAGAAATTTTAACCAGTTCACCCAAGAAAGATTGAGAAGGGTGAAAAAAGGGTATAACAATAAAGTTTCTCTGAGAAGGAAAAAATGCCTGTCATCAATTCTTTTTTTTTTTTTTCTTTAAAATATTTTATTTTTCTAGAGGAGTTTTAGGTTCACAATAAAATTGAGAGGAAAGTATTCCCTGCCCCTGGATATGCAACGCCTCCCCCATTATCAACATCATACACTAGAGTGGTACATTTGTGACAACTGATGAACCTACATTGACACATTATGAACACCCAAAGTTCATAGTTTACACTACAATTCACCCCTAGTGTTGTACATTCTATGGGTTTGGACAAATGTATAATGATATGTTCCATCATTATAGTATCATACAAAGTATTTTCATTGCCTTCGATATACTCTGTTCAGCTTATTCATCCAACTCCTGGCCACCGATCTTTTACTGTCTATGTAGTTTTGCCTTTTCCAGAATGTCATATAGTTGGAATCACACAGGATGTAACATTTTCAGATTGGCTTCTTTCGGTTAATAATGTGCATTTAAGTTTCTTCCATGTCTTTTCATAGCTTGATAGCTCATTTCTTTATAGCACTGAATTCAATTCTCTTTTTAGGAAGGGAATGTAGGTCTGTCCTTGAAAATGGATCAGTAATTAAGACTACGGGGCTCATTTAGCACTCTACAGCACAGGTGGAGGAAGTGATTTCTATCGCAAAACTTGATGGGATAAGTTAATACCCACAGAAAATTTTCAAATACAAATTAAAAAGTCTGCTTAACTCATTTCTTTTCTGTTATACCATGCATCATTCCTGACCATGACCTGCTTTTCAACCCAGCATTATATGTGTAATAGATCTCAATATCATATGCTAGTATATGAGAATAAGACTATATATACCAAGACAAAAGAAGGGATTGGGAAGTTTGACTGGGATAGAGACTAGTAAAAATCAAGACCAAATTGCATAATGAAGTCATTCATTCTTGAAGAGGATTATTAAAGCTCAAAAGACATTAATAAGTGTGTGGTAAGGAACGATGTTGACTTGGTACTCCCTGGAGAGAGAAGTTTGTATAAGCTAAATAGAATTGAGGGAGATGTGGGCAGGCAAAGAGCAATGCAGAAAAAGACATAATGATACAGTTGTTAAAGGATTATCACCACCAGGTAAGGCTGTCTTTCTATGAAGCTGAGTTTGGTGTGTTCCAGGGAAAGCTAGCTGTATGAGATATCCATCAGTCTCTTGGAAAATGGGGCCGATTTCACCCCAAACCTGAATATCACATTTGGTAATATAACACTGGACCAATGTTTAATACCCACTTCAGATTTTATGTTTATCACCACGCAGAAACATAGATTATCATGCTGTTCGACACAGCTTGAAATTGCTATGTGCCTTAGAACTGTCTGTATCTCTTTGAAGCTTTACAGTACACTTGTTTTTCTTGTTTATTCATCTTTTCTATCAGAACTATGCATATTTTTAGACTAGCAAATTCAACCTCCCTAGAAAACTTATTTTATTATATTACAAAGAAGATTACACCAATGAAAGCAGATCTATTGAGCAAACAAAAAGATGTATCAACAAACAAAAATGGGAAAACTAGTGTCTATGAACTCCCTCATACACTGAAATATTTGTCACTATTTTATTCTAGAAAGAAAACATTTTATTTTAAAAATTTAAATTTCATATAATGTGTGCTAAATAAAGACATTGAGCACTGAAAAGCAAATATTACTAACTATACAGCCAATAATTAAATTGCGGCTACTAATTAGTGGTATAAAAATAATATGAAAGTGTTCATATTACAAACCATGACCATTGTCATGATTTAACACTATATGCCAATACTTTTACTGAGTAAACAAAGGAACCTCTTCAAAACTTTTATATAGACTTAGGATTATAGACGTTGAAGATCAGTTCTGGGATAATTTGCAGGGGGCAAAGCTGATACAGCTAGACATAGAGCAGAACAAATGCCAAAGTTCTGGAACTGATCATGAGAAATAATGAGAAGTAAAGTCAAAGGAGAATTAAAGATCAGGTACTAGCAAGGTGACAGGAAGACAAAATTGCAAGTTCAGCTATATCATTGCAAAATGTTCTACTTTAAAGGTCTATGACTGGGCCCTGTGAGTTCCACTGGTCTTAAATTAGTGGAAGTAAGAATACCATGTCATCATATTATAGAGCTCCTGACATAGTTTTTTAATATATCAGCATGCCTCCTCTACAAATTTATTTCCAAGATTAAAAAATAATTATAATCCTGATTTCATATTTTATCATAATGCTCTGTAAATTTTCTCCCTTTGGATCTGGAAGTGTTTAGAATACGGTAAGTACTGTAATAGAGTTTTTGTTTGTTTGTTTTGTATTTTTAAATGCTGTCTTGACCCAGTATTGAGACACTGGCTAGACTGGTTAGTTCCCTTTCTTGAGCAGCTGAATAAATCCACATTCCAACCACTTTGGTTATGGGGGCTTTCATACTCCAGGCCAATATGCACCAGCCCTATTTGCCCAAGAGCCATGTATCAGACAACTGAAGGCACGCCTGCTGTCTGCGTCCTCCAGAAATTATTCAAATTAGTCCATCCACAGGAAGCCCACATAACCCAGCTAACCCCAGGCTACTTGTCATACACAAACTGCCCTGTACAGCTGCAATTTGCTGCTACCCTGTCCCTGGGTGCAATCCGCTGTGTGGCCCTGCTTGGCAGCCTTCTCTACCTTGAAGCTGTAAGTTTCAAAAAGTCCTGCCTTTCATCTAATCAAGTGCCACTGTCCTGTCCTACCATCAAAAGAATCTTTAAGTCTTACAAAATTGGCACACAATGTGTGTTTGTGGAATCAATCAATCGACTTACGGTTGATTAAGCACCTCCTTGTGATTTTTAATCCATGAGGCAAGTGAGACTCCAATTCCTGGGAGTATCAGGTGTAACTACAGAGTATGCGGTGTCTGACAAGAAAGCATGGAGTACCCGTGCTTGCTTTTCCAAGGACACTGAGTCGGAAAAACCTTATCCTTCTTACCATACAATCACTGCAGCCATCACTACCCAAGACTGAGGGTTACAAAGATTGACTAGTACCTGAGGGTACCCACAATTTAACAAGAGCTTTCCATTGTGTAATCCTGCCGCTGCTTAATTGTGGTCCCTGTGGACTTCACTTTCCTGCAAATCTGCATATACATTTTTAAAGACTTTTCAAAATATTATATTCAGTGTTTTCAAGTGGTAGATTTTCTTTTCTTTTGGTTTCCTCTCTTTTTAATTGAAAAGGTTTTTCAGGATATTTAGTTCATCTTATTGAGAGAATTCATATCTGCTAATACAATTAATACTTTTACAGAACAACAAGAGTGGGAAGGGCCAAGTATTCTATAATACACTCATCAAACTCTATCCTAAAATCATTGCCAAAATTGTATGGTGCTGCAATTACAACGTAAGATTAGACATTCTTAAGGACATTAGGTATAGTTAGCAATATAGAAGAGTAAACTCCAAGGGGACATGAAGCTTATCTCAAACTTTTGAAATGGTGATTTTAAAAAAGAGATACTTGCCCTGCTTCTGTGTTTCCACATCTTTTCTAAATGGCATGCCATTTGGACCATTAATAGGACCATAATTTCTAACATACAACATTTTTTATAACATGTAATAATATAGAAATTTTGTAAAGCATAGAGAGAATGTATTACACTTGATAAACATTACTTAAAATTAGCTTTCACTTATAAGTCATTCACCTCTGAGTATACTATATAAATATTTTGTCCAATGTTGTTGGTTTGGGATATTTTTTTCTTTTTCAACATAAACAAGTATACTTTTGGTTCTACTAATGATTGTTATTTTGCTTTAGGACCCCTGAAACAGACTCTCTTTACTATATACAAAACAGAAATGCAAAAAGAAGAATGTATCTACACAAGAAGTTTTGAATTGTTTCCATAACAATACTGGCAATAAGTTGTCCTATATGTAATACCGTATTTGTAGTATACACATAAAATGACTTGGTTACAAAACTCAATAAAGTGCTCTATTCCCTGCCAGCTGGCATCTGTTCCTAAGAAAACTCATTTTAATGTGCTGTTGTCTACACACAATCATTTTTTAATGCACCCTAAAGCCCACTTTTATAACAAGCTTCATTCCTGAGGTTGTTTCGTTGGTGCTATATGCACTGGAAGTGATAAAAGAAAATTAGTGATGTAGACACAGAATGAAAAAACAAACTTCATTTTTTTTGTAAATTGTGCCCTGTTTGGCTGAGGTAGATACTTATGAATGCTTTGTTGGATTCAGGTGTGAAGAGACCTGTGTGGGAACACATATTAGAAGCAAAACATGTTTTCATTTTTTTACTTATTATTCAGTCATTCTGAATTCAATCTTTTAAACACTTTCCCTGACCTCAGGTGTGACACTGATAGTTTTATGATGCTTTAAAAAAAATAGAAGTACACTTATCTGTGTGTTGCAGGGATGATATTCTTGAACAAGTACAGATGTCTGGGATTCCATGAGAGTAAACTGTTATTATTTTGTAATGTTGTAAACAAATATGAATGCAGCCTCATTTCTTTCTTATTCATAAGTATTATGGATGCTAAATGTTCATTGGGTCATGATGTAAATGTTTTGCCAGAAATCACTTTCATTAGTGATTTGCTAATTTATTTTAACAATGAATGAAACTGAGATTTCTTCACCAGTTCATGGGGAGATAATTTCAACATTTAAATGACCTTGATGTATAGATAATTTTTGATTCCAGAATTAAAAAAAAAAATGTTCTCTACTGACACACACACACACACACACACACATTTCAGATATATAAACAAGCATGCTTTATAGGATGTAGTAAAAATAAACCATATTTTTAATTCTAGCTACCCCTTAACATTTTTTCAGTGGGTTTCTTCTTTCCCTTGACCCTAGATGAAAAGCCTTATAGTCTTCATGATTTTTATGCTCATTAAAAGCCCTGTACTCCTTTAAGTCAGAGAACACGGTCTAACATTTAAAAAAATTATAAATGTCCAGATCCATACAGTAATCAAGGTTTCATCTTTTATTCAAAGATAAAACTTTTCTCCCCTCTTCTTTCAAAGACCTTCTGTAGTCAGGAAGCAAGACACTCTGCAGCATGAAAGAGAACTTTATTGGCTTTTTCTTCTTTAACACCATATCTCTTTCTCAATCTCTGTTAAGGATAGGAGTGGGACAAGAGTTTAATCTGATCAAAATCACTCTAACTTCGCTGGCTTTGTAATCTCTGGCCTGGCACATACCTAAAAATGGACTCATTCTCTCAATAATTACTTTTGAGGTTTCTTCTGTTTTTGTTTGTTTTGGTTTTGAATTATACCCCCTATAACTAGGGATTTTTACACAGTTGATGACACTGTGTTCATCCCCCCCCCCCCCATTGACTGGTTCTTTACTCCTTCTGCTGAATGCAGGAATCCAGAGATACCATTATCTCTCTTTCAATCCTGTTTTACTGCTCTAGGTGGCCCTCTTCTGTAGGATGAAAGACTGCCACTTCAGTGAGCTATCCTCATTCTTAGCCATATATGCCTCATAAGAATCATCAAGATATCCTTTATTCTAAGAATACCCTTTGGCAGGTCTATCTGTGGTTGGCTTACCTATATAACAATATTTGGATTTTTTAGGCTGGATACACAAATTCTTTTTCCCTCCCATAACTGCAATGATTCTGTTTAAGTTCCATTTCCAAGGCCAAGGTAAGGACGGGTAACTATTCCTGATCCCTTGGTAGCTATCTGTGCTTTCTCCTTCATGTATTCACTCTCTTGACCAATTTATACCCTCCACATGATTGGCTTAAGAACCTACTAACTTCTTTAAAGTCATCTATTTTGAAATATCTTCATGGTGAACGTTCAGAATATAACTCTATTGTCTTTACTCATCAACTTCTAATTGTGATAGGAGGAGCTGCATCCTAACACAGAGTTAGATAACATAAGGATTAGAAATAGAGTGTGGGTAGCAAGAGTTTCTTTATTGTGCTGTATTAAATGTGAAAATCACTTTCAGATTTCTTATCTTACTTAGGCTGGCAAATCAGCTCAGGTTGACAGAGCATTTAGCAACATAAAAAAACACATGCTCCAAATAATTGGTGATGGGTATAATCCAAAATTACTTCTGATTAATATCTGCCAAATGGTTGAAAAGATTCATAGTTATGGACTCTGATCTGGAAGTATACAGTCCATCACTTCCTCTACAGCAGTATCTTTTGGACTCTCTTCAATGCTTATTCATTCTCTAATCTGTATAGATCTACAGAAGATCTGTCAATCATTGCTTTGCATAGTTTTTATTTTTACAATAATCTGAGTATTGAATATGTGTTTTTAAAACATATTGCATTCCCTGGAGGTTATGATAAACAGCCTTTGGAGGTGTACCTTCTTCAAGATGAACATCATAGCTATGTAATATTTAAAATCTCTCCTTTTCTTAGGGCAGACCATTAGATAATTGTCCATATAGGGTGTGTGCATTGATCACTGGTAATTTTTTTTTTTTTTAATATTTATTTATTTATTTTTGGCTGTGTGGGGTCTTCGTTTCTGTGCAAGGGCTTTCCCTAGTTGCGGCAAGTGGGGGCCACTCTTCATCATGGTGCGCGGGCCTCTCACTATCGCGGCCTCTCTCGTTGCGGAGCACAGGCTCCAGACGCGCAGGCTCAGTAATTGTGGCTCACGGGCCCAGCTGCTCCGCGGCATGTGGGATCTTCCCAGACCAGGGCTCGAACCCGTGTCCCCTGCATTGGCAGGCAGATTCTCAACCACTGCGCCACCAGGGAAGCCCCAATTTTTTTTTAACGTAACTATGCTTTGGCACATCCTAGAACTTACAGTAAGAGATAGCATAAGGATTGCTTGTAGGAAAACCATACACTCATTAAACAAGTTTTCATTGCCACTATTGTTTGTTTTATAGTAATTCTTTCATGAAGTATCACAGGGAACTATTTCTTTTATTGAAAAAAAGTTTTAAAAATTTTACAGTTTTAAAAGTAACTGTTGTACTTATATTGAGTAATCCATATTGTTTTGTTTTGTTTTATGAATATTATAGATAATGAAACTTGTCAGGCTTCCTTCTTTGCAATGTATTCTAGAATGTTCAGAATATAATTTTGAGAATTTGGGGATCACAGATAGCATGTATGCAAAATATAAAGACAATTATTTTCTACCTTAATTTACTTTGGGGCTCATTTTATTTTTACAACTTATATTTTCCTTTCATCTTTTTCTTTCTACCATTGCATGGAATGTATTTTTCACAATTTGCAATACATGTTTTAGGGAACACAATAGAATATACTTTTAAAAAATACATTATACTTATTGTTCCATAAATGTGGTGTAAGTTGAGAAATTATTAAGCTCCAAATTATTATTGAAGCCAAATCTAAGAAACTCTAAACATCTATAGCTATTTTTTTTCAGAGAAATAGTTACAGATGAATTTCTGTAAATTTTTTTGTGTCATTTGACTCTGCCACCTTAATCTCCAACACTTTGATGAAGTAATGGTGCCAAAACAACCACAAAATCAATAGATTTTTATGGAGTCAAGGGACCTGTAATTTGTCTGCACCAAAACTCAGTCAAGTTGTAGTCTTACATTTAGAAAAATGCAGTGGATGTAATAATGGATTTTTGATCTCTGACCATATCTGAATACTCTTCTTATGCTTACAGAATTATGTGAAGAAGCACGTGTGGCAGAGAATCCATTCTGATGAGGGAACTGGCAGATATATCCACCTCCGAAGGTTAGCTGTGTAAGAGCATCCAGTGTTCAGATTGCATGGTGGCTCCTGAGGTGTTTATGCCCTCTGCCAAATGTGTCCTGTGCAGGTAACTTGAACATTGTTTTTGTCTTCATTACTCTATTCCTGAGTATCTGCTCCCTCCTGTATTTTCTGTGAGCTGACCAATAATTTTTAAATTAAAATATTTAGAGTGGATACTGTTGCTCATAAATAAAAATCCTGATTGATACAGTTAGTACATAACAAACCTAAGTCCCTCTTTTGTAGAAATAAAAATATGATACAGAGACAGGAGTCAGTAGAATAAGAAGCAAGGCTGGAAAATTGGTGGAGCAAAGAGAGACAGAAGCAGATCCACTAAAGAGAAGAGGAGAGGATATCAACTTCCGAGGTACAACCAAGACAGCGGGGCTACATTAGCATCTGTAGCACAACACAGCTGTTCTTATTGAATCCTCTTATCCAAGGAGACACCCAGGGACTTCCCTGGCGGTCCAGTGATTAAGACTATGCCTTCCAATGCAGGGGGTGTGGGTTCGATCCCTAGTCGGGGAGCTATGATCCCACATGCTCATGGCCAAAAAACCAAAACATAAAACAGAGCAATACTGTAACAAATTTAATAAAGACTTTAAAAATGGTCCACATCAAAAAAATCTTAAAAAAGCAAAAAAAAAAGAAGCCACCCATTATTTCATTACTTCATCTGACCTTTGTGTTTCCATCCTAATGGGTACTTCTGCTTCCTCACATCCAGGTATATCCTTTAGAAGTCCCCCTCACCAGAATATAAATTTTATGAAGCTCATGAGAGCAGAGACCAAGACTGTTTCTAGTATTTTTATTTTTTTCTTTTCTGCACTGTATACCCAGTTTGTGGCACAGTATGTGGCTCTTGGTAGACACCAAATATTTTCTGAAATACATGATAATGAATAAATGAATTACCCTAAAAAATATAACTGACACAGCAAATTACATTTACTAAAAAAAATGTTTTGATAGATTACAAATTGGTCCAATCTAATTTTGTACCAGACACACACGCGCGCACACACACACACACACATAATTACCCACCTCATGTCCTTTTCATTTTTACAATCTGAATGATAGAAGTATTTCTGATAGGTGGCTAGGGAACATCAGACACATTTACTTATTCAGACTAGCAAACTTTTCTGGTGAAAGAGCTGATTTTCCCCCCTCTTTCTTTATAAAAATGAAAGTCTTTCTAAAGAAATGTGCACATTATTAAAACACCTATTAGTACCTGGTATTGCTTATCATTCCAGTTTTCCACCTCCTGCTGCACTAGCTCTAAATTCTGAGACAATGTTTTTTATTGTTTTATTTTATATTTTTAAAATTTATTTATTTGTTTGTTTATTTATTGGGATCTTTTAGTTGCGGCATATGGGATCTTTTAAGTTGTGGCATGCATGCGGGATCTAGTTGCCCGACCAGGGATCAAACCCGGGCCTCCTGCATTAGGAGCTTGGAGCCTTACCCACTGGACCACCAGGGAAGTCCCCCTGAAACAACACTTTTTAATATCTGCCTATGGAGCTTTCCTTCCACTGTCTTCAACAGATCTCCTTTCCCCAGGAGGTTTTCTTTGCTTAATAACATCCTGTAAGTACTTAATGTGGCATTATGATTTGTTGCAAAGGTAGCCTGAACAAATGCTTGACCTTGCATAGTTCTGTAGATCACTATTGATTTAAAGTGACAGACTAAATTTTCCACATTAGCCTGCACCACATTTTTAATGCACCAATAAAACAGGATTACTCCAAAGGAAACAATTTTTTTCAGTGTCTCTAAAGCAGCAAACAGAATACAAATACCAGGGTACTTTTCTAAGTTAAGGAGCAAATACATCTAAGAACCAAATTGTGCATCACAGAAATCTACTACCTTGCACAATATTTTGTAGAGAAAAAGAAAAGCATTACTCTCATATCAGGGAAATATTTAAGGATTTCAAATATACCAAAATTATCAGAAATAACATTTTTTGGTTTTGATGAAGACTATGCCTGTTTTTTTATCTCCTTTTAAAGGAGTGCATGCCCATTACAGTGTAGTATAGTCTATATAAACCTTTCAAACCAAAAGCATCTCTACATTGTTTCAAATCAGAAAAGTACCAAGAGAGGTACCCCACCAACTTCTGGATTTCCTGTATCATTGTTCTTTTTTAAATTAAATTCTCAGGGCAACTACTGTAGATGGCAGGTGGGGACATTTCTCCTTTTGAATTTATAATACTGTTCCTTCTTCTGCTTAATGTCATTCCTTACAACCCGAACCCATGTAATCCAGCACATGTACTAAATTTAGATGGACAACACATTTTAACTGTAATTTAAAGAAATTATGAGTTCTACCTAAATATTTTATAGTTTAGTTAAATCTCCAGTCTCATTTGTGGTTTACAATTGCAAATATTGAAATATTAACTACTGCTTAATCATCATTCCTTTTTGTTATATTCCTTATTCTGGACCCCATGACTATTTTCTATGACTTTACTTATAGAATTCTGATTCTTTTCTTTGTTATATCGTTGTCCCTCTTGCCCAAATCCAGGTTTGATCATCTGTTCATCTATACATTTTAAAAAATTTCATTAATGCCACTCCATTCCAGGTTTATATTTACCTTTACAACTTTTCCTTTGTAATAAATGTATTTCATTTTTTCCTGGAGTTGCATGAATCATTGTTGATGGAAGTGAAGTTCTTCTTTGATGATGATTTGAAATGACCTGTTTCAAGAACTCAGCAGATGTGCCCCTGGATGCTCTCCCAGATTGCCTTAACCTTTCTGCTCTCATAGGAGTAGCTATGCAATTGTCTACTCATTTTCTCTGAAATGAATGATCCTCTCCATCAATACGACATCCATTAATTCTACAGACATGGACTGAGTTCCTATGCTCAACCATTCTATTTAGATGAATAAGTTAAGTGTGTCAGGCTTTACTATAATTACTTGTTTCCATATCTATTTTTCCCATGACTGTGAACCCCCCAAGTCAAGGAGCCATGTTTTTCTTTTTATATACAGTTACAAGGACATAATTCACAAAGGTCATTTGAAAGAATGGTTTAATGCAAAATTAATTTTGACAGAATAAGAGTGATATTTACCACATTGCACTAGATATACTCAGAATTCTCTGTTCAAAAACATGTGTCCTATGAAAAAAATGTGGAGGAAGAAATCAGTATATATGGGGTTAGGTAACATGTAAGGTAAAAGTGACTAAGAAACCACTTATTTTAATAACTTTTTCTTTGCAATATGTACTGTCAATCAGTATACACTTCACTTTTCTCTGTTCCTAGATTACTGCCTATGATATGCCTTTTTGTCTGTCAACAAGTTTGTATAAGTCTGTGTTTTCCCTTAAGCCTTATCAAAATTGATAATATATGCAGCATAACTCACATACATTATTTGAACACGTTCGGTTAGTATGGGAGAGTACAGAAATTACCACAAATTCCTCTCATCCCTTTATGCACAACTCTAATATCACTTTTCCACCCCTCCCATCAAGAAGTAAAGTCTAATACTTCATGCTTTGTGTCTGGCCTTCACCATTTGCCTTGTTTAATCCAGTGGACATTAGCAAATGTGACCCAAGCAGAGGTTAGGAAGCCTTTGTGCATTGGATCTTGCTTTCCTACGACTATTTGGAATCCTGAGATTGCTCATGTAAAGAAAAGTCTAGGATTGCCTATTGGAGAATCAGAAACCACACGGAGCAGACACACGCTCTCCCTTCTGAACACTTCTAGACCAAGCAGCCTGTCTGCAGTTGTGTATTAGTGAGACCATTTGAATCATCAACCACATACCAACTGAGGAATAAGAAATATCCATAAATTGCAGGATTATAAGAAATAAAGTTCATTGTTTTAAGCAAATAAGTTTTCTTGATTTAAGCCATTTCCCTCAACAAAGCAAATAAATTCAATTAGTAAGTAGACAATCCAAAAATTAGGCAAAACAGTACAATTGATATTAATCAGTCTTATTTTGCTACCGGTTCACTTACTATATCGGAAGATACTGAAGTATTTTCCACTGGAAGATATTGTAGCACGTTCCAACAGCATCAGGTTCTTTACTGGATGTTAAAAGTGATTGTAAACTTCATTCTAAAAGAGAAATAGACATTTTATTCAGAATATTGTTGGTAACAAGATCTTTAATAAAGAATGATAGACCTCTTTTCACCCCTTTGAGAGTTCGGTCTTAAGTTTGTGTTTTTGTTTTTGGTCATCGTGTTTTCATTGTCATTTGTTTCTAGGTATTTTTTTATTTCCTCTTTGATTTCTTCAGTGATCTCTTGGTTATTTAGTAGTGTTTTGTTTAGCCTCCATATGTTTGTATTTTTTACAGATTTTTTTCCTGTAATTGATATGTAGTCTCATAGCATTGTGGTCAGAAAACATACTTGATACGATTTCAATTTTCTTAAATTTGCCAAGGCTTGACTTGTGACCCAAGATATTATCTATCCTGGAGAATGTTCCATGAGCACTTGAGAAGAAAGTATATTCTGTTGTTTTTGGATGGAATGTCCTATGAATATTAATTAAGTCCATCTTGTTTAATGTGTCATTTAAAGCTTGTATTTCCTTATTTATTTTAATTTTGGATGATCTGTCCATTGGTGAAAGTGAGGTGTTAAAGTGCCCTACTATTCTTGCGTTACTGTCGATTTCCTCTTTTATGGCTGTTAGCATTTGCCTTATGTACTGAGGTGCTCCTATGTTTGGTGCATAAATATTTACATTGTTATATCTTCTTCTGGGATTGATCACTTGATCATTATGTAGTGTCCTTCTTTGTCTCCTGTAATAGTCTTTATTTTAAAGTCTATTTTGTCTGATATGAGAATTGCTACTCCAGCTTTCTTTTGATTTCCATTTGCATGCAGTATCTTTTTCACCCCCTCACTTTCAGCCTGTATGCATCCTTAAATCTGAAGTGGGTCTCTTGTAGACAGCATATATACAGGTCTTGTTTTATCCATTCAGCCAGTCTATGTCTTTTGGTTGGATCATTTAATCCAGTCACACTTAAGGTAATTATCAATATGTATGCTCCTATTACTATTTTCTTAATTGTTTTGGGTTTGTTATTGTAGGTCTTTTCCTTCTCTTGTGTTTCCCGCCTAGATAAGTTCCTTTAGCATTTGTTGTAACACTGGTTTGGTAGTGCTGAATTCTCTTAAGTTTTGCTTGCCTGTAAAGATTTTAATTTCTCCATTGAATCTGAATGAGATCCTTGCTGGGTAGAGTAATCTTGGTTGTAGGTTTTTCCCTTTCATCACTTTAAATATGTCCTGCCACTCCCTTCTGGCTTGCAGAGTTTCTGCTGAAAGATCAGCTGTTAACCTTATGGGGATTCCCTTTTATGTTATTTGTTGTTTTCCCTTGCTGCTTTTAATATTTTTTCTTTGTAGTTAATTTTTGATAGTTTGATTATTATGTGTCTTGGCGTGTTTCTCCTTGGATTTTCCTGTATAGGAGTCTTTGCGCTTCCTGGACTTGATTGACTATTTCCTTTCCCATGTAAGGGAAGTTTTCAACTATAATCTCTTCATATATTTTCTCAGTCCCTTTCTTTTTCTCTTCTTCTTCTCAGACCCTTATAATTTGAATGTTGGTGCATTTAATGTTGTCCCAGAAGTCTCTGAGACTGTCCTCAATTCTTCTCACTCTTTTATCTTTATTCTGCTCTGCGGTAGTTATTTCCACTATTTTATCTTCCAGGTCACTTATCCATTTTTCTGCCTCAGTTATTGTGCTATTGATTCCTTCTAGAGTATTTTTAATTTCACTTATTGTGTTTTTCATCATTGTTTGTTTGCTCTTTAGTTCTTCTAGGTCCTTGTTAAACGTTTCTTGTATTTTCTCCATGGTAGTTCCAAGATTTTGGATCATCTTTACTGTCATTACTCTGAATTCTTTTTCAGGTAGACTGCCTATTTCCTCTTCATTTGTTTGGTCTGGTGGGTTTTTACCTTGCTCCTTCGTCTGCTGTGTATTTCTCTGTCTTCCCATTTTGCTTAACTTACTGATTTTGGGGTCTCCTTTTCACAGGCTGTAGGTTCATAGTTCCCGTTGTTTTTGGTGTCTGCCCCCAGTGGGTAAGGTTGGTTCAGTGGCTTGTGTAGGCTTCCAGGTGGAGGGGACTGGTGCTTGTGTTCTGGTGGGTGGGACTGGATCTTGCCTTTCTCTTGGGCAGAACCGTGTCTGGTGGTGTGTTTTGGAGTGTCTGTGAACTTAGTATGATTTTAGGCAGCCTCTCTGCTAATGGGTGGGGTTGTGTTCCTGTCTTGCTAGTTGTTTGGCATGGGGTGTCCAACACTGGAGCTTGCTGGCTTTTGGGTGGAGCTGGGTCTTAGTGTTGAGACAGAGATCTCTGGGAGACCTCTGGCCAATTGATATTATGTGGGGCCAGGAGGTCCAATGTCCTGAACTTGGCTCCCCCACCTCAGAGGCTTAGGCCTGACACCAGGCCGGAGCACCAAGACCCTGTCAGCCACACGGTTCAGAAGAAAAGGGAGGACAAAAGAAAGAAAAAATAAATAAATAAATAAATAAATAAAATAATTAAAATTAAAAATTTTTTTAAATTATTAAAATAAAAAAGAAAAGAGCAACCAAACCAATAAACAAATTCATCAATGATAACAAGCACTAAAAACTATACTAAGAAACATTAAAATCAGAAACAAGTTCGTTGCAGACAGCAAACCCCAAGTCTACAGTTGTTCCCAACGTCTCCCACTCAATTTTGTGTTGATTCATTGTCTATTCAGGAATTCCACAGATGCAGGGTACCTCCAGTTGATTGTGGGGATTTAATCTGCTGCTCCTGAGGCTGCACAGAGAGATTTCCCTTTCTCTTCTTTGTTCGCACAGCTCCTGGGGTTCAGCTTTGGTTTTGGCCCCACCTCTGCATGTAGGTTGCCCTCAGGCTTCTGTTCCCCACCCCCAGACAGGAGGGGGTTAAAGCAGCGGGTGATTACGGGGTTCTGGCTCACTCATGCCAGGGGGAGGGAGGGGTACAGTAGTTATAATTGGAATACAGGGCAAGCCTGCGGCGGCAGAGCCCAGCATGATGTTGCAAAAGCTTGAGGTGCACCATGTGTTCTCCCAGGGAAGTTGTCCCTGGATCACGGGACCCTGGCAGTGGCGGGCTGCACAGCCATCTGGGGGGGTGTATGGATAGTGACCTGCACTTGCACACAGGATTCTTGGTGGCTGCAGCAGCAGCGTTAGCGTTTCATGCCCGTCTCTTGTGTCTGAGCTGATAGCTGAGGCTTGTGCCCATCTCTGGAGCTCATTTAGGCGGTGCTCTGCCTTCTGTGGGTAGACAGGGAAGGAATCCCCTCTTCTCGTGCACCCCGAAACAATGGTCTCTTGCCTCTTAGACAAGTCCAGAGTTTTTCCTGGACTCCCTCCCGGCTAGATGTGGCACACTAGCTACCTTCAGGCATATCTTCATGCAGCCAACCTCAGTCCTCCCCCTGGGATCTGACCTCCGGAGCCCAAGCTCAGCTCTCAGCCCCCACCCACCCTGGCGGGTGAGCAGACAAGCCTCTCAGGCTGGTGAGTGCTGGTCGACACCGATCCTCTGTGTGGGAATCTCTCTGCTTTGCCCTGTACACCCCAATTGCTGAGCTCTCCTCCGTGGCTCCGAAGCTTCCCTCCTGCCCACCCCCCGTCTCCGCCTGTGAAGGCGCTTCCTAGTGTGTGGAAACTTTTCCTTCTTCACAGCTGCCTCCCAGGGGTTCAGGTCCCATCCCTATTCTTTTGTCTCTGTTTTTTCTTTTTTCTTTTGCCCTACCCAGGTACATGGTGATTTTCTTGCCTTTTGGGAAGTCTGAGGTCTTCTGCCAGTGTTCAGTAGGTGTTCTGTAGGAGTTGTTCCACATGTAGATGTATTTTTGATGTATTTGTGGGGAGGAAGATGATCTCCACGTCTTACTCCTCTGCCATCTTGAAGGTCCCCCCGACCCCAGTCTGAAGTTTTTAAAAGCCTTTTAAAAATGGTAGCCTAGATAAGGGTTGATGAATGTTTATTTTTCTCAGTTACCAAGGCTTTTGCTTGCTACTACAGTTAAATATTATTCTAATTATGTGGAAATTCAAAATAAAGATAGTAATGACAAATGCACTTTTAATTACCACTTATTAAGTCTTTGCCACACAGTAACCAAGTACTGTGCTAATTGATTTATATATTCTGGCTAATTTAATTGTTACAGAAGTTATTATCTCCAGTTCACACATAAAATGCAGACTAAGTAATTTCTCAAATGCCATGCCATCATTGAGAGGTGTAGCTAGAATTTGAATGTTGCCTCTTTATTGCAAAACCTGTGCGTTTAACTGTAATGATATGTGTTTAGTCTCTTGTTTATAGTAAGTTTGTTATTAAGTGTATTCTGGAAAAAAAATAAGCATGTCTTCCTTCCTAACTTGAATATATAAGAATTTCTTTTTCTTTTTTGGTTAGAGATGTTTTAGGGGCTGCAGCACAGTATCACAGCACCACATGCAGCCTCAGACTTGTTTGTGATAGGTCAAATGTCCTCAGCATCAAAGCTGATGAAAAGGGATATGCATGACTGACAAACAGTTCCCAAACTAGGGGCTATCTTGGTGTCCATTCTTCCTATTTGACATCCTTTTTCTGGATTTCATCCATTACTATTTATATTAATAATATTAGTATTTAACACGTAGGAAATGTATCAGTGTTATATTACTTTCATAACTGTTGGGAAATGAACAGGAAAACTTGGAAACTAAAATAGAGCTTAGACACTTGCCTGAGGTTACTCACAAGTAAATATTAGAGCTTAAACTTAAACCAACCTCTGTGACCAAATAAATGTTCTTCCTATTCTTTCCAGAAAATAGTGTTTCATGAAGAGTTGTTGAAGTATGTTGATTGTTGGATGGTTTATGGAGTCAATAGCACATATTCTGAAGCTTAATTGTGCTATTTATTAACTGTGTTATATTAATTGTTATGTGTTATGTTAAACTCTTTGAGTCTCTTAATTATATTATATTACAAAATAAGAATATTAGACACCTCCCTTGCAGGCTTTAAGAGTATATGTAGAACAATTCTGACAAAACAGAGCCTCATTAATGGTAATTATTATTATCAATAAACCATATTTGACAAAAAATACTCTTTCTTTGAACCTCTGCAGAATAAATCAGAGAGAATCCATCACTTTTTAGTATAAAGAAAAGAAGAAAGAATTATTCTTGGAAATCTATCTACTCCTAGTATCCTAGTATCTCGAGAACATAGGATCTTTTATTTGCATTGGAAAACTTCCATGGATCATATACAGATTGAAAGGAGCTTATTATTCCTCATGTTTAAAATCACCTGTCTTACATGGGTCGGGGGAATGGTAATGCTATTAATGGTTATAGATTAAAATCCATCTTACAATCAGTATAAATATAGCCACTATGATCAGAATTAATTTAGTAAGTGGTGTTAATTAGTGTTTTAAAATAGACTGGTGATAAAGATACCAGTTGAAATATATTATCTACTCTTATAACCCTAATAGAGTATTTAAATCTAATAATTTGTCTATTGGTCTACAAAATACGTCTCCAAACTTTTACATATATTATCATAACTTATCAAAAGCTCCAGTCTTTATTAATGTCATTTTACCCAGTGACTGACTGACCATTGGAATCACATGGATTGAATTTCAAACAAATCATTCATTGGTTGAGAATTAGATCTTGTGAGATAGTTTTGAAAGTCCAGAGCTAAATATTCTACCTCCCCCACTAACTTTACAGACAAGGGAACTCAATTCTGTAAAGCCTATAAATATGAAATTATTTGTTTCAGGTCACACAATATAGAAGGGATATAGTTAGGATAAGAAACTGTAAACCATCTTATATTTCAGAATTGGCCAAATTGTTAAAATTTGTTATAATAAGAGGATATTAATTTCTATTAGAAGTCTATAGAATTCTAAATTAAGAATTCTCTAACATTTTCAAAATATTAAAAATGTAATATAAGTTGATATAGTGACTTCTTCTATAACAAGATCACTCTTAACTGGATCAAATTCTTAATCTTTGTTTCTGTTGATTACAAATGGTTCTGTTTTTCTTTTATATTATGTCATTTTAATAAATTGGGCTTTTTAATTAATTTTTGAAATCATTTATTTTTCTATTATCTATTTTTGCACGAATTGCATCAGGACCCCAAGACATTTCAATGTTCTTTTTTCCACTCAGTGTAGTTTAGCTTCACAAAGGACTCAGTGACAGTGTGTTGGGGGTCTATGATTTGTATTCCTCTTTCCAGTTTGGTAGCTCTTTTCTAGGCATAGCTGCCCCTTATTCTTAGTTCTTTAGTAAGTGTGCTGCCACTCTTTGCATTGTTGCTCCTACAACTGGGCACCACTCACTCTCAGGGCATGTATCATCACTGATGCTCTGCAACTATACATTGTCATTTTTCATGGAAAAGAAAAGGAAGACACACTCCTGGTGTCCTGATGTGAGGGATGTAAGAATGTCTGTCCCCTTGTGGGTTACATTCTTTTCGGGAGTTTTCAAAGTAGCATTGCTTATGTCTCAATATCTAACGGAGATTTTATTGTAGTATGATGCTTTCTTCATATTTTGTTTATAATGCAATAAATCTCCTAGGAGAAAATTCAGCTAAAAGAAGATTGCTCAGATAAGCTTAGGCCAGTTATCTTAGGCTCAAAGCAGAGGAATAATTCGGAAAAAAGCATGACATATATTATTCTATATACCACCTGTCCAATCCTTCTGGGAACTGGGTCTGAGTTCAAGCAAGGCAATGACAGGTCAGGAATGAAAGCTAGAGATATCCTATGCAGCATATATATCCTCATGCTAACTTTTTTCTTTTTAAAAGAATATAATTTAGATTAGAAGAATAAACACTGTAGGCTTTTTTTTTTTAAAGTACAACTGTATATGAATACACATACATGCACAGTGTACAAGGAATTATTTTAAGTCATGAATTTTAAAAAGAACTTCCTCAGAGAGAACAGATTTATAACCAGCTGGTGTCAGGCTATATTTGGCATATGGAACCTAGATTTAGTTATCATCTTCAAAGTCCATGAATACCATTCTAACAACACTATTGTGTATATAAGACAAATGGTTGTGGAATTCCTTTAAGCAATCTCCAGGTGATGAGAACAAGGTCAAATGTCATCACAATGCACTGATATTGCCAAGGTTTGAGTCCCTAACTAGCTTCTCTGATGTAGCCGGAGCTGTCAGTGCTGCAAGGGAAGCCTATGGTATTTTTAAAGATGTGAAAGCAGCAAGGTGTTTTTCTGTATTTTTGTATGCTAGTATAGACACATGGTTTTGTTAAATGAAATATGTGAAAGATGTTAACTTCTAAGTGCCAGACTACTGGGGTACAATGAGGTCCTTGTCTTCCCTTAGGAAAAAGGCACATCCTCTGTGCATTTGTTCTTAAAGGGACCCCTGTGCTCTTAGCTGAATAGACACAGAGTTCTTCTGAGTCAGGAGTCTTTCCCAAATCATCACAGGCTCCCTATCTCCCACCTCAGTTGCAGTTACCGTCAAGAAAATAGATTTTTTTCTATACCTTAGTAGGGAATTCCGTTATTTTATGCTAACTTTTCTGACAAATGCTTATCTCACCTACTCTGCCTTCTGCTTACTTCTCAGAAAGCTTCCTCCTATTGCCTCGTTCTGAATTATGGCTTAGCCCATAGCTGATTGGGCCAAGGATTGACCTCTGATCCAACCTGAGCCAATCAGATTATCTGTCTTAGAAATTTGAATTTGGGATCCAGAAAATTCCATTTGTTTCTTACTAATAAAACCTGAGACTTACTTTAAATATGAGACTGAAATGGCCATACTGGGTCTTTGTTCAAGTTCAACAGAGAATGAGCTGCAGTTGGCTTCAGTTCCTCCTAAGAACTTGGTGTACCTACAGAAGTGTGATAGTCTTCTTATAGTTTTCAAACACACCATCTTATTTTATCTGCCTTAGCTCGGGTGGGTTCTCTTTCTTGCAATCAAATATTTGCTGAACAATACCTGGGGAGACAAGGGTCTATTAGTGAATCTGTATATTCAGAGTGACCAGTGGAAACAGGCCTTCTCCTACTACCAAGATTTTGCTCTTTGTTATTTCACAATGGACTTGCTTTACTACAAGTGTGAAGACAGAGATGTATAATGGCCCCCGTGTATCTGCAAGAACTGTAGTATGAGGGGGAAGGAGATACCTTTACATTTGGTTTCATTTTGACCGTTGTACATGGAGTCAAGTGTATTTATGTTTTATAATTTTTCTGGAAGATTTATCCTTTAAAAGATGAATTTGAATACAAATGGTATTTTCTCAACATTACTGATTTTTAAAATTTCTATGAACCCTGCTCATATAGGATTCAATGTTGACTAAGATGTGTTATATAAAAGCTGAATGCTATTTCCCATATGAGCCTGGCTTCTCAGATATATTTATACCTAAGAAACCATGGGACTATTATTTTTATCCCCTCTCACTCATACTTCTGTCACCAGGAGGGTTTCTGGTTTTGTTCCGATTTTTCAGCTAGCTGCACAGCTCAGACCAACAAAAGATTCACATTCTATCTATTTTCGAACGTTTGAAATAAAACTTTGTTTTTTAGAAAAATGCATATGAAATTCTGTTAACAACTGCCCCAGCTAGGAAAAGTAAAAACTTCCCTGAAAAGAGTCTTGTGTAAATAAAGTTGGGTCAATATTCTTACAAAGAAAAGTTCAAATATTAACTACTTGTCATTAAGAATTAGAAATTTTATTGCAGAAAACTCTTTGCAAATAATAAAAGAAGTCCTTTAAAAATGTTTTTAAAAGAAAGGGAAAACTGTGCCTGTGCACAATTAAAAAGAGTGGCTCTTCCAAATACTCTAGTATTTTTTATTTCGTTTCATTTCTTTTGGGAGAAAAGGGCACCATGACAACCATTTTTTAATGCTTATGAAAGGATTCATTAACTTTTTTTTTTTTTTTTGGCCATAAGATTAACTATTTCAAGAGGGGGGAGATCAAGATAGCAGAGAAAGAGGATGTGGAGCTCATTTTCCCTGCCAAACAAATTAAAAAAAAAAAATCTACATGTGGAACAATCCTCACTGAAAACTAACTGGAAACTGGCAGAAGGACTCCTGCATAATCAAGGCTATATAAAAGATACACACATAATCAGGTAAGAAAGGACTAAAAGCAATTGTGTTGAGAAGGAACACAAAGGAAAAGGGAGATTGCAAGGGTAGACATCCACCCTGGGGAGTGAGCGTGCTAAGGCACAGACTAGGCATCCCAGTCCTGGGGACCAATGTGGAGGAGACAAGCCCCCTTGGATGGTTGGAAGACCACAGGGACAAAGAGAAAGGCTGGAGAAGCCTGGACTCCACTTGTGAGGAGCGCTCGAGTGATGGCTTGACCCCAAGGCAGGGCAGAGGGAAGTCTGCTCTAGAGGCTGCATGATTCCCTATGACCACCTCATGGCATGCCCCAGCTTGAGCCAAGCTAGCACCCCTGCCTGCTCACTCCACACCACAGTGCAGCACTGGATCTGGGGCAGCCATGACTGGGGAAAAGGCTAGACCTTGAGACACAGAGGCAACACCGTCCCAGGATGGAGCTGGGAGTGGGGGCTGGCCACTGCTGGCACTTAGTCAAGTGGTGCTACAGAAGTAGCCCAGATTTCTGGTGGCAGGTGCTCTGCCACAGCTCACCCTCCAGTACATGCAGAGAGATCACAGAGGCCCTGCCTCCCCTGCAGAGTGGTTCCAAATGAGGGCGGAAATAGCAGAGGCTGGTGACAGTGATCAGCTGTGAGAGACAAAGGGGTCTTGCCCCAAGGCAGGGCAGAGAGAAGTCAGCTCTAGCAGCTGCTGGGTTTCCCATGACTGCCTCCAAGTGCACCCCAGTCCAAGCTGAGCAAACGTTCCCATCCTGCTTAGTCCATAACACAGTGCAAAACTGTATCTGGGGTGGCCAGGATGGGGAAAAGACTTAACTATGGGCTGCATCTGAGTGGAGCCACAGATGCCTGTACAGGCAATGAATCAGACCTCTGTATGCACATAAGCCCCACTTGCTTCAGCCCTCCCTTCCTCTGGGGCAAAGGTCCCAGTTCAGGGAGAGGAAAAATATATATTTAAAGGGAACAGAGCCAACTTGAGCCCAACCCTTAAAGATATTGTTCCAGCAACTTGGGACCAGATCCCACCGCTGATGGGTGGACAGTGAGCAGAAAGGAAGTCCAGCCAAACACTAAGCGTCAGCTCTAGTCCCTTCATCTCAAGCCCCCCTGCCCCCGACACCAACGTGATAGCTGCCAGCACACACCGAAGGAAGAGGTGACTGGCCTTCAGGTCAAATCCAGCCCTCCCATCAAAGGCACTGGGCACACACAGTCTGCATAGGGATGCTCCCACATGAGAATACCCCTTCAAGACCACAATAGGTAACTGCTTCACCTAAATTGACAGAGGCAGAGAAAGATAAGCAAAATGAAAAGGCAGAGGAACTACTCTCAATTGAAAGAGCAGAAAACCCCTGAAGAAACAATAAAACAGAAACAATTTACCAGATAAAGAATTCAAAACATTGGTAATAAAAAATGTTAGCTGAATTAGGGAAAAGAATTGACCTAAACACTGACCATTTTCATGGAGAACCAGAAA
Organism: Balaenoptera borealis; assembly: GCF_965194805.1. NCBI lineage: Eukaryota > Metazoa > Chordata > Mammalia > Artiodactyla > Balaenopteridae > Balaenoptera > Balaenoptera borealis. The sequence goes on from NC_138865.1 coordinate 61,314,814, forward strand.
ATATAAAAAGACCCAATCAAAAATAAATGTAATATCTGGGCTTCCCTTGTGGTGCAGTAGTTGGGAATCCGCCTGCCAATGCAGGGGAGATGGGTTTGAGCCCTGGTCCAGGAAGATCCCACATGCCGTGGAGCAGCTAAGCCCGTACGCCACAACTACTGAGCCTGTGCTCTAGAGCCCACAAGCCACAACTACTGAAGCCTGCACGCCTAGAGCCTGTGCTCTGCCACAAGAGAAGCCACTGCAATGAGAAGCTCAGGCACCACAACGAAGAGCTGCAACTAGAGAAAGCCTGCAAGCAGCAACAAAGACCCAACTCGGCCAAAAATAAATAAATTTAAAAAAATAATAAATGCGATATCTGAAGTAAAAAAACACACTAGAAGGAATGACTAGCAGACTAAATGATACGGAAGACCATATAAGTGATCTGGAAGAGAGAATAATGGAAATTACTTAATCAGAACAGCAGAGAGAAAAACAAATTTTAAAAAATGAAAGTAATTTAAGGGTCTCTAAATAACATTAAGCATTATAAGGTTCACATTATAGGGATTCCAGGAGGAAGAGAGAGAAGGGGCTCGAAAATGTAATTGAAGAAATTATGGCTGAAAACTTCCCAAACCTAAAGAAGGAAACAAATATCCATGTACAGACAGAGGGTCCCTAACAAGATGAACCCAAAGAGACCCACACCAAGACATATCATAATTAAAATGGCAAAAGTTAAAGATGAAGAGAGAGTTCTATAGGCAGCAAGAGGAAAACAAAGAGCCATATACAAGGGAATCCACACAAGGCTATCAGTTGAATTCTCTGCAGAAACTTTGCAGGCCGGAAGGGAGTGGCATGATATATCCAAAGTGTGAAAGGGAAAAACCTGCAAACTTGGATACTCTACCCAGCAAGATTATAATTTAAAATAGAAGGAGAGATAAAGAACTTCTCAGACATGCAAAAATTAAAAGAATTAATCAATACTAAACCTATCTTAAAAGAAATGTTGAAGGGTCTTCTCTAAATGAAAAGAAGTAAGAATGTATAGGAATGAGAAAATTCCACTAGGAGAGGCAAATATATAGTAAGGATTGAAGATCAGTAAGAGTTGGTTTTTTGAAAAAATATGCAAAATTCATAAACCTCTATCGAGGTTCAGTAAGAAAAAAAGAGAGAGGACACACACAAAAAAAATAGGAAATGAAAGAGGAGAAATAACCAGTCCTACAAAGATACAAAAAAAAAAAATAAGAAAATACAATGAACAATTATCTACCAACAAATTGGACAATCTAAGAGAAATAGACAAACTTCTAGAAAGATACAATCTGCCAAGATTTTCTTGAATCAAGAAGAAACAGACAATTTGAACAGACTGATCACTAGTAGTGAAATAGATTTTGTAATTAAAAAAACAAACAAAAAGAAAACCCCAAAACAAAAATAAACAAACAAAAAACTCCCAGCAAACAAAAGTCCAGGACTGCAGGACTGGTTGGCTTCACAGGAGAATTCTACCAAGTTTATAAAGAAGAACTAATACCTATCTCCTCAAACTATTCCAAAAACTAAAGAGGACAGAACACTCCAAAATTCATTCTATGAGGCTACCATTACCCTGATACAAAAACCAGTCAAAGACACCGCAATAAAAGAGAAAAAAAGAAAATTATAGGCCAATAACTTGGTGAATATAGATGCAAAAATCCTCAACAAAGTACTAGCAAAGTGAATCCAACAATACATAAAAAGGATCATACACCATGATCAATTTGAATTTATTCCAGTGTCACAAGGATAGGTCAGCATTTGCAGATCAATCAATGTGATACACCACATCAATAAAGAAGGATAAAAATCATTTGATCATCTTTATAGACACAGAAAAAGCATTTGACAGAAGTCAACATCCATTCATGATAAAAACTCTCATCAAAGTTGCTGTAGAGGAAATATATCCCAACATAATAAAGTCAGTTTACAACAAACCCCCAGCTAACATCATACTCAACAGTGAGAAGCTGAAAGCCTTTCCTCTAAATTCAGGAACAAGACAAGGATGCTCAGTCTTGTCACTTCTATTTAACGTAGTATTGGAGATTCTAACCACAACAATCAGACAAAAAAGGAAATAAATGACATGGAAATTGGAAGGGAAGACGTAAAACTGTCACTATTTGCAGATCACATGATACTTTATATAGAAAATCCAAGAACAATTCTAACTCATAAATGAATTCAGCCAAGTTGCAGGATACAAGATTAATCTACAGAAATATGTTGCATTTCTATACACTAATAATGAACTATCAGAAAGAGAAAGTTTTTTTAAAAATCCCATTTAAAATTGCATCAGAAAGAATAAAATACCTAGGAATAAACTTAACAAAGGAGGTGAAAGACCTATTCTCTAAAAATTAAAAAACACTGATGAAGGAAATCAAAGATGATACAAAGAAATTGAGAGATATCCTGTGTAAAAATGTATATTGTTAAAATGACCATACAACCCAAAGCAATCTGCAGATTTAGTGCAATACCTATCAAAACACTCATTGCTATATTTAAAATAGATAACCAACAAGGACCTACTGTATAGCATAGGGAAGGTTACTCAATATTCTTTAATAACCTAAATGGGAAAAGAATTTGAAAAAAAATAGATACATCTACAATTATAACTGAATCACTTTGCTGTACACCTGAAACTAACACAACATTGTTAATCAACTATGCTCCAACATAAAGTAGAAATAAAAAACAAAAAGAAACAACAACAAAAAAAACACCCATGACATTTTTCACAGAACTAGAAAAAAATAATGCTAAAATTCAGATGGAACCACATAAGACCCAGAATTGCCAAAACAATCTTGAGAAAAAAGAACAAAGCTGGAGGTATTATCATCCCAGATTTCAGACTATACTACAAAGCTACAGTAATCAAAGCAGCATGGTTCTGCCATAAAAACAGACACAAAGATCAATGGAACAGAATAGAGATCCCAGAAAAACACATATGGTCAATTAATCTACAACAAAGGAGGCAAGAATATACAATGGAGAAAAGACAGTCTCTTCAATAAGTGGTGCTTGGAAAATTGGACAGCTACATGTGAAAGAATGAGATTAGAACACTACCTCACTCCATATACAAAAATAAACACAAAATAGATTAAAGATCTAAATGTAAGCCTTGAAACCATAAAACTCCTGGAAGAGAACAGAGACAGAACACATTTTGACATAAGTTTTACCAATAACTTTTTGCATCTATCTCTTAAGTCAAAAGAAATAAAAGCAAAAACCAACAAATGGGATCTAATTAAACTTAAAAGCTTTTGTATAGCAAAGGAAACCATTGACAAAATGAAAAGACAATCTACAGAATGGAAGAAATATTTGCAAATGATATGACTGACAAGGGAGTAATATCCAAAATTTATAAACAGCTCATACAACTCAACATCAAAAAAATAAACAACCAGATTAAAAATGGGCAGAAGACTTGAATAGACATTTTTCCAAAGAAGACATACAGATGGCAAACAGGTACATGGAAAGATGCTCAACATCGCCAATCATCAGAGAAATGCCAGTCAAAGCCACAATGAGATATCATCTCACACCCATCAGAATGGCTATCATCAAAAACTCTACAAGAACTAATATTGGTGAGGATGTGGGAAAAAGGGAACCCTTGTACACTGATGATGGGATTGCAAATTGCTGCAGCCATTATGGAAAATAGTATGGAGTTTCCTCAAAAAACTAAAAATAGAACTACCATATGATCCAGCAATTCCACTCCTGGGTATATATCCCAAAAAACACAAGAACACTTATTTGAAAAGATTTATGCACCCCAATGTTCAAAGAAGCACTATTTACAATAGCCAAGTTATAGAAGCAACCCAAATGCCCATAAACAGATGAATGGATAGGAAAGGTGTGGCGCATACACACACACACACACACACACACACACAACAGAATATTACTCAGCCATAAAAAAGAATGAAATTTTGCCATTTGCATCAATGTGGATGGACCTAGAGGGTATTATGCTTGGTTAAGTCAGACAGAGAAAGACAAATACTATATGATATCACTTATATGTGGAATCTAAAATGTAATACAAATGAGTGTATTTGCAAAACAGAAACAGACTCACAGATATAGAAAACAAACTAGTCATTACCAAAAGGGAGAGTGAAGGGAGAGGGACAAACTAGGGGTATGAGTTTAACAGATACAAACTACTATGTATAAAATAGATAAACAGTAAGAATATACTGTACAGTACAAGGAATTATAGCTAATATCTTGTAATAACTTTTAATGAAATATCTGTAAAAATACTGAATACTATGCTGTACACCTGAAACTAATATGATATTAAACCAACTACACTTTAACAAAAGCAAAAAAGATTATTTCCCCTTAAACTCACTTCTCAATATTCTCTGTTACTTTGTAACCAACACTCTGAAATATTTTAATGGTCAGAGAAAAAAAGATACTATACATAATGTATCTTTCTATACCTTAAAACATCTACAAAAGTAAAATCCTTATGAGGAAAACACATGTGTATATATGTGTTTGTGTGTATGATTTCTTAATACCTGGGCATAAATTATTTTTATGGTCCTTTCATTTTAATATGTATGTTTCTCTTTTTATATTGCTGTGATATGCATTATTAGACTATACTAGGCAACATTAAACTAAGTAAATATCTCCAAAAGAGTTATACTAGAAGTTGAATGAGGGATGAAACTATTTTGGTTTGGATAAATAACTTGATGATAGTCTAGAAAAATATAAGGTATTAAGGGCCTGGATTATTGTTGATGCCAAATCACACACACACACATAAATACACTTGTCTTCATAACAGTTGTACACAAATTGGACTTCCCTAGGCCATTGGGTGAAAAGAGGTGAAGTTTAATGAACACAGAAAAAATATGAGCATGAAAGAGAGAGAGTTTAATTGTGCATAAGCCAGAAGATGTTATCAATCCAATGAGGCACACTGATAGAATTTTTGAATAGAAGGTTCTAAATACTTTTTTAAAAACACTTTTACAATGTATTTTACTGGACTAAATACAACCTCCACCACTAACTCTTTAGTAAAAGCATATATGTTAACTAAGTATTCACAAGACTGTTTTGTTTTGTCTTGGGTTGTTATGTTTATAAGAAATAATGAAAAGTATGTGTTTCTTATTTGAGTGATGTGTTGCATTTAAAAGTCACATAAAAGGAAGTAGGAAGTGGAGTAAGAAATGAAATTATGTGTATTTAAGCTTGCTAGGAATTGAAAGGCAGTTTGGAGTTGTAGGACTTTGACATGAATTAGAGGTTTCAGTTAATCCTACAATCCCTTGAGGATCAGGGACTTTTCTGTTATCTATCTCATCTCCCAACTCTGTATAGTTTACAAGTCAAAATTCATATAATAATGATAGATGAGTATTTCTCCTGTTTTGGCAATCTGAGCTGCATTTGTCAGAGGAATAAAACATATGTGAATATGTCTAGAGAGCTTGTTGGATACTACCATCAGGTGTCTTTTATTATTTGGACTGTGGAAATGTCTGGAAAAGATTTACCTCAAAGTAAACTTTAAGATATACACACAGTAGCATAGGACAATGCTTCAGTTTGTGGAAGGAAAGATTATTCTGACTAAAATTTAAAAACTTTCTCTCAGATAGTCCTCTGATTCAGATGTGTAGACTTATGCTTGAGATACAGAGAGAGAAAATGGCATTGACAATGTGAATACAAGCTATTAAAAGCCAATTTATAAATTAGATCATATGTGAGAGAAGCAGAGTATAGAACCAGGAATAAAACGAGCTACTGAAATCCTCTATTCCAAAATAAAAGCTATGAGGCTTTGAAAAATCAAAGCAAAATCAGCAGATGAGCATTGACAGGGAATCAACAATGACTCTGGGAATAGCATGACAGTTCCAGGAAGTCCCTTCACAAACTTCACGTAGGCTTCTCAGAAGTAACATATGGCCCAGGCTTCAGTGGCCTTAGAGATGATACTTCAGCCTTACAGTGGGCAACATACAGGGATACAGATCAAGACAAGGTAAATGTATTTCATGACATGTAGTAATGGAAAGGATGACTTTAGGGTAGATGAGGAGTTGCCCAGTGACTTGTAGATCTACTTTTGAAAGAATTCCAGGAACTGGGAAAAGCTTGTCACAAAGGTAGATGGTGATTTGAGCCGTTACAATAAAACTAACTTAGATTACTTTGGAATATTGGAATCCTCTTTTTTTGTTTGTTTGTTTTGGGTTTTGTTTTGTTTTGTCTTTTTTGTAGGGAAGGAGGCAGGTCTGGGAGCATGGTCTATAATCACAAATTAAAGGAAAGATTTTAAGCCCTTTTCAGAGTATTGGTAAGTTATAATTTTTAACATAAGGGTTATCAATTAGCCAATACTCTCTCTTGACTGAAAACAAGTTGACAGATCTAAGATTTTAGAATTAGTAGAGAAAGGGAGATTGCACATAACATGGTAGGGACATACTCTGTAAAGAAAGACCAAGTATCCTGGTATTTCTGAATGGACCCTGGTATTTAGAGATGGATTACTTTTTTAGCTTTTGAGGACTGAATCACAGATATAATCGATAAGGGCTGGCTCTAGGCTCATCTAGTAACTGTACCCTAATAGTCTAGCATTGCAGATATACCCTGCAGAACATAGCTCTGTGTGTATGTGTTGGGAGTTGTAGGTTAGTCCTCAACATAACATATATATTGTGTAGCTATGTAACATATAGGCCAAACACCTTTGACTCTACAGGTCTATGGTACTTAAATATAAAACTGCAGGTGAGATTCTTCTCCCCCAAATGCCCAGAGACACTGTTATTGCTAAGAATAAAAGCAAGGAATAGCAAGGAATTAAAGTTCACACTCTGATGGTTTAATTGTCTATGACCTAAAAATGACATGATAGCAATTAAAAATTTTTTTTTTCTAAAGGGGATCACACTTCTCTGAAGAGAAGAGGATTTTTCTAGTTTTCTCTCTCCAATACAATTGGCTATATGATTGAACTTATCAACCACATAAGACCTAGGGGAGGTGTTAGATTTATCAGATGGAAAGTAAAGAACTTGGCTTGGACTTTCTTTTTTTTTATTTTACAGTCACTCTGACAGTTTTTCAAACCCCAAACCTAAAATGAACCCTTCTCTATTAGTCAAGAGAAGAGATACACTCTCTTCTACTCACTCTAGCTATTCTATCTTCTTTCCCATACATCATCATTATTTTCTTTTTGAATGGATCATTTCCATAAACATACCACAATACTACTCTGTTTCCTCTCTTCAAAAAAATTCACCTAATCTATGACAAAGGAAGCAAGAATATACAATGGAGAAAAGACAGTCTCTTCAATAAGTGGTGCTGGGAAAACTGCACAGCTACATGTAAATGAATAAAATTAGAACACTCTCTAACACCATCCACAAAAATAAACTCAAAATGGATTAGAGACCTAAATGTAAGACTGGAAACTATAAACCTTTTAGAGGAAAACCTAGGCAGAACACTCTATGACATAAATCACAGCAAGATCCTTTTTGACCTACCTCCTAGAGAAATGGAAATAAAAACAAAATAAACAAATGGAACCTAATGAAATTTAAAAGCTTTTGCACAGCAAAGGAAACCACAGACAAATCGAAGAGACAACTCTCAGAATGGGAGAAAATATTTGCCAATGAAGCAACTGACAAGGGATAACAGCTCATGCAGCTCAATATCAAAAAAACAAACAACCCAATCAGAAAATGATTGAAGAAGATCTAAATAGACATTTCTCCAAAGAAGACATACAGATGGCTAAAAAGCACATGAAAAGATGTTCAACATCATTACAGAAATGCAAATCAAAATTATTAGAGAAATGCAAATCAAAACTACAATGAGGTATCACCTCACACAAGTCAGAATAGCCATCATCAAAAAATCTACAAACAATAAATGCTGGAGAGGGTGTGGAGAAACAGGTACCCTCCTACACTGTCGGTGGGAATGTAAATTGGTATAGCTACTATGGAGAACAGTATGGAGGTTCCTTAAAATACTAAAAATAGAACTACTGTATGACCCAGCAATCCCCATCCTGAGCATATATCCGGAGAAAGCCATAATTCGAAAAGATACATGCACCCCAATGTTCACTGCAGCACAATTTACAATAGCTAGGACATGGAAGCAACCTAAATGTCCATCAGCAGAGGAATGGATTAAAGCATGTGTGGTACATATATGCAATGGAATATTACTCAGCCTTAGAAAAGAACAAAACAATGCCATTTGCAGCAACGTGGATGGACCTAGAGATTGTCACACTGAGTGAAGTAAGTCAGACAGAGAAAGACAAATATCATATGATATTGCTTATGTGTGGAATCTAAAAAAAAGGGTACATATGAACTTTTTTACAAAACAGAAGTAGAGTCACAGATGTAGAAAACAAACTTATGCTTACCAGGGGATAAGGGGGAGAGTGATAAATTGGGAGACTGGGTTGACATATATGCACTACTATATATAGAATAGATAACTAATAAGAACCTACTGTATAGCACAGGGAACTCTATTCAGTACTCTATAATTGCCTACATGGGAAAAGAATCTAAAAAAGAGTGGATATATGTATATATAGAACTGATTCACTTTGCTGTACAGCAGAAACTAACACAACATTGTAAATCAACTATACTCCAATAAAAATTAATTTTAAAAGTTTTTTAAAATGATAAAAAAAACCCTCTTGTCCCCACATATGTTATCTCATTTCTTTTATCATCCTTTTTAGAATGTAAAAGTTAATTTATAAGAGAACTTGGAAATACTAACTTTTATGTGAAATTTACTGATTCACTCTGTCTAACTGATATGGAATTTTAACATATAGCTTTTGAACCCAGCCCTAATATAATACTTGGATTTTACTACGGGAATTTACTGCATATCAGAACTTATGTTTCATAGTAAAATATATTAATGGATATATGAAAATTCCCACAGGGAGTATGATAGTGATTTTGTATCTTGAAAATTTTGGGGGGCTCCTACACATGTGTATGTCCTAGTTTCTTTGATATTCACAGCAAATTTAAGGGGGATGGATGGGTTTGAGGAAAGACGAGCATTTTGCTCTCTCTTTATCTCTCTTCTAAATGAGTCAACAGACAAAAAATTGCTGAATAAATCTGGTGTGTTTATATTCAGTTGTTTTATTAACAAAGATTTTTGTAATTCTCTGAATTCACTGTCAGCTAGATATGTTTTAAGTTCTTTCTATAAGAATAGTATATAATAACATATTGTAATATGCTGAAACATCCACATTTTCCTGCCTGGTTTTATAGGCACGAATAAAAAGTGTGCTTTAAGATCAAGGGGAAATGTGTATATTTGAACATCTTTCTGACAGTTTAATAAATTAACTTATCATCCTGTAGCGTTTGCATGGCAGTAATAGAGGCTAGATAAATCCAAAAATAATGCCTTGTGACAGATCAGAAACTATCTGTGAAGCAAACAGACTCTACTCATATAGTCTCAGTCACTAGCATCAGCAAGAACAAAATCAATAATAGTTCAAAGGGAAAAAATTACTTTTTAGTTATAGCATATATAATAAAATTGTGGCTTCATTACTGCTGCATATCTACTGAGATAACCACCTAAGACCAAAATAGTAAGACAGAGATAGCATTTTTGTTTTGCAGTCTTTAAAAAAATACAAAATAAATGTAACTGCTCATTTTCAATGAAACTTTCATTTTCATTACTCCTAGAAAAATATTTATACAATTGTATCACCTAATAAATAAGCATGCTATGATATAGATATATAGCAGAAGTTATTATAAGATCTCTCACTAAAATAAAATTTACTTTACCATTAAACCAATAGACATCAAACTGAAATAATGTGCTTTCAAAACCAACATTGGGTATTTCCAATCATAGAATTTAAATTACATAATGCTATATGAAAAGAACAGAGCACAAAAATGTATGTGTGTGCATGTGTATGTGTATAGTGATGTCAACCATATAAAGAAATATACCAGAATTTTATATGTCACAATATGCCAAATCTACCAAAATGTTTGGTTAAATTATTCATAGTTTTGATTTATTTGTGCTCCATCAGTCATCATTTTTATAACTATATTTTCCATAAGTCAGAAACCAAAATTTATATTTGGATCCATTTTCCTATCTGAACTATACAACCAAAGCTCACAAAACTAACTTTGAAAACTTGGCACCATAGCAAATACCTAAAACACCAAAAATCAGTTAGACTTAATACCTAATTTTATGTCTCATTTTCTTGGCAGCAATGTATAACTATTTTGGCTTCTCTGATGAATTTGTATTACATCATAAAATATAGCAAAAAGTAAATAAAAGATATGCCTGTCATAATTCCTAGGCTTTTTGTTTTGTTTTGTTTTCTAATATGTTTCATTTTTTTCAAATTATATTATACAAAGAAAGAAAAGAAAACCCAGTAATATATTTGCTAAAATAAAATAAAATACAATTATCACTTGGGTTTTTTTTTTTAATTCAAGGAATCAGAAATGGCATCAGTTTGAGAATGTTTTATTAATGATCATGATTTAGTAATAAGGAACTGATCATTTTAATATTTAATAAACATTAAAATAACTGATACCATCAAAACTTTTCTCAACCAAAAATGTATTAGGGCATAGTGAACAAAAAGTACAATTTGGATCAAAGGTACCTGGGGCAAATTTTTACTCTGACACTTAGAATCTGTGCGGTATTTGTCAAATTCCTTCAACATTTTCTATACCATTATCTTAAATTATAAAACAGTTACAAAAATTCTGTATTTGTTTCCTCAGGCTGCTGTAACAAATTACCACATGTTGGGTGGCATAAATCAACAGAAATTTATTCTCTCACAGTTCTGAAGGCTAGAAGTCTGAAATCAAGGTGTAGGCAGGGGCATGCTCTTTCTGAAATAATAGGAGAAAGCTCTAGGAGATAATCAGTTCCATGCCTTTCTCTTAGCTTCTAACATTACAGGCCATCCTCAGAGTTCCTTGTAGTTCATTCCTACGTCTATCTCCGTCATCATATGATGTGTCCATCTCTTGTCTCTTCTCCTTTTCTCATAAGGACACCAGTCATACTGGATTAAGGGCCCACCCTACTCCATAGGCCCTCATATTAATTTACACCTTAATTACATCTGCAAAGACCCTATTTCCAAATAAGATCGCATTCACAGTTAGCAGGAGTAAGAACTTCAACATAACTTTTGTTTTTTAAAAATGTGCGTTTTTTGGGGGGGAGTCACAGTCACCCCACAAAAAATACCTAACTCAAAAAGTTTCAGGGAAATTAAATACAATATTATATTCAAACAGATTAGCAAAGACCTATACATTGTGGACACACAATGTTATTTGTTTTTCCCCATTTTTGCCTCTGTATATCATGTGAATAATGGTGACAATTCAATATAGTCAATGTAATGTCCTTTAACTTTTCCACATTATCCCTGCTTCTAAATTATTTAAGGAAAAAGTACGAAAGATTTTAAATTGAATGTTAGGTGCCACCTAGCACACACTTCCTTATTAGTTGATTCTATAAAGCTCCACACTTTTTGTTGTCTTGGAGCTATTTTGCAACTCTTCAAATTGTAGAAAATTACTAGTTATACCAATGAAATCATTGTCTATTGTGATGCAAATAACTTTTGTCAGATGGAGATGTAAATCATCTCATCCATAAGAAGCTATTTTTTACTAAATTCATTTCAACATTTTTGTCTGCTCCTAGGATTCTCACTTGAAATGGTTTTTAATATCTTGCTGCTTCTTCCACTAATTGATGAGTTTAATAAAAATCTTTGTGTTCATTTTACATTTGCAAGACGGTTATGATTTTACCTTAAAAATCCTTTAATATTCCATGTCATTTTCAAAAAAGCTTTGATGAATAAAGAGATGAAAAGATCCAGTCCTTTAATATCTCACCATCTCTCAACATGATATGCAGCACCTGTGTGGAAATGGACTGAACCCAAAAGCCTCATAACTTTTGAATTAAAGGGCAATTCATAGGAAAAAGCCATGGAGTAATTTCTTGGCAAAAAAAATAGTGTTAGATAATTAAGCACTTCTTAAAGTAACAAGATTAAAGATTGCTTTACAGTAAGACTTAATGCCTTGGAATTTAACAACAAAATTGCTGATCTGGTGCATATCACTTTAGAAAATGAAGCTTCAGAGCTAAGAGGAGCTCTTGCTTTAGTTAAGGGCCAGTTAAAGAGATTTGGCCATATAAAAACAAATGAGGGAAATCTACTTTAGGAGAAACTGTACAACGGTATCTGAAAAATATTTGGAGAAAAAAATTTTTTGTGTGTGTGTGTGTAAAGAAATGTTTTGAAAACTAGACAGTGATGCTGGTTGCACAACATTGTTAATGTACTTCATGCCACTGAATATAGACTTAAAAATGGGAAAATGGTAAATTTTATGTTATATATATTTTACCATAATAACAAATCAATTGATTACAAATGTAAGGATTTGTTTATAGTCTCACAATTTGTTCCATCCAGCTACACATTTATCTTTGCACCAATACCACACTGTCTTTTTTGTTTTACATAAGAATTGTGTCTTTATTTACACTATTGCATTTTATTATACCATGAGTCTTTTAGAAAAATAAAAGTTAATACCTGTTCCAAATGCCATCTTAAAACAATAAAATAAGAGACTACGAAAGGTGAATCAGCAGAGCTCAATAGTGTTGAGAATAAAACAAGAAAATTTTTGTATCCCTCTTGTCACTGATACAATGACAAATGTTACTGTAGCTAACATTTAATAGCAACATCTATGATTTAACATGCTAATTTTCTATTGTAAATGATAAAAAGAAGTTAGAACTTAGATTGGCTAGTAAACTTGAAATGTTTATAACCTGCTGAAGTTTTTTTTTTAAATACTATTTATTTTTGTATCTAATATAATAGACACAAAGTGGTATAAGACTGGTAGATCTAGTCTCACTGGAAGCTCTGTTCAAAATTTGTTTTGAGTATAGAGTTTGTCTCGGACTAGAAATCTGAAGGAAGTAGGTGACTGATAGTTAGAAAATCTTATTTTGGTTTCTGTTGCCTCACGATCACTCAAGTCTCATCCTATCATATTTTGTTTTATATATACCTCTTCTAAAGAATTTCTTTCAATGCATTTTAAGTAAGGAATTGTATTACAAATAAGTAAATATCTACTAAGCACTTACTATTTACCAGTCATTATGCTAGATAGGTCACAAGGAATACCTTGTTCAAGATTTACAATATTCACTAGGTCCTTATAAGATCCTTAGGTAATATTATTATATTCATTTTATAAATGAAGAAAATGAGACTTAGAAACAAAAAATCCTAGGAGACTCAAATGAAATTATTTTCCCATGGCTTGTAAAAGTGGAACCAGGATGCAAATCAGGTTTTTTGTGACCCTGGTTTCCTGTGCTTTTAAGTACTCTACATTTAAGCATAGTTCATGGCACTTTACAAGCAGAATGAAGGTATTTCAGACTCTGTCAATTCCAAGATCAAACTGGTTTCCAAGATAATTGCCCAATTCCTTAGAGCTTTTATCTGTTCCAAGCTCTATTATACATATGATTAATTTTCCCCATACATTTCACAATAAATATAGGCCAAATAGCTCTGTTTGTCCCTGAGAAGCTGATATGAAATATTCTGGGGAAATCTCTCTAGATTCTACATGGACTAAGTAAGGTTATTTAGTTTATTTTATTGGTCACACTGTGTCGTGTGGTTTTTAAGTATAAATCTCAGGTCCCTAATTAAACTTAAAAGCTTTTGCACAGCAAAGGAAACCATTGGCAAAATGAAAAGACAACCTACTGAATGAGAGAAATATTTGCAAGTGATATGACTGATAGGGGTTAATATCCAAAATATATCAACATTTTAAAAAAACCCAGTTGAAAAATGGGCAGAAGGCAAGACATTTTTCCAAAGAAGACATACAGATGGCAAATAGGCACATGAAAAGATGCTCAACATCACTCACCAGAGAAGTGCAAATCAAAACCACAATGAGATATCACCTCACAAACCTGTCTCAATGGCTATCACCAAACGGAACACAAGTAACAAATGTTGGCAAGGATGTGGAAAAAAGGAAACACTTGTACACTTGGTGGGAATGTAAATTGGTGCAGCCACTGTGGAAAACAATATGGATATTTCTCAAAAAACTAAAAACAGAACTACCATATGACTGAGCAATTTCTCTCCTGGATATATATCGGAAAAAACCAAAAACACTAATTTGAAAAGATATACGGACCCCAGTGTTCATAGCAGTATTATTTACAATTGCCAAGGTATGGAAGCAACCTTAAAGTCTATCAGCAGATGAATGGACAAAGAAGATGTGGTATGTATATACAATGGAATACTATTCAACCATAAAAAAGAATGAAATTTTGCCATTTCCGACATGGATGGAACTGGAGGGTATTATGCTAAGTGAAATAAGTTGTACATTATATAATATTGTACATCAACTATACCTCATAAAAATAAATTAATTAAATGTAAATAAACAAATAAATGAGAAGCACAATTCATAAACTTGAAAATTAGAAATTAATAGGAGTTTGAACTTAACTATTACAGATGGAGTTCAGCAAAAATGAAAGTCTGGTCTGTAGATAGTGAATGAGTAAAATAAAAACCAAGGTAGAGAACAAACGTATGGACACCAAGGGGGGAAATTGGGGGGCAGGTGGTGGTGGTGGTGGGATGAATTGGGAGATTGGGATTGACATATATACACTAATATGTATAAAATAGATAACTAATAAGAAACTGCTGTATAAAAAATAAATTAATTACATTAAATTAAACAATTTTTTAAAAAAAGAAAAACCAAGAATTACTTTCTTACTCAGGTTCACATTCACATTAAAATTTTCTAGAGCTTCGATATTAAAATTAACATCTTTCCATTGAAATAATTAAAATAATGTGAAACTGCAATGTTGCTATAAAAAATTACTAATATTACCAGAGTTGATGTGAATGTAATTGGTATAGTAATTTGGAAAGTACGTAGCAGTACTTAGTGAAACTAAGAATGTGTATTTCCTAGAACTCTAAAATTCCACTCCTGGGTATTTACACTTCAAAGAAACTCTCACATGGGAGCACAAAGAAACATAAAGAACATTTATCACCAATATTGGAAGCCAACCTCATAGTCGTTCTAGGGAAAATGATAAATAAAATGCGGTAGATACCTAAGATGGAATATTGTACAGAAGTAAGGAAAAAATTAACAAGATTTACTTATAGCAACATGGATGAGTCCTCAAAACATATTACATGCAAGAAAGTAAGAAACAGAATGAGGTACATCAGAAGTAAAAACAAAATTTTAAATGAACAGATGTAAATCAATGCCATATCTTATTTACAAATATGTATGCAAATTAGCATATTAAACTTATAGATAAATACACTGAAGGGTAAAAACTCATGTTAAGATGGAAATAGATTTTGGAAAGGAAGAAGAAAAGAAAATGGTATAAAGAAGTAGAAATGCATTAAGTAGCTAACCAGGGGCTTTAAACAGAATGAAAATAATAGCATATAATGAACTGAGACAAATAAGACAATTCTATACAACATATTAACAAATATCAGGTTAGGATATGGAGAAGAATGAAGAGACATTCAATACGCACAAGTCCTCAAAATTATGGCACTCTATTTTCATTCCAGGATGATCATCAAGTAAATGTTCAATAAACAAGTTTTAAAAAAAAAAAATCACAGGTCCCAAACCAAAGAAGACTGTCCCAGACTAAACTGAGCATCTTATGGGGTAAGCTTAGATAGCTGAACCTAGCACATGGTCTCTACTTTGCAATTAAACTCTAAGGCCTATAATTATACCTAAACTAATTTATGCCTTGATATAATTTTATCCTTTGATATAATTTTATGCCTTTTTTGCTTTTCTAGGATGCCTTTCTGAGATGCATACAATTTTACCAAACACTCACCTAGGATGATGTTTTTTTAAGAAGCTAGTGGATTAAAAGACCATTATACTTTCTGAACAAGCATATGGACAGTAAGGCAAGCAGATATTAAAGGGTGAAGGAGTTTTCTGGCCCTTCCTCAATTTATTTATTTATTTATTTATTTATATATTTATTTATTTATTTACTGCCTCAACACCTTCACTAGAAGTGTAAGAAATTTACATAAATTTCAGAAAACACTATAACAAGTGCTAATATGAAACTTTCTCCAACTTTGTGAAGTTTGCACTTGTTAAACACAAAACATTAAAATAAATAATGTTCCAATTATGAAAATAAAAACTCTAATTACTTAATAATTTACCAGTGAAAACTGGTAATATTTTAAAAATTATTGCCATTGAACATATTACCTTACCCTTCTTTTGGTTTTGAGAGGAAAAATGAAATAATGAAAATATATAGAGAATAATTTCATTTCATTTATATCTCTTCAGTTTAGTAAACTTGCAATTTAGACAATATTAATTTACTTGAAGAAAGATGACCTATAAAGTTATCTGGTTTTAACTGGCATGTTTACAATGTCGAGCAATCAAATATTCTGAAATTACTTCCTTGAAAGGAAAACTTAGTCATCACTGTGCGAACATTGCGGTCTCTAGGGTAAAGACAGAAAGGAACTTTCCATACAGATGAATATCTAATTTATTTGGCTATTAGGCAACTCTCAGCTTCGACTTATTTTATCTAAAAAGGTGAGAGAAACAGTTATTATGTAGAATTTCAAAAAATAAAAATTATCAGAGCCATTTAATCTTCCATTTTCCATAAGTAGAGCTTATTAATTATTTCTTTCATGGACTGAGCCTTTGGTTTGTCTCCAAAAAGTCATTATCAAACTCAAGATCATCTAGAATTTCTCACTGGCAGCTTCTAAGAGTTTATAGTTTTTCATTTTACATTTAGGTTTATGATCCATTTTGAGTGATTTTTGTGAAGGGTGTAAATTCTGTGTCTGGTGTTTTTTGTTTGTTTGTTTGTTTTTTTGCTTGTGGATGTCCAGTTGTTCTACTGCCATTCATTCTATTGTATTGCCTTTGCTCCTTTGTCAAATATCAGTTGACTATATTTGTGTGAGTCTATTCCTGGGCTCTCTATTCTCTTTAGTTGTTTTATTGTCTATGCTTTCACCAATACTACACTGTCTTTATTACTGTAGTTTTATAGTAAGACTTGAGGATGAATAATGTCAGTCCTCCAATTTTGTTCTTCTCCTTCAAAATCATGTTGCCATCTTGGGTCTTCTGCACTTCCATATAAACATTAGCATCAGATAGTCTATATTCACAAAATAACCTGCTAGCATTGATTGAAACTGCAATAAATCTATAGATCAGGTTAAGAAGAACTGACATCTTGACAATATTGTCTTCCTATTCATGAACATGGCATATCACTCCATTTAGTGAGTTCTTTTTTAATTTCTTTCATCAGAGTTTTATAGTTTTTCTAATACAAATCTTGTATTTTTTTTTTAGATTTATAATTAAATTTTTTTTTCTTTGGATGCTAATATAAATGGTAATGGTTTTTTTTCAAATTCCACTTTTCACTACTGGTACATAGGAAGGTAATGACCTTTCTGTAGTAACTTTGTACCCTGAAACCTTGCTATAATTGCTTATTAGCTTCAGGAGGTTTTGGTTGTTGTTGATCCTTTGAGATTTTCTACATCAATCATGTCATTTGTGAACAAGAAAGTTTAATTCTTCCTTCTCAATCTGTATATATTTTATTTCCTATTTTGTCTTATTGCCTTAGCTAGGACTTCCAATACAATGTTGAAAAAGAGTGGTAAGAGGGCACGTCCTTGCTTTGTTTCTCATCTTAGTGGGAAAGTTTTTAATTTCTCAACATCATGTATGATGTTAACTGTAAGTTTTTTTGTAGATGTTCCTAATCAAGTCAAGAAAGTTTCCCTCTATTCCTAGTTTGCTGAAAGTTTTATTACAAATATGTTTTTATTTTGCCAAATGCTTTTTTTTGCATGTATTAATATGATTATGTACTTTTTCTTCTTTAGACTATTGATGTGAGAGATTACAATACTTTATTTCAAACCAATCTTGCATGCTTCAAATAAATTCCACCTTGCCATGAGGTATGATTCTTTTTATATATTGATGAACTGGATTTGCTTGTATTTTCTTGAGGATTTTTGCATCTATGTTCTTGAGAGGCATTGGTCTGTAATTTTCTCTTCTTGCAATGTCTTTGGCCAGTTTTTGTATTAGAGTAGTGCTGGTCTCATAGAATGAGTTAGAAAGTACTCCTTCTTCTATCTTCTGGAAGAGAGTATAGAGTATTGGTTTAATTTCTTCCTTAAATGTATGGTACAATTCACCAGTGAACCCATCTGGCCTGGTGCTTTCTGCTTTGGAAGGTTAATTATTGATTCAATTTTAAAAATAGATAAAGGGCTACTAAGATTGTCAATTTCTCCTTGTAAATTGTGATAGTTTGTGTCTTTCAAGGAATTGGTCCATTTCATTTAGGTTTAAAATTTTGTGGAGATGACTTGTTCATAGTTTCCCAGTATCCTTCTATAAATATCCATGGGATCTGTAGTGATGTTCTCTTTTTCATTTCTGATCTTAGTAATTTGTGTCATCTTTCTTTTTTTCTTAGTTGCCTGACTAGAGGCTTATTGATCTTTTCAAAGAACCAGCTTTTGGTTTTGTTTATTTTCTCTATTGATTTCTTATTTTCAATTTTATTTATTTCTGTTCTTTTTATTATTTCTTTTTTATGCTTACTTTAGATTTAATTTGCTCTTCTTTTTCTAGTTTTCTAAGGTGGATACTTAGATTACTGATTTTAGATATCACTTCTAATTATGCAGGCACTCCTATATATTTCCCTCTATGTAATATTTTTGCAGCGTCCATCAAATTTTGATGTTTTGTTTTCATTTTCATGTAGTTCAAATATTTTAAAATTCTCTTTATTCAGATTTATTCTTTGATCCATGTGTTATTTTTAAGTGAGTTGTTTAATAACCACATATTTTGGGATTCCCCACATACTTCTTTCCTTAAATACTAGTTTAATTCCATTATGGTCTGAGAGTGTAAACTGTACAATTTCTATTCTTCTATATTTGTAAAGGTGTATTTTATGGCCCAGGATGTGTTCTATCTTGGTGAACATACTGTGTGAGCGTGAGAAAAATGTTTATTTTGATGTTGTTGGATGAATTAGTCTATAAATGTCAATTAGATCCAGTTGATTGTTGTCGCTTTGAGTTCAACTTATGTCCTTACTGATTTTCTGCCTATAAGATCTGTCTATTGCTGATAGAATACTGTTGATATCTACAGCTATAATAGGGGATTTATCTATTTTTCCTCTCAGTTTTATCAATTTTTTTAAAAAAACTCACATTTTTTTTAGGTGCATAGACATTAAGAATTGTTATACATTTTTAGAGAATTGACCCCTTTATCATTATGTAACATTCTTCTTTATTTCTGATGAGTTTTCTTGTTCTGAATTCTGTTCTGTCTAAAATAAATATAGCTACTCCAGCTTTCTTTGATTTTGTTAATATGATTTATCTTCCTCCATTGTTTTGCTTTCAATATATAAGCATCTTCATATTTAAAGTGGGTTTCTTGTAGACCATATTAATTGAGTATTGTTTTTTCACCCGCTCTAACAATCTCTTTCATTGGTGCATATAGACCATTGACATTTAAAGTGATTACTGATAATATTTCCTTTTAAAAACCAATGTATAAGACACTTTTTAAAACTAAGATCATTAATATATATAGAGATAAAAGTATAAAATAAATTACACATATATTTTTAGCTAAAAAATAAAATATTATCTACTAGAAACACTACATCTTGATAAATTTCTTACTGAAATTCCAATCTGTCTGGAGCACTTTGATGTGAAATATCTGCATCTTGAAAAACGTGGCAAGCAAGACATGATACGAAGGCAAGCATTAGTAGATCCATTTGTGAAAATTTTTCTCTCACGCCCAGAATCAACAGCACTTGTAAAGCAAAATAGCCAGTATACTTTTATGAGATTAAAATGAAATTGTTGCCTTTTTTACAAAGATGGGGATGGAAGACAGAGAATATAAGCATCTGCTATTCCCAAATTTAAATCCACTAAAAAATCTTCAAAGGACAACAAGCCTGTGGTGAATGGCGACCCTCATAGGCACAAAAAGATTACGTCAGGAAATGCCACTGAGACACTTTGACTTGGGTAGACCTGGAATCTCAAAAAATATCCAGTTGAGGTATAACTTACCACTAGCCATCATCCACATCTCCTTGGTTTTGGTTTTAGCTATGAAAATACACAGTAATTACCTGGGGTTTGTAATGAGCATTGAGGCCAACAAGTAGCAGATGGATCAGGTTGAAGAAGCTCAGTGACTATTGTTAGGCTATACTCTGCTAAGGCCTGACAGAGAGAAGCCATTATCTGTCATTAACTTGTTCCAGGAGCATGAAGCTAGGCTCACCCAAACCACTGCCAAACCAACCAACAAACAACAAAACAATAACCCAAATTCTGGCTTCTTATTTCTCCAGTGATGATATTCTTAAAATGTTGGGCTCATTACAAAACCGGAAGTAAAACAAATTATACAACAACATAAGAAAACAATCATACTAATACATTTATTTATTCCTGTAGAGAGATATATAAATTCATAAAAATAATTTTATATATTGATGCATCCATATTTAATGTATATATAAGATTATATTTGGGGGAGGTCTAGTCAAGAAAGCTGTGTAGGAGTATCCTGAGCACACCTCCAATGGACACAACAAATCTACAATTACATATGGAATAATTTCCTCTGATAAAAACTGAAAGCTGGATGAACAGAGCCTC
This sequence comes from Balaenoptera borealis, assembly GCF_965194805.1. Classification (NCBI taxonomy): domain Eukaryota; kingdom Metazoa; phylum Chordata; class Mammalia; order Artiodactyla; family Balaenopteridae; genus Balaenoptera; species Balaenoptera borealis. The sequence goes on from NC_138865.1 coordinate 61,335,911, forward strand.
TACAACTAAGGATAAAAGGGTGCCACTGAGACAGTAGGAGAGGCAGAGATGCAGTCTTGCCAAAGAAAAAAACCCAGCCCAGGCACAGTGATCCACAAGTGGGAAGGAATTCAAAGATACAAAACATTTCCCAGAGGAGTGAGGGGTTTGTTCTCCCCATCAAGCACCTCAACCCTTAGATCTGGTAAAGGAGTGGCCAGCCCCAAAATCTATGGCTTTGAAAACCAACAGGCATTACAACCAGAAAAATCATAGAACTGTACAGAATGGAAAACCTGCTTTTAAAGGGCTTGTGTACTGACTTACTGATCCCAGAACTCAATGCAAAAACACTAGATTGAAAAGCGCCTATTCTATATCAGGAGGAGACCCACTTACTAATATTAAAGCATATGCTGGAGACATATGTTCGAACTCTTTCCAGGGACGAAGACACTGGAAGAATCAATCTTTGCAATCTCATTCTACATTGTTAATACCAGCACTGGTGAGTGCCATCTTGGAACTCTTTCTCTAAACTGATAGAGTTGGAGGGAAGGCCCTGCTGAAAGCCCCCCCACCAATTGCATATTGGCTGTGGGCTATAGCCAGGCCAGCTGAGAACTTCACCCACCCCACATGGCAGCTGCAGCTCCACGTAAGCAGGTAGCCATGTGCAGCCCACACAGGAGATGCCCTTGAGTACCTATCTCTGGTGGCCATGGAGGATGATGTATCATGGCCCCACTGGACAACTCCCACACAAGTCTTCTCCATCAATTCTGAGAGAGGTAATTGATTCACATAATACAAAGAAACAAACACTGAGGGTCAGACAAAATAAGGAGACAGAGGAATGTATTCCAAATGAAAGAACAAGACTAAAACTCAGAAAAAGGCTCTAATGAAAAGGACATAAGCAATCCACCCAATAAAGAGTTCAAAATAATGGTGATAAAGATGCTCACCAAACTTGGGAGAAGAATGGATGAACATGGTGAGATATTGAACAAAGAGACAGAAAATATAAGAATGTTCCAAAGAGAAGTTACAGGCTGAGGTATACAATAACTGAACCGAAAGATATACTAGAAGGGTCCAACAGGATACTGGATGAAGCAAATGACTGGATCGGCAAGCTGGAAGACAAAGCAATAGACTTCACCCAGACAGCCCAAAAAGAAAATAAATAATTTTTAAAAGTGAAGATAACTTAAGGATCTATGGTAGAACATCAAGTGGAGTAACATTTGCATTATAGGGGTTCCAGAAGGATAAGAGAGAGAGAAAGGGCCAGAAAACTTATTTGAATATATAATGGCTTAAAAAATTTCATAATTTGGAGAAGGAACCGGACATCCAGTTCCAGGAATCCCAGAGAGTTACAAATAAGACAAACCCAAAGAGATCCACATCAAGACACAACATAATTAAAATGGTAAAAGTTAAAGAAAAAAAAAAAATCTTAAAAGCAGCAAGACAAAAACAACTAGTTATATACAAGGGGAAACCCCATAAGGCAATGAGCAGACTTTTCAGCAGAAAATTTGCAGGTCAGAAGAGAGTGGTATGGCATACTCAAAGTGCTAAGAGGAAAAACCTTCCAACCAAGAATTCTCTACTCTGCAAGGTTATCATTGAGAATTAAAGGAGCGATTAAGAGTTTTTCAGATAAGCACTAAAGGAGTTCATCACCATAAAACCAACCTTACAAGTAATGTTAAAAGGACTTCTTTAAGCTAAAAGAGGGGGGGGGGTACTAATTAAAATAAGAAAACATCCAATATCACTGGAAAAGGTAAATATATAGTAAAGATAATGGATCAGTCACTTATAAAGCAAGTAAGAATGTTAAAAGACAAAAAAAGTTATCTTTAAAACTACAATAATTAGTTAAGAAGTAAATAAAATAAAAAGATGTAAAATGTGACATCAAAAATATAAAATGTGGGACTGGGGGAGTAAAAACATAAAGTTTGGAATGTGTTCAAACTTAAGTTGCTTTCAACTTTAAACAAATTGTTATATACAAAGGATGTTACATGTGAACCTCATGGTAACCATAAAGCAAAAACTTATAGTAAATACACAAAAGAAAATGAGGAAGAAATCTAAATATAACATTAAAGAAAGCCATTAAACCACAAGGGAAGAGAGAAAGAGAAGAAGGGACCAGAAAGAACTATGAAAACAGCCAAAAAACAAGTAACAAAATGGCAATAAGTGCATATCTATAAATAACTACTCTGAATGTAAATGGACTAAATTCTCCAATCAAAAGGCATCGAGTGGCTGAATGGAAAATAAATAAGATCCATCTATATGCTGCCTACAAGAGACTCACTTCAGAAGTAAGGACTTACACAGACTGTAAGTGAAGGGAATGTGAAAAATACTCCATGCAAATGGAAATGAAAAGAAATCTCGGATAACCATACTCATATCAAACAAAATAGACTTTAGAACAGAGACTGTAACAAAAGAAAAAGAATGGCATTGCATATGATAAGGGGGTCAATCTAAGAAGAGGATATAACATTCATAAATATTTATGTACTCAACATAGGGGCACCAAAATACATAAAGCAAATATTAACAGGCTTAAAGGGAGAGATTGACAGCAATACAATAATACTAAGGGATTTTTTAACGTCCCACTTACATCAATGGATAGATCATCAAGACAGAAGATTCATAAGGTAATAGTGGTCCAAACAAAATATTAGACAACATATACTTAATAGACTTATACAGAAAATTCCATCCAAAAGCAGAATACAAGAATACACATTCTTCTCAAGAGCACATGGAATATTCTCCAGGATAGATTCATATTAGGCCACAAAACAAGTCTTAATAAATTCAAAAAGATTTAAATCATATCCAGCATCCTTTCTGACCCAAATGGAATGAAACAGAAATCAATTACAAGAAGAAAATGAGAGAAAAAACAAAAATGTGGCGATTAAGCAACATGCAATTGAACAACAAATGGATTATCAAAGAAATCAAAGGAGAAATCAAAATATATCTAGAGACAAAAGAAAACAGAAATACAACATACCAAAATCTATGGGATTCAGCTCAAGTGGTCCTAAGAGGGAAGTGTATAGCAATATAGGCCTACCTCAAGAAACAAGAAAAATCTCAAATAAACAAACTTTATACCTAAAGGGACTAGAAAAAGAAGAGCAAATGAAGCCCAATGTTAGTAGTAGGAAGAAACTAATAAAGATTCAATTGGAAATAAGTGAAATAGAAACTAAAAAACAACAGAAAAAAATCAATGAAACTAAGAGCTGGTTCTTTGAAAAGATACACAAAATTGACTATTCTTTAGCTAGACTAACCAAGAAGTAAAGAGAATTCGAAAAAAAGAAATTAGAAATTAAAGTGGAGAAATTATAACTGAGATCACAGAAATAGAAAGGATTATAAGAAACTACTACAAGCATTTATGCACCAACAAACTGGACAATCTAGGAGAAATGTATACATTCCTAAAAACATACAGTCTTCCAAGACTGACCGGGGAAGAAATATAAAATTGAAACAATCAAAAACCTCCCAATAAACAAAATTCTAGGACCAGATGGCGTCATAGGTGAATTGCACTAAACATTCAAAGAAGTGCACGCTTCTGATGGTTCAACTTTCATAAGCCATTTTGCCTATTAATGAAGGTCTCATCCAGGGATCTTAGCTTGTGTCAGGAAAGTTGCTTCAAAGAGGTAGGCAGTCATTCTCCAAACAACTGAAAGCGAGCACAAGTCTGTGTGAATGCTCATTTAGAGACGAATGCCTTATAATTTAAAATTACATATATTGGAAACCTAGTCAGTACTTCCAATTCTGAGCTCCAAGGTGAAAATCACTAGGCTAGTTGGTCTAAAATTCAGGCGTTGATTTGCAAGACAGCCACTTTGCACATGACCATTTTGTGGGAGTCCTCCTTGAATATTAGCAACTGGTTTATATACTTAATGATGGTAACTGTCTCTCACGAGCAATGCTGATGGGCTAGAGAATTTGTGCATGGTATTGTATCTGTGTGGTACTATTTTTAATGTATTAAATTATTCTTTGTATTTCAGTTTATGTTTTGAATTTCATAAAGTAACGCATATTTCTGAATCAGCACATTAAATGTATTTTCATTTTAATATCGTTTTTTACGAGGTGGCAAATAAATATAAAGCCTCAAAACAGAGAAAAAAGTCACATTTAAAGAGGTTTATAAGCCAAAATATCCTTGGGGTTGATACTTCTCAACATATGAAGATATGCATAAGATGTGACAAAACTTCTTAACTAATAGAAAACACATTATTCTTTGTCTTAAAATAACCTGTGAAATATTATAAAGAGAAATCTGCAGTAAGACATATTAACTATAGAGTATGTTCTACAGGGAGATCAAAGAGCTGTGAAAGCATACTGACAGATATATTTCCTTTATCGAAAAAAATGTGTTTAACTCAAGTGCTAATAAAACTCATATTCCTGGGATTCAGTATTCCATAAAAATATCAATGTATATGAGAAATATCCATAGATATTTAAACATTGGAATCATTCAAATTTTACATAAATGTTTATTACAAATTTAGTATAGAGATGATAAAATAAGTAACATCTATTTTGTTTATATTAATGTTTATAAACACTTGTGAAAGCAAATATTAATTTAAGGTATTGGTGCTTGTACCCTTTCATGAACCTATTAAACCACTTCTTGTAAGTGGAAATGGAAAAAGATTGTCTTAAATATGACCATTGAATTGAGACATTTGGAATTCAAACCGTCATCCTCCTAAAATATCATTTCAACATGTGCCCTTTACAAAATTGTATGTTTTTAATCTCAAAAAAGAATGGTCCTTAGAATTAGATTTTATGTTACTTGCTATGAAACGTTTAAACTATATTTGTACCCTCTTTATTTTCTTCTCTATTTAATATATTTCACATCTTAAATACTTTTTTAAAAACCTACATTGTTGACAACCGTATTGTCTTAACTCTAAAACCTCACTGAAAGGTCTTTACAGTGTAACTGTCTTTCTCCATCATCTGCTGTATACTTAATCCCAATAATTAGATTGCTTTGCCTATTGATCTAATAAATTCGCTTGTGAAAGTGACCAATGAACTATCATTTTTTCTTGATAATTCTACATTATGTGACGTCCCTCACTTCATCTATTAAAATATCTCCCTGTGTAATTTCAGGTAGTACTATCAAAGCTGTTCAACAGAGTGCGTTAGAGATATTTCTAGAGCCCCAATTCAGCTACACTTAATACAAAATATCTACATTTAGTTACTTTAGCTTAAATTCATACAGTCTCTTTTAAAATATTTATAAAATGGAAATAAAAATATTTCTCACATGGGGTTTTTGTCATGACTACATAATTAAATGTATAAAAAGTCCCTGGGGCAGGGATTGACACAGGGTAAATATTTTCTATATTATCATCTCTGTTGTTTTCCCTGTTATTACTGTACTAACTCTTTGTATCCTAGGATATCTTCTTTCTTTCCTAATATTCCTACTTTAAGGACACCTGACAAGTTTTATTCCTAGGCTTCCTTTCTTTTTCCCATGTATTTTCCTTCACTCAAGGTCAAACATGAACAGCTGTAATACCAAGTACAGTTTACCCTTGAACAATTCATGGGTTGCAGGCATTGACCCTTCAGTGCAGTCATGTATAACTTATATTTGGCCTTCCATAACTGTAGTTCCACAGACACAAATTTAAACAACCATGGATTAAACCAACATGAATTATGTGGTACTGTAGTATTTATTACTGAAAAAATTCACATAGAAGTGGACCTGTGCATTTCAAACCCATGTTGTTCAAGAGTCAACTGTATATACTTCTATCTTTGGTTTGTTATCAATAATCCAGGTTTAAATATTTTATTTTCTTCAAAGTATTTCTACTTTAGAAGAATTAAATTTTCTTCAAAGAGATTTTCTAGCTTAGATTTACACTGTCCAAAACCCTTTGGAAATGTCAACCTAGTGTAACAGAATTTGGGAATTTCTTGACTAATTGTGAAGTCAAGTGTTCTAAAAAATGCTTATTGTTCAACAGGAAGACGGAAATAACTGGTTAAATCTGGTACTGTGATCATCTGCTGAAGTGTGAAAAAGATTTTGCAGAACTTCAGTCATCTGAGGAGAGTCAATTAGTACCTAAACTACAATTACATAACTAAAATATGGCTGTATATTTCTAGATTTAGATTAGATTAAATTAAGCTAAACCTACTTTAAAGAATTACACAGCATGCCTAATCACTGATCACATTTCGAATTACCATATTAGACTGAAAACAAGATCACACCATTTAAAGCAAAATAAATAATAATGTGTGAAAACAGTGGCTATCAATAAAACTAAACATTTATTTTGATTGATTAATTTTAATGGGCATGTGACACTCAACAAAATAGAGCTCAAAGAGTTAACACCATATAAAATTCATAGTTCTCATTCAGTGAAATGAGGCAAATCTTGACTTGAGCTTGCAAAATGTAAAAAGAACAGATACCTTGAAAAAATAGAAAAAATATATATACACTACTTGTATTCCATTAAATTTTTAAACTAATAAAGTTAAATATTTTCACTAACAACTTTTCTAGCTCTTCCTTGCTATAGTGCAGAGAGGACTTCTTCAAAACTCTTGAGTGTTTAAAATAAAATACTATGTGTAAAGATATCAATACATGATAAATGGAAATTCACTTTATATCCTACTTTCATATAAAAACTCTACATAAATGATAAATGACATTATTCAACATAGGCTTAATAATGAGAAAATGTATTTGAAAAATTACATTTTACTAGAGGAAAAGGCACTCTGAGTTTCAGCAACATAATAAGGGAGATGTAGCTAGATTTGAACACACCAGAACAAGTAGAGGGTTAACAAAAATGGTGGGGGAATTAGACATACAATATAGGCACTTTAGTGGAAGGCAGACCAGTATTTAAGACACCACAATCTATCTCTCTCTGTGTATTTATATTTAAATATCAGGTAAATGTATGAAAGACTATCTGCTTATCTGCTATAAAAGAAAATCCCTAGAGTAGGATCACAGTTTATAAATGTATTTTTGGGCAGGGGGAGGAAGTGTTGAGGTGATGAACTATACAGACATCCACTGACTGGGACAGTGGGTCTATCATGTCATTCATCACAGAAAACAAGGAGATTGGTAGTTGTAGAATAAAGGTACTAGATTTGTCATTTGAGAGAAATGAAAATGTATCTTTTCTAGCATCTAGCTTGTTCTAATGTTTGAGGCAAGTACCACTAGGCCTTTATCAACTGCATACTTCCAACTTAATGTATTAATAGTAGACAGAAGTGATTTAGCTCAATTTGGAGTTTTTCATCCATGTTGCCACAGGAACCGAATTGGCAGATAAATTTACAATATTTTTTTTTAACTATTATCCTTCAACTGAGGTTTGTAAAAATTCTATTTTCATATTTCAGAAGGCAAAATATAAGTGATATGTAAGATAAAAAAACTACAAGAGTCTTTATGTGATTCTGGCCCCTTGTTTCACTTTTTTGCCAAAATCATTGAGAGGGACCCTTGGTCTAAAGTATGAAATACTGAACTGAGCCATTCCTATAGAAAGAGCCCTAAGCCTGATATGGGGGAGTTACAAGAAGTAAGATAAAGAAAAAAAAAAACATTTGGCAATATTCACACCCATTCATGATAAAAATCTTTAGCAAATACAAATAGAAGGAAGCATTGCTAACTAAATAAAGAGAATATTTGTAAAACCTACAGCTAATACCTTGAGGAGAGACTGAGTATGTTGCCTTTCATACTGGGGCCAAGGAAAGGAAGCCTTATCATTACTTATGTTCAAACTTGTACTGGGGAAACTAGGAAGTTCAAATAGGCAAAAACACATAAATAAAAGTAATAAAGATGAGACAGGAAGAACCAAAATTCTAATTATTTAGCAACAGCATCATTGTATATGTAGACAACACTGTAGAATCAACAGCAATCTAAAGTAAACCAATTTATCAGAATCAAGACATACAAGAAAAACATACAAGATTAAGCCATAAAAGAAAAAAAATATATGATCTATATATTAGTCACAACTGAAATATAAAGTTAAACAATTATTTAAAATAGCCTCAAAAAATCAAATAATTGGCAATTAATTTTTCAAAATTTAAACTCTTTGTCTTGAAATCTATAAAATACTGTTGACAAAACTCTACAGAAGCCTAACTATATGAAGAGATATACTATACTCATGGATTGGAGGATTCAACATTATTATATCTATTCTTCAATATTGTTTTATAGATTCAATGCACTCATAATTAAATTCTAACAGACTTTTTTTAAAAAACTGACATGTTCATTTTAAGTTTGATAAGGAAATGCAAAGGACCTAAAATATCTTTAACATTATATAATCAAAAATAAAATTAGAGGGTTTAAATCACTTCATTTCAAGCCTTGGTACAAAGTTTCATTAAGACGGTGTAGTATCACAAAAAATATAAAAATAAAGTTTTGAAATTGCATACAGTGTCCAAAAATAGATCCATACAAAAATATTGAATTGCTTCCCAATGTAGTCACTAAGTAATGAATCCCTTATATAATTTATTAAATGTAAGAAGCTCAACTAAAAGAGTCCATACTGTATTTATATGAAGTCCAAGAACAATCAAAACTATTTAATGTGACAAAAATTAGAAAGTTGCTGAGTCAAAGTAAAGTAAACTAAAAAGGGGCATGACAAAATTTTCTTATTTTATGTGGTGGTACAAGGGTGTAGACAAACGTCACAACTCATCAAACTGAACACTTAGGATCTTTGAATTTTGTTCTATGTTAATTATATTTCAGTAAAATGTAATTAGAAAACAGATTCATAAGGATAACGATGTGAGTGTATAGAAAGTGCAGTACCACTGGTCTGAAATGTTCTTTTGTAAATTGCTTAAGATAAAGCTAATGAAGTAGGCAAAGCCCTGATAATGATTTTGCTTGCAAATTCTCCTAAGAGATTCGAATTTAATCTTGTAAGCTTGAGAAGAAATTGAAGGATTTTATGTAAAGAAGTGACCTGATGGGTTTAGACTCTTAGAAAGATCACTTGGGCATCTGACATGATAGGAACAAAATGATACTGTACATGAATTAGTATTGTCAGTTGGCTACTGTGATAAGAAATAATGAGGACCTGAATTTGAGAAGCACCAGTGGCAATGTAAAATAAAAGTAGATATTTAGAAGTCCAAAAGAATGAAAGTTGCATGTAGTGAGTTAGGTGGCTGTCGAAGCTACTTTTTGGGTTTCTGGCTAAAGAAGAGGTTTCTTCAACAGGATAGGAAAATTAGAGAAAGCGCTTCTCTGGAGGAGATAATTTGTTTAATTTGGGGATGTTGAAATTGGTATGTCCGAGAAACATGTAGGTAAAAAAAAGTCTAGCAAATGACAATTAAGTGAATTTTTACCTTTAGATAAGAGTTTTTGCTTGGGCTATATTTTTTGGAGTCCTAAACATACAGGTGTAAAAGCATACATGTAAAAGCATGGAGTTTTACAGATATCGTCAATCACTTCCAACCACACCTGTTACTAAACAAGTTGAATTGATTACTCTTCGCAGCAAAGGATTCCACACACCATGGGGAACCATGGACCACCTCAGTAAGTGGATGTTAAAAAGACTTATTAAAGGATCTGGACTTGTGTTACGTGAGTATGGGGAAGATTAATGACAGCAGTCATTTTCTCTGTATGAGATGGTGTTGGGCAGTAAAGGGAAAACTATGATTAGGTATCTTTAAAAATCTTATCTATAGGGAAGGGAGATTAGAGCTTCACTAAAGTTGTAATTGGTAAAGGAACAACCAGTCACTCATTTTAGCTATGGTAGAGGTATACCTGGCATTTTGTGGCATGGAAAATACTCCAGTTTTACCTGTGTTCAGGCATCCCTGTAAGTGTTTTTACTTTTGTCTTGATTCATTATGGTCACAGAGTAGCTTTATCTGATCTTGCTGTTCTATGAAATTGTTTCTGCTCAGCAAGAGAATACCAGGACCTAACTGTGAGTGCCAAACCATAGTAATACCAGGGTCTGAATGACAGCGCCAGCCAAGCTCCTGCATATCAGGCACTGGTTTGTCTTTCTCAATATGTATCTCAACTAGGTAGATGGTGATTGGGATTGAAGGAGTGCCAAACCAGAATTTTCAGGAATACTAGTACTTAATACATTTTTAAGAGAAGGTATAATTGAAGAGATTGGGGAAAATAACCTGAAGTTTTCAGAAAGAAAAGGGTGGAATCACGGGAAACAAAGAAACCTTTCAAGAATGGGGCTGGGGGCTTCCCTGGTGGTGCGGTGGTTGAGAATCTGCCTGCCAATGCAGGGGACACGGGTTCGAGCCCTGCTCTGGGAACATCCCACATGCCGCGGAGCGACTGGGTCCGTGAGCCACAACTACTGAGCCTGCGCGTCTGGAGCCTGTGCTCCGCAACGGGAGAGGCAGCGATAGTGAGAGGCCCGCGCACCGCGATGAAGAGTGGCCCCCGCTTGCTGCAACTAGAGAAAGCCCTCGCATAGAAATGAAGACCCAACACAGCCAAAAATAAATAAAAATTAAAATTAAAAAAGAAAAAAAGAAAAAAAAAAAAAAGAATGGGGCTGGTATCCAGAGAGCCTATGCACTGTTTAATGGCTAAAAACTTGCTAGGATATTTTGTAAGTATTAGTTATTTTTAAAAATCAGTTTCAGTGGGAAAGAAGGTGTTTGTGTTTGTGTTTGTGAGGAGGGGAAGACTTGAAAACACTGAGGCATACATAACACATTTTAATAATTAGTTCCCAATAGTCATGATAGAGTCATAGTGTTGTCCATGAAACCATTATTTCTTTAACTTTTTATAATCTTAAATATTTTTTAAGCTTATTAACATGTGAAAGTGTCCAGATTAATAACTAAGATATAAGAAGACAAAAACTATACTTTTGTACAAGTGAGATTCTTGCCAATATAGGTTACAGAATACATTTTTTAAGAACAGATATGATTCAAATAATTTAAAAATTGAATCAATGTTAAAAAAGTTACTTAAATCTAATAAAATGGTAAAGCATCCTAGACTAGAGTTACTGTGGTTCATCTGTATTAATTAGGAGATAAAGTCCAAAGCAGTTTAAAAAAAAGGATTACAGCTGAAGTCAAAGGACTTAGGCTGTGAAAGGAATCCTGGTTTTCCATACTATATTTAGCTCCACACTGGCACAGAGATTATAGCCAGGCTCAACCTGTTTCTTGTGATCACAGGGAAGTCATGCTAGATACCTGTAGTTCTACAGTCAATTGTCTGACCAAAAATCTGATTTCTAGTCAATCTAAGTACACTAGAAAACTCACACCAAACCATTCTGATCTGTAATTCTAACCCTAAATTCACTTGCTATTGTATAACATGTAAGGATTTAACACCCTGAGAAAGTATATAAGTGTAGTAAATCAAATCTATATCTTTAGTATTTTTATAAATTTAGCAACAAGTGTGGAAATTTGGTATTTAAAATACGTTTAAAATAATCTGACATTAAATAGGTACAGATATTTTTATTCCAAATAATAATACTTGTTAATTTATTTTAGACTAGTGATTTTAAGATAAAAATTTAGCTAACTTTGCAAACATAGAGTATTCAGGAAAACATAAATAACTGCATTTATAAATTTAATTTGTGGGATTTATTAGGACTATGTAAGTGTTTGAGTACAATATGTTTGTTAGAGAGAGTGCTTAAAATAAAACACACATATGCACTTTACAACATTTAGGGAAACAATTAAATTGATTTTTAAAATACTTAAAAGAGCATTTGTTGTTTGGCAGCTGAAGTTCAGAAAAAGAACATTTATAAATATATTTCATAATATTTAGTGAAACTTAATTAGCTACATAGTCAAAGTTCTCTTAAGTACAAATAAACTTTACAAAATTTATAAATAATGAGATATTTAAAATGAGTTTTCAAAGTTAAAATAATATTAGCGTTTGAATTCTTATTTACAAAATGTTATGTTGATTTTTAACTGAACGTTTCACAAGGACAAGTGCCATTCACATCCCTTCAATTAATAAATTGAAGGTGCAAATCAATATGGCCCCTAGCAAAAAAATCTTTGAGCAATGAATAACTGTTCTTTTTAAATTTGAACACATATATTTTTTTCTACCAGCATAATGTATTTGTGGAGTGTGTCTCACTTCTACACTTTTTTTCTTTGAGAGATATTACATGAAACAAATGATCTCTCAGCCTAAATGAAAATAGAATGCCAACAAATCTACTGATGTAAATTAAAAATTAACTCATACATCATCTTAAGACATTTTGCAAAAAACAAGAGTATAGATAGGGTACCTTCTCTTCCCAATGAAATACACTGGGAAAAATGATCCCTTAAAATAGGCCTTAAAAATTGTAGATTCCCTGACTTAAAATTATTTGTTGTTTGACAGAGCTTGTCAGTGTATGGTTAGAAGAGAGATATGTGAAAAAAACAAAATATGTGAAAGACTTTTTTAGAGGGCAAACAGGTCATTTGATTAAAGGGATATAATTTATGCAGTGCAAATCACAGCATGAGGAAGATACTCATGCTTAATTAGAAGAATTAAGCTAATTATATTTTTGTATATTTAAATAATCTTAATAATAAGTTTCTTGTATGCCTACATGTATATTAAAATATATTTAAATAAAATTAAAATGTGCTCAATGAGTGTTTTTTCCCAGATTTACTGAGATATAATTAATATATAACATTAAACAAGTTTAAGTTATACAATGTGATCATACACACACATACACACACACACACACACCCACATCAAAGTGATTACCACAATAAGATTAGTTAACACATCCATCACCTCACATGGTTATCTTTTTCTCTGTGTGGTGAGAACTTTTAGGATCTACTGTCAGTAACTTTCAAGTATACAATACAGTATTGTTAAGTTACCATGCTATACATTAGATCCTCAGAACTCAGTTATCTTATAACTGAATGTATATATCATTTGACCAGTAATGCCCATTTCCCTCATCCTGCTCCTGGCAACTACTAATCTGATTTCTGTTTCTATAATTTGTTTTTTTTAGATTCCACATATAAGTGAGATCATACAGTATTATTTCTTTCTGCCTAACACTGAATATTAAATCCAAGTATTTTTTTTTTCCATTTCCTGCTGAGAAAAAAAATACTTTCACTGGAATTATAACACTGCTTGTGTCACCAAAAGTCCTGCTGAAATATTTGGTACAGATAGGTGGGATACTGGGAAGTTGAAAAGTTGAAATGTCTTAATTTGAGTTGCTACTAAGTTTTTGTCAATCTCTTCAGGTACCTAGAGCTTGGGAGATTTATCTCCTAGCTTTCTCTTATCAAAAGTTTTAATATCGGACCCTTTCTGGAAATAGAACCAGAATTACACCAAAACACATAGACATTCTCTAATGATGAGCAGTCTACTTTGAGAGATACAAAGTTTTTTCCTCTCAAAAAATAGGGGGTTTTTGTTGACCATATTTGCTATTTTTTTAATAAAAGGAGACATCCAGTATTTTGTATGTCAGTTTTTGTTTCAAACATAAGCATTTTTTAAGGAACCCTAGGTCATTATTTTTTCATTTTTATCGGAGTACAGTTGATTTACAATGTTGTGTTAGTTTCTGCTGTACAAACAGCTGAATATAAGCGTTTTAGTCAACACATCCTCAATTTGTATCTCCAAAGATTTTGAAATAAAAGGAGCTCAGTTTAAATTATAAAATTTAAATGTGGAATCTCAATATTTTTATCTGTTTTTTTTGGATGTGTGCATTAAGAAATATACAGGTAACTGCTATTAAAATTGAAGGAATATCAGAGTGGAGACAGAGAAACATGAACTCTACACATCAGTTATATTTTTGATCTTTGGCTGTGCTTTTTTATCTAAAGAATCTAATACACATGTGTGCAAGTACATGCATACCCACCTATATTTCCATTTCATCCTTAAAAATCTGTGTAAACTTTGTAGAGTTTATGTATATGTATAAACAGTGTCACTCAGAAGACTTATATGTCACAAAAAATTTAGTTCAATATAAATGACTAAATTATCATGAAAACTTTATATTTCCTCTATATAATGACAATTAAAGCAAGGGTTTTATTAAGAATTGGGATGATAAGGCAGGTCAGAACCATGAAGGCAACAATTATTATCTTCTCTGAAGATGGCCTTTCCAAGCAATTTTAAACTCAATGCATTCCCTACCTTGTCCATATGCCCCTTTTTTAAAAAATTATTTCTTCTGAAATTACAATTATATTTGGATTTTGGACAGTGGGTTAACATTTTTACCCTTTTATTCATCTGTCTCTATTTGACACTCACTGACAAAACTCATTTGTAAGTAGAAGTGCTCAATTCCAAACTTTTCCAGGTAATTCTGTCTACTCACTAGACTTGAATACTCTTCAACTCAAGTGTGTGTTACACAGACCAGTCTCCAATCCCCACATTCCTATCTTCATCCTACTTAGCCTTAGTTGGCCTTGGTCATGCCTATGGACTTGTACTGATAAATACTGGTGTAATCTAGTGTGAGTGTACTAAATAACCATCAAATTTCCTTTTAAAAGTTGCAAATTGTCTTAGATAGATAAGTTGTTTATACAAATACCAGGTAATGAGCCCTTGTTTCATTCTATTTTATATGTCACAGTGTACATATAATTTATGAACAATCTGTTGACATTGCAAGACCTAGTTTTGTAGAATTTGAATTTATATCTATGGATATCAATACTTCAAATAATCTAAGGTCAAAAGTACAGATTTATTATTATCCTATACAATGGCAATCCTTACCTCATTGAAAATCAAATTATAATCCAAAAGTAAATTGATATCAAAGGAATAGTCTTCTTTTGAAATAAAACATCAATCCAAAATTGATATAGAAGATATTTTAGGCATGAGAGTATGTGATGGGTTTGAGTACATGTATATGTATACATACATATATGATTTATTTAATAAAGAAGATGACAACAAATCTGGAATTAGCTAACGAAATATTTAACATAAACTTGCAATTTAAAAAATAGAATTATCTAAGGAATAAATATACTGCATATTTTAACCTAGTAAAGCTTTTTTTATATTATATACATATATGTGCAATACATACATACACATATATTTGAGTATTGTATTTCTAAAACTGAAACTGGCTGGGTATTATTCATTCCCACAGACCAAGGAAATGACACTAATTTAGCAATTTTATTTAGCCTTTGAGCACTATCAGTGAGGCATCGTAAATCACTTATTTACTTATTTACTTTCATTCACCAAGTAATGTTGTACTTGAAAATATAAATACTACAAGATGTGGGAACATAAATATTCACAGTTTAGTAGAAAGTGAGGCAAACAAATAAATGCTATTGTCCATAAATACTGTAAGTAAGGTTATACACAAATGAAGAAAGTGGTAGAAAAGAGGGGGTGACTGGCTTTACTTGTGGGATATCAAAGAAAACAATAGAGACTATATTCCAAGGGAATTATGAAATATGAGTGGGGAACAAGCCCAAGGGAAAGGGTATTCTAGGTCTACACAAACCATTGAGTCAGCCAGATGTGTTCAAGAAATAACAAATTGTCTAATATACCAAAAGTAAATTGAGAAAAGAAGGCAGTTGGTAGCTGACAAGCCTTGACAGAAATATAGATATCAGATCAAGTATAACCTCATTTAGTGTACACAGGAGAGTACCATTTATTATACATGCAAATGAAATTCATTATATATTTTTAAAAAGGAAACACAGATTATATTTGGGTTTTATTCTTATCATATTAGCAGCATATTAGAGGATAGATGTGGATAGTATGTGCAAATATAGCTACATGATTTTTCAGGAATTATGAAAAATAAACAAAATAAATGTCAGAAGGAAATGGAAGAACATGTAACAGTTATGGCAGATATTAATGTACAGCCTTCCACAAATACATAGAGACTAAGACAGGAAAAGAAAAATAATACTTTTTAACACCTTTGTTGAAAACCAGTTGACCCTGTATGCATGGGCTTATTTCTGGGCTCTCTATTCTATTCCATTAGTCTATATGCCTGTCTTTATGCCAATACTAATCTGTTTTAATTACTATAGCTGTGTAATATTTTGAAATCAGGAGGTGTGATGCCTCCAGCTTTGTTCTTCTTTCTCAAGATTGCTTTGGCTGTTTTTGGTCTTTTGTGGCATCATAAAAATTTTAGGATTATTTTTTCTATTTCTGTAAAAAGTATCATTGGGATATTGATAAAAATTGCATTGAATCTATAGATAGTTTTGGGTAGTACGGACATTTTAACAATATTAATTCTTCTAATTCATGAACATGAGATAGCTTTACTTACTTGTGTCTTCCTTCATTTTTTCCATTAATGTTATGTAGTTTTCAATGTATAACTCTTTACGCTCATTGATTAAGTTTATCTCTCAGCATTTTATTCTATTTGATGCCATTGTAAATGGGAAAAGATAAGCTCTTCAACAAATGATGTTGTGAACACCGGATATTCACACGCAAAAGAATGAAATAAACCCTCATCATACACAATACACAAAGTCACCTCAAAATGGAATAAAGATTTAAATGTAAGATCTAAAATTCTTAGAAGAAAACATAGAGGACAAGCTTTATGACATTGGTCTACACAATGATTTTTTGTATGTCATCCCAAAAGCACAAGCAATGAAAGCAAAAATAAACAAGTTGGACTACATCAAAATAAAAAGCTTCTGTATGGCAAAGGAAACAAACAACAGAATGAAAGATAGTCTACAGAAAGGGAGAAAATATTTGCAAATTATATATATATATATATATGCTAAAGGTTAATATCCAAAATATATAAAGGACCTCTACAACTCAATAGCAAAAAAGAAACAAACAAACAAATATCCTGATTAAAAAATGGGTAAATTACTGAATAGATATTTCTCCAAAGAAGACATGCAAATGGCCAAAAGGTATGTGAAAAGATGCTCAACATAACTAGTCATTAGGGAAATGAAAATCAAAACAGCAAAGAGATATGAAAAATTTTTTAAGATAAGTGTTGGAAAGGATGTGGAGAAATTGGAACCCTTGTAAAATGTTGGTGGGAATGTACAATGGTGTGGCCACTACAGAAAAAGTAGTATAAAATTTCCTCTAAAATTAAAAATAGATTACCATATCATCCAGCAATCCCACTTCTAGGTATAATCCAAAATAATTTAAAGCCGATTTCTGAAGAATATCTGCATCCCCATGTTCATTATAGCATTATTCACTATAGCCAAGATGTGGAAACAACTAAATATCCATCAATGGATGAACTGATAAAGAAAATGAGGTATACACATACAATGCAATTATTCAGCCTTAAAAAATAAGGAAATCTGGCCATATGAAACAACATGGATGAACCTGAGGGACATTATGCTAAGTGAAACATGCCCATCACAGAAGGACAAATATTGCACGATTCCACTTATATAAGATATTTACAACAGTCAAACTCCTAGAAACAGAGTAGAAAGGTGGTTTCCAGGGGCTGGATGGAGGGGGAGTGGGAGTTGCTATTAAAAAGATATAGTTTCAGTTATACAAGATGAATAAGTTGTAGAGATCTACTGCACAACATTATTTCTATAGTTAACAACACTGTGTTGTGCAACTAAAATTTTGTTAAGAGAGTAGACCTCATGTCAAGTGTTCTTACCATAATTAAAAAAAAAAAATCAAAACATCATTTTAGACACACGTGTGCCTCTGCTCCCTCTGAACTCTAGTTAAATGAGGTAAAAGAAACAATAATATATGTACATGTGTACTGGCCAAGAGAACACAAAAGATGTCAACAAAATCCTGAGGATGGGAAAGTGAAGGACAAATGTTAAAAAAATTCATCGGAGCAGAGAAAGCCGAATCCTATATAATAAAAGAGGGAAAACCATAATTTTATTAAGAGGAACTCCAGAGACTCAGTAAATCTAGGTTCCAGATGTCTAGGAAAGAAATCGTATAATGTGAGACTGAAAACAGGATGGTTTAAACACTATATTAAGTTAGCTTATGAACCTCTCTCCAGCCCATGCAACCAGGTAATTGCCCCTTCAGCAGAAGACTTGAGAGTTAATGTCTGCAGAGAATGAACATCAAAGAATTTGGACTTACAGAAGCAAGGCAGACTAAGAGTGGACATGAGGTTCTGAACTGAAACCAGCTGAGTTCAATGAAACCTGAGCATATTGAGTGACCTGAGGTCCCTCTATTTTCCCAAATCATATCCCAAATTCTGACTAATTTGCTTAAAATCGCTAATAAGAATACTTGACTAAAACAGAAGATAACAGTAAAGTATAAATTTGTTTTTAGAAAAATATACAGTAAAACTCCTGTGTTTAAGTAGAAATGTTCATAATAGTTGAAGTATATTACACATACACACACACACTAATTTGGGTGAAATGCTAAAAATACTAAAGTATATGAACCTAAATAAAGCTGAAATAACCATATTTGGAATGGGTTTGCTGGTTCTCAAACATTAATGTTGTGGAAATCATAGTTGATTTCAACTTAAACATAAAACACCACTAAATGAACTTGAGGGTGTTATGAGTGGTTAAAATGTCATGGCTACTGAGAACTGAAATGAAGCAATAGTTATACTTCTAAAACAGCAATGAGTGCTCGCTTTGGCGGCACATATACTAAAGTTGGAACAATACAGAGAAGATTAGCATGGATGCTGCACAAGGATGACACGCAAATTAGCAAAGCGTTCCATATTTTTAAGCAGCAAGGGAAAAGCAACAAATATCGTACAAGGGAATCCCCAAAAAGGTTATCAGATGATCTTTCAGCAGAAACTCTGCAGGCCAGAAAGGAGTGGCAGGATACATTCAAAGTGATGAAAGGGAAAAACCTACAACCAAGATTACTCTACCCAGCAAGGCTCTCATTCAGATTTGATGGAGAAATCAAAGCTTTACAGACAAGCAAAAGCTAAGAGAATTCAGCACCACCAGACCTGCTTTACAACAAATTCTGAGAGAACTTCTCTGGGCAGGAAACACAGAAGAAAAAGACCTATAAAAACAAACCCAAAACAAATAAGAAAATGGTAATAGGAACATATATGTCAATAATTACCTTAAATGTAAATGGATTAAAAGCTCCAACCAAAAGACATAGACTGGCTGAATGGATACAAAAATAAGACCTGTATATATATATTGTCTACAAGAGACCCCCTCCAGACCCAGGAACACATACAGACTGAAAGTGAGGGGATGGAAAAAGATATTCTATGAAATGGAAATCAAAAGAAAGCTGGAGTAGCAGTACTCATATCAGACAAAATAGACTTTAAAATATTGACTGTCACAAGAGACAAGGATGGACACTACATAATGATCAAGGGATCAATACAAGAAGAAGATATAGCAATTGTAAATATTTATGAACCCAACAGAGGAGCACCTCAATACATAAGGCAAATGCTAACAACCATAAAAGGGGAAACTGACAGTAACACCATAAGAGTGGGGAAATTTAACACTCCACTTACACCAATGGATAGATCATCCAGACAGAAAATTAATAAGGAAACACAAGCCTTAAATGACACATTAGACCAGAGAGATATAACTGATATTTATAGGACATTCCATCTGAAAGTTGCAGAATACACTTTCTTCTCAAGTGCACACAAAACATTCTCCAGGATAGATAATATCTTGGGTCACAAATCAAGCCTCAGTAAAATGGACAACCTGGAAGAAATGGACAAATTCTTAGAAAAGTATAACCTTCCAAGACTGAACCAGGAAGAAACAGAAAATATTAACAGACCAATCACAAGTAATAACATTGAAACTGTGATTAAAAATCTTCCAACAAACAAAAGTCCAGGACCAGATGGCTTCACAAGTGAATTCTATCAAACATTTAGAGAAGAGCTAACACCTATCCTTCTCAAACTCTTCCAAATAATTACAGAGGAAGGAACACTCCCAAACTCATTCTACAAGACCACTTTCACCCTGATACCAAAACCAGACAGATATCACAAAAAAAGAAAATTATGGGCCAAAATCACTGATGAACATAAATGCAAATATCCTCAACAAAATACTAGCAAACTGAATCCAACAACACATTAAAAATATCATACACCATGATTAAGTGGGATTTATTCCAGGGATGCAAGTATTCTTCAATATATGCAAATCAATCAATGTGATACATCACATTAACAAACTGAAGAATAAAAACCATATGATCATCTCGATAGATGCAGAAAAAGCTTTGACATAATTCAACACTTATTTATGATGAAAACTCTCCAGAAAGTGGGCATAGAGGGAACCTACCTCAACATAATAAAGGCCATATATGACAAACCCACAGCAAACATTATTCTCAGTGGTGAAAAACTGAAAGCATTTCCTCTAAAATCAGGAACAAGACAAGGGTGGCCACTCTCACCACTATTATTTAACATAGTTTTGGAAGTCCTAGCTATGATGATCAGAGAAAAAAAAAAGAAATAAAAGGAATCCACATTGGATGTCATCATGCAGATGACATGATACTATACACAGAAAATTCTAAAGATGCCACCGGAAAACTGCTAGAGCTAATCAATGAATCTGGTAAAGTTGCAGGATACAAAATTAATGCAAAGAAATCTCTTGCATTGCTATACACTGACAATGAAAGATCAGAAAGAGAAATTAAGGAAACAATTCCACTTACCATTGCATAAAAAAATAAAATACCTAGGAATAAACCTACCTAAAGAGGTAAAAGATGTGTACTCAGAAAACTATAAAACAGTGATGAAAGAAATCAAAGATGACACAACAGATGGAGAGATATACCATGTTCTTGGATTGGAAGAATCAATATTGTGAAAATGACTATACTACCCAAAGCAATCTACAGATTCAAGGCAATCCTTATCTAATTACCAATGGCATTTTTCACAGAATTAGAACAAAAAATTTTACAACTTGTATGGAAATACAAAAGACTCCAACTAGCCAAAGAAATCCTGAGAAAGAAAAACAGAGCCGGAGGAATCAGGTTCCCTGACTTCAGACTATACTACAAAGCTACAGTAATCAGGAGAGTATGGTACTGACACAAAAACAGAAATATAGATCAGTGGAACAGGATAGAAAGCCCAGAGATAAACCCACACACCTATGGTCACCTAATCTATGATAAAAGAGGCAAGAATATACAATGAAGAAAAGACAGCCTCTTCAATAAGTGTGCTGAGAATACTGGACAGCTACATGTAAAAGAATGAAATTAGAATATTCCCTAGCACCATACACAAAAATAAACTCAAAATGGATTAAAGACCTAAATGTAAGACTGGACACTACAAAACTCTTAGAGAAAAACATAGGAAGAATAGTCTTTGACATAAATCACAGCAAGTTCTTTTTTTGACCCACCTCCTAGAGTAATGAAAATAAAAACAAAAATAAACAAATGGGATCTATTAAACTTAAAAGCTTTTGCACAGCAAAGAAAAGTATAAATGAGATGAAAGACAACCCTCAGAAAGGGAGAATATATTTGCAAATGAAGCAACTGACAAGGGATTAATCTCCAAAATATACAAACATTTCATGAAGCTCATTATCAAAAAAGCAAACAACCCAATCAAAAAATGGGTGGAAGACCTAAATAGACATTTCTCCAGTGAAGACATACAGTTGGCTAAGAGGCACATGAAAAGATTCTCAACATCACTAATTATTAGAGAAATGTGTATCAGAACTACAATGAGGTATCACCTCACACTGGTTAGAATGGCCATCATCAAAAAATTTACTGGATTTTCGCTGGAGGGGGTGTGGAGAAAAGGGAAGGCTCTTGCACTGTTGGTGGGAATGTAAATTGATACAGTCACTATGGAGAACAGTATAGAGGTTCCTTAAAAAACTAAAAATAGAACTACCATACGACCCAGCAATCCCACTACTGGGTATATACCCAGAGAAAACCATAATTCAAAAAGACAAATGCACCCCAGTGTTCACTGCAGCACTATTTATAGTAACCAGGACACGAAAGCAACCTAAATGTCCATCAACAGAGGAATGGATAAAGATGTGGTACATATATGCCGTGGAATATTAGCCATAAAAAGGAACAGAATTGGGTCATTTGTAGAGACATGGATGGACCTAGAGACTGTCATACAGAGTGAAGTAAGTCAGAAAGAGGAACACAAATATTGTATATTAATACATATATGGAATCTGAAAAAATTGGTATAGACGATCTTATTTACAAAGCAGAAATAGAGACACAGATGTAGAGAACAAACATATGGATACCAAGGGGGAAAGGAGGGGTGTGGGATGAATTGGAAGATTGGGATTGACATATATACGCTATTGTTACTATGTGTAAAACAGATAACTAATAAGAACCTACTGTGTAGCACAGGGAACTCTACTCAGTGCTCTGTGGTGACCTAAATGAGAAGGAAATCCAAAAAAGAGGGGATATATGTATACATATAGCTGATTCACTTTGCTGTACTGTATAAACTAACACAGTATTGTAAAACAACTATACCCCAATTAAAAAAAAAAAAAGATCTCAATCTTAAAATCCAAAAGGGAAGATTGCTATCAATATCAATATATAATATATATTATATTATCTATTATATAATTCAATATTAACTCAATATATAATATATAATCCAATGTTAAATATTGGAGGGTTTTTATTTCTTGTGGCCAATAACTTTGTACCAGGTATAACCAGTAATTTGTGTAAGCCTGTGGCAACTCTAGTTATACAGCTTGAGCAATTTATAGCACTCAAACACTAGTTGCATAACTTTACTAACTCTCTACTTGTCCTTGGGCAAACCACCTCGATTCTCTGCACCTTCCTCTGGATGGAAGGCCAGAGTGCCCACTTCAAACTGTAGCTCTACCACTTATTAACTAAATGACCTTGAGCAAATTATTTAAATTTGAAATGTGAGAGAAAGAGGAGTTGGGAGGATTCTGAGGTTTTTGTCTTGAATAAGTAAAAGGATGATGTTGTCCTTTCCTGGGTCAGTGAGTCAGCAGCCTCTTCTTTCTTGTTAGTTTACAATGAAAAATTCCAGGCCTTGATCTGGACTCTCACCTAATGCCAAAACCAGTGCACTCGGGCCCTCTACATCCTATTCCCTTCATGGTCTGGCAATTAAGCCTGGACACCGAGCCTGAGCTAGTAAGTCAGTCAACAGCAAGCTCTGAGGACACTCTCCACTCAGCATCAATTTCTGGACTCAGCAAGATTTAAGTGATTTGCCAAGTGCCACATATCAAGTCAGAACTGGGGCTTTCAGCTTGTACAAACTCATCCTGCTTGCCCTGGGTGAAGCTTCGTCTCTAAGGCAGCAATTATTAAACTTCTGGATATCCTTGACCACTCTGAGAATCTGATGAAAATGGTGGATCCCATCCCCTTAAAAAGCTAGGCATACACAGCTACATAGACAATTTCTGGAAGTTCAGAGATCCTCCCTTTAAAGCTCATCTGTAAACCCACTCGGGGACCCTGGGCTAGGAATCCCTGCCTTAGAAGCAAAGTTGAAAATAACTAAATTATTACCATGATGTTTTAATTATTTTGAATAGGTGATAGACACACCTGGGGAAAAATACTAAAATAAAAGAGTACAAATGACTATTAAAAAAAAAAAAAAGACAGCAATGAAAAGTCAGTCAAATGCAGGAAACCACAGACACATGCTTATGTAATAGGAATCTTTATTTACTTATTCTAAAATTTATGTAGATGCTCATTCATGCATCAAAGACTGCATAATTCAGTTTAAAAATGATTGTAAGATCGTCTTCCTTGAGGTAGACTTAACAAAACTCTTGGAAATATTAATCATACCATTAACTCAATTTTAAACTAGGATTTAGGACCAGTCCCTGTGGAAGAGGTAGTAGTGATGTGGCCTTTTTTATGTTAATGTTTATTTGCTTTGCCCTCTTTTATGACTTCCTTTCTTGATAATCATAGATCATGTGTAAATGAAAAGACATGAGGTTAAGCCAAAAGAATAATCAAAATTAAGTGTAAATAAGTGGCATAGGATAAGCATAACAGAGTATTCAGAAATATTTTATTTAGTTGTAGCTCAGGTAATAATTGAAATGTCATAGGCCAAATTAACTCTCAATCCTGGAACAAAAGAATTATTCATTTGATGAAATATGTTCACAAACAAACACAGGGTGAATTTATCCCATTATAGGCCTTCACTTTATAATTTTCTACAAATTATACCAATTTCCTGTAATTTTTACCTTAGCATTATGAGAGCAACTTTTCAATAGTTATTAAAATAGAAAAATACCTCATTGGGTGTAAGCTAACTCTTCTTACATGGTTGTTTATATATAAAAGAAATTTTACTCATTTTTTAAATTGAAGGCAAAAAGTAAATAGAAATTATTATCTCACAAAATACTGTATGAATAAAAAACCCAGAAGGGTAAATATTACATATGAATACCAAGAAAATTTTTTTCTTTTAAAATGCAATTTTATAAACCATAGGTACTTACTTATTTTTTAACTAAAAATAGCTATTTGTTAGATATGGTGCCTTCTTATAAATGTCTCTTTTATCTGCATACATCCATAAATCATTCTATTCACCTGGAGATTATAAACTACGGATTTCAATCAAGCCTCTATTCAGTTATAACCTCATACATGTATACAAAATAATTTGGCTCTCCAAATGAGACACCATCTACCAACATTGAGCTAAATGTTCATTTTATTTCTAAAACAGAAACATACTAAACAAATTTAGCTATTCCAATGAAATTTCTATCTCTTTCTCAACTATTCAATAAAAAATTCCAGCCAGTTTTTTTTGAGATGCGGACAAGTTTATTCTAAAATTTAAAGTAAATGGAGATGCCCTAGTATATCCAAAGCAATTTTATGAAAATGAAAAAAAAGGATGAATTAAAATACATAAATAAAAGTGTATTATTAATAGCAGTATTAGCAGTAGTAATAGTATTTGTGAAAGGAGAGAAGAACAGATCAATGGAATCAGCCATAGATTAACACATAAATAAAATACCAATCTTCAGTAAAGTTGCCAAGTTAATACAATGGGGACACACACCTCACCATACATAAACATTGACTTAACATGACTCATAGACCTCATTTTAAAAGTTATTATAACTGTGACACTTCTAGAAGAAAACAACAAAAACTCTTTTTATCTCACTTATGGGCAAAGATTTCTCAAACACTACACTACACAGTTGCACATGCAATTAAAAATAAAAATTGATAATTCATCTGCACTTTGAAACACATGTACGAAAATAAAAAATTTAGTACCAAATGAGAAAAATTATTTTGATACATATATATCTGGTAAAGAACGCTTATGTAGCATACATAAAGAACTGATAACTCATTAACAGTATGACAAAAAACTAAATATCAGCAAAATTCTGGAGACTTAACATAAACACATAAAAAGACACTAGATAGAATGTGTAGCAATTGGAAATGTCATACACTGCTAAAAGAGAATTAAAATGGTACAGACACTTTGGATAACACTGGTATTTTCTTATGAAGTTCAATATGCACTACTCATAAGAGCTTGATCTTTACCAAGAGATATGAAAATACAAGGCCACAGAAAGAATCAACAACAAAGTCTATAGCAGCTTTAATTCTAATAGCCAAAACCTATAAACAACTCAAATGCCTTTCAACAAGGAAACTGATAAACAAATGTGGTACCTCCATGTAATAGAATATTTAATCAACATTAAGAAGGAACTAATGACAACAACATAGATCTCAAAATTATTACATCGAATATTACAAAATTATTACAAAGAAGCTAGACACCAAAATGTACATAAAATTCTAGATAATGCAAAATAATATGTAGAGACAGGAATGAATACAGTGATTATCTGGTGGCAAGGGTGTAGGAAGTGACTGACTTACAATGGTGCAAAAGAAATGTTTATGAGTTCTGGACATTTTCTGTCTTTGGATTTTACTGTGGGTGTATGTTTATCAATACTCATCAAATTTTGCACTTTAAAATGGTAAATTGATGTTTTAAAAAAGATCACAGGAGACAGCATGTAAGAACTTTGTATAGTCTTAAGCTTTTAATACTTTTGATATTTTTGTTATTAGGTAATAATATTGTGGTATATTATTTGCAATGAAAATTCAGTGCTTACTAAGAAATGTGTAAGTGTAAATGGATACACCCATTGTTTAAAACAGATGTCACAATTTTAATTTATTCTTATTTTAACAATATTAGTTAATAACCCTTTATATCTAAAAGTAATTAGACTAAGAAATGTTTTTGATCTTTAGCTTCTCCATGCTTAGTAACATAAAATTGATTACATTGATAATTATTAAGGACGTCTTAAACAGTAGTTTTGAGGATACATTTTAGGGCTAGAGTAAAGGCTAAGAAAATTATGCATATGTATGAATTACCGAGACAAAGTGGGAACTCTTGCAAAATTAGTTATTTTTGACCTTTAGTACTAGTGGCCTATCTCTAAATGCAAATCCCTAAGGATAATACTGGAACACTATCACAGTTGGCCCTCCATATCAGTGGGTTCCACATCCTCAGATTCAACCAAACTTTCATAGAAAATATTTGGAGAAACAATTCCAGAAATTCCCAAAAATCAAAACTTGAATTTGCCATGTTCCAGCAACTATTTACATAGAATTTACATTATATTTAAAACTATTTACATAGCATTTACATTGTATTAGGTATTATAAGTATTTGAAAGATGATTTAAAGTATATGGGAGGATGTGTGGAGGTAGTATGCAAAAACTACATCGTTTTATTTAAGGAAATTGATCATCTGCGGATTTTGGTCCTGGAACCAATCCCCTGCAGATACTGAGGGATGACTGTACCTGAATGACTTTTTTCACTCTTTACTCTTTGCTTAAATATCTATTTAGTGTGAGAATAAAGTGTGTTTCAGAAATCAAGAAAGGGTATGTATTGGTGCCCAGAAAAGTATGTTACCATCACTCATGTGACTCATTACAACCATTTAAAAAACAATATCTATTCAACTATACTGCAATAAAAAATTAAAAAATTAAAAATTATTTATCTCTTCCAAGGTTGCAAATATATATATTCCATTTTGCTTCAACTGTCACTACCCAACTGTCATTTTTCCTTTTTCATTTTCTAGGTATTAGTGATAATCTGGCTAATTTGGGAACAGTATTATTTGAGAATTTTCCTTTTTGTTGTAGGAGGCCAAAAAAAAGGAAGTAAGAGAATTCAGTTTATTGATTATTCTCTGAGTTGTCTCAGTATATCACACAGAGGGACAGAATAAATTGTGTTTTTCTTCTATGTAATCTGAAGAAAGAATTTACAGATTAATGAGTTTTGATAATAGATTGTGAGTGATAAATTTGTTGGAAGTTAGAAATTATACCTAATGATTTAACTTTTTTTTAAAGTTAGCTTATTCTGTACATGAGCATTAAAATTTCTGGTTTGGCTTTAAGTCATTTGCTATAGATATATGTAAGAATTTTTTTAAAAGATAAAAGGTAAAAAATTAGGTTTTGTTAAATAAATGATTAAAATCAACTTATGTGTTAGTAAAAATATATATAGTTTTTCACATCCCCTTCAATTTATTTTTCTTTTTGTCAAGGCGATTGTTTTAGAAAACTTTCAAAGAATGTAAGAATAGAGATTAAATACATAGTTTTACTTCAGTATCCTAAAAAATCAAATATATAACTGATATTTCGAGATAATTTAATTTTATTAGTCTGGATGCTATTATAATTGTTTATTTAAATAATGCTGCTTGGAATTATATTGTTTTGAAGTAAGAATCAACAAGTACCTCTTATACTTTTTGTTTTAGTAATATGTCAAAGGATGTGATCTAATTTGGAAATACATTTTCCAAAATACTTGAGAAATTGGAGATCTCAAAAATAAATAATAATCTCAAGAAAATAAGTATTTTTCTAATGCTTAGAATTATGTATGGAATATAAAGCACTATGGTTAATCACATGCTTTGACAGCTATCGTCAAGTGCCAGATAAGACAAGATACTGAGCAATTAAGCCCAATACAAAATATATGTTATTTAAACTTAAGTCCTTCATTAATTGCATGCCAGCTATAGAATCAGTTCTACTCAATTTAAAAGAAGAAATAAATTCCTTATTGATTCATAATATGAGTAACAGATTCTAAACTCTACGTGTAATGACACTACTGACAAATTAAATACTTTATACAATTTTTCCAGCCAATTCTAGTTATACAATGATAAAAATTAGAGTGGCATTTTATTTTTTTACGTTCAAAGCAAAATACAATATAGTACAGTTTTGAAATTTAATAAATTTCTTGAAAAAACTGCTTTGAGGTGAAATTTTAGCTTTTACTAAATGAGCATGGAGGAATTGTACCTAACTGAAATCATCTGTGATTTGTTCCTCACAGCTGGGGGGACTGGTGGTTCTAACTTCTTGCAAGACAAAGGATCATGTAGTCTGGCAGTAGTAGCTAGTCAATGTTGAAAGATAATATAGTATATATATACAGTACAGTATATATTATTATACTATATTATATACTAAATATGTTATATAATTATAATAAATTAAATTATAAATTTAATTTATAACTATAATAAATAGTTTAATTTATAATTATAATGAATAATTTAATTTATAATTATAAATAAAATAAATTTGATTATAATAAATTATAATATATATTATTTATGCTGTATATTATATAACAAAAATAATATATATTATATATAGCAGTATAAAAATTCTAAATTGAAAGGTTTTACCCTCAAAACTTTTTTTCTTTAAAACTTTTAAAATATTACTTTATATTTATATCACGACTAGCAACACTTTTGAGAAATCTACTAGAAATCGGATGATTCTCATTTATTTACTTATCACCCATATATTTCTGTTTCAGGGAAGTTTAAATTTTTCTCCTGTTTCAGTTATACTTAAATTATACTACATTGTGTCTATGTGTTTACAACTCTATGGAACCTTTTGATCAGAGACTTTATGTTTTCTACTACTTCAGGGAATTTTTCTGTTCTTATTTATTAAGTACTGCCTCTCCTTCATTGGCTCCTTCTCTCCTTCTAAGATTCCACTGAAGAGGTTGTTTATACTCCTGTCAATCAGATTTAGTGTTTTACCTCATTTTTTTCATAGATTACTTGATAAAGACACAAGTTTTCTGGACAGCCTGGATTTGAATCCTATTTCAATTACCTACAAAATGTGTGACTTAGATCAAACTAACAAATATTTTTGTGCTTCAGTGTCATCATTTATAAAGGGTCAAAAATAACAATAGTTTTTTCAAAAGCTTATTGTTTAAGTCCATGGCTTCAACTTTGAGTCACCCAGAAAAATACCAAGATTTTAAAGGGAAGAGCTAGAATACCTTACCACACTATCGCAATTTTTTTTTTTTAACATCTTTATTGGAGTATAATTGCTTTACAAGGTTGTGTTACTTTCTGCTGTATAACAAAGTGAATCAGCTATACATATACATATATCCCCATATCCCTTCCCTCTTGTGTCTCCCTCCCACCCTCCCTATCCCACCCCTCTAGGTGGTCACAAAGCACAGAGCTGATCTCTCTGTGCTATGTGGCTGCTTGCCATTAGCTATCTGTTTTATATTTGGTAGTGCATATATTTCAATGCCACTCTCTCACTTCATCCCAGCTTACCCTATGCCCTCCCCTTGTCCTCAAGTCCATTCCCTATGTCTGCATCTTTATTCTTCTCCTGCCCCTAGGTTCTTCAGAAACTTTTTTTTTTTTTTAGATTCCATATATATGTGTTAGCATATGGTATGTCCTTCTCTTTCTGACTTACATCACTCTGTATGACAGACTCTAGGTCCATCCACCTCACTGCAAATAACTCAATTTCGTTTCTTTTTATGGCTGAGTAATATTCCATTGTATATATGTGCCACATCTTCTTTATCCATTCATCTGTCGATGGACACTTAGGTTGCTTCCATTCCTGGCTATCGTAAATAGTGCTGCAATGAACATTGTGGTACAAGATTTTTGAATTATGGTTTTCTCAGGGTATATGTCCAGTAGTGGGATTGCTGGGTCATATGGTAGTTCTATTTTTAGTTTTTTAAGGACCCTTCATACTGTTCTCCATAGTGGCTGTATCAATTTACATTCCCACCAACAGTGCAAGAGGGTTCCCTTTTCTCCACATCCTCTCCAGGATTTATTGTTTGTAGATTTTTTGATGATGGCCATTCTGACTGGAGTGAGGGGATACCTAATTGTAGTTTTGATTTGCATTTCTCTAATGATTAGTGATGTTGAGCATCCTTTCATGTGTTTGTTGGCAATCTGTGTATCTTCTTTGGAGAAATGTCTATTTAGGTCTTCTGCCCTTTTTTGGATTAGGTTGTTTGTTTTTGTGATATTGAGCTGCATGAGCTGCTTGTATATTTTGGAGATTTACTCTCTGTCAGTTGTTTCATCTGCAAATATTTTCTCCTATTCTGAGGGTTGTCTTTTTGACTTGTTTATAGTTTCCTTTGCTGTGCAAAAGCTTTTAAGTTTCATTAGGTCCCATTTGTTTATTTTTGTTTTTATTTCCATTTCTCTAGGAGGTGGGTCAAAAAGGATCTTACTGTGATTTATGACACAGAGTGTTCTGCCTATGTTTTCCTCTAAGAGTTTTATAGTGTCTGGCCTTACATTTAGATTTTTAATCCATTTTGAGTTTATTTTGTGTATGGTGTTAGGGAGTGTTCTAATTTCATTCTTTTACATGTAGCTGTCCAGTTTTCCTAGCACCAAGTATTGAAAAGGCTGTCTTTTCTCCATTGTATATGTTTGCCTCCTTTACCAAACATAAGCTGACCATATGTGTGTGGGTTTATCTCTGGGCTTTCTATCCTGTTCTGTTGATCTATATTTCTGTTTTTGTGCCAGTACCATACTGCCTTAATTACTATAGCTCTGTAGTATAGTTTGAAGTCAGTGAGCCTGATTCCTCCAGTTCCATTTTTCTTTCTCAGGATTGCTTTGGCTATTCGGGGTCTTTTGTGTTTCCATACAAATTGTGAATTTTTTTGTTCTAGTACTGTGAAAAATGCCATTGGTAGTTTGATAGGGATTCCATTGAATCTGTAGATTACTTTGGGTAGTATACTCATGTTCACAATGTTGATTCTTCCAATCCAAGAACATGGTATATCTCTCCATCTGTTTGTATCATCATCTTTAATTAATTTCATCAGTGTCTTATAGTTTTCTGCATACAGGTCTTTTGTCTCCATAGGTAGGCTTATTCCTAAGTATTTTATTCTTTTTGTAAATGGTAAATGGGAGTGTTTCCTTAATTTCTCTTTCAGATTTTTCATCATTAGTGTACAGGAATGCAAGAGATTTCTGCGTATTAATTTTATATGATGCTACTTTACCAAATTCATTGATTAGCTCTAGTAGTTTTCTGGTAGCATCTTTAGGATTCTCTATGTGTAGTATCATGTAATCTGCAAACAGTGACATTTTTACTTCTTCTTTCCAGATTTGGATTCCTTTTATTTCTTTTTCTTCTCTTATTGCTGTGGCTAAAACTTCCAAATCTATGTTGAATATTAGTGGTGAAACTGGGCAACCTTGTCTTGTTCCTGATCCTAGTGGAACTGGTTTCAGTTTTTCACCATTGAGAACCATGTTGGCTGTGGTTTTGTCATATGTGGCCCTTATTCTGTTGAGGTAAGTCCCCTCTATGCCTACTTTCTGGAAAGTGTTTATCATAAACGGGTATTTAATTTTGTTGAAAGGTTTTTCTGCATCTATTGAGATTATCTTATGGTTTTTATCCTTCCGTTTGTTAATATGGTGTATCACATTGACTGATTTGTGTATATTGAAGAATCCTTGCATTCCTGGGATAAACCCCACTTGATCATGGTGTATGATCCTTTTAATGTGCTATTGGATTCTGTTTGCTAGTATTTTGTTTGGGATTTTTGTATCAGGTTCATCAGTGATATTGGCCTGTAGTTTTCTTTCTTTGTGACATCTTTGTCTGGTTTTGGTATCAGGGTGCTAGTGGCTTCATAGAATGAGTTTGGGAGTGTTACTCCCTCTGCTATATTTTGGAAGAGTTTGAGAAGGATAGGTGTTAGCTCTTCTCTAAATGTTTGATAGAATTCGCCTGTGAAGCCATCTGGTCCTGGGCTTTTGTTTGTTGGAACATTTTTAATCACAGTTTCAATTTCAGTGCTTGTGATTGGTCTGTTCATATTTTCTATTTTTCCTGGTTCAGTCTTGGAAGGTTGTGCTTTTCTAAGAATTTGTCCATTTCTTCCAGGTTGTCCATTTTATTGGCAAATAGTTGCTTGTAGTAATCTCTCATGATCCTTTGTATTAAGGCAGTGTCAGTTGTTACTTCTCCTATTTCATTTCTAAATCTGTTGATTTGAGTCTTCTTCCTTTTTTCTTGATGAGTTTGGCTAACGGTTATCAATTTTGTTTATCTTCTCAAAGAACTAGCTTTTAGTTTTATTGATCTTTGTTACTGATTCCTTCATTTCTTTTTCATTTATTTCTGATCTGATCTTTATGATTTCTTCTGCTGACTTTAGGTTTTTGTTGTTCTACTTTCTCTGATTGTTTTAGGTTTAAGGTTAAGTTGTTTATCTGAGATTTCTTGTTTGTTGAGGTAGGATTGTATTGCTATAAATTTCCCTCTTAGAACTGCTTTTGCTGTATCCCAAAGGTTTTGGGTCGTCATGTTTTCATTGTCATTTGTTTCTAGGTATTTTTTGGTTCTCTCTTTGATTTCTTCAGTGATCTCTTGGTTACTTAGTAGTGTATTGTTTAGCCTACATGTGTTTGTATTTTTTACAATTTTTTTCCTGTATTTGATATCTAGTCTCATAGCATTGTGGTTGGAATAGATACTTGATGCAATTTCAGTTTGCTTACATTTACCAAGGCGTGATTTGTGACCCATGATATGACCTATCCTGGAGAATGTTCCATGAGCACTTGAGAAGAAAGTGTATTCTGTTGTTTTTGGATAGAATGTCCTATAAATATCAGTTAAGTTCATCTTGTTTAATATATCATTTAAAGCTTGTGTTTCCTTATTTATTTTCATTTTGGATGATCTGTCCATTGGTGAAATGGGGTGTTAAAGTCCCCTACTATGATTGTGTTACTGTCGATTTCCCCTTTTATGGTTGTTAGCATTTGCCTTATGTATTGATGTGCTCCTATGTTGGGTGCATAAATATTTACAATTGTTATATCTTCTTCTTGGATTGATCCCTTGATCATTATGTAGTGTCCTTCTTTGTCTCTTGTAATAGTCTTTATTTTAAAGTCTATTTTGTCTGATATGAGAATTGCTACTCCAGCTCTCTTTTGATTTCCATTTGCATGGAATATCTTTTTCCATCCCCTTTCAGTTTGTATGTGTCCCTAGGTCTGAAGTAGGTCTCTTGTAGACAGCATATATATGGGTCTTGTTTTTGTATCCATTCAGCCAGTCTGTGTCTTTTGGTGGGAGCATTTAATCCATTCACCTTTAAGGTAATTATTGATATGTATGTTTCTATTACCATTTTCTTAATTGTTTTGGGTTTGTTATTGTATGTCTTTTCCTTCTCTTGTGTTTCCTGCCTAAAGAAGTTCCTTGAGCATTTATTGTAAATCTGGCTTGGTGGTGCTGAATTCTCTTAGCTTTTGCTTTTCTGTAAAGGTTTTAATTTCTCTGTCAAATCTGAATGAGATCCTTGCTGGGTAGAGTAATCTTGGTTGTAGGCTTTTCCCTTTCATCACTTTAAATATGTCCTGCCACTCCCTTCTTGCTTGCAGAGTTTCTGCTGAAAGATCAGCTGTTAACCTTATGGGGGTTCCCTTGTATGTTATTTGTTGTTTTTCCCTTGCTGCTTTTAATATTTTTTCTTTGTATTTACTTTTTGATAGTTTGATTAATATTTAATATGTGTCTTGCTGTGTTTCTCCTTGGATTTATCCTGTATGGGACTCTGTTTGCTTCCTGGGGTTGATTGACTATTTCCTTTCCCATATTAGGGAAGTTTTCAGCTATAATCTCCTCAAATATTTTCTCAGTCCCTTTCTTTTTCTCTTCTTCTTCTGGGACCCCTATAATTCAAATGTTGGTGTGTCTTATGTTTTCCCAGAGGTCTCTGAGACTGTCCTCAATTCTTTTCATTCTTTTATCTTTATTCTGTTCTGCAGTAGTTATTTCCACTATTTTATCTTCCAGGTCACTTATAGGTTCTTCTGTCTCAGTTATTCTGCTATTGATTCCTTCTAGAGAATTTTTAATTTCATTTATTGTGTTATTCATCATTGTTTGCTTGCTCTTTAGTTCTTCTAGGTTCTTGTTAAACGTTTCTTGTATTTTCTCCATTCTAGTTCCAAGATTTTGGATCATCTTTACTATCATTACTCTGAATTCTTTTTCAAGGAGACTGTCTATTTCCTCTTCATTTATTTGGTCTGGTGGGTTTTTAACCTGCTCCTTCATCTGCTGCATATTTCTCTGTCTTCCCATTTTGCTTAACTTACTCTGTTTGGGGTCTCATTTTCTCAGGCTGCAGGTTCGTAGTTCTCATTGTTTTTGGTGTCTGCCTCCAGTGGGTAAGGTCTGTTCAGTGGGTTGTGTAGGTTTCCTGGTGGAGGGGACTGGTGCCTGTGTTCTGGTGGCTGAGGCAGCATCTTGTCTTTCTGGTGGGAAGGACCATGTCCGGTGGTGTGTTTCGTGCTGTCTGTAAACTTATTATGAATTTAGGCAGCCTCTCTGCTAATGGGTGTGGTTGTGTTCCTGTTTGGCTAGTTGTTTGGCACGGGGTGTCCAGCATTGGAGCTTGCTGGTCGTTGAGTGGAGCTGAGTCTTGGTGTTGAGATGGAGATCTCTGGGAGAGCTCTCGCCAATTGATATTATGTGGAGCTGGTAGGTCTCTGGTGGTCCAATGTCCAGAACTTGGCTCTCCCACCTCAGAGGCTCAGGTCTGAATCCCGGCCAGAGCACCAAAACCCTGTCACTCACATGGCTGGAGGATGGGCAAGTCAGAAAGGAATATGGTTTCTGGCCCCTGAATGGTGGCCGTCTCGGGATTGGGGCTCCACAGCTCTGCCTCAGCAGTTGGTGTAGCTGCCCCAGGAGATTTGGGGCCTTGGTTAGGTTCTCTCTTTTTCACAGCTCTCCCTGGAATCATGAACTGAAGTCTGAGAAAGCCAATTATGTAGAGCTGTGATGGAAATGAACAACTAAAGCAGTGTCATTAGAATTGAACTCTGGATACAAATGCTGGCCCAGGAAGCATTTGGTTCTGGTCTTTAGATGGCTTGCATGAAATAGATTTTTGGTCAGTTATAATAAGGCAGAATGGAGGAGACTCCTTGCCTGACCACAGTTTTCCAACAGCCAGATGAAGAGACACATAAGGCGGGGTCTTGAACAAAGGAGCTCTTGTCCTCGTGGAGTTTGGGGACCTGCACAATGGATAATCTCGCATCTTTAATTTCTCCAAAATTTTTGATTTCTGCTCAGCCATTTGAATATTTTATCTATAACTCCTACCCTCCCACTTAATACTGTTTTTTTTCCCAGATGCTGAATGTAGCTCTCCATCAATGAGTCCCTGTACTTTGTGTGTTTGGGAGGTGAGGACTGTCTCCAGTCAAGCAAAATGTTAGCATTTCATTTGTTTGTTTAATAGTTTTCAAGAGAATGGGAAGTCAATTTTCTCCTCATGTCATTCTCATGACTTCCATAGCTTGAGAACAATATGTTCAGGCTATGGTTATAAAGATTGTTGTCTTTTTTGTTCTGATCTGCTGTACTATTCAAATGTTGTCTAATTTCTTTGGTTTTCTTTTTGTTTTCTTGAGTGAGATCCTTCTATTTCTGGTACCCAAGTACTGATTTCTACCCATTCTGCAAAGTATGATAATATTCCTCATGCATATCTCTAAACAGCACCAAGGTAATTCAAGAGGTAATGTCAGAGTTCTAAATTTCTTCTTCCGATTTCAGACACAAGATTTTGAAATTGTTTTTATCTTTTGGGGGCTCAAAGGGCTATAACATATTCTCCTCTAATTTCCCACAACTTTAAAATTATTTATAATTTCACCCTCTGGTAAATCTTCCTCATTCAGCATGGTTACTGAGTCAATATTCAAATAAGCCCTTTTAAGAATTCAATAGCAAATATGCCTACCTGAATTTTCATGGTGATTATTATAATTTAATACCAATATGATGATTTAAATTACTATTAATAATAAAAATGAATACTTACCTAGAACAAGAAATATAACATACATTTATTTTTGTTTGATTCTTATGTAAAAATCCAAGTACTATTACAAATTCTTACAAACGTGAAATAGCAGCTTAATAGGATCATACAGTAGTTCACAGAATCTGTCTTTCTCATCCCAAATTAATGTCCTCTGCTGTTTTTTTAAAAACTCAACACATTACTTTGATTGATTTTCATTAGAATTGACCTACAATTTTCATCTTTATTATTTCTGAAAGGAGGAATTTTACATTCTTTTATAACTCAGGTGATTCCAGGGCAGTACTTATACTGACAGTCACTCAACTATAATTTAAATAGGATCATTCCTTCAAAGCAATTATATTTTTCCACAAAAGTTTAACTCATTCTTTCTTTAAAAAGCTTATTTTTCTAGTGCTGAATGCTGATTTATCTGAGACCATTCATCACCATTTTACCCATGAGATGATATAGATTACATTTTTGGTTGAAGTGGTCAGAGAAATGAAACTATTTTCTATTTCCAAATTGATCCAGGATTTAACCTTCTTATGGTGGGACAAAAACCAATCAAATAAACAGACATATCAGAAGATACATTTGATATCTAAAGATAGTTTCCATTGTGTTTTATTCTGTTTTGATTTGCATTAACTATATTAATTAAAATAGTAATTGTATGAAAACACTAGCTAATATAAAAGACGATGGCATTAATTTTATTATGACAAAATCTCACAAAAATAATACAGTTCTTTCCACTTTATTTAGGAGTCAACTACTTCTTTTATGAATTATCCATGTCATTTTCCTCTACCCTAATGTAGTATATAGACCAATCTTCATTTTGGTGATTTTGTTCCTGCAATTACTTTGTGTCATGGTATCAATGGATAAAGGTAATATGTAAATCTTAAAACACATACTACTAAAAAGTGTGTGACAGAAAATGGAATGAAGTGAACAGATTAAAAATCTGGTGTTCTGGTCACAGCCATTCAAAAATGCCTCACTTGGCACCACTTCTCTTGTACAAGGTGTTTTCATAGATTCAAATGTCCTTCCCTGAATCCACAGCCACTGAAAATTACTTCATGCCCCCATCTATATATTTCAGCTCTGTCTATTCCTCAACAACTCAATAAAATCTCTCTTCCAAAATATACATAAAATTAACTTCATTCCTCTTAAGTTTTAAACATCTTATCTTTTGAGTTTACATTTTTTCTTATCATGTGTCTTGTTCTAAGAATGAGCATTATTTCCTTCTAGATGACACACACTTAATGGTCAGCAACTATCATTTTCATCTCTATAGCTCCCACAAATTTCAACAATAACTCTTCCTCAATACATTTTTTAAATTGTAATGGCTGATTTTAGCTTAACTTCCCTCTTTCTACTTAAGGTGTTCAATATATATTACAACCCCTCTAACTTACTAAAGCTATTCAGAAATTAGCATTGATTCCTGGTAAACCATGCAATAACTGTCCACAGCAAGTTCTTAAAATGATATATATAAA
Source organism: Balaenoptera borealis (assembly GCF_965194805.1). Classification (NCBI taxonomy): domain Eukaryota; kingdom Metazoa; phylum Chordata; class Mammalia; order Artiodactyla; family Balaenopteridae; genus Balaenoptera; species Balaenoptera borealis. The sequence goes on from NC_138865.1 coordinate 61,374,044, forward strand.
CAATTCCTAGTACAATGAAATCAAGTTGGGGTACATAATCAGTAGCACAGAGGCTTAAATATACACACCCACACCCACATATAAACATACATACACATGCAGGATGTTTAATTTTTCTATTGCTGCATAACAAGTTATTATTCATTTAGCAGCATAAAACAAAACAAATTTAATATCTCAGTTCCCACGGGTCAAGAGTACAGGTAAAAGTTAACTGGGTTTTCTGCTCAGGGTCTCACCAGGGTAAAAGCATGGTCAGCTGGGCTACAATATTTTTCTAACTCTTGGGATTCTCTTCCAAGCTTCCAAGTTGTTGGAAGGATTCATTTCCTTGCCATACGACTGAGTTTCACACTTTTTTGTTGGCTGCTCACTCACAGAATACTGTCAGCTCCTAGAGGCCGCCTGCAGTTCTTTATAACAGGACCCCCAGAGGAAGTTCAAAATGTGCATGTTTACTTTCTTCAAGGCCAGCAGAAGAATTTCTACTGTTGCTTCCTGTGTCTTTCAAGGGTTCAGTGGATTAGGTCAGACTCAAAGCAGCTGATTAGAGACCTTAATTACATATGAAAAAGTTTCATTTTACCACATATGGTACCATAATCATGGGAATGATAGTCTCTCCTATTCATTCACTGGCCCTACCCACACTCAAACAAAAGGGATTACCTAGGGTGTGTACTATGGAAGGCAAAAACCTTAGGGGACATCTTAGAAGTCAGCCTGGCACACAGGGATCAAATTAATTTCAGGGTCAGAATCATGACATTAGTTTTGAATAGCACAGCTTGCTGAACAACATGTTTGTTATCTTACATGGTAGTTACTGATTATGGTCTGATTGGGGTCACCAATCATACTTGCATGGCAGGGCAATGGAGTTTCCCCCAGACTTAAAATTGTCAAAGCTAAAACTTAACTGGCTTGGTCAAACTTGGTTTGTCACCTTATTCTTGATTCCTTAAGTCACAGAAATATTGACCATTACCTTCAACTAAGATCCACTGGAAACAGAAGAGAGATTTTGGGAAGCCATTATGTCTCAGGTTTATCATCCGTGTCTCACTTTTGATGTTCCAAATAGTAGAGAGAGTTCCAAGTTCATATGTGTCAAACAAAGGGCTGATAGGCTTTTATCATCTATCTAGGCAGAAATCCATGTAAGTGAAACTTACACATACCAATCACTTCAAATTTATGTATTGTCAAGCATGGTGATAATGCCTACTGTTTTTCAAAGGAATGTGAATGAGAGCTGGTAGTGTCCATGTGTTTTATTTCTTTCATCTCTGAATCAAATTTTGGTCTTCTTAAACCAGTCATAAAACATGATAAAATCAGTATATTCATATGATGGAATAAAGTTATAAAACTTTGAGTAAAATATTTTAATATTCTGAAAAAAATTTACACAATGAAATCACCTGTAAAACTGTAACTCTGTTTGCATTAAGATTTGTTTATAGTTAGATGGTATTTATGCATAAACCTGACAATATTGGAGAAAATGAAGATAGAAATGGATTGGGTGGGTAAAACTAAGATAAATGACTGTGGCCACTTTCAGTTAATTTGGCAGATTGAAGTGGTAAATTGATTTCTCTCTCTTATTTCTTACATATAATAATGCTGGAAGAAAAACAATTAATAAATTTTGGAGCTCAAAATCAGGAAAGATAAATCTCCAGTGAAAGAGATAAAAAAGAAACTCAAAGTAAGAAATGTGAGGGAACTAAAATCCAGGTGCCTATACCATAATTAGAACCAGATAGGATCTTTAATGGCTAGGGTTTAATGCCCCAGAGCAGTGGTTCTCCTACACTTTGGTCTTAAAACCATATACTCTTAAAAATTAATAAAGATCTCAAAAAGCTATTGTTTATTTACTTATTATATTAGATTAATATTTACTTTATTAGAGTAAATATTACTATTTACTCTATTAGATTAGATTGATATTTACTTTATTAGAAATGAAAACAGAATTTAAAATTTATTTACAAATTTAAATAGCAGTAATTAATTCATAATAAGTCAACATAAATAAAATTTTATTACTAATAACTATATTTTTCAAAACAATAATATTGATTGATTAATAGATTACAGACATATTCCCATATCTGCCTTTTTCATTCAATCTGTTTCGGTATCACACGCCATGAAGAAACTTACTTGACACTCCTAGGAGAATAAATGAATACTGTTTTGATTCCATAGTCCCTCTGAAAGGCTCTAAGGACACCCAGAGATGCCAGACCACACTTTGAGAACTTACACCCCAGAAGTATGGAGGGGAGTAAGTCTGGATTCTAACACTTATAAAAAAGGTAAAAACTGAGATAATTGTAGATAGCTGACAGTCATAAAGCACTGATCCGTAAGTGAAAATACCTGCTAGTTGTCAAGTGGAAGTGTAAAGGAGGCCTGTGATGCATGTGGGTCCTTGAATAAAACAGGAGTCTCCAGTGACAATGTGGAAACTGAGTACTGCACCATACTTTTTTATAAAGTCAATTAATACCACTAATGTGGTACACAGGCACATAAATTGAGGAACCTACCTCAAAATGGCTTCAGAACTAGGAAAACTCTTATGGCCTTAGCAGTGACAAACATTAACATATTTTAAAGGAATAGTTCCACCACCCATGATATTCTACATTATCATAGAAAACAACCTCACTGAGGAGGACATAACTTTTAAACAAGGCAGTATTTGGGGAAACAAGACATCATGAAGATTAGTTAGCATGTACAAATTCACATACACACACACACACACACACACAAAGAAGAACTGAATATTACAGACTATATAAATAGTAATAGTATGCTTAATAGTCACATTTAAAGTATTTAAAATAATAAAGAGATAAAAAGCTAGAAAAATAAGATATCAAATATTCTTTAAAAGTAGATTTAATAGGGCTTCCCTGGTGGCGCAGTGGTTGAGAATCTGCCTGCCAATGCAGGGAACACGGGTTCGAGCCCTGGTCTGGGAAGATCCCACATGCCGCGGAGCAACTGGGCCCGTGTGCCACAAGTACGGAGCCTGCGCATCTGGAGCCTGTGCTCCACAACGAGAGAGGCCCGCGCACTGCGATGAAGAGTGGCCCCCACTTGCCGCAACTAGAGAGAGCCCTCGCACAGAAACAAAGACCCAACACAGCCAAAAATAAATATAAAAAAATTTAAAAATAAATAAATAAATAAATAAATAAATAAATAAATAAATAAATAAAAATGCAATAAAATTTAAAAAAAAAAGTAGATTTAATAATCAAATAAAATATACTCAATGAAATTAAAACATAAACACCCACATTTCCATTAATACTTAGAAAAATACTAGGAATATTTAGGATCATTTAGGAATTATTTTAATTATTTTGCAATAATTGAAAGTGAATTATATGTCTGAGGAAGTTACCTACAATGTAGCACTGAAAGTAAAAGACATAGAAAATTTGAAATAGATGGGATAGAAGAACTCCCAAAACACATCCACCAAGGATTCTGAAAGAAGAAAACAAAAAGTGGGAGAAAAATAATACCAGAAAGTTCCAAGACTGAAGAAGGACATGAAATCTTAATATAGAGGACAATTAGTTCTACAAAGCATAAAAACCATTAATCTTCACTGAGACATATTAAAGTTAAAATAGAAATGAAGATATTTTTAAAAATAACAAGGATTCCTTTGCTGTGCAACAGCTTTTAAGTTTCATTAGGTCCCATTTGTTTATTTTTGTTTTTATTTCCATTTCTCTAGGAGGTGGGTCAAAAAGGATCTTGCTGTGATTTATGTCATAGAGTGTTCTGCCTATGTTTTCCTCTAAGAGTTTTATAGTGTCTGGCCTTACATTTAGATCTTTAATCCATTTTGAGTTTATTTTTGTTTATGGTGTTAGGAAGTGTTCTAATTTCATTCTTTTACATGTAGCCGTCCAGTTTTCCCAGCACCACTTATTGAAGAGGCTGTCTTTTCTCCATTGTATATTCTTGCCTCCTTTATCAGAGATAAGGTGACCATATGTGAAAGACAACCCTCAGAATGGGAGAAAATATTTGCAAATGAAGCAACTGACAAAGGATTAATCTCCAAAATTTATAAGCAGCTCAGGCAGCTCAATATCAAACAAACAAACAACCCAATCCAAAAATGGGCAGAAGACCTAGATAGACATTTCTCCAAAGAAGATATACAGATTGCCAACAAACACATGAAAGGATACTCAACATCACTAATCATTAGAGAAATGCAAATCAAAACTACAATGAGGTATCACCTCACACCAGTCAGAATGGCCATCATCAAAAAATCTACAAACAATAAATGCTGGAGAGGGTGTGGAGAAAAGGGAACCTTCTTGCACTGTTGGTGGGAATGTACGTTGATACAGCCACTATGGAGAACAGTATGGAGGTTCCTTAAAAACGTAAAAATAGAACTACCATACAACCCAGCAATCCTACTACTGGGCATATACCCTGAGAAAACTGTAATTTACAAAGAGTCATGTACCACAATGTTCACTGCAGCTCTATTTATAATAGTCAGGACATGGAAACGACCTAAGTGTCCATCAACAGATGAATGGATAAAGAAGATGTGGCATATATATACAATGGAATATTACTCAGCCATAAAAAGAAACGAAATTGAGTTATTTGCAGTGAGGTGGATGGACCTAGAGTCTGTCATACAGAGTGAAGTAAGTCAGAAAGAGAAAAACAAATACTGTATGTTAACACATATATATGGGTCCTAAAAAAAACCAAAAAACAGGTTATGAAGAACCTAGGGGCAGGACGGGAATAAGGATGCAGACCTACTAGAGAATGGACTTGAGGACATGCGGAGGGGGAAGGGTAAGCTGGGACAAAGTGAGAGAGTGGCATGGATATATATACACTACCAAATGTAAAATCGATAGCTAGTGGGAAGCAGCCGCATAGCACAAGGAGATCAGCTCAGTGCTTTGTGACCACCTAGAGGGGTGGGATAGGGAGAGTGGGAGGGAGACGCAAGAGGGAGGAGATATGGGGATATATGTATATGTATAGCTGATTCACTTTCTTATAAAGCAGAAACTAGCATACCATTGTAAAGCAATTATACTCCAATAAAGATGTTAAAAAAAAAAACAAAACAATGCAGGGCTATTCAAGTCAGTAGTCTCCTCATCAGTAATCAGATGTCAGAAGACAATCAAAAAATACTTCAAACTATAAAATAAGAATTAATCTAAAATTATATCCAGTTATATATTGTGAAAGACATATTGAGGGAGTTTCTAATTAGAATTTTTGGAAGAACTATTGACCCACGTAGTTTCTTAAGAAGAAATTAATACAGAAGAAAGGATTGGCATGCAAGGAGCCATAGTTTACATAAAAAGGATTTAACCATTTAGGAAGATGCAAAAGAATACTGACCATAGAAAGAATAACTTAATAGTATTAATCAAGTAAAATAGAAAATAAAGAGTAAGCATAGAGAGTTTATTTTACAAAGCACCACTACACCTAGTCCCCAGAAATGTGCTTTTTCCAATGTTAAAACAGTTGAGCAAGCTCTGTCACAGCTTAAAACATCAAGATACTGTAATTACAACTGAGGTTCTACCATTTCAACAAGGAACTTATAAAACACAAAAAGAAAAAGGGAACAAAAAAGAAAAAAAGGAATTTTTTTATTTTCATGCTGTGTACATGCTGTGTAACATGAAAACAATTTCAAGAATCATACTTGCACAACATGATTTCAAACCCTTGCTCTGTCACATACCACCTATATAAGAAATTTAGGGCAAGTCATTTCATTTTTGTCCTTCAGCTTCTATATCTAGAATATAGAGACAAAACCCCTATTTACTACATTATAAATTGGGGTAGGGTGATGACAGCTAAAGAATCAAAGTCTGAGAAACTCAAAGGGAGGTAAAATGCAATGGGAAAAAGTCAATGGACCAAAGTAATTACAATATAGGTAATTAATCTTTGGTTCATAATAGGCAATTGATAAATGGTGCTTGTAATTAAGGTATCCAATAGAATCAAGGAGGGGACTTCTGGACCTGAAATTTATTTATTTATTCAAAAATAGCTAAATAGTGAACCCTAGTTCTTGGTGGCCTACACCACTTTGTAGTGTTATCTAGAATATCCTAACTTTTCTGAGTGCAACTGGCACAGCTCCTGGTCCAATAATCCATGGATAACAGATTATCCCTACCAAGGTGGAACGCTTCATTATTTCTCTTTTCTTTTTCTTTTCCCCATATTATGGTATCATAGTGCCACTGAGGCAGTATGTGAGGGATCCTCAGGACTATCCTCAGGTACCATGATTTGCCAGAAAAACTCAGAAACTTGGAAAAGAAGATATGTTATTATCACTGTTATGGTTTATCACATCAAAGGAATACAGATTAAAATCAGCACACAGACAAAAAAAGATTTCATAGGGTGGAGTCCAGGAGAAACATGGCATGGGTTTCCAGTTGTCTTCTTCCAGTGGACAGTGCTTCCTTCTCTCAGAAATGATTGAGTCAACATTTAGAAAGTGTTTCCAACCAGGGAAGCTCACTCAAGCCTTTGTGTCCAGGATAGTTGTTGGATGTTATTCATGAAGTCTTGGAGTGCCCATGCGACTGACCTTAGCTACTTAGCCTTCAACCCTCTACCCTGCAAAGGTCAAACTGATACAGTGTACTAGGGCCCCAGGTGAGCAAAAACAGATGTTCACTCTAAGTAACATTATTCAGCATTAACTATATGATGCAATCTAATGTCTCAGGTATACAAAGACTCTCTTGTCTGACCAGACCCTTTTCCAAGAGTTCAGAGTTAATCTCACAGGAGCTGGTTGAAGGCTAGTGCTTTGATTTGAAATACAGGGCTTGAGCACTCCAAGAGTGGTGAGTTAACTCTTACTACACAGGCAATCTCAGTGTCTTACCCAGAAAATTAACCTTGAGATGACACTCACTCATCTCTCACTTAAACTCAAAGCTGTCTTACCACTGTTAAATTTTTTTCCACTCTATAGCAGAAATAGTACATTATCCCCATGAAACTGAACAGATCAGTATCAACTCCAAGCTAGATTCCACTCCATTTCAGCCTATTCATGCCAATCTTCCAGAGACTCCCTTTGCTTCAGTTTTCTCATTTTATGAGCCTCAATCCTAGTATTTAGTCAGATTTCATTTATAATTTTATGTTTCACTTCAAAGATTTTTGACACTAGAATAAACCTGTCCCATATTTTCTTTACCATGTGTTGATTTAGGTACTTATTCTTCATTTACTCTTTGAAAATCAATTTAGTTGTCATTTTCTGCTGGTAGAACATTGTTGCCAGCCTTGTTCAGAACACAAACAAACACGCAGATGCAAATATCCCACTGCTCTGTGCTCCACACACCATGTTAAACATCTAGAGAGAAACCTATGATTCAATAGAGAGTCTGAATTGCATTTCAAAACTTTAGCATGTCGAATCTTGACATGATGGCTGTGCTTCACCAGATTCTTGACTGAGACAACAGCAATTTCTAATTTGAAAACTTAAGACAATCAAGTGTGGGCTTTTGCATATTTCAATGCCAAAAATGAAAGAATAAATTCTATCATAAAAGAAAGAATACCATATTATGGCACCAAGTTTACCTCATTCCAAAAACGTTCTGTTATATTGAAAGGTTTCAGCATCGTTTTTGTAAAGCAAGTATTTTTTATGTATAATCTCATATTTCCCAAGTACTGCTCTTAAGAAATCTTATACAGACATTATTTCAAGGCTTTGATATAACAAAATCATTTTAAGAACCAAAAAATGTTTCAAACCACAAATAACTGTAATATTATATGACAATCCACATTTCTAATTTGCATCTTCTCTTACCAAAAGGAGAACAAATTAAATACCTTTATTTCTAAGGGGGCATAGTTCATTCAGGATTCTTCAGAGAAAAAGAATAGGATATACATATGAACATATTTTAGAATATATATTACTACAATATATATTATATAGGTACATGATTTATTTATTTATTTATTTATTTATTTATTTATTTATTTATTTATTTATTTATGCTAAGAAACCAGTTTATACGGTTTTGGAGTCTGTCATGTTCAAAATCTATAGGGCAGGCCATCCAGCTGGAAATCCAGCAACTGATGCTGAAACCTTGAAAAAGAACTTCTTCTCTGGTAAACCTAGTTAGTACCCTTTGAGGCTTTCAACTGATTAGATAATGCCTAAGCTCATTATGGAGTGTCATGTCCTTTACATAAAGTAACCTGATTGCAGATGTTAAGCACAGCTACAGAATACCTTCACAGCAACACCTAGGTTGATATTTGATACTATGGCCTAGACAAGATGACAAAAACCAACCATCACAGGGTAGAAATGTATGAAGATATTGAAGATAATAATAGCTAGAGGCTATCAGCTAACAACATTGCTTGCAGCTTACTGGAAAGTCTGTCCCTAGCTGACCCAGGAGTTTTCCGTTAAGCTCATACACACTTTTGAGTACTATTTGAGAGCTCTAAAACTGTAAGCAGTGTTTTATAAACCAGATATGAAAAACTCAGAAGTAAACAAAACAATTACATATCCCCAAATTGAAGGAGGATCATTGACAAAGGACCAATATGAATGTTATAGGCTTATCTAAATTGCATCAAGAAGCCTAAAGGAAGAGGCTTGTGGAGAAACCTAGTAATAAAAACAACAAATGCTTTTAATGTTCTGTTCAGAGCAAGAAGGAAAACAGAAAAGCTCATTGAAGTTTATGGAGTTTTATAACAGATAAATGACTGTAAATTGCCTCCTCCCATTTTGAGGATTTATTTGTCAAGGAGAATAACCAAGGATATTTAAAATAATAGAATTAACATCTTTTTGAGAAAATCAATGTTGAGAACGCTTGAAATGATCCTATAATGTAAGTCAACTTTTCTAGGTAATTTCTGTCCTTCAGGTCCAGGTGGGACAATGTATAGAGAAATTTACCAAAATGTCATTGATAATCTTTAAGAAATAATTGAGAACATGAGTGATACTTAAGATAAAAATCAATAATGCATAAATAATTTTTAGAAAAGAAAGAAAATGCATCTCATACACCAGTGCTGTCCAATATATTGCAGGGCACATTTGAAATATTAAATTCTCTAGTTGCCATATTAAAAAAACTGAAAAGAAAAATATGAAATTAATATGTTTTATTCAATCCAATAGTCCAAAATAATATCATTTCTACATGTATAAAATTAATAATGATTTTTTTACATTTTTATAGGGATACATTTTTGAAACCTGGCATGCATTTTACACTTACAGCACATCACACTTTGTACACAAAACTTTCAATGGCTATTTAATAATTGAATTGAATATTAAAAGTTATTTTTTAAATAATTACATCTACATTTGAATTTCAAAATTTCAGTGTTATATTTGTCCAAGATAATAAAATTTACCATCATGTTTGTCTACTATTTTTATTAACATCAAATTCAAAAGTCTTCAATAAATTGAAATGCAACTTTAAATTTTAAATATCAATATGTTCTTTAAATTTTTCTTTTAGTTTTTGAAGCCAACTTAAATAATATTGTTGATATTGATTCACTATAAATGTATAATTTTTATATTCTTGCCTTATAAAATCTTTAATTTCAACTTAAATTTTTAAAGTTACATCACATAAGGTTTTTCCATTTCTATAGTTTTATATTTAGCTCATTCATAAACAGGATGAAGACATGGAGCAAAAGTAAATTGCACTGCCAAATTTTTTTTCCTTTCATTACTGAATATTCCTTTACATGCATTCCTTTTCTTTCAAGGTAAACTTAAACAGACTTTAAGAGTACAGTAATTCATTTCCAGAACATAAATGATGCATATGGCAAAGAACACTAACTTGTTAAATTAATTGTCTTCTATTTCTTTAAGCAGTTCCATAAGCTCGCAATGATCCATAGTCTTTGTACATAAATACTGAATGATACTAACAACAGTATCCATAATATTTTCCACAGAATCTGCTAAAGAAAACAGCACACGAGTATTTTTAATCTGTATCATACACTTATATGATTAATTAAAAGAAACATTAAGTTCTTCTCTTAAAATATTCCTAATTTCAAACTTTAACCTGAAATTTTTGGAGAAATGTACATTGTGATAGGAACAAAGTTTAAATATTTAAATAAGATTCTTCTTGACAAATATTAAAAACCCCACAAATTTGAATGTTTTAGGCTGTAGAATGACAATTTATTGTTGTAAATTTGAAGGCCTTTGGAGATAAGAGTTATCTGAAGTATTAATTGAGCAATGTCTCATCTCACATAATTAATATTAGATATTGTTATGAAGATATTTTATCATCGTTTGTTGGCTTAATAAAAGACCATTTTATGCAAAATTTCTTTAGCCTTTTCCTCTTAATATCTAACAAATTTCCATAACTGAAATAGTAATTTGTTTTACCATTTTTCTATTTAAAATAGTTTCCTTTTTGTGTAAGAATCTCAGTCATTTTATACCTACCCAAGTTTATAAGCTAGATCCTGAGGAAAAAATTTTAAATATTACAGCTAGATACTAAATTCTGATTCTAGGTAACTCAATTTATTGGTTGTTCTATTATTGTTGTTTTGGAGATTCTTTTCAAATGCATTATGGATTTTCTACAAATGTTTCATTATTGCTTACTTTATATTTTTTATTTTCTTAAGGTAAAAGTTTAGGTTATTAATTTATTAGAGATCTTTTTTTAACAATTGTCATTTACAGCTATGGGTTTCCCTCCAAGAACTTCTTCTGCTACATCTCATAAATTTTGGTATTTTTTTTTATAGTTTCCACTCATGTTAAATTATCTTTCCAATGTCCATTATGATTTCTTCTTTGATCCATTTCTTATTTTGGATGGTGTTGTTTAATTTTCAAATATCTGTAAATTTACACATTTCCTTTTGTTATTGAGTTTTAGTTTCATTTTATTGTGGTTGAAGAACATACTTTGTATAATTTGTCTTTTTACATTTATTGAGATGTGTCTTTGTGAACTAACATATGGTCTATCTTGGCATGTGTTCCATGCACACTTGAGAAGAATGTGTCTTCTGCTCTTGTTGGGTGGGTGCTGTGTTCCACATATGTCGGCTATGTTTACTTAGTTTGCAATGTTGTTCAAGTCTTCTATTTCCTTGTTGATCTTCTGTTTACTTGTTCTAACCATTATTGGAATTAGTATACTGACTTTTCCAACTATTATTGTTGAATAGTGTCTTTCTCTCTTCAATTCCATCAGCTTTTACTTTATTTGACAGCTCTGTTTATCAGTGCACATATGTTTAAAATTATTTTTTGATAAATTGACTCTTTTACTATTACTAAATGTTCTCCTTTGTCTCTCGTAACCTTTTTATGTTTTATAGTCTATTTTACCTGATATATGTAGAGCCACTCTTTCTAACGTTTATCTTTTTTTATTCATTTTTTCCAAGCTATTGTGTTTTTGAATCCAAATGTGTTTCTTGTGGACTGCACATAGTCAGATCATGTAGTTTAATCCATTTTGATTATATTTGTGTTTTAATTGGAGTGTTTAATCCATTTACATTTAATGTTATTACTGTTAGGTGGGATTTAATATATTTATCATTGGACCTAAAATTCCATCTTCCAACTTTTTAAGTATTTTGCAATATTTTGTTCAAAATTTAGATCTCCTACCTAGTTTTAATTTGACATCCTGGAGAAGATTTGGGATTATTTTCAGTGTCTGTATATAAAATTCATTTTGGCTACACCTTGTCATTTATAGAGTTCTTGGTCTTCAGTAGCATATTCTCCCTTTCCCCCTCTCTCTCTCTCCTCTTTATTCCTCATTGCATAGAGTTTAAACTGAAAATGAATCCCCTTCTGCACAGCACCTCTGTTCTCTTAGTTTTAACAGTACACATCTCCTGGCTATAAAGGAATCTCAGAATGCTCTTGTTTTGTTATTTAATATATGATGAGTTAGATTCATATACAAAAACCCATCAGATAGGGAAAAAAATGCTGTTTGGTTTTCATTGCTGATTTCAAAGGTCTAATTAAGAGCTATTTACAAAACACAAAAATAACTAAGAAAAATATCTTTCGACAAGGTAAAGAAATTGCCAATTTTGTTCATGACTTGATTTGCCTGTGACAAAATAGTCCAACTCTGATTTTATTACAGAGATAGATTTAGTAAAACATAGAATAGAAAATAAATAAGCATTTTATAATAAAACTCTAAAGAGTAAATCCTTTCTGCTTCATTTGATATTGAAATCCTTACTTTAGAATTCATTAACATTCTCATTTATAGCCACTAACATCTATAACAATTAAAATGTAACCAGGTATAGGGAATATATTTATCAAAATGTAGTGGAGTATATTATCTTGTTTCCTTTTTATCGGAATATTTAGTCATATATATTACTCTATTCATAGAGTGAGTGTGGTGTATTAGCATGTGTATAAATTTGTTAGCCCTCACACAGTACGCAGCTCAGTTTTAATCACTTCCAAGGTAAGGTTTTTGTTTACCAGTCTTTAGAAATTAATCACTGTCATTGCACTGTTAAGAGAAAAAATAATAAGACATTGATGAAGTGCCTACAATTTGTGTAGAGTGTATAAAAATTAGATTATGCAGAACCAGACCAAAAGCTTAAATACAGTACTGCAGTAAGCCTTTTCTGGCTGCCAGATGAAAAAGTGGTGTTCAGGAAGGAAATAGACATCTCTTGCAAATACAAAATAGGAAAAATTTTTCCACAGTTATGTTTCAAAGGAACCTCTTTCTGTGTATAATAGACACTCTGCTGCCTATTTCAAGGAATAAAGGTAAGGCAATAATAAGGTTGTTCAAATATCTATAGTGTGACTTGCTATTATTAATGTAGTGAAGGGTACATCTCTTCTAATTAATTTGGCAGAGGTATGTTAAGAATCCAGATAGATGAAACATTTCTTTGTACTCAAGGAAAACAAATGAATACAAGCAAATTAGTTTTTAAAAGGTGACATTTAAAAATAGATCCCCCAGCAGATTTACTTATATTCCATTCCATGTAATAGCTTCTTATAGTAAATAAATAATAAAAAAATAGATATATAGATAGATAAATAGATAAATAGAGAAAACACAGACACATATATATTTTTTACTAACTTTGTACCAGGCACTGTACTCATCCAATTTTCATAACAATTCAATGAGGTAGGTCTGTTATTATCTCTCATTTTACAGATGAGTGGATTCAGGAACAATAAGTAACTTGTCCAAGGTCACAGAGCCAGAAAGCAAAGGATCTGTGATGTGAATCTAGGAATGCAACTTCAACTCTTTGAACAGTTAACCTACATCTGTTTGAGTTGTAATATTTTGCAACTGGCATCCATTCATTTATTCCTTTATTCATGTAGTAAGCATTTATTGAGAAGCAACTACGAGGCAAACAATGAACCAGTATTGGTGGTGGTGGTCGGGTAGTGGTGGTCGGAGGTTGTTAGTTTGCAATCTTGAAACAAAGATAAATATGTCAGTCAAAATTATAATCATTTCTAACTGTAACTCAGTTTGAGAAGACTGAGGATGTATGTTTGCATAGTGTAGCTAACCCTCTTTTACAGGGTAATTGGAAATGCTTGGGCTTCTGGCACAGACTGAAGGTTTTAGATAGTTTGGTTAGAAGTGGGTGAGATTTACACAATAAACTTGAGCACGGAGAAAGTGTGACAGCTGCCCATGCTCCAAGGTAAGCATGAAAAACAATGGAACATCCAAACTATTATGTACAAAGAGAAAGAGGACAAGAATGGAATCTAGAGTCAAAGGTCAGAAACAGGAAACAGGGAAGACAGAATGAAGCTAAATCCAAGCTCAGAAAGATTATCTTGACTAAATGACTAGGAGGAAAAGAGGAGCCAGCTGCAAAACCTGTTGTAAGAAGGGGATGGTTACTGGCTCAGGGTTGTCTTGACCATTCTCCATTAGCATTTTCAGATTATTCTGTTTCCTTTCTTTTGTAAATGACCATATTCCTTTAGGCTCATCCTATCTTATCATACCACCTTTAGCACACTCCTTGTTTTTCCTTTCTCTTGATCTATATCTATTTCTCCCTCACATTCAAAGAGTTCCCAGGTAGATCATGCAGTTCCAAATTTTTAAAGTTTTAAAACAAGAAAATCTAAAATATACATTACGTAAGCCTAAATACCTATTTGGCAAAACTATTTAAACATAGAGCAAGAGAGTGCATAACAAAGAATTAAGGATTATTTTATCACTGAGAAGGGGTGAAGCAGGGAATAGAATGGATGTGATCTGAGAGGGACCGAGAAGGGCTCGCAAGCTAAGGGATATAGTCTATTTCTTAACCTGAGTGGTGTATAACTGGAAATTCATTTTATTAATCTCCTTTAAACATGTCATACATCCTAATTATTATTTTATATATTAAATATTTTATAATTATTATTAAAAACATAAGAGGGATTAGCTATCCTCCCCAAAGGGGTGGAAATATATGTAATATATATGTATAGTATATATAATAATGCCAAGAAAGTATGAAATAACAGGATCTAGTTGGAGAAAATTGCAAGTAATTCTCTGTATGTGTAGAGGAAATAGTAAGTGGAGTCAAATGACTAGGTAGGAATCAGAAATGAATGGTCTTGAGAGTTCTGAAATTTGACCTGAACCCAAAAGCTATAGATAACCATGGAAAAATATTAATAAAGAGTAATCAGATATTTTATTAGAGTATGACAACATATAATATTATTTATATCTTGGAAGGCTCTAAACATTTCATACATTCAACAGATATTTATTGAGTATTTGCTACACATAGTCTAAGTACTAGGGAATGAAGATAAAGACAAACATGATCACCTTTGTGGAACTTGGATTTTCATATCAGAAGACAGTTAATAAGCCCATAAACAAATTAAATATATGACCTTTTGTAATAGTAAAAAGTGGCACAGAGAATCATAAAGAAGAGAACATGCATGCAGAACAACTAGGACACTAAATAGGACACTTAGCAAAGGTCTAGCAAGACAACAGAGCAAAGAGGAGGTAAAGGAGGGAACCGTGAAATGTCAGAGCAAGTAGCATCCGTGAAGGGAAGAGTAAGTACCAGTTACATCGTGTTGGGGTCTGCCTGCTGAGCTTCAAGGAGAACATAGAGATCAGTTTGAAAAGATCAGAGTAACTGACAGGGAGAGTGAGAAGAGGTGAAATGGTGAGGTGGCAAAGACCATAAAAAGAGTTGGAGCCACAGTAATGACTTTGGTGTAAGCTTAGTGTGATGAAAGCTGTTAGTTTAGGGCAGAGAAGTGATTTGTTCTATTACGTTGAAAATTGTTGTGTTGTGGAAACAACTGGAGGTTAGTCTACCGTAACAATCCAGGAGCTAGATAGTGGATTGGACCATGACAGTGGCAGTGTTAGTGATGAGGATTCTGGATATAGATTAAATCTTCTAGAACTTGCTGACTAATAAGTGAGGAGAGTGAGAGAGAGAAAGGAAGTGATGCTGATTTTATTTATTTTTTTGCCCGTTTGATCTCCTGAGTATTAAGAATATTTGAGTTCCCACTAAATTAGACGGAAATGATTTTGGAAAGAACAAATTTGGGAAAAAGTTCATAAACTCAGTATTTTATGAGTTACACATATGACATTCAAAAGGAGATGTTTGGTATTCAATAAGAAATGCAAGTCAGGAATACAAAGAAGAGCTCAGGAATAAAGGTATAACTGTCAGACACGTAGAAATACACACTATTTAAAGCCTGGATTTTGAATGAAATTACCAACAAAGCGAAATGGAGTTTAAAAGGAAGGCAGGGAGAAGTCATAGGAATAGCCAAATGAGGGAAATTAGAAGGAACCAGAAAAGGATCCTGAAGAGTGGACGATGGTAAAGAAAATAGAATAAAGGGAGTGTGGTATGCTGGTAGCCAAGTGTAGAAAGCATTTCAAGGCAAAAACGATGCTCAAAAATTTCAAATGTTGCTGATAGATCAAAGAAGATAAAAACTGAGTTTCTTTCTTTTCTCCCAGTAAATTTCCCCGCAGGCAATAGATGTTTACCCACTGTCCATTCTAAGACTATCTTATTTGGGGCAATATAAAATTAAACACTGAGTTATGATCTAGTAATCACACTTTTGGGTATATATCCAAAGGAAACAAAATCCAAACCTCGAAGAGATACCTGCATTCCCATGTTTGCTGCAACACTATTCACATTAGCCAAGATATGGAAGCAACCGAAATGCCCAACGACAGATAAGTGAACAAAGAAAATATTGTACTTACTTGCAATGGAATATTATTGAGCTTTTAAAATGAAGTAAGTCCCACCATTTGCAACAACAAGGGTGAACTTGGAGGACATTATGCCAACTGAAATAAGCCAGACACAGAAGTACAAATACTAGAGAATCTCACTTATATGAGAATTCTAAAATAGTCAAACTCATAGAAGCAGAGTAAAATGGTGGTTACGAGGATTTGGGGAGAAGGGGAAATGGGAGGTGTTAGTCAAAGGGTATAATGTATGAGTTAAGCAAGATGAATTAGTCCTAGAAATCTACTCTATAGCATACAACCTATAGTTAATAATACTGGATTTAGTACTTAAAAATTTGCCTAGAATGTAGATATTATGTTAAACATTCTCACCAAGTAAATAAATACAGGAAACTTTTGGAAACACTAGATACATTTATGGCACTGATTGTGGTGATGGTTTTGTGTGTGTACACTTTAAACATCAAATTGTATACATTCAAAATGTACAGCTTTTTTGGAGTCAATCATATCTCAATAAAGTGTTTTTTAATATTTAGAGAGATAGATAGATAGATAGACAGACAGACAGACAGACAGACAGGTAGAGTCTCTGTTAGGTAAGGTTCCAGGTTTTTAACATAGCTTAACTCATTTAATCCTCACAACTATTCTGTTTTATTATGTAATTTATTCAAAGTCGGGGCTAGAGTTTCCTAAAATGAGCAAGGCTAAAAATAATACATTGGAGAAAGAGAATTGGTACAACATTAAGAAATGTGTAGATGTTGTATTTATTTTGTATGAATATTTATCCTCAGTAAAATGACAACAATAACAATAAACACTCTTAAAATACATAGAAAGAAGTTTAATAATTGTTACATGATATGTTTTCCTAAATTTATAATCTCTGATGAGTAGGAAAATTAATATTGGATTCCATTTCAAACAAGATGGTGTAGACCTATATCTCCTTGCTCCTCCTCACTAATCAATACTATAAACCTGCTAAAAATGTAAGAGACACTGAGAGATATGGACCATAGCAGGCAGAGCTGGCAGGAGAGACCAAACTACACTAAGCAAACTGGTCCAGGCAACCTATTTTGTATCACCTCAATGTCCTTCCTTTTTCAGGGGGCAAGCAGGCAGAATCCAGTTACAGTCTTAGTGTGGGAAGCCGTTTTATTCCTGCAGGACAAGACTCTCCTGATTGCTCAGAGACATCTGGCAGATGTAGGGCACTGATAAGAGAGGTCTCAACACACTCTACACACAGAAACATCAGACAGCCCCTGGGCTGGAGGAACATTTTCTGTCCCCTCAGGCCACACCTGGGAGCCCCAGAGGTACAAGATAAACTAATCAGACTAGAATAACACCACAAAGTCTCCAAAAATTAAACTGTCATTGGAACCACAGCCCAGAAAAGTAAGCTAAGACCCAAGTGCTGAACCTCAGCAGGGTAACTGACTGCTAAAAAATATATATATATATTTAAATAGGACCCAGAATCTCCTAACATAATAGAAAAAATGTTTGGGTTACAATCACCTGTCATACCAAGAACCAAAACAGCACAGCTTAAATCAGAAAAGACGTTCAACTGATGCCAATATTGAGATATATCTGAAGGTAGAATTATCTGACAAAGAATTTAAAGCAGGTATCATAAGAATACTCCAGAAATCAAATACATATTTTCTTGAAACAAATGAGAATGATGGAAAATCTTAACAATGTGTCATAAAAAAGACACAAATGGTAATTATAGAAGTGAAAAATACAATAAAAGAAAAAGCAACACATGTTGGATGGGCTAGAGTGCAAATATCAGAAGAGAGGATTAGTGAACTTAAGGGAAGAACAACATTCGGCAAATCTAAACAGACAGAAAATAGAGTAAAAGATAAAAGAACAAAAGCCTTAGATATCACGGATCATTACAGAAGGTCTGACATTTGTATCACTGGAGTCTCAGAGAAGAGGAAAAAGGGAGTTCGGCTGAAAGAGTATTTGAAGAGATAATGTCTGAAACTTCCCAAATTTGGGAAAAGACACAAACCTATAGATCCAAGCAGCTGAGTGAACCCAAACAGTATAATCCCAAAGAAATCCGCTTCAGGATACATCAAAAGTCAACTTTTAAAAGAAAAAAATAAAAAGATAAATAAATTGGAAGCAGCCAGAGAGAAGTTATTTATTCCCTTTAATAGGAATACCAATTCAAATAACCACTGATTTCCCATTTGAAACCATGGAGGCCAGAAGAAAGTGCTGAAAGAAGATAATTACCAATAGTGAATTCTACAGCTCACAAAACATGAAAGGGAAATGGACAGTCTCAGATAAAAGAAAGTTAATACTGACTCGACAAATTTATTTTGACATTGTGTGTAATCAATGATTTGGAACTGAAATAAAGAAAATACTGCAGTTTTTAAAATTTATTTATTTATTTTTGACTGTGTTGGGTCTTCATTGTTGTGCGTGAGCTTTCTCTAGTTGCAGCAAGCGGGGGCTACTCTTCATTGCGGTGAGCGGGCTTCTCATTGCAGTGGCTTCTCTTGTTGCAGAGCATGGGCTCTAGGCGCGCAGGCTTCAGTAGTTGTGGCACATGGGCTTAGTTGCTCTGCAGCATGTGGGATCTTCCCGGACCAGGGCTTGAACCGGTTCCCCTGCATTGGCAGGCAGATTCTTAACCACTGCACCACCAGGGAAGTCCTGCAGTTTGTAATGTTTTAAAATATCTGTTACTTCCTTTTCCTCTCTTTTCTTATCATTTTAAATAAGAGGGGAAAATTAAAACATTTTTGAGTATCATATGATTTCATTTGCCAAATTTGCATTTATGTATATTTATATTTTTTCATTATTTGTGTAACTGATTCATAGAGCCATATAGATGAAATTATCTCAAAGCAAATCAAAGAAAAAATTTTAAAAGGAATACAAACTTATATTCAAGTTTACAATGTTTTTGGGAGAAACAGTAAACTTAAGTAGATTATAAATATATGCTTTACATTTGTAGACATCTATAAATTCAAGAGAATTTAGAGACATTTTCTCAGTCGCTGAAGAATCCTCACAACACTCTGAAGTAGAAGTCCCAATATCACCAGAGAAAGCAGGGTTGTCTAAAATGAAGAATTTGAGCTTTACCTTAGCCAGATCACCATGGCCTAAATCCTAGCTCTAATGTTTCTTAGCCTGAATAATTTTACACAATGAATTTAATTTCTGTTTTATAATTTCCTTAATTGAAAATGAGAAAGAAATATTTATTTTCTTTGTTGATAAGAATATTTCATGCAGTAATTCATACAAATTATGCTGAACACAGGGCCTGGCATATTTCAGATATCTAAAATGGATTGATAAAGAATAAACAAATGAGGAGACCTAGTAACAGAAAGGTTACCTGACTTGCTCAATCATCAAGATAGAAAATGACATAAGTGGTACTAATATAAAATTACCATGTTTTTTTTAGCTCTTTTCAACTAAGAAAAGTGGAAATTATTATTTATTTTCAAAGAAATAGCAATTCTATGAAACCCCTTTGAAAGCAGGTATTGAGCAAATAAGCCTGTATTAGCCATCTTTGAATCACAAAAATTTGCAGGGTTCCTCAGAGGGAGAGGTGCTGCTTAATAATATTGGATAAATTCACGAGTGAATAAATGAATACGTTGCCTTTTTATATCAATGTATGCAGTTCTTCTTCTTCATTGAGAATCTTATAGCAAAAAACAAACACTTTTCTCTTTATTATAAAGTACTTGAAATTAAGTATAGTAAAATGTAGTACCCAAATTCACACTGAATAAAATTAAATAAAATTCTACAACATAGTCAATTTTTACATAGTGTTTAGTCAATTATTAATGCAGATAAATGTACTGCCTTTTATGATCTTTTAAATAACTGACTGGTATTTTTACAATATAATTTCTTCTTCCAAGAAGTTTCAGAGTTCATTGTAACTATGCATAATTTTCCCCTTCAAACTGTACTCATAAAGTGCAGTATTTAAATTGGTAGTACATGCATCATTTTTCATGGTCACTTTAGTATTAAATCTCTCTACATGGTTCCTTACGAAATATCGCCAACTCGGCTTCAAGGTTATAGGGTAGATGCTGGGAGATTCGAATTATGCACGACTGGTTGAAAAATAGGCAAATGTGAAGGTTTCCAGCTGGTGGTATAATAGGGCTCTTCTGAAACAGACAAAAAGACTCTGCCATGGCTAATGGATAAAAATCATAAAACATTTACACGCAGGATGGTGTAAGAAGTTAATCCTAGAAGGCTGAAGAGATTTGTAATACAAGAGAGATGCATCATACAACATGTTAGTTGCACAAACTGAAAATAATTCATCACTGGGGTACAGTTTTAGATAACATCTAGAAGACAAGAGAGAATCACAAAGTCTAATTCTTCCATTTGTATCCCTAATACCTACATAGTGATTGAGACATAGAGGGATTTAGTAAAAGTTCAGGAATTAGTCATGAATTAACCTTTCCTATTATCTTACATTTTCTCCCTAAGTCATTTTTCTGTTTAGTTTAGACTGAGTATTCAGTTCCTTGGCACAGACTCAGCAAATTGTATAGGGAGTATAGAATATTTTTCTTTTGTAAAATAAATAAGATACAATATTAACACAAAATACATGACAATATAATCATTAATAAGTGGCCTCCTTTTCTTAGTGCCATGAATGAGCAGAATAGGCCCAATCCAACCCAATCTAGTCTTATGATGTATTCTTTCTTTGCCTTTCTGTAATCATTATTTTGTGCCAGGTTTCTAATTATGAGGACTTAGAAAATGGTCACTTACAAAAATATTTTATAAAACATACTACATAGCATTCTAGTAAAGTTTGGAAGACAATTCTTCTTGGCAAAGGGATATAGGTATTTTTCATCAGACATTTTCATATTTGTGTCCAATTTTATTGTATTGTAGGATTTTTTTCTTTTTTGCCGCATCCTAACAAGTAAAAAAGCGAAGAAACTGAAAAATCAATAAATCTTTTGGGATCCATAAGAAAGACACAGACACAGGGCAAAGTCCTGCTCTCAAGATTGGAGAGATACGCAAATAAAGGGAATCAAGTTTCACCAGAGCAGACTCATAAGCAGAAACCCCCACAAGGACTGTGCCTAGCTAGGAACATGAACTGTAATTCAAGAATTGCTGGAGGCTCAGGGAAGACAAGTTTGAAAATTAAAAACTCCAGGGGGACCCAGTTATTAGGGGACCCCCACCATACTGTGAGACTTACCTCCAGGAGCTTTACCAGGGTCCCACAGTAAACATCAGAGAAAAATCCCCTAGTCTTCCAGCCAGTGTATAAGCAAGAAACCATTCTGTTCTTAACAAGGCCTGCCTTCCAGGAAAAGTAATTAAGAAAAGCCTAAATTGCCAGAGCCTGAGTGACCTGGGGAAGGGAATTACCAAATTCCATCTCATGCTAGCCATCCTATCCAATCTATAAGGGAGAGAAAAAATGAGAAACACTTATAAAGTTCATATTCCAAGGGCACAGTCTCACTAAAAGACTGAGATTTAATCACAGAACTAACTATAGAAAGCTTCCTTTCCCCTCAGACTTCAATGCCACATAACTAAAAGCTTCTTTACAGCAATTCCTTTAACCTGGTACTTCATTTCCATCTACCAAGAAAAAATTACAAGGCATAACAGAAGGCAAAAATGCAATTTGAAGAGATGGAACAAGCACCAGAACCAGACATGTCAGTGGTGTTGGATTATTAGACCCGGAATTTAACACAATTATAATTGATATGCTAAGGACTCTAACGGATAAAGCAGACAGCACGCAAGAAAAGATAAACAATGTAAGTAGAGAGATGAACATCTTAAGAAAGAACAAAAAATAAATGCTAGAGATTTTTAAAAAAAAAAAAACCTCTAAAAGAAATGAAGAATGCCTTTGAAGTGTTCATTAGTAGACTGGACACAGATGAGATATAAAATTTCTGCACTAGATCACACATGAATAGAATCCTCATAAACCAAAGAGCAAAGAGAACAAAGACTGAAAGAAAATAAACATAGTATTTAAAGACCTTGGGACAACTACAAAAGTTGTACTGTACATGTAATGGGAATACCAGAAGGACAAGAAAGAGAGAAAGGAACAGAAGTAATATTTAAATCAATAATGACTGAGAATTTCTCCCAAATTAATGTCACATACCAAACCAAAGATCCAAGAAGTTCAGCGAACACAAAGTAGGAAAATGCCCACAAACTACAACAAAGTATATCATCTTCAAACTACAGAAAAACATAGATAAACAATCCTGAAAGATGTCAGCAGGGGGTAAAAAAAGCACCTTACCTATAGACAAACAAATATAAGAATTACATCTGACTTCTCCTCAGAAAGCATGCAAGTAAG
Organism: Balaenoptera borealis; assembly: GCF_965194805.1. Classification (NCBI taxonomy): domain Eukaryota; kingdom Metazoa; phylum Chordata; class Mammalia; order Artiodactyla; family Balaenopteridae; genus Balaenoptera; species Balaenoptera borealis. The sequence goes on from NC_138865.1 coordinate 61,396,889, forward strand.
AAAAGAGGTGAGTAAAATATTCAAAATATTGAGAGAAATAACCCGCCAACCTAGAATTCTGTGCCCTGTGAAATGATCCTTTAAAACAAAGGCTATAACAAAAGACAAAGAAGGGCATTATATATTGATAAAAAGATCAATACAAGAAGAGGACATTACATTTGTTAACATAAAAGCACCCAATACAGGAGTACCTAAATATATAAAGCAAATACTAACAGACATAAGGGAATAAATTGACAATAATAGAACAATAATAGGGGATTTTAACAGCACATTGACATCAATCAACAGATCATCTTGAAAGACAATCATTAAGCAACAGTGGTCTTAAATGACACAATAGACCAGTTGGACTTAAGTGATATGTACAGGACATGATATCCAAAAAAAATGTAGAGCACACATTCATTTCAAGCGTACATTCATTTCAATGTTCTACAGGCTTGATCACATACTAGGTCACGAAACAAGTCTCAACAAATTTAAGAGGATGGAAATTATAAGAAGCATTTTTTTCTGACCAAAACAGTATGAAACTAGAAATCTATTACAAAAAGAAAAAATGAGGAAAAACACAAACATGTGGTGACTAAACAGCATGCTATTAAACCAATGGGCCAACCATGAAATCAAAGAGGAAATCAGAAAATACCTAGAGACAAATGAAAATGGAAATGCAACACTCCAAAATCTCTGTGATGGAGCAAAAGTGGTTTTAAGAGGGAAGTTCATAGCAACACAGGCCTCCTCAAGAAACAAGAAAAATATCAAACAAACTAACCTACCAGCTAAAAGAATTAGAAAAAGAAGAACAAACACAGCCTAATCTCAGAGCAAGGAATGAAATAATAAAGATTAGAGAGGAAATAAATAAAATAGAGATGAAAACTATAAACATCTGATGAACAAAAACAAAGAACTAAATAAATGAAGAAATATTCCATGTTCATAGTAAGACACAATATTGTCAAGATGTCATTTATTCCGCACTTGATCTGTAGATTCAATGCAATCTCAATCAAAATTCCAGCAAGTTTTTTTAAGTGAATATGATAAACCGATTCTAAAGCTTATATAGAGAGGTAAAAGATCCAGAATAGGCAACAAAATATTGAAGGAGAAAAAGAAATTGGTGGACTGACACTACCTGAATTCAAGATTTACTATAAAGTGACAGTAATTAAGATGGTGTGGCATCTGTGAAAGATCAATGGAACAAATTATAGAGCCCAGAAATAGACTCCTACAAACAGAGTCAACTTATTTTGACAACAGAGCAAACAGAGATGGCCTCTTCAACAAATAGTGGTAGACTAAATGGAAAACTTCCAAAAAATTAACTTAGTTGCAGACCTTACACTGTTCATAAAAATTGACTCTAAATGGATCACAGACCTAAATGTAAAATATACAACTATAAAACTCCTGGAAGATAACTTAGGTGATAACTCATATGAGAAAATCTAAATTGCCTGGGGTATAGTGTTGTCTTTTTTGATATAATACCAAAGGTATAATCCATGAAATAAATCATTTGTAAGCTGGACTTCATTAAAAAAATACTTTCAGGAATTCCCTGGTGGGCGAGTGGTTAGGACTTGGCACTTTCACTGCTGTGGGACTGGGTTCAATTCCTGGTTGGGGAATTAAGATCCTGTTAGCCACGCAGCATAGCCAAAGGAAAAAGAAAAAAAAAAAAATATATATATATATATATATATACACATACACACTTCTGCTCTGTGAAAGACACTGTCAACAGGATGAGAAGACAAGACTCAGAATGGGAGAAAATATTTGCAAAAGACACATCTGATAAAGGACACCTTTACGTATCCTAAATATGCAAAGAACTTTTAAAACTCAACAGTAAGAAAACAAACAACTCATAAAATGGGCCAAAGACTTGAATAGATAACCAAAGAAGATATATATATGGCAATTAAGCACATGAAAATATGCTTCACATCATGTGTCATCAGGGAAATACAAATTAAAACAATGAGCCTACACAGCCATTAGAATGACCAAACTCCAGAACACGGACAACCCACAGTGCTAAAAAATATGTGGAGCAACAGGAATTCTCATTCATTGTTTGTGGGAATGCAAAATGGTACAGCCAGTATGGAAGATATTTTGTCAGTTTCTTAGAAAACTGCAGTTACTCTTACCATATTATACAGCAATCATGTTCCTTGGTATTTACTCAAAGGAGTTGAAAACTTTTGTCCACGCAGAAACCTGCACACACACAGATATTTATGGCAGCTTTTTTCATAATTACTAAAACTTGGTAGCAACTAAGATGTCCTTACATAGGTAAATGGATAAATAAACTGTGGTACATTCAAAAAATGAAATATTATTCGACACTAAAAAGAAACTAGCTATTGAGCCGTAAAAATAAAAGATATGGAAGAACCTTAAATGCATAATGCTAAGTGAAAGAGCCAATTGGAAAAGTCTACAAACTATGTAATTTTATCTACAAGACATTCTGGAAGAGGCAAAACTTTGGAGACAGTAAAAAGATCAGTGATTGTTATGGGATGAGGGGAAAGAGATGAATAGGCAGAGCACAGAAGATTTTTAGGGTAGTGAAAATACTCTACATCATATTATAAGGATGGATATATGTCATTATACATTTGTCCAAACCCATAGAATACAGAACACCAAGAGTGACCTCTAATGTAAACTATAGACTTTGGGTAATTTTGATGTATCAATGTAGATTGATCCTTTGTTAAAAAAAAAAAAAAAAGTACCATTCTTCATGTTTATAACAGGGGAGGCTATGTATGTGCAGGGGTAGAGAACATATGTGAAATTTCTGTACCTTTCTCTCAGTTTTGTTGTAAACCTAACACTCTTCTTTAAAATGTCTTAAAAATATATAAGATTAAAAATAAAACTAAGTGCCTTATGACAGGAATTTTATAACATTTTATAATATGAATATGCACTATGAATATCCTAGAATGGGAGAGTGTATAGCATTTTTCAAAATAGTTTGACTGCTTGGCTCATTTATTCACTCAGTAACTCCTGGGACTAGTGTTTGTTAAAATTCAGTTTGAATAATATTCTTCTACTCTACCCTAAAAAGTATATATAAGTTATTATCTGGAGGAGACATTTCTACCCTATAATTACAGTGTACTGTGTAAAATCTCAAAGACTTTCATGTAAAACTACCAGCCTATAGAATCTCTGCACATACAAAAGACAGCTCTAGAAGTTAGTGAAACCACTTCTGATATTGAGACAACAATCTACATGGAGCATGTAAACAGAAAATGTTAGCATTATAGAAGGGAGTTTAACCAGGTGTAACACCCTTGTGCTTTAATATTTCAGTGACTTCAAAGGCCACAGTAGATAAAAGGAGATAATATCTGTTTCCTAATGAGACATGTTTATTGATAAAAACCTCAGGATTCAATTAAAATGGAAGCACTGTCTAATGTTTAAGACAGGCATGGCTGGCTTATTAAAACACTAAGGTGAACTTTCATGAGACACTGCTATTGATGGAAGTATGTCCTATAGTCCTGAAGATTTACAGTTAAAAACAAACAAAAAGCACCTCTCATAACTTTTGGGATAGTTTTAGAGCTAATAGAGAATATCCATCCTGCTTTAAACACATAGAAATTTTAAAGTAAAATACAAGAACAATGAAAAATTCAAGTAAATATAAAAGAAAGAAAAATCCCTCTGTGACAGAAAAAAAAGTGTAGATTTCAGTCAAGAAACAAATCCACAAGCTGATACCATGAATGTGTGGGAAACACTGAGGTTACAAGAACTGAAGGAGTTTGAGGCCAGTATTTTATCATCATAGGCCAAATAGGGGAGCTGAAACTAAAAGCTCTGACCAACTGAGGCCTTCAAAGAGTTTCTTCACTAGGAAATATAGAAAAGAAAAGTCTGCTATTTACACTCAGAAGCAACATGGATAGTTATTTCTGCCTGGTGTTTTAAGAAGGAAAAAATATTTTGTATGTATAGATTAAATTTCATATCACTTGTGTTATGCAGGAATCTGCCATTAACATTCTTGGACACATGGAACTTCAGGGACATATAGAAAAAAATACAAAAATAAAAAACAAAGAAAAAGAACCCGAAAACAGTCTTTAGCAAAACTTTCATATCCCAGAAGAAACAAGATCCTTCCACCACTTTAACCACTGCTACACACACACACACACACACACACACACACACACACACACTATCCCTACTGCTCTCACAATAGAAATTACTAACTATATGAGGAAATAACCATACAAATAATAAATGGGAAGATTAGCACTCTAAAATATGAGTTAATAGAACAATTTGAAAAAGATTATAAAATGTTTAAAATAATTAAATAAAACAAATAGAAATTAAATAGAAAAAAATGCTGTACTGGATTTCAAAATTGGCCATAATTTATTTCTTCCCAGTATGATTATCATTATAATATGACTGTGAATCTCTATTCATCAAGGGTTATAGCTTATCTCCCTACTTCTATGGTTTGTATTAGACTATTGGCTTACTTAGGCCTATAGAATGTGGCAGAAGGAATGTGCCAGCTCTGAGTCAGGACCTCAAGAAGTTTCACAAATGGAAAGGCCTGGAATAGCTTGGTGGATAAGGAGAAACCATATGAAGCAGAGACAAATCATCCAACGTGAGGATCCCTGGACTAGCCAGGCAGCTAAACTATCATCTGATTTTATGTGCCCAGCAGAGAGCAATAAAAACACTTACCTGAGTCCAGCCCAAACTCTCAGCTCACAGAATTGTAAGTTATATACATGGTTATTGTTTTAAGCCACTGAATTTGGGGCAGTTAGTTTTACAGCAAAAACTTACTGACATATGGGCAAAGTTGAAATGTGAAAGGTTGAATAGTCTTTTAAAGATTAAAAATCTAAACTAAAGGGACTTCCCTGGTGGTCTAGTGGTTAAGACTCTGTGCTCGCAATGCAGGGGGCCTGGGTTCGATCCCTGGTCAGGGAACTAGATCCTGCATGCTGCAACGAAGATCCCACATGCCGCAACTAAGACCCGGCGCAGCCAAAAAAAAAAAAAAAAATCTAAACTAGGGAATCTTATCTGCATTGTGGATCAGAGGATAAAGAAGATGTTTTTGGCTTTAGAGGCTTGGGACTAGACTATCCAATGCATAACCTGTAACCGTAAGCTGACACTTTTGTTTTAAAAACAATCAGGGGGAAACCTTTAAGATGGTGGAGGAGTAAGACGTGGAGATCACCTTCCTCCCCACAAATACATCAAAAATACATCTACATGTGGAATAACTCCTACAGAACACCTACTGAATGCTGGCAGAAGACCTCAGACCTCCCAAAAGGCAAGAGACTCCCTACGTACCTGGGTAGGGCAAAAGCAAAAAGAAAAAACAGAGACACAAGACATAGGGATGGGACCTGCACCTCTGGAAGGGAGCTGTGAAGGAGGAAAGGTTTCCACACGCTAGGAAGCACCTTCACTGGCGGAGATGGGGGGTGGTGGGGGGGAAGCTTCAGAGCCACGGAGGAGAGAGCAGCGATAGGGGTGCAGGGGCCAAAGCGGAGAGATTCCCGCACAGAGGATTGCTGCTGACCAGCACTCACCATCCTGAGAGGCTTGTCTGCTCACCCACCAGGGCAGGTGGTGGCTGGGAGCTGAGGCTCCAGCTTCAGAGATCACATCCCAGGAAGAGGACGGGGGTTGGATGCGTGAACACAGCCTGAAGGGGGCTAGTGCGCCACAACTAGCCAGGAGGGAATCCAGGAAAAAGTCTGGAACTGCCAAAGAGGCAAGACACCATTGTTTTGGGGTGTGCGAGGAGAGGGGATTCAGAGCACAGCCTAAACGAGCTCCAGAGATGGGTGTGAAGCGCGGCTATCAGTATGAACACCAGAGGTGGGCATAAGACGCTAAGGCTGCTGCTGCAGCCACCAGGAAGCCTGTGTGCAAGCACAGATCACTATCCACACCTCCACTCCCGGGAGCCTGTGCAGCCCGCCACTGCCAGGGTCCCGTGTTCCAGGGACAACTTCCCTGGGAGAACACACGGCGTGCATCAGGCTGTTGCAACATCACGCTGGCCTCTGCCACTGCAGGCTCTCCCCGCATTCCGTACCACTCCCTCTTCCCGACCTGAGTGAGCCAGAGCCCCCAAATCAGCTGCTACTTTAACCCCATTCTGTCTGGGTGGGGAACAGAAACCCTCAGGCAACCTACATGCAGAGGCAGGGCCAAATCCAAAGCTGAACCCCAGGAGCTGGGTGAACAAAGAAGAGAAAGGGAAATTTCTCCCAGCAGCCTCAGAAGCAGTGGATGAAATCTCCACAATCAACTTGATGTACCCAGCATTTCTGGAATACCTGAATAGACAATGAATCATCCCAAAACTGAGGTGGTGGACTTTGGGAGCAATTGTAGACTTGCGGTTTGCTTTCTGCATCTAATTTGTTTCTGGTCTTATGTTTATCTTAGTTCAATATTTAGAGTATATTATCACTGGTAGATTTGTTCATTGATTTGTTTGCTTTCTTCCTTCTTTTTTAATATATAGATTTTTTTTTCCTTTTTCTCTTTTTCGAGTGTGTATGTGTATGCTTCTTAGCGTGATTTTGTCTGTATAGCTTTGCCTTTACCATTTGTCCTAGGGTTCCGTCTGTCCGTTTTGTTACAATAGCAAAGATCAATAAAACTAAAGCTGGTTCTTTGAGAAGATAGACAAAATTGATAAACCATTAGCCAGATGCATCAAGAAAAAAAGGGAGAAGACTCAAATCAATAGAATTGGAAATGAAAAAGAAGTAACAACTGACACTGCAGATATACAAAGGATCATGAGAGATTACTACAAGCAACTATATGCCAATAAAATGGACAACCTGGAAGAAATGGACAAATTCTTAGAAAAGCACAACCTTCTGAGACTGAACCAGGAAGAAATAGAAAATATTAACAGACCAATCACAAGCACTGAAATTGAGACTGTGATTTAAAATCTTCCAACAATCAAAAGCCTAGGACCAGACAGCTTCACAGGCAAATTCTATCAAACATTTAGAGAAGAGCTAACACCTATCCTTCTCAAAATTTTCAAAAATATAGCAGAGGGGGCTTCCCTGGTGGCGCAGTGTTTGAGAATCTGCCTGCCAATGCAGGGGACATGGGTTCGAGCCCTGGTCTGGGAAGATCCCACATGCCGCGGAGCAACTGGGCCCATGAGCCACAATTACTGAGTCTGCGCGTCTGGAGCCTGTACTCTGCAACAAGAGAGGCCGCGATAGTGAGAGGCCCGCACACCTCGATGAAGAGTGGCCCCCGCTTGCCACAACTAGAGAAAGCCCTCGCACAGAAACGAAGACCCAACACAGCCATAAATAAAATAAAAATAAATAAAATTTAAAAATATATATATATATAGCAGAGGGAGGAACACTCCCAAACTCATTCTACGAGGCCACCATCAACCTGATACCAAAACCAGACAAAGATGTCACAAAAAGAAAACTACAGGCCAATTTCACTGATGAACATGGATGCAAAAATCCTCAAAAAATACTAGCACACAGAATCCGGCAGCACATTAAAAGGATCATGCACCGTGATCAAGTGGGGTTTATCCCAGGAATGCAAGGATTCTTCAGTATACGCAAATCAGTCAATGTGATAAAACATATTAACAAATTGAAGGAGAAAAACCATATGATCATCTCAATAGATGCAGAAAAAGCTTTCTACAAAATTCAACACCCATTCATGATAAGAACCCTCCAGAAAGTATGCATAGAGGGAAATTACCTCAACAAAATAAAGGCCATAATGACAAACCCACAGCCAACACTCTTCTCAATGGTGAAAAACTGAAAACACTTCCTCTAAGATCAGGAACAAGACAAGGTTGCCCACTCTCACCACTATTAGTCAACATAGTTTTGGAAGTTTTAGCCACAGCAATCAGAGAAGAAAAAGAAACAAAAGGAATCCAAATTGGAAAAAAAGAAGTAAAATTGTCACTGTTTGCAGATGACATGATACTATACATAGAGAATCCTAAAGATGCTACCAGTAAACGACTAGAGCTAATCAATGAATTTGGTAGAGTAGCAGGATACAAAATTAATGCACAGAAATATCTTACATTCCTATACACTAATGATGAAAAATCTGAAAGAGGAGTTAAGGAAATACTCCCATTTACCATTGCAATAAAAAGAATAAAATACCTAGGAATAAACCTACCTAAGGAGATAAAAGACCTGTATGCAGAAAACTATAAGACACTGATGAAAGAAATTAAAGATGATACAAATAGATGGAGAGATATACCATGTTCTTAGATTGGAAGAATCAACATTGTGAAAATGACTATACTACCCAAAGCAATCTACAGATTCAGTGCAATCTCTATCAAACTACCAATGGCATTTTTCACAGAACTAGAACAAAAAAAATTCACAATTTGTATGGAAACACAAAAGACCCTGAATAGCCAAAGCAATCTTGAAAAAGAAAAACGGAGCTGGAGGAATCAGGCTCCCAGACTTCATATTATGCTACAAAGCTACAGTAATCAAGACAGTATGGTACTGGCACAAAAACAGAAATATAGATCAATGGAACAGGATAGAAAGCCCAGAGATAAACCCATGCACATATGGACACCTCATTTTTGATAAAGGAGGCAAGAATAACAATGGAGAAAAGACAGCCTCTTCAATAAGTGCTGCTTAGAAAAGTGGACAGCTACATGGAAAAGAATGAAATTAGAACACTCCCTAACACCACACAAAAAAATAAACTCAAAATGGATTAAAGGGGCTTCCCTGGTGGCGCAGTGGTTGAGAATCTGCCTGCCAATGCAGGGGACACAGGTTCGAGCCCTGGTCTGGGAAGATCCCACATGCCACGGAGCAACTGGGCCCGTGAGCCACAATTACTGAGCCTGCGCCTCTGGAGCCTGCACGTCTGGAGCCTGTGCTCTGCAACGGGAGAGGCCGCGATGGTGAGAGGCCCGCGCACCACGATGAAGAGTGGTCCCTGCTTGCTGCAGCTAGAGAAGGCCTTCGCACAGAAACGAAGACTCAACACAGTCATAAATAAATAAATAAAAGAACGTGAATTAAAAAAAAAAAAAAATTAATTAAAGACCTAAATGTAAGGCCTGACACTATAAAACTCTTAGAGGAAAACATAGCCAGAACACTCTATGACATAAATCACAGCCAGATCCTTTTTAACCCACTTTCTAGAGAAAAGGAAATAAAAACAAAAATAAACAAATGGGACCTAATGAAACTTAAAAGCTTTTGCACAGCAAAGGAAACCATAAACAAGACGAAAAGACAGCCCTCAGAATGGGAGAAAATATTTGCCAATGAACCAACTGACAAAGGATTAATCTCCAAAATTTACCAGCAGCTCAATATCAAAAAAACAAACAACCCAATCCAAAAAAGGGCAGAAGACCTAAACAGACATTTCTCCAAAGAAGATATACAGATTGCCAACAAACCCATGAAAGGATGCTCAACATCACTAATCATTAGAGAAATGCAAATCAAAACTACAATGAGGTATCACCTCACACCAGTCAGAATGACCATCATCAAAAAATCTACAAACAATAAACGATGGAGAGGGTGTGGAGAAAAGGGAACCCTCTTGCACTGTTGGTGGGAATGTATGTTGATACAGCCACTATGGAGAACAGTATGGAGGTTCCTTAAAAAACGAAAAATAGAAGTATCATATGACCCAGGAATCCCACCATTGGGCATATACCCTGAGAAATCCATAATTCAAAAAGAGTCATGTACCACAATGTTCATTGCAGCTCTATTTACAATAGCCAGGACATGGAAGCAACCTAAGTGTCCATTGACAGATGAATGGATAAAGAAGATGTGGCACATATATACAATGGAATATTACTCAACCATAAAAAGAAATGAAATTGAGTTATTTATAGTGAGGTGGATGGATATAGAGACTGTCATACAGAATAAAGTAAGTCAGAAAGAGAAAAACAAATATTGTATGCTAACACATATATATGGAATCTAAAAAAAAAAGGTTCTGAATAACCTAGGGGCAGGACAGTTATAAAGACACAGACATAGAGAATGGACTTGAGGACATGGGGAGGTGGAAGGATAAACTGGGACGAAGTGAGAGAATGGCATGGACATATATACTCTACCAAATGTAAAATAGATAGCTAGTGGGAAGCAGCCGCATACAGCTCGGTGCTTTGTGACCACCTAGAAGGGTGGGATAGGGATGGGAGGGAGACACAAGAGGTAGGAGATATGGGTATATATGTATAGCTGATTCACTTTGTTATGAAGCAGAAAATAACACACCATTGCAAAGCAATTATACTCCAATAAAGATGAAAAAAATAATAAATAAATAAATAAAACAAAAATTGCAAATTTGAAAAAAATTTTAAAAATAAATAAAAAATAAAAATAAAAGAATCAGGATCCAGCTTTCTTGTACCAGAGAGGGACTTTCTCAAAACTGAAAAGAAATTCACTGGACATATCTTACTAACAAATTGAACTAGTGTATGGATAAAGCAAATAATGATAAAGGATTAGCTCTCTAGAGAGGAGGCCAAGAAACACAGAGGATTTCAAGGCAAATATATGTTGCTGCTGCTGCTCAGGCATCATATATTCAGATTAGCACTCTTTAAAAAGTGGTTATCAGTGTCCCTGAGTGCCAGGGACAAGAAAAGTGCTAAAGTATAGCAGTTAGGGGACGTCCCTGGTGGTCCAGTGGTTAAGACTTCACCTTCCAATGCAGGGGGTGCGGGTTCAATTCCTGGTCAGGGAGCTAAGATCCCACATGCCTCACGGCCAAAAAAACAAAACATAAAACAGAAGCAATATTTTAGCAAATTCAATAAAGACTTTAAATAATAATAATAATAAAGTATAGCAGTTAAAATTCTGACTCTTTGTTCTCCTTCTAATAAACATATTTGGAAGAAAAGCGCTTAGACAATGGTGAAGATCTTTGCAGAAAATACTTTTTAAAATTTAATTGGATCATGGATTTAGTAAGAGATGCTAAATTGAGCCAAAGCTCTCTGACGCACAATGAAATTGATAACATATCAAGAAGATTGTTGGTTATATATAGGAGAAAACCATTCAAATGATATCAGATTTTTTCATCTAAAACTATGGAGTCCAAGAATAAGTGGCATACTGCTTAAAAGTTCTGAGAGATAATAAATGTCAATCCTGCATTCTATATCCTGTGAAACTGTGCTTCAAAAATTCAGGGGATACAAAGATATTCCCAGGCAAATGAAAAAGAAGAGCATCTGTCACCAGAAGAACTTTCCTTAAGAATGGTCAAAGGAAGTGTTCCAATCAGCAAAGAGAAAATAGCAGCAGAAGACTGGGACTACAAAAAGAAAAGAAAGAACAGTGAATGGACAAAAATTAAGGAAAATATAATAGACTATCTCCAGCTCTAAGATTTTAAAATCATATTTGATGATTGGAACAAAAATTATAAGACCATCTGATATACTGAAGACAATTGGACTTAAAATGTAGAGGGGATAAAGGGACCTAAATGGAAGTAAAATTTCTATACCTCACTTGAAGTGGTAAAACAGGTATACCAATAGACTGTGAGAGCTTGTGGAAATATGTGTATTATAAGACCTACAGCAACTATTGTGACACCTATACAAAATGATACAATTATAAACACTGTAAATAAATCAAGATAGATTCCTAAAAAATCTTCAAAATATTCAAAAATCATCCTTCTCTAGAGAAAATTGAAGAAGGAAAAAAAGAATGAGAAACAGAAAAACAAACAAAACAAATAATATGATGGCAGATGGATGCCATAACATTAAAAAAATATATACACAAATATAAATGGTCTAAATATTCCATTTAAAATACAGAGATTTACAGAGTGGAAAAAAGACTCAGATACATGTTGTCTAAAATAAACACACTTCAAATACAATAACTTAAATATGTTGACAAGCACATAAATTGAAAATAAAGAAATATTGCTGTTTTTATTTGCAGATGATATGATGATGGACATGTAGAAAAGAAATCTGCAAAATAAAGTCTTTAGAAATAATAAGTTATGGGCTTCCCTGGTGGCACAGTGGTTGAGAATCTGCCTGCCAATGCAGGGGACACGGGTTCGAGCCCTGGTCTGGGAAGATCCCACATGCCGCGGAGCAACTGGGCCCGTGAGCCACAACTACTGAGCCTGCGCATCTGAAGCCTGTGCTGCGCAACAAGAGAGGCCGTGATAGTGAGAGGCCCACACACCATGATGAAGAGGGTCCCCCACTTGCCACAACTAGAGGAAGGCCTCTCACAGAAACGAAGACCCAACACAGCCATAAATAAATAAATAAATAATTTTTAAAAAAAGAAATAATAAGTTATGAAATTTTGCAGGATACATAATCAACACACTTTAATAAGTTGCATTTCTATATATAAACAGTGAACATGTAGAAATCAAAATTAGACACAATGCTATTTACAATAACTTCAACAAAAATTAAAAGAAATTTAAGAAAAACTAAATAAATGAAGAGACATATCATGTTCATGGATTAGAAGATTCAACATAGCAAAGATGTCAGTTCTCCACTTATTAGTTACAGGATAATAAAATTTTAATGAAAATTTCCACAAGAAATTTTTTGACAGAATGTGAAGTTTTATTATTTGTCTTTATTATTTTGTCCTGAATGTACACATGAGGTTTCTGAATCAGAGCAGATTTATTTTTATTTATCTTATAGCTAATAACAAGTGTGTTGTGCCCTTGTGTCTCAGTTCTTACACTTACACCAACATAATGAGAGCCAGGTCAAATATCCTACAAATACAAAGTCTGTCTTGTAGACAAGGGATAAGGAAAATGGATTTTCTGTACTTACATACAGAAAAAATAAGCAGTCGACTCTCTGTACTCATCATACTCTTTTTGAAAATTTCTACTCTAATATGTTGGAATTTAAATAATCCTCTCCAGGGAAAATATAAGAGCATTGCCTAAAGCTTTACAATCCAAAGATGACTTATTTTCTCTTCAAGTGTGAAAATGTACCTCTGTAGTTAGGTAAATCTCTGTAGAGTTTTCAATATCTATACAGTTGTAAATTAACTTCTATGTCTTGTTCTTTTAACATAGGTTCAAAGGTTCAGTAAAATTTTGTCAGAAAGCCCTAACTATGCAGAAAGATAAAAATATTTTCTCTACAATTCACATTGATTGTTTCACAGCAATAGATAACAAATGTGCCAGGCTCAGATGGCTTCATAGTTGACGTCTTACAAATATGCAAGGGATAATTAATTCATATGATATGCAAGTTTTGTTAAAAAAATGGAAGAAAAAAAATTTTTTAAACCCAGCTTGTCTAATAAGATTCATGTAACTATTGAGAAAACTAGATTATTACAAAGCAATGAGAGTAAGATTGAGAGAGAAAATTAAGGGTCAATTTCAATTATCAACTAAGCTACAAAAACTTGAGAATAAAATATTAGCTAACCTATTTTAACACTATTTTAAAATAATAATCTATCATTGTAAAGTAATATTTATAACATAAATTTAAAGAGTTCAATAGTAATAAATCAAAGTAATCAACCACATTCACAGATTAAAGGAGCAACATCATATGATCATCTCAATGAATGCCATTATTTTATATCTTTCAATTGTTATTAGTCACTTAAAAATCTCTTAGGAAATGAAAGTTCGAAGGGGGGCTTCCCTGGTGGCACAGTGGTTGAGAGTCTGCCTGCTAATGCAAGGGACACGGGTTCGAGCCCTGGTCTGGGAAGATCCCACATGCCACGGAGCAACTAGGCCCGTGAGCCACAACTACTGAGCCTGCGCGTCTGGAGCCGGTGCTCCCAACAAGAGAGGCCGCAATAGTGAGAGGCCCGCGCACCGCGATGAAGAGTGGCCCCCGCTTGCCGCAATTAGAGAAAGCCCTTGCACAGAAACGAAGACCCAACACAGCCATAAATAAATAAATTAATTAATTAATTTTTTTAAAAAATTTAAAAAAAAAAGAAGGGAACTTAAGTTGTTAAAAAAGTATTTATATTAGAAAGTTTAGATGTAATTTCCCTATGATCAGCAAAACTTTGTTTGTTGGATGCCAACAACCTTTCTTGAAGAGCCAGATGGTAAATATTTTACTCTTTGGGGGGGATCAAGAGTCAAAATTGAGGATACAATGTAAGAATGTATGTATCCAGTTCCTATAACCATTAAAATGCAAGAAGTATTGTTAGCAACATGTCCTGGAAGGAAAAAATAAATAAAAACAACCGGCCATGTATGTGCCATGGTCATACTTTGCCAACACCTACTCAAAAAAAAGAAAAGGAAATAAAAGTTAAGGAAACAAATACCATATAGCTCAATAATTTTGCTACTCTGACACAGACATTGTACATAAAATCTTACTTTCTGTATTTATTTTTTCTCAATCCCATACAGATTGTACATTATTGATCTGATAGTACTTATTTTAAATAACTCTATCATATTCTAACTTATAGCAATAATCTTTCATTATAATTCCTTATTGAGCATTGTAGATAACATTACCTGATTAAAATAAGACTGAAAAATATCACATTTTCATAGCTCGGTAACAAACCATCTATAATTGAGAATTAGCTCTGTAGAAGATCAAACTTCAGTTTATTATGCTGATTTTTACCTGCCACAATTCCAGAAACAGAATTTCTGATTTTGTCACACATGATATTTAGTGTTTTTCATTTTTTTACACAGTGATTATAATCTTTGGGGACTTTGAAAATAGTAAAGCACTACCTAAAAATATAGTAAAATGTTAAATCCTTGGGCAAATATATAACACAGTTGTGTTTGTGTCCAAAAATAAAGCCTCAAATGAACCACTTAAAATAAAGTGCCTAATTTTCCTTTGCACTGAGTGAAGCAAATAGCCTCAATTGAGCTCATTTGATGAAAGAGTCCTTAAGAAATTTCATTTACATTTTTTACTCCACTCAGGCCAACCACCCAGTGATTTTTTTGTTTGTTTCTTTCTATGGTTTACATCTTCCAGAATACATTAGAATATCATAATATAATTACTCTCTGGAGAGTAAACAGCTGTCCTCTAATTTGAGAAATTTGACAATTAAAAAGATTCCATATAATCTGGTAGAAAAAAGATTCTGATGCAAGGGAACTGAATTATCCTTCTGATTGATGGGGAATGGAGAGAGTGCTGCGTTTGCATTCTTGTCTAGGATGACAACTCGCTCATTTTATGTTAACATTCCACTGGCAGCCTTTCTCCTAATTCTATCAAGTGGCAGACATGACAACAGCAAACAATTACAGGGATATAATTTCTATAACAAAAAGTTTGTGTTTTTTTTTTATTAAATTAGCTTATCTAAATATGCAATCACTTCCAATTTTTATTTAAAGATGCATTCATTTAAACCTGTCTTATACCTGTACATGTATATGTGAGTCTGCCAGAGTTGGGTGTTTTGCTCTTATAAGATAACTTCATTAAAAATGACAACATCAACATTTTAGCTGACTGGAGAAAATTATATCTTAGTATACAGACCAGTCATTTGACTTGTGAAATTGGTTTCAAAAGGCTTGCAGCAAAACAGCTTTGAAAAGATGTTACATTTTGAAATGTGGGTGACAAGATGGATCTCAGTGAATAGTGCAAAGAAAAGTGACGTAAATTAATTTCAAAATAACAACTTGATTCTGCTGATAGAGGGAAAAGAATATTGATTGTAACAGAACCGTCAAGGATAGTCCCGAGGCTTTCCAAATACAGAATAACCAGTGGAGGAGAATTCAGGATTTCAGTTTTCATAGAATAGTTGAAGTAATGAGAAGGAAAGCTTCAGAAAACTACAGGCAGAAATGTTCATTCAGATTAAGACCAGAGAGTTTAAATTCTCTTATGAGCCTCACAATCTCCTGAGAGGTAAAACACAAGCTGGAGCTCCCTGACACTGTCAGCATGGCTTCCTTCAGATGTGGTTCAGGAATGTTCAACTTTGTAACTTTTCATTAAGTCTTACAAATATGAAGTGTGTGCTATTTTCTACGTATGCTACATTTCACAATTTTTAAATCCATTTATTTTTAGCTTGCCCTCAGGTACCAGTCCAGAGGTAAAACTTCCTTAAAGCTCTGCTTCTTATCTAACTCCAGAATGTCAAAACTAAGGAAAGTGAATGATTTCATTTCTCACTGGTTCTGTTTTTCTGTCCAAAAGAAGCAGAAAGCAAACAAGAAGTGTATTAATTGACTGCTTCCCATGCACAATCAATCTTAATGTCCTATTGAGGAACTGAATTTTATTGACTAGGATTTCCTTATTGCCTTGAGATATTTCACAGAAGAGATAGGGAATATTGAGCAAACCATTTTGGAATGCCCTGCTCAAAAGAGTTTCCGATTACAGAATTATTTTCTGGAAATCTCTCAACAAGGATAGCCTGAAATCTATATTTTCCAAACACAGCCCATTTTATAGCATAAAAAGTTGTTTTTAAAAAAAAGCATCTAGGGCTTCCCTGGTGGCGCAGTGGTTGAGAGTCTGCCTGCCAATGCAGGAGACACGGGTTCGTGCCCTGGTCTGGGAGGATCCCACATGCCGCGGAGCAACTGGGCCCGTGAGCCGCAATTACTGAGCCTGCGCGTCTGGAGCCTGTGCTCCGCAACAAGAGAGGCCGCAATAGTGAGAGGCCCGCGCACCGCGATGAAGAGTGGACCCCGCTTGCCGCAACTAGAGAAAGCCCTCGCACAGAAACGAAGACCCAACACAGCCATAAATAAATAAAAATAAAAATTATATAAAAAAAAAAAAAAAAGCATCTAGAGGAGGGACCTTCAAGATGGTGGAGGAGAAAGACATGGAGATCACTTTCCTCCCACAAATACATCAAAAATACATCTACATATGGAACAACTCCTACAGAGCACCTACTGAATCCTGGCAGAAGACCTCAGACTTCCCAAAAGGCAAGAAACTCCCCACGTACATGGGTAGGGCAAAAGAAAAAAGAAAAAACAGAGACAAAAGAATAGGGACAGGACCTGCACCTCTGGGAGGGAGCTATGAAGCCACACACTAGGAAGCCCCTTCACTGGCGGAGACAGGGGTTGGGTGGGGGGAAGCTTTGGAGCCACGTAGGAGAATGCAGCAACAGGGGTGCAGAGGGCAAAGTGGAGAGATTCCCGCACAAAGGATCGGTGCCGACCAGGACTCACCAACCTGAGACGCTTGTCTGCTCACCTGCCGGGGAGGGTGGTGGCTGAAAGCTGAGGCTTGGGCTTTGGAAATCAGACCCCAGGGAGAGGACTGGGGTTGGCTGCATGAAGATATCCTGAAGGGGGCTAGTGTGCAACAGCTAGCCGGGAGGGAATCAGGGGAAAACTCTGGACCTGCCAAAGAGGCAAGAGACCATTGTTTCGGTGTACACAAGGAGAGGGGTTTCCTTCCCTGTCTGCCCACAGAAGGCAGGGCACCACCTAAGCAAGCTCCAGAAACGGGCACGAGCCATGACTATCAGCTCAGACCCCAGAGACGGGCATGAACCGCTAACCCTGCTGCCGCTGCCAGCAAGAATCCTATGTGCAAGCGCAGGTCACTACCCACACCCCCCCAGGAGCCTGTGCAGCAAGGCACTGCCAGGGTCCCGTGATCTAGGGACAACTTCCCTGGGAGAACACACAGTGTGCCTTAGGCTGTTGCAATGCCATGTTGGCCTCGGCCGCCACAGGCTCTCCCAGCATTCCAATTATGACTACTGTACCCCTTGCTCTCTCTGGCCTGAGTAAGCAAGAGAGCCCTAATCAACTGCTGCTTTAAACCCCTCCTGTCTGGGAGGGGAACAGACTCCTGAGGATGGCCTACATGCAGAGGCAGGGCCAAAACCAAAGCTGAACCCCAGGAGCTGTGTGAACAAAGAAGAGAAAGGGAAATTCCTCCATGAAGCCTCAGGAGCAGCAGATTAAATCCCCACAATCAATATGATAAACCCTGCATCTGAAGAATACCTGGATAGACAACGAATGTTCCCAAAATTGAGGCAGTGGACAGTGGGAGCAAAAGTAGAATTGGGGTTTGCTTTCTGCATGTAATGTGTTTCTGATTTTATGTTTATCTTAGTTTAGTTTTTAGTGCTTATTATCACTGGTGGATTTGTTTACTGCTTTGGTTGCTCTCCTCTTTTTTTATTCTCCTTTTAATTTTTTTAAATTTTAATTTCTTTTTATTTTTAAATTTTTTAAATTTAAAAAATTTTTTTTCCTTTTTATCTCTTTGTGAGTGTGTATGTGTATGCTTCTTTGTGTGATTTTTGTCTGTTTAGGTTTGCCTTTACCATTTGTCCAAGGGTTCTGTTCGTTTTATTTTCTTTCTTTCTTTCTTTCTTTCTTCCTTTTCTTCTGAGCTGTGTGGCTGGAAGGGTCTTGGTGTTCCAGCCAGGTGTCTGGCTTGAGCCTCCAAGGTGGGAGGGCCGAAACCAGGACACTGGACCACCAGAAACTTCCTGGCCCCATGTAATATCAATCAGTGAGAACTCTGCCAGAGATCTTTGTCTCAACACTAAGACCAAGCTCCACCCAAAGGCCAGCAAGCTCCAGTGCTGGACACCCCACGTCAAACAACTAGCAAGAAAGAAATACAACCCCACCCATTAGCAGAGAGGTTGCCTAAAGTCATACTAAGTTCATAGACACTCCAAGACACATCACCGGACATGGCCCTGCCCCCAGAAGGACAAGATACAGCCCCACCCACCAGAACAGAGTCACCAGTTCCCTCCAACTGGAAGCCTACACAAGCCACTGAACCAGCGTCACCCACTGGGGACAGACACCAAAAATAACAGGAACTATGAACCTGCAGCCTGCAAAAAGGAGACCCCAAACACAGTAAGTTAAACAAAATTAGAAGACAGAGAAATACGTAGCAGATGAAGGAGCAAGGTCAAAACCCACCAGACCAAACAAATGAAGAGGAAATAGGCAGTCTACCTGAAAAAGAATTCAGAGTAATGACAGTAAACATGATCCGAAATCTTGGAAATAGAATGGAGAAAATACAAGAAACGTTTAACAACGAGCTAGAAGAACTAAAGAGCAAACAAATAATGATGAAAAACACAATAAATGAAATTAAAAATATTCTAGAAGGAATCAAAAGCACAATAACTGAGACAGAAGAATGGATAAGTGATCTGGAAGATAAAATAGTGGAAATAACAACCACAGAGCAGAAAAAAAGAAAAAAGAATGAAAAGAATTGAGGACAGTCACAGAGACATCTGGGACAACATTGAATGCACCAACATTCAAACTATAGGGGTCCCAGAAGAAGAAGAGAAAAAGAAAGGGACTGAGAAAATATTTAAAGAGATTATACTTGAAAACATGCCTAACATGGGAAAGGAAATAGTCAATCAAGTCCAGGAAGCTCAGAGAGTCCCATAAAGGATAAATCCAAGGAGAAACACACCAAGAGACAAAGAAGGACACTACATAATGATCAAGGGATCAATCCAAGAAGAAGATATAACAATGGTAAATATTTATGCACCTAACATAGGAGCATATCAATACATAAGGCAAATGCTAACAGCCATAAAAGGGGAAATCGACAGCAACAAAATCATAGTAGGGGACTTTAATATCCCACTTTCACCAATGGACAGATCAACCAAAATGAAAATAAATAAGGAGACTCAAGCTTTAAAAGACACATTAGACCAGATGGACTTAGTTGATATTTATAGGACATTCCATCAATAAACAACAGAATACACTTTCTTCTCAAGTGCTCATGGAACATTCGTCAGGATAGATCATATCTAGGGTCACAAATGAAGCCTGGGTAAATTTAAGAAAATTGAAATCATATCTTTTCTCACCACATCGCTATGAGACTAGATATCAATTACAGGAAAAAAAACCTGTAAAAAATACAAATGCATGGAGGCTAAATAATACACTACTAAATAACCAAGAGATCACTGAAGAAATCAAGAGGAAACCAACAAATACCTAGAAACAAATGACAGTGAAAACACAATGACACAAAACCTGTGGGATACAGCAAAAGCAGTTCTAAGAGGGAAGTTTATAGCAATACAAACCTACCTCAAGAAGCAAGAAAAATCTCAAATAAAAAACCTAACTTTACACCTAAAGCAATTAGAGAAAGAAGTAAAAAAAAAACCCAAAGTCAGCAGAAGGAAAGAAATCCTAAAGATCAGACCAGAAATAAATGAAAAAGAAATGAAGAAACAGCAGCAAATAGCAATAAAGCTAAAAGCTGGTTATTTGAGAAGATAGACAAAATTGATAAACCATTAGCCAGATGCATCAAGAAAAAAAGGGAGAAGACTCAGATCAAGAGAATTAGAAATGAAAAAGGAGAAGTAACAACTGACACTTCAGAAATACAAAGGCCATGAGAGATTATTACAAGCAAATATATACCAATAAAATGGATAACCTGGAAGAAATGGACAAATTCTTAGAAAAGCACAACCTTCTGAGACTGAACCAGGAAGACATAGAAAGTATAAACAGACCAATCACAAGCACTGAAATTGAGACTGTGATTTAAAATCTTCCAACAAACAAAAGCCCAGGACCAGATGGCTTCACATGTGAATTCTATCAAACATTTAGAGAAGAGCTAACACCTATCCTCCTCAAAGTCTTCCAAATAATTACAGGGGGAGGAACACTCCCCAACTCATTCCAAAAGGCCACCATCACCCTAATACCAAAACCAGACAAAGATGTCACAAAAAAAGAAAACTATAGGCCAATATCACTGATGAACATAGATGCAAACATCCTCAACAAAATACTAGCAAACAGAATCCAGCAGCACATTAAAAGGATTATGCACCATGATCAAGTGGGGTTTATCCCAGGAATGCAAGGATTCTTTAATATACGCAAATAAATCAATGTGATACATCATATTAACAAATTGAAGAATAAAAACCATATGATCATCTCAATAGATGCAGAAAAAGCTTTTGACAAAATTCAACACCCATTTATGATAAAAACTCTCCAGAAAGTTTGCATAGAGAGAACCTACTGCAACATAATAAAGGCCATATATGACAAACCCACAGCCAACATGTACTCAATGGTGAAAAACTGAAACCATTTCCACTAAGATCAGGAACAAGACAAGGTTGCCCACTCTCACCATTATTACTCAACATAGTTCTGGAAGTTTTAGCCATGGCAATCAGAGAAGAAAAAGAAATAAAAGGAATCCAAATTGGAAAAGAAGAAGTAAAACTGTCACTGTTTGCAGATGACATGATACTATATATAGAGAATCCTAAAGATGCTACCAGAAAACTACTAGAGCTAATCAATGAATTTGGTAAAGTAGCAGGATACAAAACTAATGCATAGAAATCTCTTGCATTCCTACACTAAAGATGAAAAATCAAGCAGAGAAATTAAGGAAACACTGCCATTTACCACTGCAACAAAAAGGATAAAATACTTAGGAATAAACCTTCCTGAGGAGACAAAAGACATGTATGCAGAAAACTAAAAGACACTGATGAAGGAAATTAAAGATGATACAAACAGATGGAGAAATATACCACACTCTTAGATTGGAAGAATCAACATTAGGAAAATGACTATAGTACCCAAAGCAATCTACAGATTCAGCACAATCCCTGCCAAACTACGAATGGCATTTTTCACAGAACTAGAACAAAAATTTTACAATTCGTATGGAAACACAAAAGACCCTGAATAGCCAAAGCAATCTTGAGAAAGGAAAATGAAGTTGGAGGAATCAGTCTCCCTGAACTCAGACTACACTATAAAGCTAAAGTAATCAAGAGAGTATGGTACTGGCACAAAAACAGAAATATAGATCAATGGAACAGGATAGAAAACCTAGAGATAAACCAATGCACATATGGTCACCTTATCTTTGATAAAGGAGGCAAGAATATACAATGGAGAAAAGACAGCCTCTTCAATGAGTGGTGCTGGGATAACTGGACAGCTACATGTAAAAGAATGAAATTAGAACACTCCCTAACACCATACACAAAAATAAACTCAAAATGGATTAAAGACCTCAGTGTAAGGCCTGACACTACAAAACTCTTAGAGGAAAATCTAGGCAGAAAACTCTATGACATAAATCACAGAAAGATCCTTTTTGACCCACCTCCTAGAGAGAAAGAAATAAAAACAAAAATAAACAAATGGGATCTAATGAAACTTAAAAGCTTTTGCACAGCAAAGGAA
This sequence comes from Balaenoptera borealis, assembly GCF_965194805.1. Lineage (NCBI taxonomy): Eukaryota > Metazoa > Chordata > Mammalia > Artiodactyla > Balaenopteridae > Balaenoptera > Balaenoptera borealis. The sequence goes on from NC_138865.1 coordinate 61,419,275, forward strand.
ACCATAACAAGATGAAAAGACAACCATCAGAATGGGATAAAATATTTGCAGATGAAGCAACTGACAAAGGATTAATCTCCCAAATTCACAAGCAGCACATGCACCTCAATATGAAAAAAACAAACAACCCAATCCAAAAATGGGAAGTCCGAAATAGACATTTCTCCAAAGAAGATATATAGATTGCCAACAAACACATGAAAGGATGCTCAACATCACTAATCATCAGAGAAATGCAAATCAAAACCACAATGAGTTATCATCTCACACCAGTCAGAATGGCCATCATCAAAAAATCTACAAACAATAAATGCTGGAGAGGGTGTGGAGGAAAGGGAACCCTCTTGCACTGTTGGTGGGAATGTAAATTGATACAGCCACTATGGAGAACCATATGGAGGTTCCTTAAAAACCTAAAAATAGAGCTACCATATGACCCTGCAATCCCACTACTGGGCATATACTCTGAGAAAACCATAATTTAAAAAATGATATATACCACAATGTTCATTGCAGCACTATTTACAGTAGACAGGACATGGAAGCAACCTACGTGTCCATTGACAGATGAATGGATAAAGAAGATGTGGCACATATTTACAATGGAATATTACTCAGCCATAAAAGGAAACGAAATTGAGTTATTTGTAGTGAGGTGGATGGACCTAGAGTCTGTCATACTGAGTGAAGTAAGTCAGAAAGAGAAAAACAAATATCATATGCTAACACATGTATATCACATCTAAGAAAAAAATGGTTCTGATGAACCTAGGGACAGGACATAAATAAAGATGCAGACGTAGAGAATGGACTTGAGGACATGGGGAGGGGGAAGGGTAAGCTGGGATGAAGTGAGAGAGTAGCATTGACATATATACAATTTAAAATAGATAAATTTAAAATAGATAATTAGTGGGAAGCAGCTGCATAGCACAGGAAGATCAGCTCGGTGCCTGTGACCACCTAGCGGGGTGGGTAGGGAGGCTGGGAGGGAGGTGCAAGAGTGAGGGGATATGGGGATATATGTACACATATAGCTGATTCACTTTGTTATACAGCAGCAACTAACACAACATTGTAAAGCAATTACACTCCAATAAAGATGTTAAAAAAAAAAAGCATCTACTAGGTGCACATCACCAAGCCAAGTGCTGTAGAGGAGACACATAAAATGGGGTCTCTGAAATTAGCATTCTAGGTTAGCAGGGAGGCTAGCTTCATGGATATTAAAATCAAGCAGCCACTGGTTCACAACCCTGACTTGAGAATTAATTTTTGTCATCATGGACAGATGATTTCCTTCTCTAATAAGGTCCTAATAATAATTATATCCTAATAAGGGTCAAACAATTTTCTAAGCAAAAGTGTCTTAAAGTTCTCCTCAACTTGGCTAAACTTTAGACCGTTTTTCTTTTCTTTTTTTCTAACTCTAGGCCCCTAATCTTCCTTTTCTTAGAGTATTTACTTTAGAAAATTTATCATTTTAAATTCTTTCTCTGCCTCTTTGAGATGTAAATTTTTTCATCCATTCATCAGTTGACAGACACTTAGGCTATGTCCATATCTTGAGTATTGTGAATAATGTTCAATAAACATGGGAGTGCAGACATCTCTTCAAGACTCTTGTTTTCTTTTCTTTGGATATGTACCCAGAAGTGGAATTGCTGGATCATGTGGTAGTTTTATTTTTCATTTTTTCAGGAGCCTCCACACTATTTTCCATAGGGTCTGTACCAATTTGTGTTCCCACCAACAGTACACAAGGGTCCCCATTTCTCCATATCCTTGCCAACACGTTATCTCTTTTCTTCTTGATGATAATCATTCTAACAAGCGTGAGGTATATCTTACTATAGTTTTGATTTGCATTTCCCTTATTATTAGTGATGTTGAGCATTGTTCATGTACCTGTTGGCCACTTGTGTATCTTCTTTGGGAAAATGTCTATGCAGTTCCTCTTCCCACTTTTAAGTGAGATTTTTTTTTTATTATTGAGTTGAGTTTTTTTATATGTTTTGGATATTAACCCCTTATCTGATATATAGTTTGCAAACATTTTCTCCCATTCCATAGGTTGCTTCTTCATTTTGCTGATTGTTTCTTTTGCTGTGCAGAAGGTTTTGAGTTTGATGCAATCTCATTTGTTGATTTTTGCTTTAGTTTCTTGTGTCTTTGGTGTCTTATCCAAAAAAATCTTTGCCAAGACCAATGTCAGGAGTTTCTTTCCTAACTTTTCTTCTAGGGGTTTTATGGTAGCAGGGCTTATAATTAAGTTTTTGATTCATTTTGAGTTAGTTTTTTGAAGGGATATAAAATAGGGGTCCAAATTCATTCTTATGCATATGTTTATCCTGTTTACCCAACACCATTTGTTAAAGAGACTATCTTTTCCCCACTGTGTTTTCTTGGCTCACATGACAAATATTAGTTGACAATATAATTGGGGGCTTATTTTGGGGCTCTTTATTCTGTGTACGTGTGGTCTGTCATATTGGTCTATGTATCTATTTTTATGATAGTGCTACACTGCTTTAATTACCATAGCTTTGTAGTATACTTTTGAAATCAGGAAGTGTGATACCCGCTGATTTGTTCTTCTTTCTCAGAATTGCTTTGGCTATTCAGGGTCTTTTGTGGTTCCATTTAAATTTTAGTATTTTTCTTTTTTACTTCTATTCAAATGGAAAGTTTACTTACCATTTGAATAAGACCAATTAGCAAATGAAGATAGCCTAGGATATCCCCTCACCCTCAGTTCTTAAAATCTCTCCTACCCTTTGTTTCAGCAGAATTGAGTTCAGATTGCATTCTAGTGTCTCTCCCCTACTGCAGTAGCCTTGAATAAAGCCTTACTTACCTATTTAACTTTGTCAGGTATGAGCTTTGCTTTGAAAATATTTCAGGTGTAAATCTATTTAATGCTCACAACAACACAATTACATAGATTACATATGATTATCATTCTTAATATGTTTTTTAGTTTAAAAGTTATGTATATTTTTATTAAAGGAGCTCAGATTCTAATCTAGGCAGTCAATCTCTAGAGTTTATGCCATTAATGACTACATTATACTGTCTTTTTAACTTCATTTTCTTCACCTGAAAAATGGGTATAATGATATTTACATGACTGTTTTTTTTAAGAATTCAACACTGTAAAGTCCTGATCAAGCAAAATAAACTCTGTAGGTATCATTATTATTAATACATTTGAGTTATTAATTAATATATTTTAATAATAGATTGCATCCAGTTAATATACAGTATTTCCAAGATCTTTCTTGCCTATAAATGTCAAAGAATTACTCTAAGATAATCATTTCTGAACTAAGTCAAGGTTAGGAATTAGGTGATTTGATATGTCAGTATATTTTAAAGAGTATTAAAAAAAAATTAAGCTTGATCCTCAGTATGGACAGATTCTCCACCTACATCACACCCCATTTGTAAAAATGAGCATTATATAAGCAGTTAATGAGTTTCAAGTCTGAGAATGATTTCCTATTGTCTCATGTACTCCTGAAGAAAGAAAATTGTTTTAGAGATCAAAACATAGACACAGTCTGCAAGCAACAACAACACAGATGCATCTATGAAGAAATTATTTACTGACTATATCAACCAAACCCTTCCCATAGACAAAGCATATACTACATGAATTGTCAATCCATATCCATAAATAATGCTCAGTTTCTATGAGAGCATGGCAAACAGTCTCTATCTTCAAACTGCTCCACATCTTTGTCTTTGAGTGGTTCATTATCAAAGCATGTGCATGTGTCTGTGTGTATGCATGCCTGTACGTGTGTGTGTGTGTTGGAGGACAGGGAAGGCAGGTTAGAATAAAGGGGAGGAATAGCTAAAGAAAAAGATATTTTTTTCCTGCTAAGTAGTGACAATGCACTCCAGGAAATCAAATAAGCTTTTATTAAAATCTACCAGATAAGCAATTTTGATAACAAGCAGCTGTGTATATGTATAATGCTTTTCACTGCTGTACAAGGTACTTTACACTCTGCTTGGAGCAGTCTGGGAGCAGGGTGCCCCAGATTCACTGCCTTTGTTCTAAATCTGTAGCTCGCCAAGTCTTCCTGTGCTGAGGACACTAAGCTGACAAGGAACTTTATATATATGTGTGTGTGTGTGTATGTGTGTGTGTGTATGTGTGTGTGTATATATATATATATAATCCCTATCTAAAAAAGGCCAAGTATATTATCCACGGTAGTGAGGGAGTGGTTCACCTTCATGAAATAAAAGTGCAGCAGGATGCTTTCACAAAAGACCACTCTGTAAGAATGAAGTGCTGGACTAAACTTAGGCCTGTATTCTACTTTTGTGAAAACTCAAATCCTTTATGTTTTTGCTGGAGAGTGCAACCTCAATTTAACAATGCCTCTGTGGACTTTTGAAACTGATTGCTTGTTTTTGTAATAGTTTCAGGGGTTTATTTTTCTAATTCAGAAGTGGCTTTTGACAGTGTTGAATTGTACCCGAGACCTGGAAAACAGCAGTATTAATAAACTGCTCCCCCGAACCCCCGCCAAAATTCTGTGTTCACGAAATGACTTAGTGCAAGGAACTCCCTTTCCCCATATGACTCATAGATTCCCTCCTGGTTTACCTGTGACAAGGCTAGATATAGACTGTTCAAGTTCCTATTTTTTGCTTCATAAAGATCAGCTGAACTGTTTTTCCTGGCAGATCAATTGAAACAAAGGCTTGTTAAGGGATTGGCCAAGTTAGGTTTCTTCCCTCCCTAGACTCTTGAATTTTGACCCATTATCACCCTTGGCCAGTATACAATTCTTCCCTAAGGAACCCTCCTAGGAATCAGCTGACCTCAAGGAAAGACATTCCCTGACCAACTGTTTGATCATGTCACCCTCTCATCCCAAACCTCACACCTCATTCTGTCTCCTTATGAAAGAAAAGTGTTTGTCTACTTAACCTTTGAGATGCTTGCAAATCTATTACAAGAGTCTCCTTCCCGCTGTTACAGTTATCCTCCACTCCTTATTGCAGTAATCCTTTCCAATAAAGTCTCTCCTTACCTAAGATTAGATCTGATTTTACTTGAAACTTGGCATATGTAATTATTTCATTAAAATTTAGAATCATATAATGTCAGAGACTGAAGGATCCTCAGAGCTAATACAGACAGGCTTTTTCATATTTTAATACGCATAAGAATCACTTAGGGGCATATGAGAATTGGATCCCAGATCGTGATGAATAGAACTATAACATACATATTAGATAATACCAAAGTTTCGATCAGTTGTTCCTTGAACACAAATTGGGAGACAAAATGCCCTCCTTTTGCAGACGAAAAATGGAGATTACATGACTTAAAACCAAAGAATGTATAGCTAATCAATAGGCCAAGTTTGGACTATGACACTTTGATTCTCAAACCAGAATGTGTTCCATTACACAATACTCTCTTTGTAATGTAAAAAAAAAAAATTATAACACCATCATTTTCTAATGGAAGCATAATAATAGGTCATTATAATGGGCATTTTCTTGGAGTATATGAAACAAAGGAGAACTCTGGACATGTTGGTACACTGCCATTAATTATTAATTGCTAATTGGTAGCATCACACATTGAATGCTATAGTGGATTATCTTCAAACTGATTATTGAATATGTTATTAAGCTTTGATTTACATTCTTGGAACACATTAAGATTTCAGCCATCTTATCTCTACTGAGGAAAATATATAGCATTGCACTAATGATTACTGCTCTATTCAATTAGTTTTAAAACAATCTATTATTTGAAATAATACAGAAAGTAAAACTGCTTTAAATTTAAAAATCCACTTTTAATAGTAAAATAGGGTTGTGCCCTTTATTGAAGAACAAAAGTCATAAATCCCTAGGACCTAATTAGATGCACATCATAACATTAAAGATAGGGGGCACTCCAGTAGCATAAAATAATGAAGAAAGTTGCTGTTTTAACACACTGGATTTTTTGTTTCTTGATTTGTGTGTATGTGTGAAAATCTTCTATATTCTTGCCTGATTTTGCTTCTCTATTTCCTGTTTATCTTTGCTGCTTTTTAAATATCATAATATGATATACTGGTGGTCTTAGCTTTCTAAACAAAATATAGTAATTTAAAAAGGAATTGTTTTGCAAATTGGCACTAGACAATCATTCATTTTGCAGCTAATGTAGCTGTTCACAAAGTTGAGGACAAAGGAGTGTTATAAGAACAGTGAGTCTACAAGTGGATGACATTTCAAGGAATAAATCTCTTATCTGGGACCTAAATCTTTGTAGGTCCTATTGTAACGTTTATGTACAAATAAAACAGGATAAAATCCCAGACATTAGAAATATTTTTTCTAATATCACTTTGCAACATGTGTGTAAATAACAAGTGACCTCTGAGAGTTGACTATAGGAAGATTCAATTCTTTACTACAAGTCACCTTACTTTGTAATTAACCAAGTGTGAAGGAAATTATATGAAAGTATGTATGGGTGAAACTGATACCTTCTGTGTCACATCCTTATGAATTATAATTTGATTATGTTGCTTCTGTTTTGTTTACATGGGCCTATGTTTTATATATTACTGTGGAAGTGTAAATTTTCCTTTTATCTTAATTTTAAGACTGTCCCATTTTTCAATTTATTCTTGGGTACTTGTGGACAAATATGTATATCTATATCCAAATAGTTAACAAAATGTCAAGTGTAAGGTAGCTGTTTGTTGTCTGAGTCTGTGAGTTATCTTTAAAAGATATGGTTTTTTGGCAGGGTTATCAGCATAAAAATACTTAAAATGAAATTTGAATAGTATCAAGAGGAAACAATAACTTTCAAGCCTTTATCTGCCATTCAGATACACACAGTTAGAGGCTAAAAGAAAAGAAGCAAATAGAGAAAAAGAGAAACACATCCGGATGAAATACAAACACATACACACACAGGGAGGATTTCTAGACAGTTCATTAATGTATGAAACAAGAGAATACATGCATTCTAATACTATGTTGTATATAAACAGTTATTTAAGAGACAGACTTAATGGGGGCCTTAATGTGGGGCTTGTTACACACATATTACAATATTAATAGTGATCTAAATTTTAGATTTTAGATTATTTTCTATATCTGTAACTTAAGATAATTGCTATTTTCATACTAATAACACTTCACCATAGATATAATTTTGCAGCACAACTCAAATGATAGCTGAGGAGGCACTATAATCAACCAGCTCATTTATATGAGAGTTCCAAAGCTCTCATGATATCCGGTCTTCTCACTTTTCCCAATGTGAAAGGAAATCTTGAAAAAACCCAAAGGTTGTAGATTGTTGTTTTTTAAAAGATCAAGGTTTTATTTACATTTTTCTTCCAAATACTGCTTATGAGACCTTGGAAACATCCTTTTCTCTTCTGGAGCTACAGTTACTTCATCTATAAAATAATAATTGATCATTTTATAGAGAATTGAGCACATTGGACTGAGTATTTAGTAAATGTGTGTTGAGTTGTTATACTGTGGAAGAGTCTATTCCCCCTATTCAATGCTATCACAGGCACTGATTGCCTTTAAGCATCTCCAAAATTGTGGCAACTTACTATATAAAAATGTCTCACTACTTTTTAAAATCTACAACAAAAAGTTGTGATTTAATTTTTTATACCTAAAAGATTTTTCCTCTATTTAGTGTTATTTTGGCATCTCTAATCAACCACTTTCCTTCCACTTACAGTTCTTAAATTATCAATTCAGAGAACTAACAGGACTGAAATTCCAGCAGATGGTTTAGAGTTTCTTCTGATTCTGAGATTTTTAGGTTCCTTGGCAGAATAAAAGGTTTGCTCTGAATTTAGACAGAATAATCTAAATAAAGGAAGAGTGATGTAATTGGAGTGATTCTAAGAAGCAGTTATAAAATACATAAGCATTAAGAATACTTGATAATTATCAGAATTTGTAAGTTAAAGTTACAAACTAATGAGAGTGCAAAATGTAAGAAAACCTATAAATTTCTTGACTTGCTAAAAAGGCAGATGCTAGTGTGTGATGATTTTCTTGAATTATCATATGATAGTCTCTGACCAATACCTAGAGAGGAGAATAAGAAATAAGTTGAATTGGCCTTTGCAGCTGCAGCTGTGTGATACAACCAAAATGGATTTATGAATAGTGGGGTTATATTTAAAAGTTGTTTAAATGTTGTCAAAAGTTGTTTAAATTCTTACCACATAAAAATAGATAAATAGATATAGAAATAGAGAGAAAGAGAGAGACTTTATAGTAAACTCACTGATCCCTGTCTTAAATGTACACCAATGTTAAATATACATTCCTGAGAATGTATTGAAAATTTTTGTTAAACATTTAGTAACAGATTTTTATTTATAATGATGCTTCTCTTCCCACTGAGCCAAAAAATAAACGATAAAATATTGAATTGTCCTTTCTGTAGGTGTGCTTCTTTCCTAGGGCTAGGTCCAAAGCAACCTGGTATGGGTGTGAAAACTTTCATACATCTCCTAATAAACCACTTTCCTTCCATGACAAGATCTGTCAGTCACATCTTGTTACCCCAGAGACTGGCATCGTTTCCTCACCTTTCTGTACAAACCGAGACAGATAACAGAGGGCCACCATATTACTTTTTCATCTCTAAATAGAGTGCATTCATAGGAACAATTGGAGCTTTATAAGGTCTCAACTATGTGCAATATATTAGAACATTTCATTATCATACAATCACTCTACTCTCAATTTACTTGGAAAGACTGTCCAAGTAAGAGGAAGTCTATGTGACTGAAATGGCTTTAGACTGAGGCCAATGCAAAAACTCTTATGAGCCACAGGCCAGGGAAGAGCCTTCCACAAGAAATGGAAACAACTTAGGTGAGAGTTGATGTTTTCCCTAGTAGCGTGGCTACACAATTGTCATCATTGTTCAGTTGATACAGTAACAACTGAATCTGTCATATATAGGTTATTTGAGGGATCAAAGTACAATATTATGTGAGAAAAATCTAGGCTCTATAAAAAAATAAAGAGTAGTTTATTGTTTGAATAAAGACAGATGCAAAAAATCTAATGCAATGAGTATTCAGAATGCCTATGTTAATGAGTAACATATCAACCCCCTCCCTGTATGTGGTATAATTATTATCTTTTGAATACTACCTTGGTAATATTTGGTTTTCGATTCAGAAAATTACGGGTTTCTTGATCACCTAATTTAGTTCTTCTCTATATTTCCTTCTTTCTCCTTCTAAAAGGTATAATTTCTCATGCTCTTATAATATTATGTCGGGACTATTGCAATACCCCCAAATATAACTTATTTTGTTTTCTTTCAAAGAATACTGTGAAAAGCATAGCCTTCATAAAAACGATTGTGGCCTTGCTGATTCTTTTTTATACTCTCATGGAACTGGAATGAGATATATCTTCTGTCATATTTTAGTATACATATAAACTGTGACAGGGTCAGGCCTTTTCATTACAGGGTTACCACTGGAATTTTGGTCATATTGAGTAATGATGAGTGTTACACACTCTTCTTTATTAACACAAAGTATGTCTATGCAATGCAGAACAGTCTGAATATCTGTCTTTTAGTAAATTTCATGTGGTAAGTTCCTCAGCATTACAATGAGCTCACATTGCAAATTTGTGTGCAATCTGTTTATGTGAGTGCCTAAGACAGGGACATAGTGGCATAGTGACATTTTTAGTGTTGTTAAATTGCAATAAATAAAAAGAGAATCACAATGAACACTGTGAATGTCATTGTTTCTTTCATAATCCATTTTTATTTGTTTATTAATTCTGTATTTTGGGAACCTCATTGGTGCTGGTAGGGGGTAGGTGAATAAAAAAGCAAAGGGCAAATATAATTTAGAAAAAAATAAATCTAATGTAAAATATTTGACTAGTTGGCTTTGAAATGTACATTTCACTGAAAACTGTAAATATGTCTATAAACTCATCCCTTATAAAGATAACTTAATTTGGTTTTAGTCAAACTTAAAATGTTTCCTTTTGATCTCCTTCCCCATCTCTACCAAATATTAAGGAAATGATAATAACAAAAAAGACAAGTTTTTATTTGTTTGTTTTTTTCTAAGAGTGACAGGAAAGAACTGAGGTAATGGGTGTCAATTTTCTCCAATGGAAAAATTAAGACAAAACTAAGGATCATGAGGGAAACACCGCTACGCATATGCATTCACACACACATACACACACACTCTATCAAAAAAAAAAAAAAAGAAATAAAAAAGAAAAAGACACCACCAATAAAACTAGACCTGTATAATTTTTAGGGAAAACAGGATGGCCTAGTGGTCAGATCTGTAAGATGTTTTACAATGTGGGTCTTATTAAATATTGGGCTGATGTAAATTGTGAGGTTAAAACATTTAAAAACTGTTCCTTTGGAAAGGGCCCAAAGCGCTTATTCATTTCCAAAAAAATTAAACAGCTTTTTTTTTTTTATTATTCATAGTAATGAGGAGAAGCAAAACTGATTATTAACAGAGCTGAAAATATCAAATGATTTTTAAAACCAGATTAAAATATCTTTAATTTAGAAATTCTAGTTATTGGTCAGGGAAACTATTTGTTGAAACAATTTACTGTTGTCAAGTGGAATGAGATAATGAGAAAATTTTGACACTGACTTCTTTTCAGACTCTTTAGAATAACAACTCACAAATAAAGAAAACATTTATTGCAGCATTGCAAGGCTATAAATAAAGAGCCTGGCACATTAATTTACTCATAATAAATTATAGTATTCTATGCATTAGATCAAATCATTACTAGACAATACTCTGCCAGTCTTCATCTAGCTTACTGTATATAATTGAATGCAATGAAACTCAATTTTATTTTTAAATTCCTGAAATTAAATATTGTACTCATAGCTATTTATTGACTTAACGACTGAGTTGTGGAATTTTGCTACATAAAAATGCATTCACATGCATAAGAGTGGCACTCATCTTCCGAATAATCATGTACTTTAACCCAGAATTAAACCCACACATATATGGTTAACTGATCTTCCACAGGGTACCAAGAATACGCAATGAAGAAAACACAGGCTCTTCAATAAATGGTGTTGGGAAGACTAGATATCCACATGCAAAAGAAAGAATGTCGACTTTATCATACCCCATGTACAAAAATAAACTCAAAATGGATTAAAGACTTAAACATAAGACCTGAAATTGTAAAACTTCCAGAATAAAACTTAGGAGAAATGCTTCTTGATGTTGGTCTTGGCAATGATTTCTTAGATATGACACCAAAGCACAAGCAACAAACGCAAAAATAGACAAGTGGGACTACATTAAAACTAAAAAGCTTCTGCACAGTAAAGGAGACAATCAACAAAATAGAAAGGCAACTTATGGAATGGGAGAAAACATTTCGAAGCCATGTATCTGATATAGGGTTAATTTCCAAATTATAGGAGAAAGAAGTCCTAAAATGCAGTGCCAAAAACAAAACAAAACAAAATAAGTAACCTGATTTTACCTGGGCCAAGTACTTGAATAGGCATTTCTCCAAAGAAGACATAAAGATTGCCAATGGGTATATGAAAAGATGTTCAACATCTCTAATCATTAGGGAAATGCATATCAAAACCAAAATGAGATATCACCTCATACCTGTTAGTTACAATGGCTATTATGAAAAAAAAGATAAGTGCTAGCGAGGGTGTAGAAAAATTGCAACCCATTTTAATGTTGGTGGGAATGTAAAATTATGCAGCTTCAATGGAAAACAACATGGAGGTTTCTCAAAAAATTAAACAGAATTATAACATGATCCAGCAATTCCCCTTCTAGATATTTATCCAAAAGAATTGAAGTCAGAAACTTGAAGAGATATTTGCACTCTCATGTTAACTGCAACACTACTTACAATAGCCAATTTATGAAAACAACTCAAATGTCCCTTGATGGATGAATGAATAAAGAAAATGTGATATATATACCTACACATATCATAGAATATTTTTCAGCCTTTAAAAACAAGGGAATTCTGCTGTTTGTGACAGCATGGATAAACCTGGAGGGCATTATGCTAAGTGAAATAAACCCATATAAAAAGACAAATACTGCATGTTTCCACTTATATGAGATACATAGAATGGTCATACTCATAGAAACAGAAAGTAGAATGGTGGTTGCCAGTGTCAGTGGATATGGGAAATATGGAGTTGTTTTTCAGCTGGTATAAAGTTTCAGTTATGCAGGAAGAATTAGTTCTAGATATCTGTGGTACAGCGTAGTGCCTATAGTCAACAATACTATATTGTGCACTTAAAAATTTAAGAGGGTAAGTCTCATGTTGTGTTCTCACTACAAAAAAAATTTTAAAATGTAAAGAAGGAACTTTTGGAGGTTTGACTGTGGTGATGCCTTCATGGATGTACACGTATGTTCAAACACATCAACTTGTTTACATTACATATGTGTAATTTTTGAGCATATCAATTATATCTTATTAAAGCTGTTTTTTAAAAAGACATTTATTGGTATACAGATCATGAGTGGAGTTGATATATGACACAAGGAAAGCAAGTTGAAAACATAAAAGCATCTAAAAGAGTGATTAGACTATTAAACATAACCAATAGGATATCACGTTACTATTTATATTTTTTCTTATAATAGAGTTTTAATATTTATAGGTATTCTTAGTTAAAAGAAATTAATAAAATAACTACATTGTTCACACCATTTGTTTATAAACTACTGATTAATGATACATATATAGGGTGATAGTTATCAATTTAGCCAATATTATTTCATTGCTTACTCTGTGGCAGGCACTGTGTAAGGCATTAGGAATGATACAAAATGACCTGGATTAGGACCTTGTGCTTAAAGACTCTAATGGAGGATCTCATTCATTATACAGTAGATATGAACTATAGCATGGATAATCAAAATTGCACTATAACTGCAAAGGTAATAAATGCCACAAAGGAGATACTATATACAGGGACCATAGAAATTCAGAGGAGAATGAGACTATTCTGAGCAGAGGAAACAAAGAAGGATGTCAGTAATTCAACATATTTGAGCTGTTTGTTCAAGGTTAGGTAGAATTTGAATATGTGGATATTTAGGATAAAAACACAGCAAGTGGTGGAAACATGAACAATGATACAGGTTGATGAGTAGAAGAGTAAGAGAAGCTTATAGCAAAGAGGATGGTTAATTTAATTGATGCAGAGATATGGAAGGGTAATAATGAAGATTAATAATGGAAATACATTTAGGGGTTACAATAGAAAACACAAATGGCACCTGCTGTATAAATAAATAAATAAATAAATAAATAAATTAATTAATTAATTAAAAAAATTCAAAAATTCAAAAAAAAAAAGAAAACACAAATGGCCAAGATAAAAATATTAGATGATATATTTTGAATAATCATGAACAATCCTAAAAAATTTCTCATCAAAGGACTGTGCTGCACAAAATTAACTTTGAAGAAGTATATAAGAAAGACCAAGGAACAAAAAAAGAGAAATAAGGACACTAATTAGGGGTCTATTGTCATCCAACTATTAAATAGTGAATCCTGGGGAAAAAAAAGCCAATACAATTGAAGAGAAAAGGTCAGAATCCTGATTTACTGGCATGGAGTATTAGAAGAATTGGAAACTCATTTGAAATGGATAAAAGGAAACAAAATTTTTGAAATGTGTGTTTTGAATTTTGTAGTGCTTTCATTAATAGAATATTCTTAAAGGTGATATTCAAACTATTCCATAACTACTATGACATGAGTCCTGATTATATGGAATAGGCACTGGTTTGGGGGCTATACTGTTAGGTGCCAGGTCTGTATTTAATAGAGGGAGGAGGAAGACTGAAAGGGAAGAAAATGTGGTAAGTGTTCATGACTATCTAGGTTCTAAGTTGCTCATGGGATATCTATTTGGACGTGTCTAGTAGTCACATTCAAATGAAGAATAGTACTCTATAATATGATATATTTTATTTAGACCATATGTGGGAAAATTCCATTCCATTAAAGAAAGAGACAATCTGAACTTTAAGTTACAAAACACCCCTAAGCAATGATCATTGCAAGTAAAACATTCCAGAAGTTTTTATCTGCTTGTATACACTAAGGAAGGCAGCAAACAATAATTATTGGTGGGGGAATAAAATACACTTGCTCCAGTAAAGAACTCATGGTATATTAGGTAAAGTGTTTCTGATTTCACACTTTGATTAATACAAGGAACATAATGTAGTGTGGTATAATGGGAGAAGTACCCAATTTTAATTTATATGCATTTTATGCAATTTTTTAGATACATAACTTTGGTAAGATAATTAAAGCTTAACTTCTCTGAGATACTCTCTCCTCCCATACAAGATATGGAGAGTAATACCTTAGGGTTTGTGGTTAAGGCTTAAATGTTGGTAAAGTACTTAACCAACAGAAAGTGGCAGAGTACTTTCCTCACAAAATCCAATGTTTACTGTGTCATGCAAAAGCAGCTGGATGGATTTCCACCGTGTGATTGTGTACAAATGAGAATGGTCCAATTGAAGGTATATTTTATATGGCATAATCAATATTAATTTTGGTGGCCTTTGGAATGCACAGTGCTTCTCACAATAAAATCAGTCTTCCACCTGAATGGCTAAAATCAAGGATGCTCTATGTGGTTGGCATGACCAGCATTTGGAAAAACACGAAATACATTCTAAAATAATGTGGACCACAAAATTGAGTTGTTTTAAAATTGACAATACAAAAGTTCCAAAAGCACATGAACTAAATTCTAGAATTTACAAAAATAGTCAAGAATGATTTAATCATCATATATCCCAGGATATTTAAATTCATAGTAAACAATATTCTTTTAGATGTAATAATGAAAGTATTCTTTTAGTAGGTAAATTATGCTTTCATAGGAGTTAAGGCCCTTAGAAAACATTCTTCTTTTTGCAGAAAAATGCATATTGTACTGATTTATTTGTAAGTACCTTGACAGAAATAATGTGTCTCTTAAGGCAATTATTTCAGTGTTAGAGAACACTTTAAAATAATACTGGGCATATTGGACTTAAGAGTAAAAAACATCACCATTTTATTGTCATCAAACCAATAAAAATGAGAATAACTCCGTGTCAACTTGAATGGTTTCAATGGGCAAAAATTCCCTTTTGTTTTGAACATTTGTGATCCAAGCCATTTTTTTCCCACTTACGTACTAATCTCAATGAAACACACTTAGAACAGACAATCTCTTGTGGAAAGGTACTGAATTTTAGGCTTAATGAAAGACTTGCAAAAGTACATGCCTACTCTTTCTTGAATCAAATCTATTCTAAGATTTATTCATTCAAATCTCACTTCTGAGACATACTTGATTATCTTAAACATTCTCTAAGGGTTGAAGTATTTCAATATTTAATTTACTATACTACACTCAAACCTCTTTGTAAAGGACATTTTCCATGCTTTTATTAACTATTTTGAAGGATATCATAACCAAGAGAGTACAGCAGAGATAGATTAAAGATAGTACATGGAAAAAGAGTACGTTTCTAACCTGTTTTGGAAAAAATTGAGAATAAGTGAAAAGTAGTTTCATATAATAGATTTAAGAGATAATTTATGAAAGCATATTTCTTGAGAGTTGGCAGATCTTTGAATATACTATACTTTTGTGGAAACACAGAGTTGACAGTTGTCCTAAAGTCTAAGAACTTCATGTGATTGAGGCCATGATGGCTGGAAAATGTGTGAACCAGTGGGGGTAGATTACAGGTTTTAAAAAATTATTGCCATTTTCGTTTGTTTTTTAAATAACAAATGTGCTATTTTTCCTGATGCAGAACAGAGTCATGACTCATGACTTTTGTAACAAATATTATAGCCGATTTGATGTACTTTTGTCAACTCTGATACATTTCCAACTAATACAATCACCCACCCACTCACACACACGGAAGTAGCAGGACGGGGCTAGAGGTGATAGGGGAGCAGATACTTGCTAGTTGTCTTTTATACACATTGAGATGATTTGCCTGAAATCATAGAAGTAGATTACAAAATTGGGACAAGATACTAGGTTTCCAAAGTCCCAATCTACTACTCTTTTCTCTAACCCAATCTTCTGAAAATACAGTGTAATTCAAAAGCATGTGAAAAACACCCAAATTTACTTTTCAAACCTCAGACATGCCCATTGAATCTAGTCCTTTTTAATCTTAAATTAATGTAGTAAAGCATCACAGTATTCTATGTGCATTCTAAGATTCCATGGCACTTTTCTTTTTTCTACATATTCCTTATAATCTCAGTTATTATATCAGAATTCTAAAATTATCACCTATTCACTGGGAAAAATATCTTAAGTGGCAATGTGTTTAATGAACTCAACTATAAGCACGATTTCAGGTCTTACACGGGGCATTCTTTTTTATGTCTTTCATGTCCCCTTTAGTTGTTTCAGAGGTACTCACCATTTAGGACACTATTATCAACCATTGCTTATAATCGTCAACTGCAATCTTAAAGAGTTTATAGGACTCTTGCATTTGTAACCCTTAGGTCCAGATGTGACAGGTGTGAAATGTAAAAATGATTATTCTTTACCTTCCTTCATGGATCTAGACACAGCTTTAAGAAACGGTGAAAATTATGATATATGATGTGAAAATGGTATTTTACATAAAATTAAAATATCTTAAAATAAAATTAAAATATCTTAAATTTATTTGTGGTAATTTATTATATTGGACCCTGTCTTAAATTGTATCTCCTAGAAGCAGACTCAGATGGGGATTCTTGTTCAAGTGATACATTGAGTTCTATTTTTGCAGAGGAGGGGAATGAGGGAAACTGGATTAGGCAGGAGGTAAAAAGTTAACAAGAACATGGTCTCAGCAGCACAAATAGCACCACATATTTAGCTCCACCTTATGACAAGGGACTGGCCTTCTGTACAACCCTAGTTTGCTGGGGGTGGAGATGGGGGAAGGAGTGTGTCCACCCAGGCAAGTTAGCTATCATTTGGTCAAAGACAATTCACCAGAGGAGGGGGCATGTGTGAATTGTGACGAAATAGGTACAAAGAGCAGAAAAGAGGATCTAGCTTGACACCAACGGTATCTAGGACAGACTCTGTTGCAATGTTTTAACATAACTGTAAATTTCATTTTAGCTTCTAAGTATCACTTTAAACGTAATTAATATCAGATGTTGCTACCTCAGCCGAATGAAATTTCTCCTAATTAAACTAATTATTTAAAAACACTATGTGACAACCACAAAAACTCAAAAAAGGTTGTTTAATTTGGCATTACAGTAGAACTCTAGTTATATTAAGCTCTTGATTAAAGTAACAAAATTAGTATTTTGCTCAAATAATCAGATAAATTTTAGGAAATAAATATATAATAATTTGTGAAGTATGTGTGTCTCTATTTTACTGCTCATTAAATATCACCAACCCAACAATGAGACATATACAATGAATGAGTTCATTGCCATGGTTAATTGCTAAATTTCAGCCATATAGAAACAAGAATTTTACCCATAAGTTTTTCTGTTTTTGGTTGTGAAGGTATATTAGTCTACAAAAATAGATTATATTTTATTTAACAGTTTATATTAACTTAATAAATTTAAAATACTTAAATGCATGTTACATGTCTTCTTGCCCTGGGCTCTTCAATAGTTAAATCTAGGCCTGCCCCAAAATGAACACTTATAAAGTCCTTGGTGTTCAATCATCTAAATTGCACCTTTGTATTAGTTTTTTAAAAATGTTATTTGTTATCTCTTAATTATCAAATTTAGGCAGAATATATTTTAGTTCTACATCTAAAGAAATTGTACTTAACTCTCTCTCATATGGCATCCAAAATTATCCTTCTCTATTGCTCTTCCAAGTTTTCTTAATTAGATGTTCCTTTTTAGTTATTCTGTTTGCTATTTTCATTTATATGAACATATTTAAATTTCTATTTCTTTAGGATCAGATATAGGCCATAACTCTTTTGTTTATGTAAGACTAGGAAATTTATGCTCCTTTAGTAGATACTATCTTATCTCTACCACTATTTAACCTCTACTTGCTATATTGTTACATTTATAATGTCAAGGTATGAAATATTGACTTTAGGTTTTATAAATGCAATTGAGTCAACTGTTGTTGGTACTTAAAATGACTCTGAAAAAATACAAAATTAAAAAATTTTGCTCATAAGATAGTTATTATGTTAATTTAATTGTTGACTACTTGTTCAACTCCTACTTTGGGTTATGCATAATCTTCCTGGGCTATTATAGAGGGAGGAAAATCATTTCAACAGACTATACCACTTCCCTTAATGACCAACTTACCCACAGTATCTGGAAAGTGGCTTTTTATATCACTTTATGTCAGACAGTGATTTTGTCCAGGAAGGATTTTAATCAAAATGAAACAAATTAGGCATATAGATAATTTACTCATTCTATGGGCTTATCACAATTGTGATGCAGATTTGCTGTATTTGGGAAATTTTCAAACATGCTAGCTTAAATTCATAGATTTACACAAAACCCAAAGTTTGCTCTCTGATCCCTCACTCACCCACCTTGGCTCTTACCCAACTCTTTCCAAAGATGTATTATAATGCCTCCAATACAACACAGAACCATAATCAGCACTTAGTTCTCCTTTTTAAAAATTATCTCATCTTAATAAGGAGAACATTCTGCTTCTTTTCCATTGTATTTTGCTGGTGGTTAACATAGCTATTTTAATTTTGTTTTAATCATTTCTGTACAATTGGTTTTGCTTCCTTTCAGAAATTTGTTTCCCTTAAATTACATTCAACTTTTTGCTCAAGTGTCTGTAAAACACTGATAATTAATTTAAAAATACTCCTCATCGATTATTAATTTCAGTAAAAAATAGCATAATTCGATTTAAGGAGGGAAATATAATATTTTTCACTAAAACTTTGCCATTCAAAGGGCAAGCTTTGCCATTCCAAAGTTCAAGGTCAAATGGATTCTTCTCTCTTAAAGCAGAGAGAGGTTAAATAACTTTTTCAAGGACATACAACCCAGTGGGTTGTAGATGGCTACTCTACACCCTCTTTAGCATCCAGGGTTACTGATAAAATGTGATGCCAGTCCAATTTATATTTACTTTTAGGTAAATGAATCTTTCTTTCTCAAAATTGTAAAAATTGTGTCTCTACATATTTTTTATTGGAGTATAATTGTTTTACAACGTTGTGTTAGTTTCTGCTATACGACGAAGTGAATCAGCTATATGTATACATATATCCCCTCCCTCTTGGATCTCCCACTCACTCACCCATCTAGGTCATCAAAGAACACCGATCTGAGTTCCCTGTGCTATACCGCAGGTTCCCACTAGCTAGCTATTTTACACATGGTAGTGCATTTATGTCAAATCTAATCTCCCAATTACTTTTGATGTAAGGAAATTCCACAAGAATATATCTAGATGTGGACATTCCGCTTCACACTCACTAGGCACATATCTCTATAGATTATTCATTTCTCAAAAGTTTTTACTATTATTTTTATGTTTAGTTTCTCCCTTTGTCTCCCCATTGTGTCATTATTTTTTCTACTTTCTTTTTATAGAATGTCTGTTATTTGGATATAGGTTATGCTGGACTGATTCCCTGTGTTTGTTAACTTTTCTGATATCCTCATCTCTTCATTTTTTTCTTTTCTCTACACTCTAGAAATTTATTTCAAATTTATGTGCCAGGCATTATTTTGATTCTATTCCTGAAAAAATATGTATTTTTAAAATTTTAAGCTATCTTTTGCATTCCATTGAAAGATGATTCAATTTCTTAGAAAACAGATATTATTCTTGAACCTGATTTCCTATGTAATACACTGTCTCTGTGAGCACAGGAATGGGAGACTATCTGGACCTCTCTTCCATACATAGTTCACAAATACTTTAAACTCATTATTTAAATGATGCAGGAGTCACAGCCTCATCCTGCTGGCTGTGGTTGAGGCCCTAATCATCCTCAAGGATCTGCCAATATGAAAACACCTACTTTTTTTTTTTTTTTAGAAATTCACGTTCTTTTTATTTATTTATTTATTTATTTATTTATGACTGTGTTGAGTCTTCGTTTCTGTGCGAGGGCTTTCTCCAGTTGCGGCAAGTGGGGACCACTCTTCATCGCGGTGCGCGGGTCTCTCACCATCGCGGCCTCTCTTGTTGTGGAGCACAGGCTCCAGACGCGCAGGCTCAGCAATTGTGGCTCACGGGCCCAGTTGCTCCGCGGCATGTGGGATCTTCCCAGACCAGGGCTCGAACCCGTGTCCCCTGCATTGGCAGGCAGATTCTCAACCACTGCGCCACCAGGGAAGCCCGAAAATACCTACTTTTGAGGCTGCCTTTTTCAGTGTATATTTTAGCTGCAATGTTCTCTATTTTGACTTACCCCCTTTCCTTTTCTATCTCTATTACTCTGTTCTTAAGAAATATATCTGCTCTTGGTCACTAATAACCCAACTCCCTTTCAGTTATCAGTTCTGTAATACATTTATTCCCCTTTGTTCATAATTAACACTATTTCAGTGAGATAAGCTTGGAAGAGAGGAAATGTAAATGCATACAGTCCTCATTTTAAACCATAAATATGATGCCTGAGAACTTTTTTTTTAATAAGAGCTATATTTTAAAATTCATTTGAAAGTTATAAAACTCTATGGCTTCTAGTTATAGGAAATGTTTGATTCATGAATATTATTAATCCAGCCTCAAAGTTTTAATACTGTGACCCTGATCTCTTTTTCCTGTAAGATCTGGCAAATATATAACAGCTCTTATTCTCTTTTGAAAAATGTCTGTTTTCCTCACTCTTTTTTTCTACTATAACTGTTAGAAAGTTACTATGTCTTTTCTACTTGTTTTCTGTGACAAGTTCACTGGCCTAGAGTTCTCTGTTCTATTTTTTCATCTTTCATTTCCATGGTAAGCAATATATGCTACCTCAAGCAGTCTTTTAATGGCTTCCATCTTTCCTTCTTTTTTTCATTGATAAGCTTGTGAATGAAATACTATCATCCACCTCCAGGCCACTCAAGAGCAGTCACAGTTCTCATTCATCTTGAAACTCTAATAATTGAAGTCCTTTACCTGGTCATATGTTTCTGTTAGATGTAAGATTTGTCTGTTACAAAAAATTCTCATTTTGTTTCAAGATTACAGATAGGTGTTGAAGTGTATACTACATTTAAGAATAAGCTCTCCTTTAAAGCTTCTAAAAATTCTTTCTCTCAACCACCAGTGAACATGCCCTTCAGATTATAGAAAGTGAAAAGTAGATCATCATGAATAAATAATTGATCTAGTCTGTCCCTGGAAAGAAAAGATGATACAAAATTGTAATTGACATTTTCAAAATGTCTTCAATAGATTTTTTTTTTTAAGCACAGAACTGTAAACTTCTAAAAAGGGGGAATGAGAAATCCCTAGGAACACAATGCGTTTATCAAGATTTTTTTCCTCCTAGACTTTCCAGGAAATCTAAGTTACATTGTTATTTCCTGCCTGAATTTCTCCTCTCTCCAAATGATTCTTCTACAACTCCTCCCTTCTCTTCTTGTTCTCACACAGAGAACTGGAAGAATCCCGGACTGGGAATCTCAGGTACTCTGGAAAAGCACCTGACAGTTTGTACCTTCTTTAAAACTTGCTATGGTCAATTCATTTTGACTAAGTAGTATCAAATACCGTGGAACATGTTAGCAATAGGAGCAACTGCTCCTAAAGTGAGAAAAATTTGCGTATGGATTTTTTTCACCCTTCTCTTTTCAGGAAGATGCTGAAAATTGATTAGCAACCCTTCTTATACTTAAAATGTTTTGAACAAGAGCTCAATCTTCTAGCAAAAAGAAATCAAGCTTCCCTTGGAGGTAAGGAAGTAAAAATAAACTTAAATGTTTTATTTATGCTACCAAGTTAGAATTTCAAAAAAGTTTATATAGCAACTTGTAATTGATCTTCAACAGAGAGATTATCTTTTAAGGGATTCTCTAGTGAAATAACAAGCTATGTGATTTTTGTCTCTATTACTGTATTTTCTTAAAGATAAACAAGGTTGAAATGAACATTCTAGCAGTTGAAAAACAGTGATCAGCAATGTCACAGAAACTCAATATACTGACATTTTTATGGAGAGACTACTCCCTACTCAACATTTACAAGTAAATTCATTTCTATTCTGTTGAGTGAGTCAGAAATGTATTGGATAGAGAGAACGGAGGCTTATAGCAAAACTCTCCTTCAAGGAGGACCTTCAAGATGGCAGTGGAGTAAGACGTGGAGATCACCTTCCTCCCCACAAATACATCAAAAATGCATCTACATGTGGAACAGCTCCTACAGAACACCTACTGAATGCTGGCAGAAGACCTCAGACCTCCCAAAAGGCAAGAAATTCCCCCACGTACCTGGGTAAGGCAAAAGAAAAAAGAAAAAACAGAGACAAAAGAATAGGGATGGGACCTGCCTTTGGGAGGGAGCTGTGAAGGAGGAAAAGTTTCCACAAACTAGGAAGGCCCTTCACTGGCAGGTATGGGGCATGGGCAGGGGGCCGGGGGGGGGGGAAGTTTCGGAGCCATGGAGGAGAGCACAACAACAGGGGTGCAGAGGGCAAAGCGGAGAGATTCCTGCACAGAGGATCAGTGCCGACCAGCACTCACCAGCCCGAGAGGCTTGTCTGCTCACCCGCCGGGGTGGCTGGGGGCTGGGAGCTGAGGCCCGGGCTTCAGAGGTCAGAACCCAGGGAGAGGACTGGGGTTGACTGTGTGAACACAGCCTGAAGGGGACTAGTGTGTGACAGCTAGCCAGGAGGGAGTCTGGGAAAAAGTCTGGTCCTGCCTAAGAGGCAAGAGACCATTGTTTCAGGGTGCACAAGGAGAGGAGATTCAGAGCACTGCCTAAACGAGCTCCAGAGACGGGCGCAAGACGTGGCTATCAGCACAGACACCAGAGACGGGCATGAAACAGTAACACTGCTTCTGGAGCCACCAAGAAGCCTGTGTGCAAGCACAGATCACTATCCACACCTCCCCTCCCAGAAGCCTGTGCAGCCTGCCACTGCCAGGGTCCCGTGATCCAGGGACAACTTCCCCGGGAGAACACACGTCGTGACTCAGGCTGTAACAACATCACGCTGGCCTCTGCCACCACAGGCTTGCTCCGCATTCTGTACTCCTCCCTCCCACCAGCCTGAGTGAGCCAGAGCCCCTTAATCAGCTGCTACTTTAACCCTGTCCTGTCCGGGCAGAGAACAGATGCCCCCAGGCGACGTACATGCAGAGGCAGGGCCAAATCCAAAGCTGAACCCCAGGAGCTGTGCGAACAAAGAAGAGAAAGGGAAATCTCTCCCAGCAGCCTCAGGAGCAGCGGATTAAATCTCCACAATCAACTTGATGTATCCTGCATCTGTGGAATACCTGAATAGACAACGAATCATCCCAAAATTAAGGCAGTGGACTTTGGGAGCAACTGTAGACTTGGGGTTTGCTGTATGAAACTGACTAGTTTCTGATTTATATGTTTATTTTAGTTTAGTTTTTAGCACTTGTTATCATTGGTGGATTTGTTATTGGTTTGGTTGCTCTCATCTTTTTTTTTCTTTTCTTAATTACTTTTTTATTTTTTATTTTAATAACTTTATTTTATTTTATTTTATTTTATTCTTTCTTTCTTTCTTTTTCTCCCTTTTCTTCTGAGCCATGTGGCTGACAGGGTCTTGGTGCTCCAGCTGGGTGTCAGGCCTGAACCTCGGAGGGGAGAGAGCCAAGTTCAGGACACTGGACCACCATAGACGTCCTGGGCCCATGTAATATCAATGAGCGAGAGCTCTCCCAGAGATCGCCATCTCAGCACTAAGACGCAGCTCCACTCAATGACCTGCAAGCTCCAGTGCTGGATACCCCATGACAAACAACTAGCAAAACAGGAACACAACCCAACCCATTAGCAGAGAGGCTGCCTAAAGTCATACTAAGTTCACAGACCCTCCAAAACACACCACTGGATGTGGCACTGCCCACCAGAAGGACAGGATACAGCCACACACACCAGAACGGAGTCAACAGTTCCTTCCAAGAGGAGGCCTACACAACCCACTGAAACAACCTTACCCACTGGAGGCAGACACCAAAAACAATGGGAACTATGAACCTGCAGCCTGCAAAAAGGAGACCCCAAACACAGTAAAAGCAAAATGAGAAGACAGAGAAATACACAGCAGATGAAGGAGCAACTTTAAAACCCACTAGACCAAACAAATAAAGAGGAAATAGGCAGTCTACTTGGAAAAGAACTCAGAGTAATGATAGTAAAGATGATCCAAAATCTTGGAACTAGAATGGAGAAAATACAAGAAACATTTAACAAGGACCTAGAAGAACTAAAGTGCAAGTAAACAACGATGAATAACACAATAAATGAAATTAAAAATTCTCTAGGACTCAATAGCAGAATAACTGAGGCAGAAGAACGGATAAGTGACTTGGAAGATAAAATAGTGGAAATAACTACTGCAGAGCAGAATAAAGAAAAAAGAATGAAAAGAACTGAGGACAGCCTCAGAGACCTCTGGGACAACAATAAACACACCAACATTCAAAGTATTGGCGTCCCAGAAGAAGAAGAGAAAAAGAAAGGGCCTGAGAAAATATTTGAAGACATTAAAGTTGAAAACTTCTCTAACATGGGAAAGGATATAGTCAGTGAAGTCCAGGAAGTGCAGAGAGTCCCATACAGGATAAATCCAAGGAGAAACACGCCAAGACACATATTAATCAAACTATCAAAAATTAAATACAAAGAACAAATATTAAAAGCAGCAAGGGAAAAGCAACAAATAACATACAAGGGAATGCCCATAAAGTTAACAGCTGATCATTCAGCAGAAACTGCAAGCCAGAAGGGAGTGGCAGGACATATTTAAAGTGATGAAAGGGAAAAGGCTACAACCAAGATTACTCTACCCAGCAAGGATCTCATTCAGATTTGATGGAGAAATTAAAACCTTTACAGACAAGCAAAAGCTAAGAAAATTCAGCACCACCAAACCAGCTTTACAACAAATGTGAAAGGAACTTCTCTAGGCAGGAAACACCAGAGAAGGAAAAGACCTAAAATAATAAACCCAAAACAATTAAGAAAATGGTAATAGGAACATACATATTGATAATTACCTTAAATGTAAATGGATTAAATGCTCCAACCAAGAGACATAGACAGGCTGAATGGATACAAAAACAAGACCCGTATATATGCTGTCTACAAGAGACTCACTTCAGACCTATGGACACGTACAGACTGAAAGTGAGGGGATGGAAAAAGATATTCCATGAAAATGGAAATCAAAAGAAAGCTGGAGTAGCAATTCTCATATAAGACAAAATAGAGGGGAGTTTATAGCAATACAATCCTACCTCAAGAAACAAGAGAGGAGGTAGAGAAGATGGTGGAAGAGTAAGATGCAGAGATCACCTTCCTTCCCACAGATACATTAGAAATACATCTACACGTGGAACTGGTCCTACAGAACACCCACTGATCGCTGGCAGAAGACGTCAGACCTCCCAAAAGGCAAGAAACTCCCCCCGTACTTGGGTAGGGCAAAAGAAAAAAGAAATAACAGAGACAAAAGAATAGGGACGGGACCTGCACAAGTGGGAGGGAGCCGTGAAGGAGGAAAGGTTTCCACGCACTAGGAAGCCCCTTTGCAGGCGGAGACTGCGGGTGGTGGAGTGGGGAAGCTTCGGAGCCACGGAGGAGAGCACAGCCACAGGGGTGCGGAGGGCAAAGCGGAGAGACTCCCACACAGAGCATCGGCGCCGAGCAG
Source organism: Balaenoptera borealis (assembly GCF_965194805.1). NCBI lineage: Eukaryota > Metazoa > Chordata > Mammalia > Artiodactyla > Balaenopteridae > Balaenoptera > Balaenoptera borealis. Next base: position 61,445,200 of record NC_138865.1, read on the forward strand.
CACTCACCAGCCTGAGAGGCTTGTCTGCTCCCCCGCCGGGGCGGGCGGGGCTGGGAGCTGAGGCTCGGGCTTCAGTCGGATAGCAGGGAGAGGACTAGGGTTGGCAGTGTGAACACAGCCTGAAGGGGTTAGCGCACCACAGCTAGCTGGGAGGGAGTCCGGGAAAAAGTCTGCAGCTGCCAAAGAGGCAAGAGACTTTTTCTTGCCTCTTTGTTTCGCGGCGGCAAGGAGAGGGGATTCAGAGCGCCACCTAAATGAACTCCAGAGACAGGCGCAAGCCATGGCAATCAGCGCGGGCCCCAGAGACGGGCATGAGATGCTAAGGCTGCTGCTGCCACCACCAAAAAGCCTGTGTGCGAGCACAGGTCACTCTCCACACCGCCCCTCCCGGGAGCCGGTGCAGCCCGCCACCACCAGGATCCTGTGATCCGAGGACAACTTTCCTGGGAGAACATATGGCGCGCCTCAGGCTGATGCAACGTCACGACGCCTCTGCCACTGCAGGCTCGCCCTGCCTCCTCTGTACCGCTCCCTCCCCCCATCCTGAGTGAGCCAGAGCCCCCGAAGCAGCTGCTTCTTTAACCCCGTTCTGTCTGGGCGGGGAACAGACGCCCTCAGGCGACCTACAATCAGAGGTGGGTCCAAATCCAAAGCTGAACACCTGGAGCTGTGCTAACAAAGAAGAGGAAGGGAAATCTCTCCCAGCAGCCTCAGAAGCAGCGGATTAAAACTCCACAAACAACTTGATGTGCCTGCATCTGTTGAATACCTGAATAGACAACGAACCATCCCAAATTCAGGAGGTGGACTTTGGGAGCAGGATATATTAATTTTTCCCCTTTTCCTTTTTTTGTGAGTGTATATGTATATGCTTCTGGGTGAGATTTTGTCTGTATAGCTTTGCTTTATAATAGCTTTATTTTACTTCACTATATTATATCTTCTTTCTTTCTTCCTTCCTTCCTTCCTTCCTTCCTTCCTTCCTTCCTTCCTTCCTTTCTTTCTTTCTTTCTTTCTTTCTTTCTTTCTTTCTATTTTTTCTCCCTTTTACTCTGAGCCGTGTGGATGAAAGGCTCTTGGTGCTCCAGCCAGGCATCAGGGCTGTGCCTCTGAGGTGGGAGAGCCAACTTCAGGACACTGGCCCACAAGAGACCTCCCAGCTCCATGTAATACCAAACGGCGAAAATCTCTCAGAGGTCTCCATCTCAACATCAAGACCCAACTTCACTCAACGACCAGCAAGCTAGAGTGCTGGACACCCTATGCCAAACAACTAGCAAGACAGGAACACAGCCCCGTCCATTAGCAGAGAGGCTGCCTAAAATCATAATAAGCCCACAGACACGCCCAAAATACACCACCAGACATGGACGTGCCCACCAGAAAGACAAGATCCAACCTCATCCACCAGAACACAGGCACTAGTCCCCTCCACCAGGAAGCCTACACAACCCACTGAACCAACCTTAGCGACTGAGGACAGATACCAAAAACAACGGGAACTACGAACATGAAGCCTGTGAAAAGGAGACCCCAAACACAGTAAGATAAGCAAAATGAGAACACAAAAAAACACACAGCAGATGAAGGAGCAGGGTCAAAACACACCAGACCTAACAAATGAAGAGGAAATAGGTAGTCTACCTGAAAAAGAATTCAGAATAATGATAGTAAGGATGATCCAAAATCTTGGAAATAGAATAGACAAAATGCAAGAAACATTTAACAAGGACGTAGAAGAACTAAAGAGGAAGCAAGCAACGATGAAAAACACAATAAATGAAATTAAGAATACTCTAGATGGGATCAATAGCAGAATAACTGAGGCAGAAGAAAGGATAAGTGATCTGGAAGATAAAATGGTGGAAATAACTACTGCAGAGCAGAATAAAGAAAAAAGAATGAAAAGAACTGAGGACAGTCTCAGAGACCTCTGGGACAACATTAAATGCACCAACATTCGAATTATAGGGGTCCCAGAAGAAGAAGAGAAAAAGAAAGGGACTGAGAAAATATTTGAAGAGATTATAGTTGAAAACTTCCCTAATATGGGAAAGGAAATAGTAAATCAAGTCCTGGAAGCACAGAGAGTCCCATACAGGAAAAATCCAAGGAGACACACGCCAAGACATATATTAATCAAACTGTCAAAAATTAAATGTAAAGAAAACACATTAAAAGCAGCAAGGGAAAAACAACAAATAACACATAAGGGAATCCCCATAAGGTTAACAGCTGATCTTTCAGCAGAAACTCTGCAAGCCAGAAGGGAGTGGCAGGATATACTTAAAGTCATGAAGGAGAAAAACCTACAACCAAGATTACTCTACCCAGCAAGGACCTCATTCAGACTTGATGGAGAAATTAAAACCTTTACAGACAAGCAAAAGCTGAGAGAGTTCAGCACCACCAAACCAGCATTACAACAAATGCTAAAGGAACTTCTCTAGGCAAGAAACACAAGAGAAGGAAAACACCTACAATAACAAACACAAAATATCTAAGAAAATGGGAATAGGAACATACATATCGATAATTACTTTAATGTAAATGGATTAAATGCTCCAACCAAAATACACAGATTGGCTGAATGGATACAAAAGCAAGACCCATATATATGCTGTCTACAAGAGACCCACTTCAGACCTAGAGACACATACAGACTGAAAGTGAGGGGATGGAAAAAGATATTCCATGCAAATGGAAATCAAAAGAAAGCTGGAGTAGCAATTCTCATATCAGACAAAATAGACTTGAAAATAAAGACTATTACAAGAGACAAAGAGGGACACTATATAATGATCAAGGGATCGATCCAAGAGGAAGGTATAACAATTGTAAATATTTATGCACCCAACATAGGAGCACCTCAATACATAAGGCAAATACTAACAGCCATAAAAGGGGAAATCGACAGCAAAACAATCATAGTAGGGGACTTTTAACACCCCACTTTCACCAATGGACAGATCATCCAAAATGAAAATAAATAAGGAAACACAAGCTTTAAATGATACATTAAACAAGATGGACTTAATTGATATTTATAGGACATTCCACCCAAAAACAACAGAATACACATTTTTCTCAAGTGCGCTTGGAACATTCTCCAGGATAGATCATATCTTGGGTCACAAATCAAGCCTTGGTAAATTTAAGAAAATTGAAATCGTATCAAGTATCTTTTCCGACCACAACGCTATGAGACTAGATATCAATTACAGGAAAAGATCTGTAAAAAATACAAACACATGGAGGCTACACAATACACTACTTAATAACGAAGTGATCACTGAAGAAATCAAAGGGGAAATCAAAAAATACCTAGAAACAAATGACAATGGAGACACGACGACCCAAAACCTATGGGACGCAACAAAAGCAGTGCTAAGAGGGAAGTTTATAGCAATACAAGCCTACCTCAAGAAACAGGAAACATCTCGAATAAACAACCTAACTTTGCACCTGAAGCAATTAGAGAAAGAAGAACAAAAAAACCCCAAAGCTAGCAGAAGGAAAGAAATCATAAAGATCAGATCAGAAATAAATGAAAAAGAAATGAAGGAAACAATAGCAAAAATCAATGAAACTAAAAGCTGGTTCTTTGAGAAGATAAACAAAATTGATAAACCATTAGCCAGACGCATCAAGAGAAAAAGGGAGAAGACTCAAATCAATAAAATTAGAAATGAAAAAGGAGAAGTAACCACTGACACTGCAGAAATACAAAAGATCATGAGAGATTACTACAAGCAACTCTATGCCAATAAAATGGACAACCTGGAAGAAATGGACAGATTCTTAGAAATGCACAACCTGCTGAGACTGAACCAGGAAGAAACAGAAAATATGAACAGACCAATCACAAGCACTGAAATTGAAACTGTGATTAAAAATCTTCCAACAAACAAAAGTCCAGGACCAGATGGCTTCACAGGCGAATTCTATCAAACATTTAGAGAAGAGTTAACACCTATCCTTCTCAAACTCTTCCAAAATATTGCAGAGGGAGGAACACTCCCAAATTCATTCTACGAGGCCACCATCACCCTGATACCAAAACCAGACAAAGATGTCACAAAGAAAGAAAACTACAGGCCAATATCACTGATGAACATAGATGCAAAAATCCTCAACAAAATACTAGCAAACAGAATCCAACAGCACTTTAAAAGGATCATACACCATGATCAAGTGGGGTTTATCCCAGGAATGCAAGGATTCTTCAATATACGCAAATCAATCAACGTGATACACCATATTAACAAATTGAAGGAGAAAAACCATATGATCATCTCAATAGATGCAGAGAAAGCTTTCGACAAAATTCAACACCCATTTATGATAAAAGCCCTGCAGAAAGTAGGCATAGAGGGAACTTTCCTCAACATAATAAAGGCCATATATGACAAACTCACAGCCAACATTGTCCTCAATGGTGAAAAACTGAAACCATTTCCACTAAGATCAGGAACAAGACAAGGTTGCCCACTCTCACCACTATTATTCAACATAGTTTTGGAAGTCTTAGCCACAGCAATCAGAGAAGAAAAAGAAATAAAAGGAATCCAAATCGGAAAAGAAGAAGTAAAGCTGTCACTGTTTGCAGATGACATGATACTATACATAGAGAATCCTAAAGATGCTACCAGAAAACTCCTAGAGCTAATCAATGAATTTGGTAAAGTAGCAGGATACAAAATTAATGCACAGAAATCTCTTGCATTTCTATACACTAATGATGAAAAATCTGAAAGTGAAATTAAGAAAACACTCCCGTTTACCATTGCAACAAAAAGAATAAAATATCTAGGAATAAACCTACCTAAGGAGACAAAAGACCTGTATGCAGAAAATTATAAGACACTGATGAAAGAAATTAAAGATGATACAAATAGATGGAGAGATATACCATGTTCTTGGATTGGAAGAATCAACATTGTGAAAATGACTCTACTACCCAAAGCAATCTACAGATTCAATGCAATCCCTATCAAACTACCACAGGCATTTTTCACAGAACTAGAACAAAAAATTTCACAATTTGTATGGAGACACAAAAGACCCCGAATAGCCAAAGCAATCTTGAGAACGAAAAATGGAGCTGGGGGAATCAGGCTCCCTGACTTCAGACTATATTACAAAGCTACAGTAATCAAGATAGCTTGGTACTGGCACAAAAACAGAAATATAGATCAATGGAACAGGATAGAAAGCCCAGAGATAAACCCACGCACATATGGTCACCTTATCTTTGATAAAGGAGGCAAGCATATACAGTGGAGAAAAGACAGCCTCTTCAGTAAGTGGTGCTGGGAAAATTGGACAGGTACATGTAAAAGTATGAAATTAGAACACTCCCTGACACCATGCACAAAAATAAACTCAAAATGGATTAAAGACCTAAGTGTAAGGCCAGACACTCTCAAACTCTTAGAGGAAAACATAGGCAGAACACTCTATGACATACATCACAGCAAGATTCTTTTTGACCCAGCTCCTAGAGAAATGGAAATAAGAACAAAAATAAATAAATGGGATCTAATGAAACTTAAAAGCTTTTGCACAGCAAAGGAAACCATAAACAAGACCAAAAGACAACCATCAGAATGGGAGAAAATATTTGCAAATGAAGCAACTGACAAAGGATTAATCTCCAAGATTTACAAGCAGCTCATGCAGCTCAATAACAAAAAAACGAACAACCCAATCCAAAAATGGGCAGAAGACCTAAATAGACATTTCTCCAAAGAAGATATACAGATTGCCAACAGACACATGAAAGAATGCTCAACATCATTAATCATTAGAGAAATGCAAATCAAAACTACAATGAGATATCATCTCACACCAGTCAGAATGGCCATCATCAAAAAATCTAGAAACAATAAATGCTGGAGAGGGTGTGGAGGAAAGGGAACACTCTTGCACTGTTGGTGGGAATGTAAATTGATACAGCCACTATGGAGAACAGTATGGAGGTTACTTAAAAAACTACAAATAGAACTACCATACGACCCAGCAATCCCACTACTGGGCATATACCCTGAGAAAACCATAGTTCAAAAAGAGTCATGTACCAAAATGTTCATTGCAGCTCTATTGACAATAGCCAGGACATGGAAGCAACCTAAGTGTCCGTCATCGGATGAATGGATAAAGAAGATGTGGCACATATATACAATGGAATATTACTCAGCCATAAAAAGAAATGAAATGGAAGTATTTGTAATGAGGTGGATGGAGTTAGAGTCCGTCATACAGAGTGAAGTAAGTCAGAAAGAGAAAAACAAATACAGTATGCTAACACATATATATGGAATCTAAGGAAAAAAAAAAAAAAGGTCATGAAGAACCTAGTGGCAAGACGGGAATAAAGACACAGACCTACTAGAGAATGGACTTGAGGATATGGGGAGGGGGAGGGGTGAGATGTGACAGGGTGAGACAGTGTCATGGACATATATACACTACCAAATGTAAAATAGATAGCTAGTGGGAAGCAGCCGCATAGCACAGTGAGATCAGCTGGGTGCTTTGTGACCACCTGGAGGGGTGGGATGGGGAGGGTGGGAGGGAGGGAGATGCAAGAGGGAAGAGATATGGGAACATATGTATATGTATAACTGATTCACTTTGTTATAAAGCAGAAACTAACACACCATTGTAAAGCAACTATACTTCAATAAAGATGTTTAAAAAAAAAAAAGAAAGAAACAAGAGACATCTCAAATTAACAACCTAACCTTACACCTAAAGCAATTAGAGAAAGAAGAACAAAAAAACCCCAAAGTTAGCAGAAGGAGAGAAATCTTAAAGATCAGATCAGTTATACATGAAAAAGAAATTAAGGAAACGATAGCAAAGATCAATCAAACTCAAAGCTGGTTCTTTGAGAAGATAAACAGAATTGATAACCCTTAGCCAGACTCATCAAGAAAAACAGGGAGAAGACTCAAATCAGCAGATTTAGAAATGAAAAAGGAGAAGTAACAACTGACACTGCATTAATACAAAGGACCATGAGAGATTACCACAAGCAACTATATGACAAAAAAGTGGACAACCTGGAAGAAATGGACGAATTATTAGAAAAGCACAACCTTCCAAGACTGAACCAGGAAGAAACAGAAAATATAAACAGACCAATCACAAGCACTGAAAGGATAAAAACCATATGATAATCTCAATAGATGCAGAAAAAGCTTTCAACAAAATTCAACACCCATTTTTGATAAAAACTCTCCAGAAAGTAGGCATAGAGGGAACTTACCTCAACATAATGAGGGCTACATATGACAAACCCACAGCCAACATCATTCTCAATGGTGAAAATCTGAAACCATTTCCACTAAGATCAGTAGAAAGACAAGATTGCCCACTCTCACCACTATTATTCAACATAGTTTTGGAAGTTTTAGCCACAGCAATCAGAGAAGAAGAAGAAATAACAGGAATCCAAATTGGAAAAGAAGAGGTAAAACAGTCACTGTTTGCAGATGACATGATATTATACAAAGAGAATCCTAAAGATGCTACCAGAAGACTACTAGAGCTAATCAATGAATTTGGTAAAGTAGCAGGATACAAAATTAATGCACAGAAATCTCTTGCATTCCTATACATTAATGATGAAAAATCTGAAAGAGAAATTAAGGAAACACTCCCTTTTACCACTGCAGCAAAAAGAATAAAATACCTAGAAATAACCTACCTAAGGAGACAAAAGACCTGTATGCAGAAAACTATAAGACACTGATGAAGGAAATTAAAAATGATACGAACAGATGGAGAGATATACCATGTTGCTGGATTGGAAGAATCAACATTGTGAAAATGACTATAGTACCCAAAGCAATCTACAGATTCAGTGCAATCCCTATCAAAATACTAACAGCATTTTTCACAGACTAGAACAAAAATTTCACAATTCTTATGGAAACACAAAAGACCCTGAATAGCCAAAGCAATCTTGAGAAAGAAAAATGGAGCTGGAGGAATCAGGCTCCCTGTCTTCAGACTATACTACAGAGCTACGGTAATCAAGATAGTATGGTACTGGCAGAAAAACAAAAATATAGATCAATGGAACAGCATAGAATGCCCAGAGATAAACCTACACACATATGGTCAGCTTATCTTTGATAAAGGAGGCAAGAATATACAATGGAGGAAAGATACCCTCTTCAATAAGTGCTGCTTAGAAAAGTGGACAGCTACATGTAAAAGAATGAAATTAGAACACTCCCTAATCCCAGACACAAAAATAAACTCAAAATGGATTAAAGACTTAAATGTAAGGCCAGACACTTTTAAAGTCTTGGAGGAAAACATAGGCAGAACACTCTATGACATAAATCACAGCCAGATCCTTTTTAACCCACCTCCTAGAGAAATGTAAATAAAAACAAAAATAAACAAATGGGACCTAATGAAACTTAAAAGCTTTTGCACAGCAAAGGAAACCATAAACAAGACAAAGAAAAAAAAAACATAAACAAGACAACCCTCAGATTGGGATAAAATATTTGCAAATGAACCAACTGACAAAGGATTAAGCTCCAAAATATACAAGCAGTTCATGCAGCTCAATATCAAAAAAACAAACAACCCAATCCAAAAATGGGCAGAAGACCTAAATTGACATTTCTCCAAAGAAGATATACAGATTGCCGACAAACACATGAAAGGATGCTCAACATCACTAATCATTAGAGAAATGCAAAGCAAAACTACAATGAGGTATTACCTCACACCAGTCAGAATGGCCATCATTTAAAAATATACAAACAATAAATGCTGGAGAGGGTGTGGAGAAAAGGGAACCCTCTTGCACTGTTGGTGAGAATGTAAATTGATACAGCTACTATGGAGAACAGTAGGGAGGTTCTTTAAAAAACTAAAAATAGAATTACCATACGACCCAGCAATCCCACTATCGGGCATATACTCTGAGAAAACCATAACTCAAAAAGAGTCATGTACCACAGTGTTCACTGCAGCACTATTTGCAATAGCCAGGACATGGAAGCAACCTAAGTGTCCTTTGACAGATGAATGGATAAAGAAGATGTGGCAAAAAGGAACAAAACTGAGTTATTTGTAGTGAGGTGGATGGACAAAGAGTCTGTCATACAGGGTGAAGTAAGTCAGAAAGAGAAAAACAAATACCGTATGTTAACACATATATATGGAATCTTAAAAAAAAAAAAATAAGGTTCTGAAGAACCTAGGGACAGGACAGGAATAAAGAAGGAGACATAGAGAATGGACTTGAGGACACAGGGAGGGGGAGGGCTAAGCTCTGAAGAAGTGAGAGAATGGCATTGACATATATACACTACCAAATGTAAAATAGATAGCTAATGGGTAGCAGCTGCATAGCACAGGGAGATCAGCTCGGTGCTTTGTGACCACCTAGAGGGGTGGGATAGGGAGGGTGGGAGGGAGACGCAAGAGGGAGGGGATATGGGGATATATGTATATGTGTAACTGATTCACTTTGTTATACAGCAGAAACTAACACACCATTGTAAAGCAATTATACTCGAATAAAGTTGTTTAAAAAAACCACAACTCTCTTTCATTCATAGTGACAGTGTGTTTGTGCGTAATGACTGCTAATAATATATTTTGGAGTGGAATGATGCAAAATCAATTGCTTCATTGAAAAGATTTTGAGAATCCTTCTGATCCAATTTCTCTGGTTCTTTTTAAAAAGGTGAAGGTTCATTTAAAAGGTCAGAACAATTTAAACATCTATAAAAAAGCCCCCTCCCTTCCAACACACCCCCACATACAAACTTTCTTACATTCGCTGTCCAGAGAACTGTGCTACGTGCATACGGAAGTTGCTGGGATTCAGAGTATGAAATCCAGAAAACACATAGAATTTCATGCTTTTATCAAATAAAAAATTGAATTAAGGTGTCAATATCTATGTTGAAAAAATTATGTGGATAATTATATACCTTGATAATATTTATTCAACATCTACTGCATACTTCAGATACTTCTATCCACATGTATTTAGATAGTAGACTCATATTGCTTGTTAAACTAATAAAATAATGTTTTAGGTGTCTTACCATCCATACCCATTGTATCATTATATCCCATGTCTCCCTGGCCCCAACTTCCTGAAAAAGTGAGAGAATAGATCCTTATTTAATAATAGCTTATACTGTATTATGCTTAAAAGTTCAACCTCTACAGCCGTGCAACATAGTTCCAAATTTCATCTTCAACTGGTATGACTGTGTGACCTTGAACAATTTAACTTTTACCTCAATTTCCTTATCTTTGAGGCAATAATATTTATAACTACCTTATAGTTTTTTAATAGGATTGAGAAAATTATGTAAAGCTTTATCAACTGGCAAATCAGATTGCTAGCATCACTAGCATCATCTTTCTCTTATCTAATACGGTACCTTCATTAGTAAAATCATGTGATGCCTCCCTCAGCCCCTTATATTCTGATTTCCTCAATTGAGGTAGCTTACATATTCCCTTAAAAACCACTGTAAGAGACCTCTGACCTTATGAATACTTTTTGTTTGTTTGCTACTTCTGGAAATGACCGGCAAGCCAACTGCACACACGTCTCTTCTAATTATCACTGCTGGTTTGTTTTTTATATGTGGGTTGGTTTGTGTGTGTGTGTGTGTGTGTGTGTGTGTGTGTGTCTAATCACTGAAAGACTCAGAAAATAGGGTTACTTCTCACCAATCTCAGTGCCACTGTGTCTGCTCTGTGTGGCTGTCTCATTCTAAGGCAGTGGGGTCATTTCCATCTTGTCTTGTGGTCCTATTACCTCTCCTCTATCTTACCCCTGGAAATGGAAAGCACTTCCTATCCACCCATGGAAAAGAATTACCTGGTTTCCACTCTGCTCCTAGCTCTTCCACCCCTAGAATCTCCTTCACTCCACAGGCTGCCTGCAATTCAGATCCAGATATATTTTCCAAAGTGGATTTATATCTACTATCTGTAATTCTCCCAATTTCCAAAACCCGTACAAATATAACACAATTAGGCAAATATGGTAAAGATGAAACATGGTTTCGGTGCTCTGATTAAATACCTGTATTCTTGCTTTATTATATTTTTTGGAGTCAGGATTTCTGACTACTTTGCCAGGATATGTACATTGAAAATATTGTTGTTGTCTCTATCCATCATTCCTGGTTGTTTTCACTGACAGTGTTGGTAAGGCTATCTAGTTTGCTGGAAGCAGACTATTCAAAGGCATGTGATCTCCTCCTCTGAGGAAAGTAGAACTTCAGGAAAGGCAATACATTGTGTTAGCTCACTTAAATATCTGTGGAAAAAGTCTGCACAACAATTTGAAGTACTATTTGGCAGTTTCTAGTAAAACTGATAAGTTGCATATCATATATCAGCAAGTCTACCTCTGGGCCCATACTCTTTTACACATGTACATGAGACGATTTATAATCAAAAAAGTTTATAACCCAATTGTTTGAACTATTAAGCACTAGAAAAACTAAATAAATATTTATTCTAGAAAAATAAAATAGGGGAATGGATAGAGTATACATTAACATGATTAGATCTCAAAAATAACTGATATGGGTGAAAAAATAAAGTTGAAATATAACTTGTGCCAACTTATTTTTAAAAACATAGAAGACTATAAACATATATTGTTTGTGGATTCATGCATATATGTTAAAATATAATTTAAAAGCATAATTGATGAAATGATGCGATGCAAGCTCAAGCAACTTCAGAGGAAGGTGTTTGGGAATGAAATAGGGTACCGATGGGAAGAATGCATGCATATATTCATTGATTTTAAAATGTAAAGAGTTATTTTAGACTGTTGATTATAACATGATTTGCACTTTTTATATCATTATTTCCTCATTTAAATGCCTTAAGCCTCAAGGGAAAATACAAAGTAGATTTAAATAGTGTTCAAAGGAAGGTGAAAAACAGGACCAGAACACTGAATTATATAATTACAGATTTATAAACATTAAGTAAAGTTTATCACTTTGCGTTAATATATCATGTACTGCCTTAAAATAACCTTTGAACAACGTCCCTTCAGTGAATGCTTAGTGTAATAGATCCTAATAGTGATTATTTTTCTTTGCTCATCACAAGGAATATATTTATTACATGTTAAGAGGCATATAAGTTATATTTCTTGGTAAATTAGCAAAAAACATTTTGATTTTATTAACATGTAATATTTTTCTCCCAATTCTGTGATAATTATTTCAGACTTGACCTTATGACCTTAAGAACACTGTAAAATCCTATATTCTCTGAACTTGCAATTTGCTTATCCATGACTTTCTTGATACACCAGATGCCTGCCAGAAGGGCAAAGTACAAAGAAGAGCTTTCAACAACACCTCAATTTGAATTCACTTTGTTTAAAACTGTGTTCTATTTTCAAAATACTTTATTTCCATTTTTTTATTTTTTCCATTGGAAAAAGTCAGAGTCCAAAGGCTCAAGGACCCTTCAGTCAGTCAAGTCATGTTCTCATGCCAGAGGTAATGTTGTTAGTCACTTATGCATTGAATAATTTATGCATTATTTTAATACCCTAAAAACTGTTAAAATGACACTCTTAGGTCTATGTAGTATCTACTCCCAAAAATGTAAGTTCCATTTAATGATGACCGTGATTATAACCATAAAGCTTTTCTATAGGCAAATTTCAGCAAAATATTGAGTTGTTTTTGTGAAAAAAATGTTCTAGAACACTGTTTATGGTGCCTTGCAAAGGTTTATGCCAAACCTCTGAGAATTATTAAAAAGTGAACTTAAGTATAAAATGCAAGGCAGTCAATAATGAATACACAGTAATTTAGAACAATTCTCCTCCTGTAAAAATGACAAATGCTATTAAAATTGTGAATGTAAATATATATATACATTTAAATATAAAAATTATGCATATAAAACTTATAGATACACATACATTAAACTTTATATGCATATATCAAGGTCCAGGAGAAGACAAAAATCAAGAGGTGAGGCTAGCTTTTAAAGTTGCTTTCACTCTGGGCTAAGAAGCTGAGAAGCAATTTTGAAAGCCTTGAGATGAAAAGCAAAGTTAAAATCCAGGTTCATTGAAACATTGGGAATCTGGTAAACAATCCTCTGCTTATACTTAATTATGTATGTTCCCTACACTGCACAGCTGTTCCCTAGGACTAAACTTGAATCAAAATTAAACTAGGTTTTTCAGACATGGACTCCTGGCTTCAAGTCATTTCTGTGGTCCAGAAAATTTCAACTTGTGAAATTGGTTTAGAGTGATTTTAGACTGGTAGTTCCTTCACATGGCTTTAGAAGCAGAAGAAAATCCTCTCTGAGATAATGTAATATTCTTCTAGTTCTCAAATTATGTCACAAAAATTTCTAAAATACCTATTTCACATCTAAGATATTCTAGTCATAGGAAAAGGCAAATCACTGTGACTGAGAACCAGTAGAAATAATTGACAACAGATAAAAGTCCACTGTAGTGAAGGACATTCTTTCTACTGGGGAGAAGAGTTAAACTTTTGAAATGTCATCAAGGAACAGAAAAACATAAGCAAGATATTGCAGATTTGCAAAAGGACCAAATAGAAATTCTAAAAACGGAACACCATTTAATAACCAAGACTAAAAACTCAACAGGTGGGATTAATGGCAGTATTAGAATTAAAATACAGCTTCCAGATTGAAGCACATAGAGACAAAAGTTTGTAAAATTGTGAAGAGGGAAGAGACATGACAAATGTAGTGAGACTATATAACAAAGTTAACTGAAGTAAATGGAGATGAGAGAAGATGTGGTAGAAATTATATACTTTTTAAATTCATGAGTATTTCCTCTAATTGATTAAAAAAAAGCATCTGTAGATTCAGGAAGACAAATGAATATCAAAAAGGTAAGTAAAATGAAATTCATAGCCAAAGACATCATTTGAACCCAAAGAAAATCAAACATAAAAATAAATCTTAAAACAGATTACATTTAAGTTAGCTACAGTTTGCAGCTATTGGGCTCATAAATGATTTCTACCAGCAAAATAGAACCAAGATAGCAGGAGAATATTTTAATATGTGTATAGAAAATAATTGCCAACCTCAAATCTAAATACAAGAAAAAATACTATATAAGAATGAATGTGAAAAAAAGGCATTTCTAGACAAACAAATCCTGATAAGATCCACCATTAGCAAACCTGTCATAAAATGAATACTTAGAGCTTTCTTCAGGAAGAAAGAAAACAATCTCAGCTTTTAGTTTGGAGATGCAAGAAGGAATGAAGAGCAGCAGAAATAAAAAAAAGTACACATTCACCAAGATAGACCAAATTCTGGCCCATAAAACACACCTCAACAAATTTAAAATAATGGAAATTATGCAACGTCTGCTCTCAGACTACAGTGGAATTTAATCAGAAATAAATAACAGGAAAATTACTGGAAAATCCCAAAATATGTAGAGATTAAACAACATGTTACTAAATAACACATGGGACAAAGAAGCAATCACAAGAGAAATTTTAAAATATTTTGAATAGAACGAAAGTAAAAGCACAATTATCAATATTTGTGGGATGCAGTGAAAACAGTGCTTGGAGGAAAATTTGTAACATTGAAAGCATATAGTCGAAAAAAAAAAATCTAAAATCAATAATCTAAGTTCCCATCCTAGGAAACTAGAAAAAGAGAAGCAAACTAAATCCAAAGCAAGCAGAAAAAAATATATAATAAGAGCAGCAATCAATGAAATTGAAAACAGGAAATCAATAGAGAAAATCAACACAACTAATACTTAGTTCTTTGAAAAGATCCATGAACTTGGCAAGCCTCCAACCAGGCTAAGAGAGGAGAGGGCACAAATTGCTCAGATCAGAAATAAAATAGAGGACATTAAAACAGATCCCATGGACAATAAAATTGTCCCACAAACTTGATAACCTATAAGTAATGGACCAATTCCTTGAAAGGTACAATCTGCCAAAACTCATACATAAAGAAAGAGACAATTGGAATAGGCCTATATCTTAAGGATATTGAATCAATAATTAATAACATTCCAAACAGAAAGCCCCAGGCCCAGAAGGGTTCACTGGTGAATTTTATCAAAGATTTAGGGGAAAATTATACCAATTTTCTATGATCTCTTCAAGAGGATAGAAGCAGAAGAAATACTTCTTAACTCATTCTGTGAGGCCAGCATTACCATAATATCAAAACCAGACAAAGATATTACAAGAAAAGAAAACTTCAGACCAGTATTTCTCATGAACATAGATGCAAAAATCCTAAAGACAATATTAGTGAGTTGAATCCAACAATGCATGTAAAGAATTATACACCGTGACCAAGTGGGATTTATACCAGGTACACAAAGCTGATTCAACATTTGAAAATCAATTAATGTAATACATCACATCAACAGGCTGAAAAAGAAAACTCAAATAATCAATAGATGCAGAAAAGGCAATTGACAAAATCAAACACCCATTCATGATAATCACTCTCAGTAAACTAGGAATAGAGGGGAACTTCCTTGAATTGATAAAGAATATCTAAAAACGTATACCTAGCATCATACTTAATGGTGAGAAACTTGAGGCTTTCCCACTAAGATCAGAAACATAGCAAGAATGTCTCCTGTCACCACTTATTGCAAGATGTCTTGCAATAAGGCAAGAAAATGAAATAAAAGGCGTACAGATTGGGAATAAAACTATTTCTGTTTGTAGGTGACATGACCATATGTAGAAAATCCAAGAGAATCCACGAAAATCTCCTGGAACTAAAAAGTGATTGTAACAAGGTTGCAGGATACAAGTTTAATATATAAAAACAGTCACTTTCTCTATATCAGTAATAAACAAGTGGAATTTGAAATTAAAGACAAAATACCATTTACTTTAGCACCCCCCAAAAATGAAATACTTAGGTACAAATCTAACAAAATATATACAAGACCTATATGGGGAAAACTACAAAACTCTGGTGAATACAATCAAAGAACTAAATAAATGGAGAGGGATTCCATGTTCATGGATATGAAGACTCTAAATTGTCAAGATGTCAGTTCTTCCCAAATTAATCTATAGATTCAATGCATTTCCATTCAAAATCCCAGCAAGTTATTTTGTGGATACCAACCAACTCATTCTAAAGTTTATATGGAGAGGCAAAAGATCCAGAATATCTAACACAATTTTGAAGAAAAACAAAGTTGGAGGACAGATACTACCTGACACTTGTCCTATACTACAGTAATCAAGACAGTGTGGTATTAGCAAAAGAACACACAAGTAGATCAATGGAACAGATTAGAGAGCCCAGAAATAGCCTCCCATAAATGATGAATATATGTAGCACAGAGGCTTTTTAGGTCAGTGACAATAATTTGTATGATACCGCAATGTATGATACATGTCATTATACATTTGTCCAAACCCACAGAATGTATAACACCAGGAGTTAACCATAGTGTTATAATGTAAAGAATGGACTTTGGGTAACTATGATTTGTTAACATAAGTTCATCAATCTTAAAAAAGGTACCATTCTGGTGGGGGATGTTTATAACTGGGAAGGCTATGCATGTATTAGGGCAGGGGGTGTATGAGAAGGCTCTGTGCCTTCCCCTTGATTTTGATGTGAACATTAAACTACTCTAGAAGAATAGTCAATTTTTTTTAAAGTATATTTTATTATATAAATCTAAATTAACATTGGCTACACAACAATAACAGTAATGTATTATAGGGTTCAAAACAGACTAGAATAAAAAAATAGGAAAATAGCATTTAAATTGAAGGCAGGCATAAAGCCAACAATGTTTGTACACCATTCATTTTCCCAGATCCTTTCCACCTCCCCCTGTTTCTGTTAGCCTCCCTTCTCAGCTCCCTGAAATCCTTAGCTAAAAACTTTTGGTCACTGGAGCAAAAAAACATATTTCCTTTGCCATGGGTCAGGACAAAACTGAGGCATTGCTTAAACTCCAGAGGTACCATGTGAGGTTTTTTCCCTTCCTTTTCCTTCCTATTTCCTATAATTATTTTCTGTTTCTCCTGGAAGTTCTCCAATACATCACCAACAGATAATACCTAAACTGAGGATCTGTTTCTGTTTCTTAAAGACCTATCTAAGGTAGTTTTCAGTTTGGATTAAACTCTTCTAAAGTGTTTATAAATACATGGAAGGGAGTAAAATATCCAAGTAATATCAACTTTGATAAGTCTAGCTTGCATGGAAAAGTCATTAGCCTAATGACCAATTAATAGGAAAAGAGTGTATAGTATCCAAACGAAAGATAAAAAATGAATAATAAAAATAATCAAGTCAAGACTCATAAAACAGTCAGGACAAATAAAAAGCACATTGTAAGCTGGTAAATTTAAAATCAAATACAT
This sequence comes from Balaenoptera borealis, assembly GCF_965194805.1. Taxonomy (NCBI): domain Eukaryota; kingdom Metazoa; phylum Chordata; class Mammalia; order Artiodactyla; family Balaenopteridae; genus Balaenoptera; species Balaenoptera borealis. The sequence continues at coordinate 61,462,626 of NC_138865.1, forward strand.
CACTGGTTACATTATTAATCCTATACACATAATGTTGAGCAAAAGGAATCAAACACAGTGAAAACATGCTGTATTATTCCATTCATATTCAATTCAAAACTGTCACACCAAAACCATGGTGCTTAGGGGTTTATACTTACATAATAAAATTATAACAAAGGAAAGCAAGCAGTCACTTCATGAGGAAGTGAAGAAGAAATGTCAGATCAGTGATTACCTTGAGCAGGGAGAGAAGGATTTGCAATCTGGACTAGGAATTCAGGGTTTCTGTCTTTCAGATCCATTTTATTGCACTGGATCAGTGGTGCTGACTTCAAATGGAGCTAGTCTATTTAAGCGATTTTCATGATGCCTAAGGTGCATAGGCAAGCTGAAATCCCCCATTAGAATCGTTTTTTGTATGGCAATTTACACTTTCAGAGTGTTTTACATTTGTATTTTCAGCCAGTGCTCAAAGTCTAAATATTGGTATTAATACTGCTTTGTTTTTGCAAATATTAATACTAAAGTTTTCCAGATGAAGGCACTGAGGTTTGAAAGGATTCAGTGACTTGTCCAAAAGATAACTTGGGGCTTAAACTTAGATCCTTTGAATTTTAAGCCTGTGCTTGGCCCACTGTATCACATTACCTCTATACAATCATATTGTTATAAATAATTTTCTAAATTTTATAAATGCCTCTGGAAATCATGTTATAATGCTTGCATAGTTATAAGGGTATTAACTGTAGAAGCAGTATAATATTTGTAAAATTTGTATCGTGTCTGCAAAGGTATAGTAATGAAGCCATGAAGTCCTAAAATCTGATGCTATAACTTCTGATGAGGGTAGTAAAGCTAGACTGATATTTATCTTTAGTTATGATTGCCCACCCTCATTAATTTGAATTTCACCAATTCACACTTCACAGTAATTCATTTAGGGCATTTACTAAACTGTAATAAAATGGCCTGAGCTTGGACTTATCTATAATGAAGGGGTTGGTAGGAAAATTAATACTTGCCCAGAGAATATTGAAATGACTGAAAAGAATGGAAGGACCATTTTCAGGTGTCCAAGCACTCTAGAAATCATTTATATACAAGCAATTGATGAGCTAATTTCAACTCATTCTTATCTATTCATTGAAGCTAGTCAGTGTCAGAACTCTAGTGCTTTGTTTGTCTTAATTCCAATTATAGTACGTAACAGAGTATTGAAAATGCATTTTGGAAAAAAAAATGCATTTCATTAAAAGAAAACTACAATTTAGACCTTTCACTAAGGAAAACTAATCCAGATTGGTAACCAGATTAATGAGCTTTCTTTATTTATGACTAAAAACTTTGTTCTTTCTGGTATATTACATAAAGGAGAAACCATGATCTAGGTTATAGTTTCTATTCTCAGGATTAATTGCTTTTTTAATTAAGAATTTCTGCCTTGGTTATAACTTTGATTATCCAATGAATGTATATTTGCATTTCTGGAAGTATGTAGAAATTTTAAAAATTTTGATTTTAAAACTTGAGAGAGAGTCAGGGAATGTATAAAATACCAGCCAAGCCAGGATGTTTGGTTAATAATTTAAAATAATCCAGGGAAAAGTGAGCAAATATTAGTACAAGTCATGAGATTAAAACTACGTCTGGTAGACCATTGATGTAGCACGTGTGTTAGGAGTTGTTATCAGAGAAAAGTTCAATGAATCAACGCGCCAAGTATCTACATGTTCATTGAAGCCTGCTGGAGGTAGGGCAGAAAATACATGAATCATTCAAAAATTATTATGAGAAATTATGGTATAGAAGCAAGAAAAACATCTGGTTCAAGTTCTGTCACTGCCACTTAAGAACTGTATGGTTTTCTATGAATTACCTTGGCGGCACTTCTTTTTCCTTCTCTGCAAAAATACTGAGAATAATACCTGCATTCCCAAATCCTATAAAGTTGCTGTGAGAATGAAAAATATCAATGTATTTTGAAAATGGTAAGTCGCTCTATAAAAATGAGGTATAAATTAGTTTTAGGAATAGCCTACTACGTCACTAATTTGACCTAGAAAAATGCTGGGTGGTTTAAACAAGTCAAGAAAGATCATTTCATCTCTGCCACACTAGCTGAGAGCTCTTTGTCCTGAACCAACTGAAAATCTGTCAGACATGAGACTCTGACTGAAAGTGCTGGAAAAATGCATGCTGGAGTGACACTGAAAATAGCAAAGCCAGAGGCAACAACATGATTGTACTAATTGCCTAAATATGTATTGCAGCACTGGAGAGACAATTGTTAATACATAAGACTCCCAAGGACAAGTGTTTTCCCATCATCACATAGTAAGAGTTTATGCATGATATCATTTCAAAATTAACTTTGATTTTATCCCTGAGTTTATATTCTCCGTGGCTTAAAGTAGATTTACTCGATCCCTTTTGCTCTAGATCAAGTTGATCGTCTAAGCCCCAAATAAAAGAAACATTGGTTTGTTCCTTTTATGCTTTTTTCTTTAGAAGCTACACAAGTTTTTGGAATGACACTAAGATAAATTATTAAAAATTTCCAATAGAATAAAGAGCACAGGTGTCACATGTGTTGTAAGTTATTCTGACAGCCCAAGGCAACAAGCTGCAAACAATTTGTACAGGCATATTTCAAGAGGCATCACTCTCCAAACTCAGAGCTAAAGTTTCCATGGAAAGTTATACATGTAAGTGGGCTTAGGTGATGAAAATTCTTCATCTGAGAACTGCAACTGGCCTCACTAACTCAAGGCATAAATTAGATAAGGTTTCATGGAATCAGTATCTATGTAATAGTATAGAGAATAGTGAACTAGTTCTTATCTTCTGGAAACTTCAGTGGATTTAGTTTTCTGAGAAAATTTAGACTAGTGGAAACTTGAGTTTCCATAGGACTGAGTTGGAGGATAAAGATTCTAATTCCAATTCCATTAGTAAGTAGATATTTAATCTTGAGCAAATAAAATAAATTCCCTAAGCCTTATTTTCCTTATCTGTGAATAAGATGACAGATAATGGAAAAAGTATTATCTATCAAATGACTTTGTTAAGATAATCAGATGCAGTCGTAAATCCCAAATAGAACCTACTAAGTGCTGAATAATGTTCATTATATTGAAGTTTTAAATATTGCACTGTATTATTTATACAGGTGAGATTTTTTTCTATTTAGTTTTGCACAATTACTGTGCATGTATGTTGATTTGTTTCTCATTGTTTTAATGGCCCATCCCCTGAAAGAAAATGTAGATAGCCTCTCCAACAATTTCCTGGATCCCTTTTTCTTCTTTTGCCCTTGCTTTTCTTCTGTCAGTCTTTCATCTCTCATTTCTGCCTTTCACAATAAACATGCTGGACAGGCCTCTCCCTGGATCAGCACTAGTGTTCTAACTGACGGAGCTGTCATTTTCTTTGTCTACAGCTTGTTAAACTTCAGTGATTTAAGAAAACGCTTCCTGGCTCAACTCCCCTGAGTTCAGCAAATATGTTTCCACTGCCCTTGTTATTTCTGTTCCTAATTACTAACAGAAAAAAAAAATCTAGGCAGTAGAAACTGCAGAAGGTGCTACTTTATAAGGTCACTTCCTATAGTCTTTGCAGAAAAATTGAATTTCGTTTGTTCTGTCTTTACCATATGAGATAGTTTTAAGGAATTATAGTTAAACTCGTTGAGAATCACTATGTTGAGATGAGTATTGTTTGGGAGTATCTTCCCACTATTCAAAAAATCCTTTCTTGTATGGTTGTCTCCCTGGGTTCAAATACTGACTCTAATAAAACCTATGATCTTGGGAGTAGTACATGAATTCTGAGCCTCTTGAGTTCCCTGTCTGTAAAATGGGAATAAAAATACGATATGTGTCATAGGATGGTGGTTAGGATTGAATGAGCTAATGGTTGCCAATGATTTAGAACACTATTACACATGGTAAAACTATTATACATTAACCATTATTACTGGTATTCTACCTTCTACAACATATCACATCACTTATACCTTAGAGGGTATATTCGCTACCTCTCTCATACCTACCACACAAAGTCTACTTGAATGTATGATATATGTACTACCTATATACACATATACAACCAAATTCACACATAAATAATCATTAATAACCTTCTAAATATTTTGGTCAGCTGTCTTTATTTTCTCAGTGTAATTGGTAATTGGCTGAACTAAGGAGAGATAAGGAAGCAAGTCAAAGAGTATTGGACAACATACTATGCAAAGAGGTACTCCTAATGCTACCACAATCCTTTTTCAATAACGGTAGGAACAATGGTTCTCTTCTACTATCTTCTTAGTCACCACATGTTACTGAAGTCCTCCTGCACATGGGCTGTACCATAGTCCTCGTAAAGGTTAGAAAGGAGTGGGGTGAGCAGAGAATATGGCAAGAAGTCTTCCTTTTTTAATTATTCAAGAATAAATATTAAGTATAAACCCTACACCTGCATATGTTTGTTTGGAAAATACACTGTATTCTTGGCTAGTAAATACCACAACTTTCTTTTGAGATTTCCATTATTTTGATATTCTGAGATACACTGCATATGATATAGCCAAACTATGTAAACTATTCAAATAAATATAATTTTATGAGTACAATTTAGTACCACAATTCAGGGTTAAATATAATGATACTATGTCATTTCTGTGACTGCTTTCCTAACAATCTGAAAAGAAATGTAAAGAGCTGCAACTCAAAGGTCAGAGAAATCTGTGTTTTAATTCCATCACCACTACATACTCATCTGTGAGACTGAAGGAAAACTACTCAGCCTCTCTGAACCTCCCTTTCCTTTACTGTAAAATGAGGATTATAATGCTTTCAACATCAGAAAGCTGTTATTAGAGGAAATAAAAGACTAAATGCATGCTCAGCTCTGCTCTGCACAGAGAATATTTGACCAAAGGCCCCCAGCTGCTGCCCTCTGAATGCACATGGCACTTGTGTGAGGCCATGTTTCCTGGGGGCTGCTCCTGGGGACTTAAGAACAGAAAGTATTCAAGATAAGGTTAGCTCACTCCTAAGGGAAGCAAGACTCCTTCAGTGGAGACTTTGGCCAGGAGATTCCCATGGGAATGGCCAAACCATCTTCAAACTGTGCTGCAGCATAAGATCCTTCATACCCAAGCTTCCTCCTTTCCTCTCTCCTTCATAGTGATCACTCTGTCCTGCAGTCTGAAAAAACAAAACAAAACAAAACCTATCCTCCTCACCCGAACCCATTACGCTTTTGATACACGTCCCACAGTGAATCTGTTAACCTTCTTAATCATGCCTTGGAATCTGCTCTTCTGCAAATCCAGACTAACAAATCATATAACACAGCACATGGCACACAGTAAGCACTTCATGAAATGTTTTTAATAACCTTATAGGAATAGATACCACAGGAAAGAAACAATTCTACCCAGACATTGTATAAAGAAAATACACAGAATTTTTATTTTCTCCTACACAAAATTTTTATATTCCTGTACGTAAAATCTAAAAAATACATTTCTTCTTTTATTTTATTAATACATTGTAGCAAAATAATCAGTACATTGCATTTTATTTCTATATAGAATTTTCCCCAACACCTTCTCTAGCCATTCTTTATCTTCTCCTATTTCATGCACACATATTTCAATAATTCTGACTATATTTTTTACTTAAAATAGTGAGTTAAAAATTCCAGAACTTAGCCTTGTTCTGTCTAGGTTATTTTAAAGGTATTGAGATCACATGAAAGGGACATACGAGAAAGAAAGAAAGGAAACATTTCAAGCAATTTAAGTTAAAGTGGCAAAGGAAAACCTGAATTGATTACACTTTTCTTATTGCCAATATTTCCCATGGAGTAATGCATGCACGTGTGTGCAGATACAAGTGGGGGTGATATCAGAGTGTGCTAAGGAGGAAGAGTGGAAAAAAGTACAAAAGAATGAGAAAGGAAAACAAGAGCATAAGCAATCACAAAAAAATGGAGAAGATTTAATTTCTCCAAAAAATGAAGCATTTCTTTCTTGCTTTACATCATTTCTCCTCACTTCCTTATGTCTGCACACTGGGAAACTGAAGTTTTGTCATTCTTGCCCTATAACTCCTGGATAGCCACCTTTGAGTATGGAGTTACACGTGTTTTGTTTTGTTTTTTAATGCATGCTTATGTAGTATTATTTTAATTCTACAAACTTTATTGGGACCCTCTTATGTAATAAAAATTGTTCAGAGCATTAAAAAATAAGTATAATGTGTTCCCTGCTTTCAAAAGGCTCTAAAATGAAGTGTAAGCATTTTTAAAAGTATCATATACTCTGCTTACTCTGCTAACTGCTTTAGTTGAGGTCTGTACAAGGTGCTCTGGAATGATTAAAAGAAATACTTTGTTCTGCCTTTAGGAGTGGAAATACTACATAAATTGGTAAAATTGCACAGAATTTTGAAGACTAGACCTTCTCCAGTGAGATGGGGTCGAGAGCATCTTCTGAGGCAGAGGAAATAATAACATCAATAAATTCATAGTAGCATAATGCACCATGGAATACCTTGAGAATGCCAAGTGAATCCTTGAGATTGGATCTAGGATGGCACAGATGGGAGATAGCATAGCAAGAGATGAAGCTGGATTGATTGAAAGAGGTCAAATTATGAAAGCACCAGTGTGCTATGCTTTTATTATAGTAAACAGTTAATATCACAGACTTAAGGAAGCTTGTGGATGCCTCTTTGCTTATTTAAAAAAATAAACAAACCTTCATATCTCAGGTTTATATCCTAGTTGTTTACCCAGTACAACCTTACCTTCTACGCACCATTTTGGAGTATGTAGGAAGTGATTTCAGATATGTAATTTAGCAAGACAAAAATATTAAAACCCATTTAGTTTCTCACTTGTTCTGCATGTCAGAATTCTACAACTAATTTGGTTTGTATAGCATGTTTTTCCTTCATTTCAAGTGTTGCTGAAAATTATTCTTTGAAAAGCACAAAAACATGCCCCATGTTCAAAGTTAAATATTTTACCTGAGGAATTTGAGATTTATGAATAAGAAATTCTATGAAAATGTAGTTTTTCCCATTCATCTATATATAAATGTAAAGAAAAAAATATTTATTCTTGTCACAGTGCAATATAATCAGAGTATTCCCTGACAGAACCATCTAAATTAATGCTGTTGCATTCAGGAAACTGAGTAGAACTAACAGCTTTGGCTCTATGTTCTGTTCATCTGGTAACCATAGAGAGAACAGTCTTCTAGCCCCAGTCTATAAAGGGAGAGACAGACAGAGAGAGAGAGAGAGAGAGAGAGAGAGAGAGAGAGAGAGAGAGAGAGAGAGAGAGAGAGAGAGGAATCTCAAATTCCTAATACCAAGCTTATTGAAATACTCCTCTGACTAGCTCTTTTGGGTCAATGATAATTGCAGTTAGGGTCAATTATATTTGCAAAATTTAAAACCCTAATATCATGTTAATAGTACTGGCACTTGTTTAGTCATGTCAATTTATTTTTAATCATTAAAACAACTTCCACAAACTTGAACAAGTTTCTTTCTAAGCCAGGTTTTATTTGTGTGCAAACTCCTTTTCACCACTTGAGCCACAGTTTTATTTTATTCAGCACTAGAGCCAGATTTGTATTATAGAAAATATTACATCCCTTTAGGACTTTTAAACAGGCAGACATAACTAAAAACATTAAGCATAAAAGAAGTCTTCAATCTAGAAAGGGAGAGTACAGCTTATCTATAGCTCCTGATGTGGAATTCTTTCATAATGAATCAGGAAACTCAGTCCCTTTAAAGTAAGTCATTTGGACATGCTTAAGTCTAGATTATACATTTCTCATTAGTAACTTGATAACTTTTAAAGGTACAAAACATAATATTAGCCAGAAAGATATTTTGAGAAAGCTTATGTTTTCAAATCATATTGAAGTTTTTTTTTTTTCCAATAGTACTTTTTGTAAAGATGTGGAATGATTCAATTCTAAATGGACTCCAGTGAATTTTTTCAACACTGTGTTGGTTTTTTGGGGAGACTTATACAAGGTTATGATTCAAAAAAAAAAAGTAACTATTTAATGTAAATATATTTAAAATATGTGAAAAATTCATCAATCTATTTCCTATGCACTACATTAAACCTACTTAATACTATATTGTTGAATTATAAATACCATGCAGTCATTTGAAAAATATATTAATTACCAATGGTGTTATTCTTCCTCTAATGCATTTGACCCTGCAATGTATTTTCTCTTTCCTCTCTATGAATGTACCTGTACTATAAGACTAAGGTGAAAATAGTAAAATTTTCATTACATAAAGTTTTTCATATAAAAATGTCAATATTTTAAATTGTCAAAATCCACAATAATACAGGCAATACATAGTTGTCTAGAGATAATTTTTTAGAGGTGATACTATCCTTAAAATTTATTTAATGGAAAATTCTATGCATATATATGTTTATCCCCATCCTTGACATATTAATATAATTTTTGATTAATTTTCCACTATTATCTGTCTTAGAATGAAAGTCTGTAGAACTTTTGATGAAGACATGAAAGTTAAAGGAGACATCCTATTTAGACAGAGTGTTCTGTTTTCACCTATTGTTTGTTTTTGTCGCCCTTCTAGTGATCTCTTTTATGATCAATGTATCAATTTCTGCAAATAAGTTAACCAGAATTTTGAACAGGGTTGCATTGAATCTGTACATCTATTTAGAGAATACTGTCATCTTAACATTTATTTCTTCCAATCCACGAAAATGGGATACCATTCCACTTATTCACATCTTTTTAAATTCCTTTCAATTTTTGCTGTACAGGTCTTGCATTTCTTTTGCTAAATGAGTTTCTAAGTTTTAAAAAAAATTATATTGTAAATGGAGTTGTTTTCAGATAGTTCAGGTTGTACAGAAATACACATGACCTTTTATCTGCAAACCTCCTTCCTATTTAAGGGAGGCTTGCTGGATATAGAATTCTTGGTTGATAATCTTTATTTTTTTCAGCACTTTGAATATGTTACCCTATCGCCTTTTGGCCTCCATGGCCACTGATAAGGAGTCAACTCTTAATTATGTTGAGATTTCCTTGTTGATGATGTTTTCCCTTCTTTCAAGATTCACTCTTTGGCTTTGGTATTTGACCATTTGTCTATGATAATATGTTTATGATTGTATCTCTGAGCTTATTGTACCTGGAGTTTGTTATGGGTTTTAAATGTGTAAATTAACACTTCCCTTCAAATTTGATAAGTTTTCGGCATTATTTTTTCAACTATTCCTTTGCATCATTTTTTTCACTCTGATTTCTGATAGGTGTACTTGATAGTGCCTCATATGTCTTTAACGTTATGTTCATTTTTCTTAATTCTCTTTTTCTCTTTTCTTTTCCTCAGACAGGATAATTTCCTTTTTTTTTTAAACTTTTGAATTTTGTTTTATTTATTTTTTATACAGCAGGTTCTTATTAGTTATCTATTTTATACATGTTAGTGTATACATGTCAATCCCAGTCTCCCAATTCATCCCCCCACCACCACGGCCCCCGCCACTCTCCCCCCCTTGCTGTCCATACGTTTGTTCTCTACATCTGTGTCTCTACTAGAGACAGGATAATTTCAATTGACCTTTCTTCAAGTCTGCTAATTTTTTTCTTCTATCAGTTCTAATTTGCTTCTGAATTTTTTACTTCACTTGTAATTTTCAACTCAAGAATTTCTATTTATTTTTTAATAGTTTCTTTACCTTTATTGATATGCTTTATTTTATGAGCTTTTTTTTTTTTTAGATCTTTAGAAATGTTTTTCTTTAGTTGTTGAACATATTTGTAATAACTGATTTAAAATCACCTTCCAAGTCCCATATCTAGGTCACCTAAGGGAGAGTTGTTATTGCCTGTTTGTTTGTCTCCTCCACACATACAGGGCAATACTTTCTCTTCTTTTTTGCATGTCTCATATTTTTTATTGTATATGGAACATTTAAAATATTTTTTAACTTTTTTTTTATATTGGAGTATAGTTGATTAACAATGTTATGTTAATTTCAGATGTATGCCAAAGTGATTCAGTTATACATGTATCTATTCTTTTTCAAATTCTTTTCCCATTTTAATTATTAAAATGAGGCAAATCTGGGAATCAGATCTCTCTCCTCTTAGTGTTTGTTGTTGTTGCTCTTTATTGTTGCAGCTTGTCTTGGCTCTCTTTCTCTGTTAAGTGACTTTCCTGAACTAATTCCCTAAAATATATTTTCTTGGTTGTGAATGGCTAGTATAATTGATTAACTTAGTGGTCAGCTAGTGCTTGGATAGGGATTTTCTTAAATGCCTTCAACCAATACATCTTCCACACTTTGCTGATGGGCTTTTTATGTGTGTTAGGGAACAGCTTTAGTATTCATCCAATTTATAACTCTGCCTCTGGCTTTATGTCCTCATTACACAATGTCTCAAGGTCAGACAGAGTTGAAAGCTTAAGGTCTCTTTACATCTTTCCTGTGCATTCACAAAGCTCTATATGTATGTATGGTTTTTTAGATTTCCAGGAATATTCCTTTGAATATTAAAGATTTCCAGAAACCCTATTTATATACATTTCAATCATATTTTCCTTTCATGCTTTTCGGCCAGTCTCTTGTTTGCCCCCATGGGTATTGCCACCTCAGGCAGCTGTGATGTTAAACAATTGCCACTGACTTTTCTACAAACACCCTGAAAATAGCCCTTTTTCTTACTGAAGAAGTTTGTTTCAGATAAAATATATACAAACCCTGTGAATCAGACTTGTCCATAGAGTCTTCAGGCATGTGAAATGGTGACAATTCTTGAGAATGGATTATTTTTGGTGAGCTATAAATTGATTCTATTCTCCTCCAATGTCTGCTAGTCTTCTGATTTTCATAGCTATGGAGGTTATGAGGCTGCTGATTTTTATAACTATTGCAGGACTAGAAAAAGAGAGTCTGATAAGAGATTTATGGGGATAGAACAAGATAAAATGGCACAGAGTTTACTATTCTTACGGTGATTTAGCTGTTTTGCTAAACACTCCTCAATTGTTGTGACCATTGATTAATTTCCAATTTGAAGAGGTTGTTTTTGACATTTTTGCCAGTGTTCTTGTTACCTTTATTGAAGACAAGATACTTAGAGAGTTTTTGTTGTTGTTGTTGTTTGTTTGTTTTTTTAATCCACCATTCTGGACGTTCTTTCCCCCTTCACTCTGATTTTTATGAAAAGAATATATAAATACATCTCCACCTGTATGTTAGCCAAATGAATGTGTAAGGCAAAGAAAGACATGTATTGAATAATTTGCTACATGATTATTATGCTAAATTATATTGTAATTTTCTAGTGACAGGTTACCACTCAAAAATAGAAAACTGTTGAATCTCAAATAGTGTTAACATTTGTATAAAAACTTCAGTTTTTAAGGAGACAATACTTTGGTCCCATTTTTATCTCTATATGCCATGACTCTCCTATCAATACCTAATGCGCCATAATGCTTAGGCTATACGATATTTAAATTTATCTATCTACCTACCTCTGTATGTGTGTTTAAAAATAGCATACAGCCTAATAGTAATTATTAGGTATCTACTGAAGATTTTAAGTGTGTATGTACATTTTTTGTTAAGTCTACTAAATTGCAAACTGTATATGTGTAAGATGAGTGTGTATGATTGGATGTGGCTGTATTTAACTGTCTTATTGTCCCTGCTAGGTCTTTTCTTAGTGCCTTGTAATTAACAAGCACTCAATATTATTTCTGAATAAAACAGAATTGCCAGTCACTATCCAATATCTCGTGGCTCTGCTAATATTTTTCCATATGTGAATAGATAATTAACATTCACATTCATATTTACCTTTGTTATTTAATGTTAGAATAGCATACTCCCAACATTCCCCAGATGTGTTACTAATGTCACCATTTGCACAATTGTCTTTAATGTATAAGGATGAGAACATTAAGTTTGTATACATAAGACAGGCATATATTCACTTGTGGAAAAATTTATCTGGATCTTGGTTCTTAAATGTTCCTGTATTGACCATCTGTACATTTCTCTCTCCCCATTTTGTTTATTCATTCATTATTCATATGCTTTACTTTTAAATTTGAATTTACACATCCTGCTTTTAATCCACTCTGATTTCTGATTTTTTATCCTATTTTATAATAAAAAATTTTTATGAATCTACTCAACCAGCCAAGGTTTTTCCTATACACTGACAATTATCTTTTATGTGTTTAGCACTGTGCCTTTCCATGACTCTCTTAATCAGTTCACTGGGTTTTACCTAATCTTTTCTTTCTCAGCTGACCCTCATCCCTCCATGTCAATTGAGAAAAATAAGTCATACATCAGACAGTTCTCCTAAAGGGAGGTGAGATTTATATCTTCTCCCTTGATCTGGGAAGTCTAATGCCTGCTTGGACCAGCTTAGTACAGCATGCCTGGCACTATATGACTTCTGAGAACAGGTCAAAAAATGCTATGCAGTCTGCCTGATTCTCCTGGAACATCTGTGCTTAGAATGCTCCCTTTCAGAAACCAGCTGCCATAACGTGAAACACCCAAGCCTCACAGATAGGCCATGTGTAGGCATGCTGGTTGACAGACTCAGGTGAGACCATCCTTCATGTTATCACAACCTATTTAAAAGACATATGGTGAAATATTGTTCAGATAATTTCAGCTCCCAAGTGTTCACATCATCTGCAACTAACTGAATCCTCTCAGCTGAGGCCTCAAATATGTACGGCAGAGACAAGCCATTCTATTTGGCTCTGTCTGAATTCCTGAGTCACAGAATCTGAGTAAAATAAATTGACTGTTGTTTTATGCCACTAAGTTGGGGTTGTTTGCTTTACATCAACAGGACTAAAGTATCTGGCCTAATCCCAAGCCCTATCTACCACCACACACACTGCTCTGCGAAGTCCTGGCAAGTATAGTCTGACAATTAGCATATCAGTCTTACAAGAATTTTAAGAACACCGTTTCTTAGAAATTCACTGGGTGACATATATTTTCTTTCCTTCTCTCTAATGTACCTTTCTCTTGGAGGTGGCATCATGGTTCAAGGATATAAATTAACACATATCACTGGACCCTTGGCTTTCACATTGTGACATTATATAGCACCATATATCTACGGAAAGGTAGAAAGTGTCTAAGCAAAGACTGGAACTCAAGATATTCCCAATGTATCATTACATCACAGCTTTTACTAAAACCGGGCACCAACCTCGTTTTGAAAACTTACTGTCAATAATTTGAAGTGACTGGCCCATGAAGTGGTAATAAATGCTCAGTAAGAACATTGGTTTTATATTAAATCTGTCACCTATATATCTATTTGTAATAGCAAAATATATACAAAGAGATTGCCTTCCCACAATCATTTCTTTGCCTTCCATTTAACGTTGTTATACATATGCTTTATGTCACTGTAGTAGTTTAACTGCAATTTGTTCTACTACATTAATGGAAATTTGTTACAATAAGCGGTGAAAAACCCAATCTAAACCTGTAGACTCTGGTTCTGAGCCATCAGCACAAGATATTAGCTAATCTTGTGCTATATAAATAAAAATGAAACTTAGTTAGCCATTGAACTCGGTGGTGAAATAACCAAGAAGGTTAAGAGCAACAGTATATAAACTTAACAAAAGATGAGGCTTCCTACTATGCTAATTGGGAGATGATGCCTTTAAAGTAAGAGTAACAATTTCTCTACATTGATGATTTATATATCCAGTGCTATATTATAGAAACCAAGTAACAATTTAGTGAACTTAGAAGAAATTAATTGAAACTTTTATATTTCTTTGGTTTAACTTTAGAAAAAAAATGTAAATTTTATAAACTTTTTTCCTCTTTTGACAAACTATTATAAACCTTTCTCTAAAATAATCAATAAATATTTCTTAATGTTAATTTCAAAAGATATCGTTCATACATTGAGCCACATTCTGTTCCTTGACATTATTTGTACTTCAAGAAAAAATCAACCAGAGTGCACATTAATTTAACATTTGTTCTTCCAAAAACTGATAGGCTATATTGAGCACCTATTCTATTCTATATAAGGTATCCTCAGAGATGTATAGGTGGAAAAAATTAAAAAGTAAATTAAAGGTCACAGTTAGAAAATAAAACACCTATAAATAAAATATTACAAATGAAAGGGGAAGGAGATATTCATATTTTCAGAATAACGATGAAGCATATGCTTCTTACATACATTTTTTTCCTCAGAATTTCACTAAAAACCTTATAAATTAGATTGGTCAAATATGTCTCTAAAATTGTAGGCAGCTATAAATGCACAGTAAGAAATTAATTTGGGGAGAAATGCAAGATTACAAGAGCCGAATGAATGTGAGGGTAACTAGGGAATTTTTAAAACAAATTGTACTGAGATAATTGAAAAAGAGGAGATCTATTTCATAATTTGGATGCTTCTATAACACAATAATATGCAACAGCTTATGGGTTTAACAAATCTAAAAAAAAGCCCTTCCTCTCAACTTCTGCCTTGTCCAGATTCATGCATGACAAAGCCTCTTGTAGATCAGATTGCTGAGAAAAGATTTTTAAAAACTGCCTTTAAAAAGTCTGTATGTTAAAATTAGTTTAAATCTATGGAAGCATATGCTGAACCTAGAATTAGGCAAATTGCAGTGAAAATATATGCCTTGGTTTCTTGTTTGGTTAAACAAGAATTATGTAGATATGGCAATATTTGCAAGTAAATTGATTATAATAATTGAATTATTTAAGAATGCTTAAAGTCAATCATAAAACAATGCTTTTCTTAATAGTTAAAAATATATGGGGCTATTATTATAATAGTCTATATACCGTGATGGATAATTTAACCTATAACTTGAGAAGAGTGCCTTACTGGAAACAATAGAGAATATCAACTTCATGGACTCAGAATTAATCAGGTTTTAATTTCCAGTCAGTTGACTACTCAATATGAAAATTCACAAATCCATTCCATTAGCTTGAATTCATTTCAATAAATGTGTGGGTCAGATATATTGCCAGGCACTTGGAATACTGGGATTGAATACAAAAGCAGTCTGTTCTATCAAGAAATCTAATATGTATTAGGGTACAGAGATACAGAAAGAAACAAATTACAGAACAATGCCAGAAGCTTAATGATCAAAGGATGTATTAGGTACAGAGATCACAAGATGAAGGAGCTATCTATTCTATTTTGAGAGAGGTCAGGGATGTCTTCCCTGGAGAAATTCTTTTTGATTTGTTTTTCAAGAAATAATTGCTTCATTTTGTGGCATAGAAGGAATAGTTATTACAATTAGAAGGAACAACTGTGAGGAAAGTATGGTAGAACGGAAATTTGATTTTAATGCATTGTACTGCTGTGTCAGTAAGTGAAATGCGAGTTATCTGAAAACACACACACACACCTGGAATGTGTCCTGCCACTCTGTATCCCATAAACTGGAAAGGGAGGCATCTATATCCATAAGAAAAGTCTCACCATGCTGTTATGATAACCAAATTTCTCCATAGCTTTCTTTAAATGTGTTCTTAACATCGCATTCTCAATCCTAGCTCTCTATAACATGATGTCAACCATTTTAATAGTGCCTTAAATAAGATGGCCAAAAAATATCATTTATACTGATTCGCTTTTTTAAAGCGAATGTAAATATGTACGCTGGGACAACTGGCACCAAACGGGACATTCAGTGAGAATGTGTAGTAACACCACATCTACCTTTCCTCCCCTGTCAATCCAGTCTACTTTCTCTTTTAAACTGATCTGTGTTTAGGAGAAACTGACTGGATCTTGATCACTTTGTAAAAGTTTTAACAGTTCCCTATTATCTATTAGACAGGGGGAGATTAGTTTTTAATGAGGATTTTTACTTCACAGCTTCAATTCCAGGTTCAGCTGTTACTACCTCTACATGTACTCAACAAGAGAGCCAAACTATGTGACTCATTATTATTTAATGTATATCAAGGAAATATTTTCACATTGTTTGTGGTGCTTCCTAACACAATTTGTCCTGTCTTTATTCTTCCAATCTTCTGCCCCTCTCTCTTCACTTAAGAAGCAACAAGGACTTTCTATAAGCCTTGCCACCAGTGTAAGTTTGTTATTACAGAAAGATGTGGAAGAAGAAAAAAAGTATAGCTCGGTTTTGAATTGTGGTTACATTCTCAGTTTTCAGACCTAAAGACCATACATTTGAAAGAAAAGCCTTTGGGAATCAGTAGAGCATGAAAATCTAAAGCTAAGATTTATACCATGAACAATAAATTTCCAGTAGAATAGAGGAAAGATTCAGATTGTTCTCCCCTTAGAAGGATAGATTAAAAATGCTCGGGCTGTGGTAGGGAGGGAAGAAAGAAGACAACCCAGGGTATAGAAGGAGGGTTAGCTAAGATAAAAGAAGTGGGTCTGGAGGGACTCATGAGCAAAAACGTAGAGTCTACATTATGGTTCCAAGAAGAATGAGCACTTTCCTTTCTTGGCTCCAAGTAACTGAGGTGGGAGCCAAGTTCTCATTAGTGGTTATTAGAAACAAGGTGGTATCTTGCTTGTGTTGACTGCAGTATTATCTATCCTTTTTATGGTCAAGTAGTGAGGGTCTCTCAGCTGCAGGAGCCAAATGCTGCTGGTCAATAGCCCACTAAGAGCAACATAAAGACATTTGTCTCATGTGACCTAACTTGTCTGGATATCTCCCCTTTAAAGAGGCAGTGAGGTCTTGAAAACCTTGAATACAAGAAGGGTAAATGTGAAAGGAAAAGGGAATTCTTCCCACTCCTTTCCTTTAATCTTCCATCTTCCTGTGATCCCAGAGAGTCAGGACCCAAAGTTGCCTCCTATCTCCCCAGAGATATTAAAGCCCCCATCACTACTTTTTGTGAGGACAATTTTCTGCTTCTACTCATACTCCCCCTTTGCCTGAATTATTGTCTCTTGACCTCTTGCTGCTATATTTTATTTATCAGCAAATGAATCAATATAGGTACAGGCTACTTGAAATCTCTAGTTGTTATTGGGTTCTAGCCATTACCACAAAATATTCTGGCTCTCAGTGTAGACTTTGTAATCAGTCTCACAAGTAGACATTCACCAAATGAGGATTCTTGGAAGTCCTGGAAGGGACTCAACTGTGGTGTATTAATCTCTGTAAATTCTAGAATCCTTAACAATCCCATGGTTTTGTTTCAGTCTGATGGGGTCTTAGCCATGATCAATATTTAAATTAATGCTGTTTACTACCCAATTGAATGTAGTTGAAACATAATTCAGACAAGATCAACTGCTTTCTTGCATCTGTATGCCTCTTACCTAGAATATCACTGTGAAAAGTTAAATATCTATGTAAGTTCTTTTTTTCTGATACATAATAATCTGTATGACATATGAATTTTAAATATTTATTTATATTTGTTTTCAAATATATATTCACACCCTGATTTTCAATGGTTTACTCATTAGATATACATGGAAAAATAGACTTAAGAATTTGAAGCTGTCTCTTTAGGTGATGATTTGTACCTATGCATATTTTTTTAAATGGTAAAAAACAAAGAAGGGAAACAATTTGATTTTTACCTCTTCAATGTGACAAAACTAACCTTTTCTGAAACAAAACATTAAGTATTTTTACTTGGGAATATCACACAGTTATATTAAAATTGCATTGAAAAGAGATTAAAATACACTTTTTAAAGAAAAGTAGTTGTTTTCCCTGAAAGAGTGGGCGACTATTTCTATTCTCTGACAGTAGGGGAGGTTCCATTATTTAAAATGTTACATTATACCTCTGCTGAGAGTGACATAAACAGTCAATTCACTGAGAATGAGAGCAACAGGAAGGCAGTTGTATTCATTTAAACCAAGAAAATCTATAGAAAGCATTTATCACAAGATGAACTATAAGGTGCTATTTTAGGAGTACATATTATCCAACTAGTCATTGGCATATCACAACAAACAAACAAACAAACAAACAAAAAGGATTAAAGGGATTTAGAAAATTTTTCTTTTCTTTATAGCTGGCATACAAGAAATAATGAACTTGGTTTTCTATGTGCCCAGAAGAAGTGTCATTAACAATGCAAAAATTAAATGCTTTTACTAATACACTCCTCGAGTATTCATTGGTGTAGCAAGTGGAAATGCTGAACAATGACACACCTGCCACCTCCAAATATACATGCAGATGTTTATCATTCAAGTGATGGTTTATTTCCCTAGTGAGGAGGCACTAAGTACTATCTGAGCCAAATTGTTAAGGAAGCAGTTGCCGAATTAGTTTCCATATTACCTACCAAAAAATAACACAGAAAACATTATATGCACCACAAAATATATAAAGAGGCCAAAGAAAGAGTCATTGTAACCACCTGCAACAAGTCAGATGGAATTTTTAAGTTTCCAGGGTTTCATTACAGGAAAATCACATACTTAAAACTAAACATTGCAAGTACAGTAAGTCCCCTACATACGAACCTTCAAGTTGCGAACTTTCAAAGATGCAAAAGTGCGTTCCATCAACATCAGGTGTGAGTGAAATTGCAGCTTGCCCTCTCCTATTGCTGACGATCCTTCAGCTCTACCATCTCCCACCTCCTCTCCCTCCTCCAGTCCATAACTCTCCTTGCCTGTTCACTCGATGCCAGCCCCTGTATGCCAGCTGTTGTACTGTACTACTGTACTCTTCAAGGTACTATACTGTAAGATTAAAAATGTTTTCTTTATTTTTTGTGTTTGTTTTTTATGTATTATTTGTGTGAAAAGTATTATAAACCTATTACAGTACAGTACTTTAGAGCCGACTGCCTTAGTTGGATGACTAGGCTAACTTTGTTGGACTTACTAACAAACTGGACTTACAAACGCACTCTGGGAACAGAACTTGTTCTTATGTAGGGGGCTTACTGTAATATATTACCTGCTAATATGACACACAAAAATTAGGATGTACAAGCTTTTAAATATTCCAGATAGTTCTTAAACAAGAATTTTCCTTTCTTATATTTAAAGGAAATAGAATCATACTTTCAAATCCAAATTATTGGAAGTTTAAAGAATGCAACATTTTGGCCAGTGATATTTCATCTTTAATCCAGCCTATGGAACAAGAGGATCTGAGTGATAAATGCAAACTTCTTTGAATTCTATTTTGGAAAAAAATGCCAGATAATATTATGTATCTTATGGAATTGTTAAAAATTAGTAACATCAAACATACAGGTCACAATACAGCATTCACAAATAACAAAATTCCAAGTTCAATAAGTACTAAATTTTGTAGAAATTGTGGCATAAACTTTTGACACCATCACCTCAAAATCCTGAACTAAACTAAAACTATAAAGAAAATGTTTTAAATAACATAAAAATAATTGGAAATTTGACAATATAAGGAAGATGTCACTAAAAGATTGATTTGTTAGAAAAATTATGTATCATATCACATCATAATTGCAGTTCACAAAGCAGATACATCTACATATGGAAAGGACAAAGTAGACAAGTTAAAACAGTGTACACAGCAGCTAAGTCATCCCTTGGTGTGTTTTTTAATAATGGTTTTTCTTAATAGGCAATAACGTTATGATCAAGAGAGTGGAATTACTAAGCTATCGAGATATATTATTTTAATCTAATCGTTACTGGTTTTATTTTTTAATGAGCTCTTTAATGTTTTTTGTTAGAATGATGTATTTATTAACTGTTTTTATGATAATTAGTTTCACAGATTTTTTTGCAAATTATTACTAATTACATGTGCTGAAATGATTGATAAGACAGCATCTACTTTACAGGGCTTCATCTCTTCCAATGTTCTAAATAATGTCAGTCTAGTTTTTCTACCCACAGTGACTCTATCTTGCCATGCACAGCTTTAGTGCTGAGTTGATCACCATGGAAAAGTTTCCTTTTCTAACCTCTTCAGGGCTGATTTTCCAAAAACCTGCTTGAAATCACCACTTACACCAATGACTAACACAAAAGTCTACGTGTTCAAATTAAAATTAAATTTCTACTGCTTTCAAGTTTTTTTCTTCTTTGCTTTTTATTTAATTAATGGTGTGACTATCTTACCAATAACTTCAAACGTTTTGATAGATAACATTACATGTTCCTTCAAAGTGTCAAATTTTCATAATATTATCTGGATTTTAATTTTGAAAATAAAATAAAGTTATCCATCACTAAGCAAGCAGATATAGTAGAAAATATTGGGAATCATTTTGGAAGGCATAATTGTACAATTTTTTAAAGATGTCTATTTTGTCCTGGCAGCAGCATTATATTTTAGATGTAGGGACAAATCTTTTTATTTTTTTTTAATGGTAAATACAGTAAAAGCCATGGGAGCTACATAGAACATGAGACAAATTCTAACATGCATAGTATCTCTACAAAGAGATAGGAAGAGGAAGTAGAAAAAAAAGCAACGTTCATAGACATCTTGACTAAACTTTTTAAACTTTACAAAAGAAAAAACAAGTTACAGATTAATAGTAAAATTGTTGGAAACAAGACCAAGAGAAGATCTTGAAAGAAGCAAAACAAAAATCCACAGCACATTAAAAGGATCATACACCATATTCAAGTGGGATTTATCCCTAGGGTGCAAGGATGGTTAAACATATGCAAATCAATAAATGTGATACATCTCATTAACAGAATGAAAGATAAAAATCATATGATTATCTCAATAGATGCATATAAACCATTTGACAAACAACTATAGAAGGAACATACCTCAACTTAATAAATGTCATATATGACAAACACACAGATAACATAATATTCAATGGTAAAAGGTTAAAAGGTTTTCCTCTAAGATCAGGAACAGGACAAAGGTGTCCACTATTACTACTCTTATTCAACACAGTATTTATGTACTATGTCTTAGCTAGAGCAAAAAAGCAAGATAAAGAAATAAAAGATATCTAAATTGGAAAGGAAAAATTAAAACTGTTTGCAGATTATATGATCTGCATATATAGAAAATGCTAAAGATCCAACCAAAAGAAACGTTGCAAATAATCAACAAGTTCAGTAATGTTGCAGGATATAAAATCAATATACAGAAATTGGTGCTTTTTCTATACCTCCACAATTAAAAATCAGAAAAGAAGCAACAATTTCATTCAAAATAGCATAAAAGGAGTAACATATTTAGGAATAAATTTGACCAAGGAAGTGAAATATCTGTACCATGGAAACTACAAGAATCTGATAAAAGAAAATGAAGAGGACACAAACAAATGGAGAGATGTGTTCCTGGATCCGAAGAATGAATATTGTTGAACTGCCCATAATACTCAAAGCCATTTATACATTCAATAATTCTACAACACCAAAATTCCAATGGCATTTTTCACAGAAATAAAAAACAATCCTAAAATTTATATGGGTCCACAGAAGACCCCCAAATATCAAAAGCAATCCTGAGAAAGAAGTTAAAGCTGAAGGTGTCACACTTCCTGATTTCCAACCTCATTACAAAGCTATAGTAATAAAACCATAAACACAATGGTTTATAAACCATTGGTTTATAAACACACAAACCAGTGGAACAGAATAGAGAGCCCAGAAATAAATCCCCACATACAGTGTCAACTAATATTTTACAAGGCAGCCAAAAATACTCAATGGGGAAAGTATAGTCTCTTCAATAATGGTGATAGGAAAACTGGATAACCACAGGAAGAAAATAAAATTGGAACCCTATCACACACCACTCACAAAAACTAACTCAAAATGGAATAAAGACTTACACATAAGACTTGAAGCCATAAAACTCCTAGAAGAAAACATAGGGGAAAAGTTCCCTGACATTGGTCTGGGCAACAATTTTTTGGATATGACACCTAAAGCACAAGCAACAAATGCAAAAATCAGTAAGTCAGACTACATCAAACTAAAAAGCACAGCATAAAAGAAACAGAGAACAGCAACAACAACAACAGCAAAATCAACAATCAACAAAATAGAAGGCAAACAAAATGAAACTTATGTAACGGCAGAAAATATTTGCAAACCATCTATCTGATAAGAAGTTAATATCCAAAAATATATAAAGAACTCATACAACTCAATACCAAAAAGAAAAAAATATAAATAAAAAAAGGGCAGAGGGACTGAATAGACATTTTTCCCAAACAAGACATAAATGGCCAACAGGTACATGAAGAGATGCTCTACATCACTAATCATCAGGGAAATGTAAATCAAAAACACAATGAAATATCACCTCACACCTATTAATATGGCTATGATCAAAAAAAAGAAAAGATAAATGTTAGTGAGGATGTGGAGAAAAGGGAACCTATGCACTGTTGATGGGAACATAAATTGGTACAGCCACTATGTAAAAGATTATGGAAGTTCCTCAAAAAATTAAAAACTCCTGTATGAAATGAAAATAGGATATCACAATAATATCTGAACTCTGATGATGATTGCAGCATTATTATCAATAGCAAAGATATGAACACAACCTAAGGGTCCTCCAACAGATGAATAAAGAAGATGTGATGCATATGTATATACATACACACAACAGAATATTATTCAGTCATAAGAAAGAAGAAAATCCTACCCTTTGTGACAACATGAATGGACCTTGAGGGCATTATGCTGAGATCAATAAGTCAGATACAGAAAGAGAAATACTGCATGTGAATACTTATGTGTGGAATCTAAAAAAGCTGAACCCAGAGAAACAGAGAGTAGAATGGTGGTTCCCCTGGGCTTGAGTTTGGGAGAAATGGGGAGATGTAAGGCAAAGGGTACAAACTTCCAGTTGGAAGATGAATAAGTTCTGTGGATCTAATGTACAGCACTGTGATTATTGATAACAATACTGTATTATATTCCTGAAAGTTGCTAAGAGAGTAGTTCTTAAATGTTCCCATCATAAAAAACGAAATGGTAATTATGTGACACAATGGAGGTGTTAGCTAAATGTAAGTTAGTGATAATTTTCTAATATATAACTGTATCAAATCAATATATTGTATACCTTAAACTTACATAATGTTAAATGTTAATTATATGTCAATAAAACTGGGAAAAAAACACAATGTATAATAAAAAATATGTTGGCCAAATTATGTGGTATGCAATTAAAAACTTGGCACAGGCTATAAGGTTTCGTTCATTCTATTTCAAATCAAAATTAGACTTCATTTAAAGAAAGAGCATTGAAAAAATATCTTTCTATTTTATGCAGTAACAAATGGATAGAATATATAGAACTATAGAAGTTAAATTACTGATTTAAATCTATTAACTAGAAAACTATCTAAAAGAGATAATCAGCCAACTAGTATATGTTCAGAATAACACATATGCAAGTTGAATTTTTATGTAGTATGGTAGAAACTATATCTTTTCCTGAGTGCCCTGTTTGGCTGGATGTTGGCCTTCATTGTAATTTGGGCGCATTTTGGTTAAAAACATTCATTTATTCAGTGAATTTGTATACGAATCTAAATAAGGTGGGAGGGGGTGGAGGTGTTGTTTAGTAATAGCTTTTTCTTTCATCAATACTTTATGACTATAAGGAAATATTTTATAAATTCTATCATTTAAAAAACTCCTCATGAGACCTTCTTTCGTGAATAATTCCACTTTTGCTTGTTCTTATCCCACACAAAAGAGCTAAACCTAACAGAGGTATAAACTGATTCCTTATAAATGGAAATGATAATTAAGAAAGTAGTCTCATTAGATTATTTGAAATAATTGCTACAGTATGAAGAATTGTCAGTAATCATAAACAGTCCACATCTTTATCTCTAATATATTTTTAGGAAGTAATCCATGATTCCTTTTTTTTTGTGTGTGTCAATATAACAATTGTGGTACTTCCTATACTCTATATTCCAGGATCTCATATTTCTCTCTTTCCCCACCTGTCATATATACACAGAAACACACCGATACAGACATCACATACACACACATATGTATGCTACACATAAACACATATTTTAATGTTTGCATCCAATATATTACAAATATGTATATTTTATATATCTTACCCTGTAACAGAAAAAATAGACATCTTTTTCATATAAAGCAGTAACAGAATTGTTGCTTTATTATATGTACCTAGCCATTAACCTCAGTAGCACCAAAAACTCAAACGTTATTGTCCACTTTCTTTGAAATAACATTTATAACCTTTGTGATTATTCCAAATCCATTCTGTCCAATGTTTATAGCAGTTGCATAGAGTTAAGAGCTAGGATGTTAAAGCCAAAATTATCTGGGTTTGAATATTATCCTTACCACTTATCTGTGTGAACTTAAGCAATTTATTTAATTATTTTGCCTCATTTTCTCATTAATAAAATGAAAACTACTATAACTCCTATATTATTATATAAATTTTGAAAATGTTTATCAGATGTTCATCAAATGTCCATTCCTTCTATTTTTCTTCTCTGTTCACTTTTCCTCCATAGAACTTACAATCACATCCCATGCATTTAATTGTACATTTTTAAACTGCCTCCTCACTGAGCAAGTTCCATGAAGACAGATATTTCTGTCTGTTTTATTCATTGCTACAGCCTAGGATAGTGTTTGACCCATAGTAGGAAATCAAAACCTATTACCTGTATTAACTAGTTAATCATCTTACTAATCTACTAATATTCAAACTAACAGAAAATAGTACCTATTAAGTCTCATGTATATGTGATTAGGGCAATTTAAATCTCTTTTCTTGAGGTTCCTAATAATGGAAGTTTTCAAACTTTAAAAGTTTATATTGTTGTCTAAAATTGGCATATAAAAATCACTTGCAACTTCTTAAAGTACAAACCATAGATGTAAATTTTTAATGTCAATAAATAGCTCTCCATATGTCTGAATACAATAATATTTTTATTGATGATAAATGTAGTAGATTCTGCAATGCACCACACAGATATTCTTTCAATGAAGGGCTTGTGGGCACAGCTATTGAGAGTACTGATGGCAGGAAAACTTCGATCTCAGGGATTTGGGGAGATTGCCTCACCCTGGCTCAAAGTCACACTGCTTCCCGAGCTGGTCCACCTCTATTAACCACATGAACGGGAAGTATAAAGTCCTGATATAAAGGACCAAACTCAGGAACTCTGAAGAGCTATTCTTATTCCAAGGATCCCAGAAAGATTAGCAAGACAGCCGTTGAGCTTGTAACACACTAAACTTCTACCCAATTCTGTCTCTTTCCTCTCCCTTCTTTAAGTGTTGATCCCAAATGTGCTCATTAACAAACCACTTGCATGTCTGATTCCGTTTTAGAGTCACCTTCCTGGGGAAATTAGCCTATAACACTTGTTTGATAAAGCAGGCACTATGATGGTATTTTGGAACTAAATCACTCAGCTCTGTACTGTCACTGAAGACCCCACCACTGGTGGTAGGTCAGCACACATAATACCTGGCATAAGGTGGCAAACCAGTTGTTAAAACTATCAGTTATGTTGAATTAGACTAACTTACAGTTGAAAGGGAGAGCATTAGCTGATGCATTTAACAGGCATTTAAAAATTGTGAGAAAAATAGTAATCATAAAGGCAATGAATTGGTTGTCTATTACTAAGTTCAGGAAAGTTTGAAAAAAGATTAAAAGATATCAGAGTGATTAATTTCTAATTATTGTCAAAAACGAGTGCAAAAACCAGAATGTCTCCTTGGTACCTTAGAAAGAAGCTCATACTCCCTGCAGTGGGAGGGTAGACAAAGCTGACAATCAGACCCAGGACTTAATGGTCAGTTTCTAAAACCCAAAGAACAATAAACACCCAACCAAATCATGTCTGCTATGGCAAGTTCAGTCCCTTGGCTGCGAGAGAATAGAGCCATTCCTTGTGGGATAAAGCAATTGGTAATGAATCCCCAAAATGTGTAGTAAAGATTTTTCTGAACCATCTTAGCCTTCAGAATTGATTCATACTTCTTTATTACTGCTAGAACCATACCCCCTTGCTTGGATATGATGCAGATATATCATCCCTGTAAGGTAAAATGTGCCCTCCTGAAGATTTTTGTTCCCAAAGGAGGAACGCTTTTGAGAGGGTCCACAGCAGGTCTCATTAGATTATAATCTTTAACTGTTCCTTTAGATACTTGAGGCTCCCATGCCAAGTGACCAATAGGCAAAAAGAGGAGTCAGTTTAATGGCGTAGGTAATTGACTATGCTGCTGTTACCTAGTGAAACAATGAGATATATTTTAGCACCTATTGATCTGGGGGCACTTATTGAAAATGACTGGCCCAATTGTGACAATTAAGACAAGAATAGGATCTCTGGCCAGAGAAGAACATGAAGAGTAGGGTTTAGAAGCCATGGGTCAAGTGACCAAGGCCAGGAGGTGTGCTAGATGAGCCTGAGGGGAACCTAAAATATTCAATAACGGTTGAAAGCAATGAGAATCAGCTGCACCCCAAGACCAGCTGGAGATGCTGAGCACTCCTTGAATTCTTCTTCAACTCATTCCACTGCCCAATCATACTTCCTTCCCCTTCCTGAAACAGGTATTGATCCCCAGGGAACTTCTTAATAAATGTGCTGCAGCCAAACTCCATCTCAAAGATTCATTCTAAGCCTCTCAATTCTAAGACTCTTTCCAGGGCACCTAACTTATGGCAGCATTCTTTTTATTTAACATCTTTATTGGAGTACAATTGCTTTACAATGGTGTGTTAGTTTTTGCTGTATAACAAAGTGAATCAACTATACATAAACAAATATCCCCATATCTCCTCCCTCTTGCGTCTCCCTCCCACCCTCCCTATCCCACCCCTCTAGGTGGTCACAGTTACATTTGGTAGTGTATATGTGTCCATGACACTCTCTCACTTCGTCCCAGCTTACCCTTCCCCCTCCCCATGTCCTCAAGTCCATTCTCTACGTCTGTGTCTTTATTCCTATCCTGCCCCTAGGTTATTCAGAACCTTTTTTTTTTTTTTTTTAGATTCTATACATATGTATTAGCATATGGTATTTGTTTTTCTCTTTCTGACTTACTTCACTCTGTATGACAGACTCTAGGTCCATCCACCTCACTACAAATAACTCAATTTTCTTTCTTTTTATGGCTGAGTAATATTCCATTGTATATATGTGCCACATCTTCTTTATCCATTCATCTGTCGATGGACACTTAGGTTGCTTCCATGTCCTGGCTATTGTAAATAGTGCTGCAGTGAACATTGTGGTACATGACTCTTTATGAATTACGGTTTTCTCAGGGTATATGTCCAGTAGTGAGATTGCTGGGTCATATGGTAGTTCTATTTTTAGTTTTTTAAGGAATATGGCAGTATTCTTAACTAGAAGCCTTTCTAGTTGTGTTAATAAACCTAGGCTAATCTTAGGATCTGTTATTTTCCAGTCAGTTTTTATTGTGTGGTTATTTGTGCCTCATTATCTTGTTCATGCATCACAATACATGAGGATGTCTATAGAGAACCGTGTCAATAGGTTGCTTAACCAATAAACCTTCAAGAATTCTCCTGACTGTAAAAGTATTTGATTGCATGAGTTGTATTTTGATCCAATACTTCATTTACTTTATCGTTGATTACTTCTAACCAAATTGCTATTTTCTAGCTGATGTTCTTTGGTTATATTTTATGTCACCAGCTCCTTTGACCTTTCTCTTTTGTTCATAAAAGTTAGTTATTATCTCTACCCACTCCATTTTAAAGATGAAAAATCTCAGGACAGAAGAGAGAAAGCTGCCTACCCACATTAGTGCTAATGCTCCTCTGTTTTAGTTTCCATTTCATACCTAAGCTTTCATTCCATGTTACTTTTCTATAGGAATTACTGATTAAAAGATTATGTCTTTTTCTGTCCTCTGTGTCTTGTATACATGTTACCCACTAGATTCTGATCTCATCATACATGTCCTCTTTGTGACATGCTATAAAAATAATGCATCTTTATGTTAGATAATTCTGAGTGTGAAAATAACCCAGTAAATGGTAGCTATCTGCTTTGAGGCAAGTTGTATAATGTTCTTCACATTGTAGAATGGGGAAATATTTTCCTTAGGATATGAATTAGATGTGGACAATTCAACATTCAGATACCGGTGAGCATTGGATAAATTAGGACAGGATAGCTGAGGTGCAACTGGAAACTGTACACTGAGATTTTGTATCTAAACTTGAACATATTTCTTAAGCTGATTAAACTTAAACGGTTTGATATATGGTTTGATATCAATGGAGGCACTCAGTTCCAATATTCTCCTATAGTAATATTGGGTTGGCCAGATAGGTCATTTGGGTTTTTTCATAAAATGTTACAGAAAACCCCGAACGAACTTTTTGGCCAACCCAATATTTTATAATTATCTAACTGATTATTTTCCCCTACTAATTCACCCTGTGTCTGCATAATAACATAAAGTCTCTTTTTCTGTCTTGGTCAAATACCTCAATTCCTATTTATTTAATTTATAGGATTAAAATTTCTCTCCTTTTCTTCTTGTGATGGCAGATGAAATGTATTTAAAATGAAAAATACAATACTTGATGGTTATTATACACAAATATACTAAATTTACTTGGAATTTTCACATTTTAATGCCTTGTATGTTTCATCGGCTGATCTTTCAAATAGGGAATTGATGGTTTTGTTCTCAATTATGCAAATATACCTAGAGACTTTATTTCAATGTTCATATAATTGTTGATTGAAAAGGAAACTCTTCAACCAATGTACAGTGTTAAATGGATATATTTACTTTAAAAAGAAGATATTAATATAAGTAATGAATGGAATACCCAAGATGGTTTTAAATTTCTTTGGTTACAGGTCAAGCAGTAGCTCTAGCTGTACACATCTAGTAAAATTATAGTAGGGACCTAATTAGCTATATTCCCTATAGATGTAACTTAGCAAGACAAGAAAGTCATTTATTTGTGTTAAAATATTTTTCAGATGATACATAGGGAAGTCTGTGAGAAAACAGTGCATTAAAACTATATCTAAGCAAGTGTTACTTAGCAAACCATACCAACAATGACCTAAACACATTGTGTATAGGGGGAAAAATTTTAAGATATTTCAAAAATAAACATGTTGAATACTTTGTGGCTTTCTATTACTTGTTATAATAAATGTATTTAACAGAATTTATCAAAATAAATCTAGATCTTGAGGCTGAATAGCTTGCTTAAATAAAATATCATACTATTAATACATTCATAAGTATGAAGTAATTTATATAGGAAAAGGATGAGGACTTATATTCTTGAAAAAATATCTCCTTAGTGCAGATTTTTTTTAGATTTTAACCTAGTAATATTGAATGAGAGAAAAAAATATGAAAATTTTAAAAAAGTGACTAGAATTTGTGTGTAGAATATGATAAACTTACCATAGATACATATGAATATAGTACATAAAGCCCTCAGAAAGGAGACATTCCACTCTATTTCAATCATTATTCACTCATTCATATATCTTCATTCATTCATTTATTTGTAAGCACCTACCAAGTGCAGGTATTATCAGGCTGTATAACACGTTATACTGCGGTAACAGATTATTCAAAAATTTCGGTGGCTGAATAAAACTAAGGTTTATTTCTCCCTAAATTTATATCTCCCCTGTGGGTTGGTGGGAGGATTTTGCACATAAATTCAGTCAAGAATTTAAGCAATTCCAAGATTTCCTATAGTCATGTCTGGTTTGAAAAGAGCTCTAAAGCATGTAATATTACCAATTAAGCACAATTTCTCCCGTGAGTCACTGAGAGTGATGGTAAGTGAGGCCACTCCAGTTTTCTGGACCCATACAGTTTTTCTATTGTAGACAAAGTATCAGCATGTGATTCAGTGCATATACTGTGCCCTGGAGGATGGCACCTCAGCGTTGCAGAATCCTTCCAAGCTGAACCATCAGCTTTACCTTCATCAGGCCATTCTAGCACTCTTTTAGGAAAGCGGTTTCCAGATAGTACAATATATGATATGTAGGATGCCTAGTCAAATTTCATGTTAATTATACCTAAATTGGTGTAAGTGTTCAATGCAATCCCAATCAATACCCAAGTCACAAATGGAAGTAAATATTGCCAAACATGTCAGATAAAAACTTGTACTCAGAATATATAAATAACAATTAAAGCTCAATGTTAAGATAGAAAGCTCCACAAAATATGCAATATATTTAGACACTTCATGAAGAATGCCTAACAATGAGCAATAAATAGAACATGAAAAGATGACCAACAACATTAGTCACTTGGAAAATGCTACTTATATCCATATAATGATTCCACTGTGCACACAGTGGGAAGGTTACAATAACAGTGATTTAGTACCAAATACTAGCCAGGATATAGAGCAGTTGGAACTCTGACATAGTGCGGGAATGCAAACTTTGTAGTTTTCTTGGAAAACAATTTGGCCATTTCTTATAAACATGCACTTAACATTTGACCAAAACATCCACTCTTAGGTATCTACCCAAGAAAAAGAATATATATGAGCCCTAAAAGACTCCTACATGAATGTTCACAGCACCATGATTTGTAATATCCTCTAGCTGAAACAATACCAGTGTACATCAACAGAGAATGGATAATCAAATCATGGTAAAGTCATACAATGAGAAAGATTATTGCAGCACTCTTCAATATAGCAAAACACTGAAAATAACTCAAAGTTTCCATGAACAACGGGATCTACCATTCGCTGTAGTAATACAAAGGAATTCTATACAACAATGACAATAAATGAAATATATGCACATGTATCCACAAAGATGAAACTTAAAAACACGAAGCAGAGGAGAAATATTAATTGTAGAAAAAATATATATATAATGTTCTTCTGTTTATATAAAAAACAAAACTATATCTTAAGGATTCATATGAATGTGGTAAACTTCAAAAAAAATTAAACAGTTAACAAAAACTTAGTAATTATCCTGGAGGAGAAGGAAAGGGAAGAAGAAGCCATGGAAAATAGGCACACAGAGTTCTTCAAATATATAGGTCAACTTTTATTTCTTAATGTGTGGATATTCACTTTTATCCACTTCATTTAAACTGAATGCATGCTTCATATGTACATAATATTGATGAATGTGTATATGTATGTGGATTTGTATATAATCTTTATATAATTAATGTTTAATATATTTCAATTTTTTAAGGGCTACAAATAGAAAATGAGGTTCTTACTTGGGCAGAAAGTATCTGAGCTGTGTTTTACAATGGATTTCTTTAATCCCCAAGTCAATTTTTAAACTACCATCATATATATCCTTGGAAAAGTAATTTCAGAACAACTGTCATTTCAGAGCAACTGTGCATGATAAAGGGAGGGGAAACATTGCTTGTTGAACTCCTAGCTGTAAAGACAGCTCCAACTTAATTTTCATTAACTAGGAAGGCAATTTATATTTGCAGTTCCTTACTAAGTGAAATAGGTGGAAAGAAATACAAAATGACTATGATAAGAGAAAGGAAGGCCAACAAGTTTAGATAACACTTCCCTGAAATTTATGTGGAAAATGTAAAAATTAATGCTTCAATTTAACACCTGAATACAGCAAGCAAATGCTTTTCCCAAGCAAATATAGAAAATAATTGAAGGTGGGAGATGCAAATAAAATAGTTAAAATTTTCTTACTATAGATTAAAATGGTTATTATAGAATTATTATTAATTCTTCCTAATTCATTTTATATTCTTTTTTAAAAATACTACCTATATTTCCTTACTTTAGCTCATTTTTATCATTCACAATTAATCTTTTCCAGGACATCTTAGCTGCTCATTCCTCACAAGAAGCACTTAGTAATATTTATCATATTAAAGTAAACATTATCACGTGTGAAAAAAATTGAAATCCAAGACTCATACCTAGGGTTGAGTGTCTTACAGACTAGACTAAGCAGTTACCAGAATCCTTGATTTCTTTTCTGGCTCTCTCACATAAGTATTACATGAACTTTGGTCTCTCTGTCTCAGTTTCCTCATGTGTTAAAACAGTATCAATAAGCTATACTTTATAGGATTATTATAAAGATTAAATGACTTGATGCATATAAAAATCTTTTATAGAACAGGGTATGGAACATATAAAATCTTGATAAATATTATTTCTTACTGGCCAACCAAACTCTGTATACATAGCAATGTATGACATACAATATGTGTCATACTGTATACAAGGTTGTTCAAAACATTAATTGGGCGAGATTTCAAAAGTCAAATATGACAAATGTATGAATTCAGTGGATGGACAATGTAAGCCTAGAAATTTGATTTCCAACATGGATGGTAAACAAAATGTCTCTCTGGTACTGGGATAATGTGGAAGTCTAGACACTGGAACAACTGCCTCCAAGAAAAGAGCCTAGTCGTTGAAATAGGGAAAAGAGTCTTTGTTAGGTAAATTCCATGATTCCTTCTTTCAAGGAATTTGGGATATAGACAGAATAAAATAAAAATTTCTAAGTCAGAATCATTATGTCCAAATTAAAAACAAAACAAAACAAACAAGTGAAAAACAACACAAAACAAACAAGTGAAAAACAACAAAAAAACAGCTGGTAAACTGAAGTCCTAGAAAACCTGGGAGGCTGTAAATCGGAATGTTTGAAAGTTGTCTATAGTAAAGATTTTCTGGAGCAGCTGCAGGGGATTAAGAGGGATTTAGAGAAAAGGAACTAAGGAAGGGAGGGAGGGAGGTTGCTGTAGGTTTATGGACTATTTCCTCTTTAAAATTCTTTGAGAAATACTACATAAATACATATAGGAATTCTATTTTAATTATCTTTTGCTTGCAAAAGTTTCTAAACACAATTTTCTGAAAAATTAGAGTTACTTGAAGGTTGTGGGTTTTATTTTTGCTTGTTATTGTCAGTGATCTTTTCAGTTTCTGTGCATTATTTCCTTCTCAATCCTTAATACTCTAATAGTTTAGTGAGCTATGTGTGCCTTCTTGGAGTGAAAAATATTAAAATGGATATTTTATTTGGTTTGAATAAGGACGGTGACAGGAAAATTATTCCTAAACATTATTTAAACTCTAAAACTTGTTTTTAAGAACTTGTCTAGTAATTTAAATACCTGAATCATCTATATGTATAAGAGAATGTGTTTTCTCTTGAGTTTTGGACACATTCTCCTGGTTCTTTGTGTTTTTTAATATTTTTAAATTGCATTCCAGACATTGTGTACAAATGAACTGGGAAGCCTGGAGCATAATATTTTGTTATGTAAATGTTTATTTCCAGAGATGGCAAAGCCTTTTCAGTATGTGGTGGAAAAGTTGAGGAGGTTATCATATAGTTTCAAATTATATTCAAGTTGAGCTAGAGCTAGGCCATCATTTTAATTATACTGAATTTACCTTTGATTACTTCAATACCCAACATCCCAAACCATATGTTTTTCCCTCATTACTCAGGTTGGAAGAAAGGTGGCATCAGTCTCAAATAGTTTAGGTTCACTTTTGGATTCTACTCCAGTAGAGTCCTAGTATCCAATTACTGTGAGAGTGTACAAAAATATATGATTTATATATGTCATCAACCCCTAATTCCCTGTTGCTTTCTTGCAAAACTATGAGAGAGAGAATATTAGGATGAGGAATTGCTTGATTAAACTATCTGCTCTTGTATTAGTGCTCTTATAGATTCTGATTCACCCCACCAACCTTAAATGTTCTCCCAAGCTGTCTGTTCTCTCCATCTCTTCACTAAATTTCCACCTGTCCATACCTATAGTGTAAGCCCATCTTCATGTGCAGAAGCTGTCAACACTCTGCTCACATATGAACATCTATTTTACTCTAAAGTACAATTTTCTCAAGTCTTCCTTACATTCAATCCATGTCACAAAATCCATATAAAATATGTAAAATTAATTTTAATAATATATTAGGTAACCTAATATATTTAAAATATTATCATTTAAAATCAATTATACTACAATTAAAAATAGAATAAAATATTATCATTTCCACCTGTAATCAATATAAAATTATTAATGCAATATTGTACATTATTTTTATACTAAATTTGAAATCTGGTATGTACTTTACAGCACATCACAATTTATATTCTAAAGTTTTGTTGGTAATACTGGATCTCTATGTATTTTATAAAATTTACAGTTGAAAAAGTAGATTTACATAACCAAATTGTTCCAAATATAATTAAAGTTCTGTGAATAAGCAAATCAAGTAACAGGTTTTATAGTTTAACTAGAACTACAAATAAATTAAAAATTTAGATATTCAACTATACTAGCCACATTTCAAGTGCTCTATTGCCACATGTGGTTAATGGCTACCATATTGTTGAGCGCAACTCTATTCCCCTTGTCTTGAATTTTCTTCTCTCTGAACTCACTTTCCTAACTCTTGCCTTCTTGCCAAAGCTCACCACTTAAAAGTAATTTATTATATTTTATAGTCTTCTTACCTCCTACCAATATGTGGGCTTTCCAAGGTCAGCAGGCTTTATCTACTATACTGATTGATATATCACAAGCAGCTAAAAAGTGCCCAACGGATAGTAAGTGCTCAATTAAACATTGTTGAATGAATGGATTTTCCCAAAAATATACTGCAAAATATTCTGTTAAATTGGCTGATCTTA
This sequence comes from Balaenoptera borealis, assembly GCF_965194805.1. Classification (NCBI taxonomy): domain Eukaryota; kingdom Metazoa; phylum Chordata; class Mammalia; order Artiodactyla; family Balaenopteridae; genus Balaenoptera; species Balaenoptera borealis. Next base: position 61,497,318 of record NC_138865.1, read on the forward strand.
TTTTTCACATTTATAGACAAATTGGTTTTGAATGCATACTGATTTGAACTCTACAATACAGTGTAGTAGGACAGTGTTTCTCCTTTTGTACTGCATTATAATAAGAAAAAATAGAAGATCTGACAGAGAAGTAATGAGATTCCAGGTATGTCTGTCCCTGTCCTCCTCTGTCTTTGTCTTTTCCAAGAATTGTTAGTTAGGGTAAAGTGATAGTGTTTTAGGTTTTTTAGTTTGGTTGTTTGGTTGGATTTTTGGGTGTAAGAAGGAGTGAGAAGACAACAGTTGCTTTCCTGAATATATCAGAAATTACAATCAGCTACAATAAGCATCAATTGTGCTATCCCTTACATGTAAATGTCCCAATTGTTAGTCTTACAAAGCCTCTACTTTTTTATCTTCCTTATTGATTATCAAAGCAAACACTGCCTTGACATGTACTTACAGCAGGCACTTGCTATTTTATGCAACACTAATTCAAGATTTTCATAGAAGAAACTAAGGGGAAAATACCTAGTCTAAATTTGTACACCAAGCTGATGGCAAAACTTTGAGACTCTCATTCCTTATGTGAATCGGGAACTCCATGTGTTCACTATATTTGTATCATTGATCAAGACATTACTATGCTAACAGAATCTACAGAAGCAACAGATGGCTACTTTTATTTTTATCTAAGAGATCAGCTGATATCTTAATGTCACTTTATTTTTAGTACCTTGCATCCCTCAGTCTTGCATATTATTGGTATATCTTCGGCCAAGTTTAAATTGGTCGGGAAAATCACAACGAATTCCCAACCCCAACAGTGATTGCAGATGATTTCTTCCTCCCCATCGAGTCTGCCTCCAGACTACCATTCAAACTCTAAAATCACCATACCTATTTTGGACTTGGCTTTATTCATTCTGACCACATAGAGTGAATTCTGTTCTCTACACTCAGGAGGTTTGATTTAAACAAAACCTGTGAATACATCACAGGTTTTATTGTATCTGTTTTAAATAGATCCAATTTGATTTTATTCGATTTTGCTTTATTAATTTCCCAAAATGTTTGTTAGTAAAATTTGACAGCGCCTAGAGAATCGAATGATTAATTGATGGATATCCTAACTCTATTTTTGTAGCTTACAGCTGTAACTATAGCTTACACTTGCAAATGTTAACTCAGCTTTTTAGGAAATTCCCAAGCTCTAAGACAGCTACAGAATGAATTATCTTTGGGCTCTGTCAGCTTTCTATACAGTACTTGTTTGAAAGTGAGGCTTGGGGTAAGGGACTGGGAGTAGGAGCAGACAAGTGACAAGTGAAAATAATTTTTACATTGTAGACTACAGATGGGCTAGTAATAACTACTAGCTGTTAAATGATCAGAGTGATCAGGCAATTTGCAGTGAAAAGGCAATCAGAAGAAAACTAGTGTATTAAGATATAATAATAGTAAGTTGTTTATTATGTGTGCTCTTTACTTTTTGGGAACCTTCCAGAATCTTAATCATCAACTCAGAAATATCATTTGCTGAAAAATCAATTTGAATTCAATTAGGAGATAAAGATTTCCCTGTCAGAAACTGAAACCAACCAGCTGCATCCAGCAAGCTTTGGCTTTCAAGTTTCTTGATGAAGGGACTATGATATTCTATCATCATTCTGACTCTCAAACTGTAGCTGATGACCAATGTTACTGTCAAACACAATGATCTTGTTATAATTATTCACTTGTCATCTGACTTTTAGACGTTAACCATAATAGCTTAAAGTATTAATTTTGCACTTGGGGTATTTATTCTCTCTCTCCTTATGTCACTGGAACCATTTATAGCAACTGAACCGATCCTTAAGTCCCTGGCAGCAGTTTTAGTGAAAGGAAAAATTTAGTCCATTATAGCTGAACTCAGGTCAACAAAAAGGAGGTACATTAAGTCATTTGTGCAGTTCACACTTTGTTTACATGAATGCTCCTTACCATTGCAGGTGTTTTCTCCTCAGAGAAGTAGAAATTATAGAAATATCCATGCACTCTTTTCTGAGATCTGCTTTCTTAGGAAAACTAAATCAATAGCAGAATGCATACAGTTTTAGACACTAACATCCTATAACCTTAGGTAGAGCATTTTAATCATCTCAGTTTTGTGTTTTGTAATTTAGTTATATTTTCATCTTGGGAACTGGGTGTTTACTTAGAGGTATTTTGATTTAGCAAAAGGATAACACAATATTTTCAGTACACTAAACACTTAAATTGTTTGGTGACTATTAGTCCAAACATGAAGAATGAGGGGTAAAATTAAGGACTATAAAATCATAAAAGGCATATATAATTAGAACAATAGAAATTTTTGCTCACTATATGCTAATATAATAGAAAAGCAGCAGTTTCTCTAAAATTTGAAAGTGATATATTTGGATGTATAAAATACTTTGCAAAGTGGATAGTAAGTATACAGAGAGAAACTACACACAGAGGTGTAATTCAAATCAGTACATTTTTACATAAAAGTTTAGATAAAATATATACACTGGAATATTACTCAGCCATAAAAAGAAATGATATTGAGTTATTTGTAGTGAGGTCGATGGACCTAGAGACTGTCATACAGAGTGAAGTAAGTCAGAAAGAGAAAAATAAATACCATATGCTAACACATATATATGGAATTAAAAAAAAAAAAAAACGGTTCTGAAGAACCTAGGGGCAGGACAGGAATAAAGACACAGACATAGAGAATGGACTTGAGGACACAGGGAGGGGGAAGGGTAAGCTGGGACAAAGTGGGAGAGTGGCATGGACTTATATATACTACCAAATGTAAAATAGATAGCTAGTGGGAAGCAGCCGCATAGCACAGGGAGATGAGCTCTGTGCTTTGTGACCACCTAGAGGGGTGGGATAGGGAGGGTAGCAGGGAGATGCAAGAGGGAGGGGATATGGGGATATATGTATATGTATAGCTGATTCACTTTGTTATACAACAGAAACCAACACACCATTGTAAAGCAATTATACTCCAATAAAGATGTTAAAAAATTTTTTAAATAAATAAATAAATAATAAAAATATTGGGTACATCTATTTAATAAGCTTCTGCATGAATTGAGAATATTTAGACAGTACATCTTTAGACATTTTAGACTACACAAGGCACAAATGAAAAACTTAAAGGATGTAAGTCATCTTTTGAGACAGTATATTTGAAACAAGGCAGATTTTCTTGCTTTCTGATAGATAAGTATTTTCTAATAGAAATGTAATGTGAGATGCATATGTAATTTAAAATTTATAGTAGTCATATCAAAAAATTTTAAAACAAGTATAATTCATTTTGATAATATATTTTAAAATATATCAAAATACTGTTTTAATATGCAACCAATAGAAATTATTAATGAGATATTTACAAGCTTTTTCTCATACTAATCTCCTAGATAAGTGGATATTTTGCACTTACAGTTCATCTCATTAAGATGCTACGATTTATTCTAAAATAATTTATCTTGTCTTCACTTTCATAAAAGTTATAGTAGAAAATAGAGACACACATACCAAGGTTTTCCAGACAAATCTAAAATTTCCAATAACTGGACTGGGAACCAAAAGATTGTTTTAATTTAATATTTGATCCAACATTGATACACGAGTTTGTCTACTTGAGAATAAATTATTTCATTTATAAAAACAAATCAATTTCAAAATTCCATCTGTAAATAGGTAAATTACCTAACCTTTGGGTAAATTCAGTACTATTAATGCCAAATTCAAGTGTGATGCGTAAGTTGAAAAGCAGCTTTAAATTTATCAATATCAAAAATGTTCTCTTAAATCTTTCTCTTAGTTTTTGCAGCCAATTCACATAATACTGTTGATAAGAATTAAAATCTTCTCTATTTAGACATGTAAGACAATGTCTAAAATCACCTTTATTGATGTGTATCGAGTTAACATTCATTTTTAACACAAATCCTTTTACCTGTCTAACTAGGTCACAGATAAGCTCTTTTTTTCCTTATAGCTCTAAATCGAACTCCATCATTTTCAGTGCAATATCTGTGAGAGAATATAAACCATGTGGCCACTTACTGTCTTTGATTAAATAATTTTTTATGAAGCATTTTTTTTAAATAAATTTTTAAATTTTATTTATTTATTTTGGCTGCATTGGGTCTTCGTTGCTGTGCGCGGGCTTTCTCCAGTTGCCGTGAGCGGGGGCTACTCTTCGTTGTGGTACTCAGTCTTCTCATTGTGGTGGCTTCTCTTGTTGCAGAGCACGGGCTCTAGGCATGCAGGCTTCAGTAGTTGTGGCACGCGGGCTCTAGAGCACAGGCTCAGTAGTTGTGGCACGCGGGCTCTAGAGCACAGGCTCAGTAGTTGTGGCACACGGGCTTAGTTGCTCTGCAGCACGTGGGATCTTCCCAGACCAGGGCTCGAACCCGTGTCCCCTGCATTGGCAGGAGGATTCTTAACCACTGTGCCACCAGGGAAGCCCTATCAAGCATTTTTTAATACTTAGGTAATCTTGAATTTTAGCTAATTGTAGAGTAAATCTGTGTAAAACGCTTATACTACGCAACCAGCGAGCACTGGCAAAGAACTAAGTTATTAAATTCATTCATTGAATTCATTGTCTTTTTATTCTATAATCAGTCACATACATTGTTCAATACTGAATGGTTTTAACAACTCTATCCATGACATTTTCCACAGAGTCTGCTCCAGAAAACTGAATGCAAATATTTTCAATATTTAGTAGAGTGGAGCAAATCAATAAGGGAAAAATCAGTCCTTTGTTTTAAGATTCCAATCAATCCAGATTAATATCTCACAAGGCTAGAGTACAGTCCATTGAAATAGCAATTAAGTTTTTTCACATCTAGCTGATATTCTTCTGTGATAAATGTAAATAAATAAAAAGTGTCTGTGCAAGAGTTGAATATTATTGTTGTTACTGAATTCAATAAAATGTTTATTAGTAAATTTAAAAGTCCTTTGACACAAAACAAACCAAATGTAGTAATTTTACATTATCTCTTACATTGCAGCACTCACCTAAACCTAAAGAAAGTACTTAACATTTTTCAAAATTTGAATAAATTGATCTTTGATGTGCTTAGAAAGTTATAGGAATTTACATATTTTTAAAAGGTCATATATTCTATAACTAATTGTTTGATGGCTTTATTGTAAAATATCTTTATTAGTTTTTTATTTCACTAGTTTCTAACAATATTTCCATAACTGAAATAATCATTATTTGTACTTTCTTTTTCATTATTTTTTCAAGAATCCAAGCTCCTTTAAAGCTTGCCAAACCTACAAGCTCAGATTTTGTTTAAAAAAGTTTAAAATATTTTGGTGGCTATTTTAATTCTAATATCAAGTGATTAATCTCAGATTTCATGTTTTGACTATTTAGACGAAACATCTTATCAAATGTACTATGTATTTACGGACAAGGTCTCTTTACATTCTCCACTTTATTATCTTTAAAACTTTTTCTTGCACAGGTACCAAACAGCTTTTTGTTTTGCTCTGCTGCAAAAACTGCAATTACCATTCGTACTAACATGTAATTCATATCTTGTTGTAGTAAACTTTTATCTTTACTGTTCCAATCATAACACGTTTTTGCATCTCCAATAGATACTGCATCAAAAATATGCCTTCATTTTAAATTTTAAAAATTGCCCATACTTAATTTTAACCTAATTTATGTTAAAACTATAGTTATTTTAAGTTAATTACCAATTATGACTTAAACAGATATCACTGTGTATTGTTTTATCTGCATAACGTATTCAAATAGACACATTATAATGGCACATTTATACCTAGAAAAATCATTCAAATTAAATCATTCCAATGGCACAGACTAGACGAAAGGTTTATCTGTTTATACGTAATGCTAGAAACAATATATTCACCCCATAGCAAACTACAGTAAAACAATATCTTACAAGATACAACAAAGTAAAAGGTAGCATTACAAAAACAATAACGTTTTATGTCAATAAGAAATACTTTATATGCTTCAGCTTTTAAGTCTAAATTGATTAAAGTTAAATAATATTGGGCTTCCCTGGTGGTACAGTGGTTAAGAATCTGCCTGCCAGTGCAGGGGACATGGTTTCGAGCCCTGGTACTGGAAGACCCTACATGCCGCAGAGCAACTAAGCCCGTGCACCACAACTACTGAGCCTGCACTCTAGAACCCACGAGCCACAACTACTGAGCCCGCAAGCCAAAACTACTGAAGCCCGCAAGCCTAGAGCCCATGCTCTGCAACAAGAGAACCCACCGCAATGAGGGGCCCGCGCACCACAATGAAGAGTAGCCCCCGCTCACCGCAACTAGAGAAAAGCCCGCGTATAGCAACAAAGACGCAGTGCAGCCAAAAATAAATAAAATAAAATATTTTTTTTAATTAAAAAAATATATTAAAAACCCAATTCCTCAGATGCATTAGTCCCATTATAAATGCTCCCTTGCCACATGTGTCTAGTGGATACAATATTGCACAGCACAGGCCTAGACTGAAATTCCTAGCATGTGTGAAAAAAAGGGATATGTTTTGGAAGAGATACTGCTTGGAGAAGCAAAATAAAGAAATAGAGTTAATGACACGAACTTGTCCATGCTATCAAAGCAGGTGGTGCTTAAACTCAAAGAGGAGACTCTGTTGACAAACCTATGCCAGCTGTTGAGATAGAAGAACTAGACGTTCAGAGCTTGATACCACTAATTTCTCCCATCGTGACTGCAAGTTCACTCTGCTTCATTCTTATAATCTGCATTCCTTTGTGTTTTCTATAGGGGTATGCTAGAACAACATACAGCCAATATGAACATATATCTCTATTTGCAAATTCTTACATTAACTATTTGAATCATGATCTTTTGAATTTTGTGAATATAGGCAGGTTGAATTAACCTATCCAAGTCTAAACAATTCTGAAACTGATGTGACATGCAGACTAGGTAGTAAATTATATTGTTGTAAATAACCAAGGGAAGTGCGATATTATTTGCCATTTTGTTGCCACGAGCTATTTTATGAGAATGATCTGACTGCTCAATTTTTTCTTTTTTCATAGTTTCAGGTCCAATTGAAAACCTTTCTTTAACAGTTTTGCAAATAATCATCTTAGAGATATTCCTATTTTTTTAAGTGCTCTAACATGTTCTTTACTACTGTTGCAATTTGGAGAAAAACTAGTCTATTAATCCATTATTAAGTATTTAATAAAGTTAGTATTTTTGACCTTTAATATTTTTTCTGTTCTTTAAAATTATCTTTGTTCTGTTTTCCCAGTTGGTAATTTCATTTTTCATTTATAGAAAATATGGCTTGAAATTTGTTCAGACAATTGCAAAATCTTTTGAAAAGCTCAGCATCTGTCCTCTGTCAAATTTAGGATTATCCCTCTGACCCACCTGTCACTACTAGATCATGCTACTTTGTCTTTGATAGTCAATTTCTAATGTTAAGTCACTTCTTCATTTTTGGATACCACAGCATCAGGCTATATTTTATGCATTCTCTCTACAAGTTTCTAATTCCTAAAAGAAGTTATAAAGAACTTTAAGAATGAAGAAATAGCAGTATTAGTTGCAATTAACAAATAATAATATTTTAGCAACTAATTTATAATCAATTAAAATGTAGGAAACATTTAAGCAGACCACATTTTTTCCAGAATGTTAGCTATTATAGAATCTTTTAGTTTTCAGATGAATTCTGTGAAAATGTGTTTATTTCCAGGCAAATCTTATTGTTACAAGAACAATATTATGGCCTGTTTCTTTATATTGTATTCATCCTCCTTACTGAACTCTATGGTTAAGTCCTGAGTTTTCAGTGTATTCACTGGAACTTTCTAGAGAAAAAACTTTGTTAGAAATCAATGTCTAAAATTACCAGTGATTAGAGGTTTCCATGACTACTCTCAAGTCCAATGATTCACCAGTGGGCCCACAGGACTCAATAGCAGGTAAAACTCATGGCTAAATTTCATTATAGCAAAGGTTATTGAATAAAAGCAAAAGAAAAATACATGTATTAAACAAAGTCCAGAGAGGTTAAGTGCAGACTACTGAGTTTTTCCTATCCAGCACTACAGAGAATCCTACTGGCAAATTTCTAATTTTAGTGCACAAGTCTTGTACTTCTTTTGATAAATTTATTCCTAAGTATTTTATTCATTTCAATGCTACTGTAAATGAATTTTTTCTTGATTTCACTTTTAGACTCTTCATTAATGTATAAGAATGAAACTGATATATTCATCTTGCATTCTATAACCTTGCTGAAATGATTTATTACTAAGACTGTTTTAAAACTTACTACAATGGCACAGTAGTTGAGTGTTTTTGTGGATCACTCAGGACTTTTTTTCATACAATACCAAAACATCTGTGAATACAGAAAATTTTACTTCTTCTTTTACAATCTGGGGCCCTTTAATTTGTTCCTTGACTTACTGTACTGGCAAGAGTATCTTGTACAATGTTAAATGGAAGTTGTGAGACTAGGCATCCTTGTCTTGTTCCTGATATTAGGGGAAAAGCATTCAGTTTTTTGCCGTGGTGTATGATGGTGGCTATGGGCTTTACACAGATGTCCTTCATTAAGCTGAGGAACTTCTATGCCAGTCTTAATTGTTGAGATGTTTTTATCATGAAAAATGTTAGATTTCATCAAGTGCCTTTTATTTATCCATTGACATTATCACATTTTTTGTCTTTATTCTATTAATATGATGCACTTCAGGGATTTATTTTCATAAATTAAATCAATCTTGCCTTCCTTAGATAAATACCACTAGATCATGGTATATATTTTATATATATGTTGGTAGATTCAGTTTCGGTTTCTATAATTTTAATGGAATTACATGTGTGCCAAAAATATTCAATGTTCAAGCAAATTTTTTTAACATCTTTATTGGAGTATAATAGCTTTACAATGTTGTGTTAGTTTCTGCTGCATAACAAAGTGAATCAGCTATATGTATACATATATCCCCACATCCCCTCCCTCCTGCGCCTCCCTCCCACCCTTCTAGGTGGTCACAAAGCACTGAGCTGATCTCCCTATGCTGTGCAGCTGCTTCCCACTAGCTAGCTATTTTACATTTGGTAGTATATATAAGTCCATGACACTCTCTCACTTAGTTCCAGTTTACCCTTCCCCCTCCCCGTGTCCTCAAGTCCATTCTCTACATCTGCATCTTTATTCCTGTCCTGCCCCTAGGTTCAACAGAAACTTTTTTTTTAGATTCCATATATATGTGTTAGCATATGGTATTCGTTTTTCTCTGTCTGTCATACACAGTGAAGCAAATTTTTTTGTAATCTCTTTCCTGCATTTGATGATCCCAACCAGTAAGAATTCTCCAAAGAGACCTACAGGTTCTCTCAGCCTGAAATCTATCATTGTCCTGCCTGGCTTTCCATTAATTATCTCATGATTCTTCTGCTTTCCTTTGGAGTCCACATTCCATAAATTTTCAAGCATAATCCATAGGTCACAGGTAATTCTTCTTTTATCTTGGCATATATAATATTTAAATATATTTACATAGTTAATATTAATTTAATATATGTATATTAAATTTTAGATTTATCACCTTGTCTTGCATTTTGCAAGGCTGTACAGATTTTCAATAATAGGTTGGTAGAAGTTCTAAACCTACAAGGGCTATTTTTCTACCTGCTCTTTTAATGGACTCTATTTGAAGCTTTGTAAGAGACATTGTAGCATTTTCCTTCGTTCTGGTTCCTTATGCAGAAGTTATTCCAGTGTGCATTCTTATACTTTACCTTTTTTCCTTCCTTGTTACATTGTTATGGATTACACACACCCTTGCTCATATTCTAACAATAAAAATACTGCTTCCCTTTTCTAGTACCTCTTTAAGAGCAGTCAGATCTGGGAGACAATCCTTGTATTTTTATATATGTCTTCCTGAGATTTAAAATATAAAGTGATCCTTTCATATCTTTCCAGTAAATTCTGGTGATAGCCATAATTCTCTTAAAATAATCACTCTATTCCTTCAGTTTAAGCAATCAGCTTTTATAAGTTTTGTTATTATTCTCCCAATCCTCTCATTTTGACAATAATATTGAATCATATATTCCAACCATTCCAGTTTATCCTTGAAATTCTGAGGAAACCATTACTAGAGACAGAGTGTTCCAAGCATAGATTGTCGAAATTGTCTTCTTAGAATATTCACTGTTCATCTAAATATCTGTTTATACGGGCATTGATTTTTTTAATTTGTTTATTTACATAATCAAGTGTTAATGCCTGGAGTTATGAAACCTCTGAAATATAGTTATTTCCATGACTTATGTAATTTAGGGGGAAGAGTAAGCTGGGACGAAGTGAGAGAGTGATATGGACATATATACACTACCAAAATGGATAGCTAGTGGGAAGCAGCCACATAGCCCAGGAATCCATTTTCTTTTATAATAAGTTTCATAAGTTCAAGAAGTTAGCTACTCTGTAGTTACTTCCTTTTGCCCTGAATACAGTTCAAAACATCATCAAGGAGAATGAAATATTGGCAGCCAGTTTAGTATGGACTCCCTAGGTCTGAACATAATTTAAAGCTACAACTTCACTAGCATTTGTAGAACAGATAAAACCAAGGCTCAACGCTATTGACTGCAAGTCTGGCTTAAAAACACAGCAAAACACACAAAAAAATTTTCTTTCCCCTAAAACAATAGGATGTTTGCTTCAGCCTCCCATGCAATACTTGGCCAAGCTATAGCATTTAAGGTTCAAATGACTGCATTTGCTAAAGTGATCTAAAATGACACCCACACGTAGATAAAGCCACCATATGGTGCAATGACCAAGATCAAAACTCAAATTACCTTCAGATCAACACCAAAAGCTTTACTTTTCACTTACCAATTCTTATTTGTCTTTCAAGACTCTCCAGTAATTTACCATATACTGAAATATTTGAATATCATTTAATTAATCCTCGCTCTTCTCAATCCTTTGACAGTTGGTTAGACAAAGTAATCAGGCAAATAGAGATCAAAACAGCCCATATCTTACTGATAAAGCTGTTTCGAGGATGTGGTTTCCAGCCAAGTACAATCTCTAAGACTTCAGCCTTGAAATAAACATTCTTAGCCACCTAGTTACTGGTATATTTGGACAAACCATTGAGCTCTTCCTTGGGGACAGACTGCTTAACATATATATGCAAAGTCAAAGAAAGAGACAAAGCTGAAACAGAGAAATGGAGGGAGAGTAGGAGGGGAAGGGAGAGTGCTCTGGGAAACATGATGAAAAATTCTCCTAGTTACATATGCTAATGGTCCACCAGTGTCTCTTCCCTTTATTTCTCTTCTACCATCTAGTGTTACTAATGAAAAGTTCAATGACAATATAATTTTTAACTTTGGAGGTGATTCTTTAAATTTTCTTTCTGAAAGTTTAAATGAATTCTTCATCCATGATGTTCAGAAATTTTTATTATAAAACTTTTAGAACTGGATTTCTTATTATTCATTTAGCTTATAGCTCTGAAAGTCTTTTCAAGGTGAAAAGTTTTTTTCATCTCTATACATTTTGCTTCTACACAATGTACTTGCCTTCTTTACTATGTCTGCTGTTCATTCTAGAATTCATGTTCTATAATGTTGAATCTTCCTGATGTATTTTTCATGTGTCTTCCCTTTTTACTCATACCTTATATATGTATTAATTATAATTATCCTAAATATTGTATTACTTACTTCGTGGATAATTTTACATGTATTTTTAACTTTAGAACATATTTCTCACTGTGGGATTTTTCCTCACAAATTTGGTGATTTTTAGATGGGAGCTTCATATGTAAGAAAGCTCATTCACCAGGATCTTTGTTGCCTGGCTCCCATGATCCCCAACAAGATAGAGATATGCCATCCCGCAGGGTGCCTACTAGGTGTGGGGATATCTGCTCTACCTAGGAGTCAGTAACCTGAGGTCTGGTAATACCCTGACCTCTGCTTCAGACATTAACATTTTCTGATTTAGCCCCTAGCAAAAGCCACTGGTGCCTATAGAAAACCACTGCCTGCTCCTCTATTACAACCTTGGTACATGACTCTGGGTCCTAAGGCATCCAGACTGTTTCCATCTTCTTAGTAGTCTTCTTTTGAATGTGTTTTTGGTTATGTTTTTCTCAGGTTGTGTTTTATAAGCCATCTAGTTTGCCTACTTTTCTATCTGTGGTAGTTAATTTTACATATCAACTTGACTATAGGGTTCCCAGAAATTTGGTCAAACATTACTCTGGGTATTTCTGTGAGGGTGCTTTTGGATGAGTTTAACACTAAAATCAATAGACTGAGTAAGCAGATTTCCCTCCCAAATGTGGGTGGGCTCCATCTAATCAGTTGAAGGCCTGAATAGAACAAAAGGCTGATCGTCCCCCAAGTAAGAAGAAACTTTTCCTGCCTGACTGCCTTCCAGCTGGGACATCAGTTTTTTTTCTCCCTTCAGAATGAATTGAAGAATCAGCTCTTAATGGGTCTCAAATCTTCAGGCCTTCAGACTGAAACCACACTGCTAGCTCTCCTGGATTTCCAGTTAGCCAACTGCAGATCTTAGGACTTGTCAGCCCCCCATAATCTCATGAGCCAATTCTCATTCATATATTTTTTTTTTTCATCCTGTCAGTTCTGTTTCTTTGGACAACCCTGACTAAATGCACTATCTAATAAGAACTCCTTAAAATGTCTTTTTTAGTGAAAGTACAAATCCTTTTGTCTAACATGATTACAAATTATCTCCTTATTCACTTTCCTCTTACATGTCTGATTCTCTTTCTCTTTTCCTTTCCTTTAAAAACATGTATTTATTTATTTATTTTTAATATCATGGATTTGGAGCAGGGGAGAAGGTAAAATAGTCTTTTATACTATCTTCTTTATCTAACGTCTTTATTTCTTTAATCGAAATTCATGCTTTCTTTTTCCAAACATTCTATTTAAAAAGAGCCTTCTGAAATTTTATGCATTTTGACATTTTTTTCTACATCAATATATGCTTTTCCTACATCTATGCAACTTTATATATTTATTTGAGACTTCCTTTTTGCTTCTTCATTTCCTTGCCCTTTGACTTCTTTTTCTTGCCTTTTTTATATTTAGGGCTCCTTCTCATTCTTTCTTTACTAAAATTTTTCTACTTCAGGATCTTAGTTTACATGTACCATGTGTATATTCTTTCCATGTTTTATAGTATTCTTCTAAAGTTGAACCTTCTTGCTATCATTCATTTAGCATCTAACTGTTTCTCTATTCCTCACAATAACCATCTTCACATATTCAGCATTTACTGACAAGCCACCTTACATCAGGTACATATACTTTATAGTTTGTTTTTCACAATTCTTTACCTTTTATCTATCCATCATTATTGCTTTCTTTATCTTGTTAACAGAAACAGTGGTAGAAGTTAGCAGAAAGCTTTGAAAAAAAATAAGGGAAGAGAAATATGCTAAATTTTTTGTGGCAAATTTTGCCACCAAAATTTAAAATGTCTACTAATTTATGTTGCTAACAACTTATTAATAAACCCATTGATTTCTAATTTACTATCTTTCTTGATTAATAGTGTTATGAAAGTAAAAAGGAAATGTTTATTTCCATCATAATTTATATATTTATTATTTTCCAAGAATGTTATTTTTTATTTGTGTTTTCTTCTGTCAATCTTGTTCTTGAATCAATTATATAATATATATTTTAATTAAAATATTTTATTATATATTATAGCTGTTTATTGCTGGCACAAGTAATTTAACTGGTATAGAATTAGAGAGTCATCAGGCATTATGCTAGTTGTTGAAAATACAGAGACAATAAAGAAAAAAATCTCTGGCATCCTATTATTCACTGAATGTCAGTGACTGGCTTAAAATTTAGATTTATCTCATATCCTGCGTTAAAGTGTCTTAGATTTTAAAGACACCCCACATATCTACTTCTAGATCCCCTCATGAGATAGAGACAATGCTATGACTTCATCTAAATATTTCAATTTCCTCCTCAGCATACAGAAAGTTTTTATTTTTAAGTCAAGCAGGAGTTATGTGACCAAGACTGTCCAATGAAATGGTGCTGAAAGCAATGTTTTCTACTTCAAGGCCAGCTCCTAAAACCTCTCCCATGATTCTCACAATCTGCCTTTGCCCTTGTCAACCAGATACATGGAGAAGATCTAGTAGATAATTTAAAAGACCTAGGAGGTGGCAGAGTCCCTTTTAATGATTCTAGGTCTTTGAATGACTGCATGGAACAGAGAGCATCTACTAACCCAACCCTAGTTACCTACATTTGATTCTGTTGTGCAGGAAAGCAATATTTATTTTGTTAAACCAGTGAGATTTTTGTGCTATCTGAAACCACAGGTAGAATTAATTACCCTGATCTATGCAAGCATTGGTACCAATAGTATCAATGCAAGCATTGCATCAATGCAAACAATTGGTATCAATGCAAGCATAAGGAAAGACTGCAAATACCATTCACTTAGCAGTTGGATGGCAAGGCAATTTGCACTGGAGGCAGGAATATAATATAGTAGAAACATGTTTGTTAATACTGCCTCTTGTGACATGTTGAAGGTAGACCACATGCCTACTAAATAGTTAGCAGCTCTAGCTAGGGGAAGTGGTAGGAAAGAATCAAAATGTTAGCTCCTAGCTACCATTAACAATATTTTGTAAAGAGTTCAAGAAAGAGATGTGTTGAAGGGAGAAGCAGCTAGATGTAAGGGAACAGACAACTTCCAGAAATTACCACCTTGAAAGGATAGAGAAGTCAATCTCTTTTAGATCCCAAATGGTAAGTGGGAGGTGGGGATGGAGAAATCCTTTAAACCACAGAGTGCATTGTGAACCAGCCTTGGGGGAAGTTAGTAACAAACCTTCCATTTTAAACCTGGTATCTTCAAAATAGCCACCATTAACTTGAAGAATGGGAAGAGAAAAAAATCAAAAGAATAAAAGAAATCTGAGCACTATGTTTGATAGACCTAACTACCATGGTGGTAACTGCCATGTGGGACTAACTGGTAGCAAACAGATCAGAAGCTTAGTAAGTTGTTTTTTAGAGAATTATGTTGCCAAAGGAAACTACCAACTTAGCCTAAGGAATTGGAGTCCTCAGCTTTCTATAAACATGAATTACTGAATTTTTTCCCCTCTACAAGTGTAGGGAAACTTCACAGTGCCTGATGTAGATAATTTTACATTGCCATGAACCATTTTGTTCTGTGTATGACATTCTTTTCTTTTATAATTTTTTTTAAAAATTATGTGTAATGTGTGTGTAGGGATGGGTGGGTAGATAACTTTTCTTTTTAATTTATATGTTATAATTATATCCAGAGGAATCACTTCTGAACCAGATACCATATGGCAAGATTTTCAGAACATTTGGAGATTCTGTATTTAGGTTGGACAGAGTGACTCAGTAGGATTTTGTCTTAGTCTGGGTTGGGAAAGTAAATGTATATTATGGGTGAGATAAAGTAAGAAATGGGCATTTGGTGGATAAGACACAAATTACATACATACTATGTGCTCATTAACCATTTTTCTATTCCTAAGAAAAAAAACTAAACTGTATTTCCAAGTTCTCTTTGCTTCTTGACAGTGTCATAAAACTACTTTTTAACCTTAAAGATGAGCTGAAGTGGTAAAAACCTTCCAAGTCTCTCTCTCTTTTTCTCATCTTCTTTGTCTGTTGATTGAAAGACATTAGTGCATCCTTCGATCCAAAAGTTTAATATGATGGAAACATGCCATGGAAGGAAACTTGTTCCCTTAGTCACCCCTTGGAAAGGAGAAATTGAACTGCTTTGGGCTGTGACATGATCAAGAAATCCAGTGATTTTGGAATTGTTCATTAGAACAGTTAGCTTAGAGTGACAAAGCCTAAGTCCAAAAGATGTAACACTGGCATAGGATCTTTGCGGAAGGCAGTGCTTAAAAGGACAGCAGGCTGCAATGCTGCAAGTCCACCTACACATTCCCAAAGAATTTGGAAAAATAATCACCTGTGGTAACTTGGAAATTATGTCACATGACTGCTGGGTTTGTATTTCTAAGGGAAAATTTTAGAAAACAGAGATTTACTAGTGTGTTCTGGGTTTTATTGATTGATTTAATAAGGTAAAACTAGAGAGCGATAAGCTCCAGAAAGAAGTGGGTCCAGAAAGGGCTGCAAGTAGAAATGAAGCCAAAAAGGAGGTCTAGAATTTTGCAATATCCAAATATTGGACAAACCAAATATTTCTAGATCCCTGGGAGAAGGAAGACAAAAAAGGTTTTCAGGTAAACAGTCCTGGTGAAATTTTTCAGCTGATCAAAGCGATTCAGCTTTCTGGCATAGAACAGATCAAAGATATGGCCTTTCCACCTATTATTCCATCTGGCCTCAGCCATTAAATATTCTTCCACATAGTCATTAAACAGAGAGGCAAGGGAGCCAGAAGCCAAAGAATCTGTGTAATTTTGAAAAACATCTAGTAAAGAACTTCAGATGTAGTTGATGTCACAGGGAAGTGAAACAAACAGACAAAAACAGAACATTTTGAAAAAAATGACTGCTTGCAAAACCACAAACCCAGACTAAAAAGTATATGATTATTCAGCAAGCCTTAAAACACCCTTTAGGCAAAGTGAAGGCTATGAAAACCATGTATTCTCTAAGTAAAGATCACCTAAACAACCTCTTCAAACATGAGGAAGGAAGATAACAAACAGAACTTCTTAGAGAGCGGAGTGTTTATCAAAGATGTATTCTAACATTCAATATTGGGAGTCAACAGGTAGACACCTTTTTTAGTTGATACTGCATTTCCAGACCATGAGGATATGGATCCAAATCTTATCAAAAGGACTACATATGTCATTTGGGAAAATATCTATCATCTAGCTAGCTAGCTGCTTGTCAGTTTGCCTTTCTGCCTGCCTGCTTGCATGAGTGTGTGCATGGTGGGTGTGGGGGGGAGGGGTCTTATGTTTGCCTGTCTGTTTGACTATCTCTCTCTCTCTCTCTCTTGTTCAATATATGGACATAAACTTATCAATATTAATACCTTCACTACTTCTGATTTATCAGCCTTCACTAAGAAAAAAATGTAGGTATGTATATATCCCCTTTATGATGATGATCTAATTTTGGCTGTGTCTCTTCTATAATTGGCTAGTGGACATGAGAACTAGAAACGTCACCCACTGCAATCTCCTAAACGGAAAATTCATTCATAAAAATTCTTATAAATTACATTAATCAACAATTTTTGGGATAAAATTCAATTTCCTGAGAGATACATTAGGCATTATTTAAAATGCTAATTAATAAAAGTATTAACAAAATACCAGATATTCATTTCAATAACCCAGAATTATATTTAAAATATGTATTCTCATGTATCTACTGAGACATTGTTTTTTTTTACATTGGGCATGCACAGAAGAAATCAACTACTGTCTCAAGTTGGGCTCAATTATTACTATACAATGCTGCAAACCCATAGTCTATGTGGACATAAATTTGAATTCTTGTCCATATGTCCCATTGTTTATGCTTCTATTCACGAAGTCCTGCCTATTTTCAGTAAACCTAATGTTTGCCTCTTTTAGTTTTTCTCTTCCATAGTTTTCTCATTCTGCTTCCTCACTGTATTCCTTATTTAGGCTTCCCATAGGGCTCCAATCAAGGGCATTGATGAATGGTGCCACTGGAGTATTAACATTTCACTACGGCAAGGTTTGCAGTTGCTACACAAAAGTAACAAAAGGCAAAGCTGAGAGAGCAAGAATCACCTAAAACTGCAAAGAATTTTCTTTTCCAGAAGGAACTTGCATGCCCTCCCCTAGTCTTCTTTCCTTTCCCCTCTTCTCACTTCAGAGTCCTCTTTACTTATGAATTAATAGAATGAACAACATATTACTTTTCTGTTATTAAATATCCTTTCCTTTTAATATTGTACCCTATTTTTGGACTTCTTAGGTGGAGAAATAAAGCTTTATTTCTATCCATTTACACTTCATTGCTAACAAGAAGCTTCAGAAAGAATTGTGAAACTGCAGAAAGCCAATTTCTTGCAACTCACTTCTCATACGTATGTATGTTCATATGTATTTTATGAGCAACTGAGAGCCTCCTTAATTATGAAGATAATGTATACTTTGAAGAACTGCAGACCACATCATAGTTATGATTCCACACTATTTAGGGAAAGTCCTTAGGTTCCCTGATCTCAGATCTTAACTGGATATTGTAAACATCTGTACCTAAATTTTGCCTATTGACATGTTTCATTATATTTATCTTTGTAATTAAAGGTCTTATATGCTATTTATCATCACAAATGCCACATTTTCTCTACTGTTTGACATAAAAAGTAGTTTCATTCTCCCTAAAATGTTGTATTATGGTCATTTCTTTCCTTATTTTTATATAGATGAAGGAATGTGCTCAAATATGTTATTTGTAAAAACTACACTAAAATGTATATATATAGAAGCACAGATTCATAAAAATTACATGTAATACATAATTAATATTTGAAAATAAAAAGGATCTTCAAATTTTCTATGTTTGAAAACTCTTCCCTGAGGTAAAAATATAAATTACATTTGTTTCAACTTCTTTAGAATAAATTTCCATTTTGATGTGCTGTATTGCCAAGGATTGGAAAATTTGAGAAAAAGAGAACAAAGGAATTTATTTATGTATTAGATAAAGATTAAATATTAATAATATAAACCCAAGCAGAGAGGGAGGATGCATCTTAGAATTCAAAACACCATAAATATATGAAATATTGTCAAATACATAAAACTTCGATGGAATCCTTTCCATACAGATATCCTTTCTAAGACAATACTCTTCAAAAGGTATTGGTAAAAGTAAATTAATGTTTACCTTTCAATTTGTGATCAACATGACACGTTATTGCTAAAAGACTAGCCAGAGAGAGTGAACACTCATCCCACATTTTCTCTCTCTCTCTGTCTCTCTCTCTCTGCTTGTCTCCCTGTCTCTGCTCTCTCTTTCTTCCAAAGAAATATCTCTGTTTGCTTCATGTTGATAAATGACTTCATACGTTAGGTGATCTAGAAAACCCATTTCTGCCACATTGCTATATGTTTTCTAACATGGTTTCCCTTCTTATATATTTCCCTATAAAAGTCCTAGATTGATGCTAAGATATATAACTCTGGTTTATTCTGAATATATGATTTAAGTCCTTTGTCCCCCAGTTTTTTCAAATACTTATTCGCATTAATGTCACTTCTAAATGATGAGTCGATCAAGGTGGGTTTCTTTACTTGCACTGACAAAATCTGAATTAAATTGTGTTGAATGTCTGCAGAGAAGGAGAATTGCATATTTTAAATTAATCTTTTCCTTCAAAGAAAAAATATTTCTCTACATCAAGGGAACATTTTTCTCCTCACCATTTACATTCCTATTTTCCTCATTTAATTTTTATTCTATAGGATTTAAAACACATACCTCCAGATTCAAAATACTTACACTTTAATTATATATGAAATCTTGCTTATTCATCCCTAATTGAGGTTTAAAATATCATCATTAAATGATGAAAACTAGCAGCATTCTTAGAGATGATTGCATTAACCCCACCTTTTCTTATCTAAAAGAGATTACATGATTTGCCATTGAACCATCTTCTTTCTAGTCTAGTACTCTGCTCTGAACAGCATCTGTCCCCTTAAATCTTGTAACATCTACTTGACAAGATGTGGATGGATGGAATATTTTCTAATATATGCAAATAATTTTAATTTTATTCTTTAAACATGTATTAAAGCAGGTATATGTCTGCATTGAAATTACAATGACTGTCACTATGAATTCTAGGTTTAATTAATAAAAGTCTATGAGAATATAGCCCTACAGTTACATTTTTGCAGAATGAGGTACTTGAATGAAAAGAGCCTTGTATAATATTGGTAAGCATATTTTAATGCTTACTGTAGGGGAAGTATATTAGACTGATGAAAAATGCTCTTGTTAAAGATATTATCATCATTTGAAAGTGCTAAAGATGAATTCTACATTCAATAGGCATAATTCAAAATTGAAAATCTTTAGCAATGTTGTAATGTTAATTTATAGGCAAATTCAATCATAATTTGTGATTGTAAGAAAGTCCAGTGCAAAGAAATTTAAAAAGAATTTGATAGGAGAAATTTAACTGACTTAAGAATAACTCACATGAAAAGGAGAACTTTTCGGTCATCCTGAAATAAAGCATCCTGCCCTTCAATACACACACCATTTAACAAAATAAAAGTATGCAAATGGGAGGCAATATATTTATCTTGAGAAAGGTAAAGTTTTAAAATATAATCAAGCTGAAATATTATAAAATGAGTTCTGCTGCCACAATATTTTAGGATAATAGCAGAGATGTCAGTTGAGCAATTTGCAAATCATATATTTCCCTGCTGTGTTTGCAAGATTACCTTGTGAATCATCAGGATCCATAACTCTAAAGGCGTTTGATTTACATTTGCCTGAATTGCAAGGCCAGAAAGGACACTGCAGATAAGACAAATAACATGATGATCTAGTAGCTATAATACCAATAAAAAACAAACAAATAGGTCTCTTCTTCCAAAAGGCTGAAGCTGATACTCACTTTCCTTTTGCAACCAATAATTCTCTGCAAATATATAGACTCTTTATACAGATTACTTTGCAACAGCATTTTTACTGAGGCTTGTTCATGTATTTTATATCCAAAGTGATATTTGAGGCTAAAGGTGAGATGAGAGGGCTTCTATCTAAAACATTTTCCAGAATCTTTGTAATCTTCCACTCCTGTATTTTGGCCATATTCTATTTCCCCTTGCTCCCTTAATCAAACAGAGTTTTGTTTTGTTTTGTTTGTATTCAAACTTGTATTCTCACTGGTATTGCTTGCATTACTTTTTTCATCATCTCTTCCACTTTTACCAGGCATGCCTACTTTCTCCTGATAAAAATAGATAACTAGTATTTACCGAGTACTTGATACAAATAAGGAAATTTCTTAAGTTATTTTATATGTATCACTCATTAATCCTAAAATTAAATCTAGAAGATATACATATATATATAAACAAATGAGAAAACAGCTACTGAGGGATTTAACAACCTTCTCAATGTCACTTGCGTAAAATGAATGGAGCTGGAATTCAAACCATCAATCTGGCGGTTTTTGAATCTCAGCCCTTCCTACCAGTCCCTCCCTCCCTCTTTTCTTCCAGAATGTTCCAGGCTTAACCATATATGTGTCCTTCAGCAGCTATAATTGCACTTTATAAGTGTAGCCTCCCAAGGTCACAATTGATTAAATCTGTGTGAATGTCTACCACAAACTGATTGGAGGCTAGCGTATATGTGTGTGTATATGTGTGTGTGTGTAAGTGGTGTTTATGGTGGAGAAAAGGATTCACGATGTAAATGCAAAATTACAGAGAGCTAGTCTGTACAGAGAAAGTAAGACTGATAGACAAACAGAACCAGAGAGGAGAAAAGCTCGATGTAGTACCCATATTTTGTCAATTCCAGAAACATCACCGCTCCCTTCTAACCTCTACCCCACACCTCCCTCCTTTCCTCCCTCCCTCTCTCTCCCTCCTTAGACACACAGACACACACACACACGCACACACACACACATTTTAACCAAAGCAAGTGTATCTGTACTACTGTGAAGCTTCAAATTGCAATTTGGGCTTGCCCACTCAATCTCCATATAACTATAAAACATAATTGTGGGGGTTGGGACTGCAGTATTCTACTATGTGGAATAAGTAGAGAGAGTAGGATTAAAAAGATGGAGAAATAAACATTAAATAGTATGTAAATAGGATCATATAGATGAGATCCAGAGAATAAGGATGGCTCTTCAATTTTTTTCTTAGCTTCCTTTATGGGTCACAACTCCCTGACTACATTTGAGTTCTGTTGACACAACTGTAGTCTGAAAATTTTGATAATCCCTATTTTTTGCTTAATGTAAATTAGCCTGATATTATCCAACAGACTTATAAACTAATATATTATATTCTCATCTGAAAGATTAGAATACTATTTTCTTAAAAGATTTTATGGGAATATAATATTTATGAGATAAAGGAATAAAATGCCTAGCAAAAGTAAGGATTTATAATATATTGTTCCTACATATTTGACTCCTTTTACCCTATTTCTTTCTTTCTCAGTTTGTTTATGTTATTCAGTATTCTTATCACTTATGGCCTATACAATAATTTTTAACATTTTTTTCCTTAACTTTAAAAATTGAAATAATTTAAGACTTACAAAATTTACCAAAATAGCACAAAGACTTCTTGTACACCTTTCTCCCAAATTCTTCAAATGTTAACATCTTACATAATCATAATACAATTAGCAAAAAACAGGAAATTAATTTTGCTATAATACTATTAACTAAATCATAGACCTTATTCAAATTTAATTAATTGTCCCACTAATGTCTTTCTTCTGTTCTCAGATCCAATCCAGGATCACATCTCACATTGAATTGTCATGTTTCTTCAATATTCTCCTGTCTGGGAAAGTTGTTCAAATTTTTTATGACTTTGATATATTTTAAGAGTAATGGCTAACTATTTTCTGGAATTTATCCTTATTTAGATTTGTCTGATGTTTTGGCATGATTAGATTCAAGTTATACTCTTTTGGTAAGATTATCACTAAATATTACTAAGGATTTAGTCATCTGTAGTAAACTTTTATTTAGTAATAAAGATTTCTAAATATTTAGTAAATATTTTGTGGGAAGGTACTTCAAGATTCTGCAAATATCTCATATGTTCTCATACTTTGCCCCATTAATATTAGCATTTATTGTGATTCTTGCACAGGAAAGTTATTACTGTAGTGACTGTCTAAGATGATTTTCTATTTACTGTATTTTCTACATTTCTGTACTGGAATCTTCTGTAAGAAAAAGTAGTCTCTTCTACCTGATGTATTCATTTAATCAACTGTTTTTTATATTGTCATGGAATCGTGTATTTATTTTGTTCTGTGATTAATAATTCATTTTTATTGCAAAAATTGTTCCAGATTTGGCCAGTGGGATATTTTTCAAGTTGCTTTCTGTCTTTAGACATGCCAGAATCATTTTTTGAAGATGTAGGGCCTTACTTTCTGGCACTACTAAATATTCTAGGCACGTCTTTCTCTGGTATCAACATTTTTTCAAAGAGCTTTTGTTTATTCTTTTGGAAAATGGTATTTAGAGTGACATCCAGGTACCAGATATGCTCATTGCTACTGGTTTGCCACTGTTCTAGGATGTTGCAATAAACAAAGATATGTACACATATGCATGTGTATATATATGTATATTTATGTGTAACTATTCTTCATAACTTTCAAGACAATAAAGCTTTCTTTTTCTACACTCAGTTAATTTTACTCTTAACATTTTACTCTTTCCAGGCAAAGATAATAAAAAGTGGAAAATAAATAATAAATATTTAAACTAAAGCTAAACTTTTAAGTTCTTGTTTTACCCTAATTCAATCGTTGTTGCAGGCAATAATGTCTAATCTACATTACAAAAACATGATCTAAGTGCCAAATGAAAGGAACTCATGTGTCCTACAAGATGGTTTATCCTCCATACCTTGGTTTTGTTTTTGTTATTTTTTCCTCATTTGGGTTAGATCTCTAGTGATTGTCAGAATAATTAAGGTTTATGTCTGTTTTGAAGGTCAGCTATTAGTAGAAAATATAATTAAAAATCAAGTGGGCTCCTCTGGAATAGGGCAGAAGTTCAGAAGCATAAAATTTACTAGATACTACATTATGAGCAGTGACCCCATGAATAAGTTGTAGTCTTGAATAAAGGTTGATTAAATTTATCATCCAACATATTCCTCGAAAAAATATTTTTGAATTATTTTAAAATTAGCATATTTGTTCCAATTGAAATTACACTATTTATATTGATCAATCCATTTATCCAACTTTGATCAAAATATATATTTGGATAGTATTATAACAGGACAACCAAAATGGACAAAATTATATAATACAATCAGTAGAAGAAATTGAACTCAATACTATAGGTATTTATTGAACAAGAAAATTTGATAGGGCTTGATACTGAGACAAAAAATAAGACACGGGACCTTTTACCAAGGAACTTATAATATAATGGATAATACAGAGATGAAATTTTACCTATCATCTAAAGAAAATTACATTAAATTATTCTGCAATATCTAATCAGTGTTTCTTAAACTATACAGTGAAACTAAAAATCTTGCTGAAATGTAATTTTAATTCTTTGGGTCTACGTTGGTCCCTGAGGTTCTATATTTCTGACTTTGATAACAAGGGGCTAGTAAGTATCATGGGTATATAGAGGAAATAACAGTTAATATGCATTTGGAGTTAGAAAAGATTGCAAAGCTGATTGCAGCAGCTGGCCCTGATGAATGAAAGGATTTCAGTAAGTGCTTTATTTAGTGTTGCAATAGAAAAAGAAAAAATACAGTATTAATAAAAGATTTGCTTTATTGTTACGATTCCATCTTGGGTCTGATATGAAAAAGTTATTGAAAGAACATGTTGCAATTTTGCCTAAATTTGTTTCCCAGGAGTAGCATGAATATACACATAACTTCTTCATGGCCTCTCTTTGTCCAAGGTTTTGGTTTTCTAGTCTTACTCATAAGGCCTTAGAATGGACTTGACCCTCCCTTGCAGTAGTTGGGGGTAGTGAGCAATCTGAATGGCAAACTTCTACAATAGATTACATCTCCAGACAATTCATTCATGAGACAAGGAGAATGCATCTCCGATGTAGCAGGCATACTGAATGAGACAGTGTTTTTCTACAAAGCACTGACATTTTGTACTGACTCTGACCATGTGAGAGACAGAGCAAAGAGTACACAAGCTGAGTGCATTTTGTTTCAGAACCCAATCATTCTCTTCTGATCTCTTATCTTACATTTTGTCCTCTTCAAAAATGCCTCCCAAACTTCTTCCCCATCGTTCCTACAGGTAGAGCTTATCAAGGCTATGAGATTACTACATCTCTGAGGATGATTTACTTTATTTTGACATGACCTTCCTCATCGTCATTAAATTAATAGAAAGAGTGGGAACCATAAAACTGTGGAAATCAGGAGCAGTGTTTTACAGTCTCCTCTTGGTCAATATCTCTAGCCTACTTAGCTGGGTTTCAGATATAACCTTTATTTCAGAGGCCACAACTAGGCATATGTAATTATTCCCTTTGCTTCTTACTTCTTTCTACCAACCCTACTACATAAAAGCAAGTTGTTCCTCTTATCTTGGTAAGCAGGACAACTTAATACTTTCCAAACACTTATATTTGCATGATTATTACAGTCATTTTATAAGTCCATTTACTGGACACAATAGTAATTTATATACCATGTGTGTACTTATACATGTCTCTGGATATTACTAGTTTTGGCATTCATATACAGTCATTCTCCAACTTTATGTTATGAAATCCTACAGAAGTCTTTGAAACTTTGTGTGGTAGGAATATTCAGAGCAAAACTATTCTAGAAATAGCTCCTAATATTATGCCGCTGCTTTGCCAACCTCATATATATGAGATGAGAGTGATATAACCTTTACTCTGGATCAGATATGTAATTACTGTGTTTAAGTACAACCACACACGAAAAAGAACAAGCGTCTGGGTGCAGAAAGAGTTTTCTAACACAAATGGCAAAGGGTGAATCAGGCTACTTAAATAAGATACAAATAGAAAGACAAATTAATTGCATTTTAAATATTGTAATAATATGTACAATTTCCAATTTACTTCAATAGTCCTTAAAATTTACTTTTGTTATTTGAGAAAGATTTCACTGTATGGACATAAGTACAGCAAATCATTAAAAGTCAGATAGTCACTATGCCTTCAAATAGATAAATTAACTGAGCCAAATATTATATAACACAGTTCTCATCAGCAGCCCGCCTTTTATACCCACCTAATGTTTGGTTGCAAAATTTGAACTTTGTAATTGAGTGTATGTGTGTGTTAAATATTCCCCTTGACTAATATGAATGGGTATATTCATAAATTGTACTGCTATGAAAAACACTAGTAAAATACAAATTGGTTTTTATAAACCATGTTCTACACACATTTTGCATACTGGAAGCAGATTTATATGCAATATTTAGCTAAGTGTAGTAAGATTTGGAAATGTTTTAACTGTACATATTTCAAAATGTTTAAATATTTACAAAATGATTGACACATATTAACTATTTTTATGTTATTAGCTAAAATTAAATGCTCCAGAGAAATAGAGACTTTCTCTAGTGTTACTCAGATTAGTCACTTTACTTAATGGAGTTATCTATGGTTTTAATTAAGTCTCTTAAGATTAGTGAATAAGTTGATGCTTTTGAAATAAAGATACAATATGCAAATTTATCTTTACTCACACTTGAGTCTTTTAAATTTAATGTGTTATATTTCATTTTATGATTCTACAATTCTTTTTTATCTGCAAAATGCTTTGACATACCAGGTTCTGGTAAAATAAAATGTTTATAATATCCAATATCTGACAAGCCTGTTGTATATAATTAAAATGAAGATTTGTATAACACTGTATTTGTGAAGTACAAAAGTACTTCAAAATTTTTCACAGTACAAGTACTAGGATGTATACTGCTTGGTCAATTTCATATTCTTACACTTTAGAGAGAAATATATTTGTCTGTAATATCATCTCTTTCCCTATAAATAAAACCAATTATATAAATATGTGTTAAAATCTATAACAAAATTTCATAGAATGTAACATAATATTATATTTTATATTATTTAATTACACAGCATATTTTGTGCCAAATTTTCTAAAATCTGTACATTATATTAACTAAACTTGGGTTTGAAAGTGATTAGTTTACATAGTATATTATCACAGTTAAGATGTTGTTAAACTATCTTTATAGACCTTATCATTGCATGCAAATTTTTAGGAGATATTGATACATATTTACAAATTCATAGTTTCTCATGTTTTAAGAGATGTGGCTTTCATTTCTTTCTGATTATTCCTTCATAACTTTCTAACAACTTTTGATATCTTTCTTAGTCCAAAAGTCTATTTTTTTCCTCCATTTGATTACTATGAATAACTGACTTAGTTTGCTGTGACGACATTAATTTTTCTTTTTTTTTTGGAACTTGAGTAAAGATATAAGTTTATAGCCAGATTATTACAGGTAGTTGAATGGGTTATCGCTGCTCCTTAGTACAAAGATATTGAAAAAAGCATTCACACTGTAAGAATAAGTCTGAAAATTTCTCTAAATTGTTCATGAAATGAAGAAAGACATTTAACACCTTGGAAATATAATTTTCTCCTCGTCTCATCTCTTTCACCACTTTTTCTTTGTAATTCTCTTGACATTTTTGTGAAAAATATTCATTGATATTAACTAAAGTTTCATTGCTATACTGATAAGCACTTATTAAACAGGTATTTTAAAGAAGTCATTCAACATGAAACACTGAGCCAGTCACTGGGATAACACACCCCTGTTCTCAAAGCTTAGACTATAGTGGAAGACTATAAATAAACATAACATACATGCAAATTTAGAGTTCTGTATGCTGCAAAAACTGTCTCCAAAGAGGACCACCATGGATTTCTTCCTTTCCTGTATCAAAATGCTGCTTCTCACAAACAGAGGTGAACTGTGTTTGCCCTTCCTTTGAATCTAGTCTGGATTTAGTGACTTTCTCGACCAAAAGAATGTGGAAGAGTTCACATTCTGAGACTTCTGAGTCTAGGTCATGAGACAACTTCCAGCTTCTCCCTAGGTCTCTGAGAAAAGGCAGATACTAGGTAGGAAGCCCAACACAAGACAGCAACATTTTGGGTAAGCCCAAAATAGCCCCGTGGAGAGGTCTTATGAAAAGAGATAAAGCTAACCAGCATTTGGTTAGCTTTCTAGCCATCTCAGCTGACAAACCAGATATGTGAGTAAAGATACCCAGCACAAGTGAGCCTTAAGATGATTCCAAGCCCAGCAACTATTGACTGAAATAGGCATAGGAAACACCAATGAAGATCATGCATCTGAGCCCTGTTTAACATACAAGGCCATGAATGATGATAATACATTTTTTGCTTTAAACAACTAAGTTTTGGGGTGTTTTATGTAAAAAATACATAAAATCATTTATTTATGTTTACATATGTATTATATATAAGATGTACATACAAAACAGAGATAATATACATATAAATATGTATACATCTGTATATAGAAAGTGATGAAAAACAATTAAAAAAACCTTAGCCAACTAAATATATATGAAGAAATGGGATTGGACTTAACGGCGAAAAATTAGAGAGAAAGGGCTGTTAGAGAAGTCTCTCTCTGAGAACATATGAATACTTCAAACTAGGATGCAACAGGTAATTGTGGCAGAATGTACCAGCTGATAATCAAGCTCACTTCCTCCTCTTCAAGTTCTTCTTGACCTTTTTTGAAGTTTATACAGGATACCGGATTTTAGCAAATAAAATGAAAGTGGAATTGTGTGCATAAACTCCAAAGCTGTACCTCTATTTCCATACCTTTTTTTCCTACCTTCCTTCCCTTCTTTCATTCCCTCCTTCCTCATTTCCTTTATTTATTCCTTCTTTATCTTATTCCTTCTTTTTAGTCTTTATTCCCTCTTTGTGAGACAGCTATGCACTTTGAAAAACTCTGTTGTGCTTTATTACGTATTCCCCTGAGTTTCTAGTCTAAACTCCTTCCTATGGAATAAAATATTTGAAAACGTCTCTTTCTTAAATCTGCAATCTTATTTTTTTCATTCTTCTTTGCCATTTCTGTCTTTCATCACCACAGGAATACAAGAAAATATTCTAATGACTCAAGCTTCTCTCATGCTATCCTTGCTGCCTCTCTACTCACTGTTAGCTTGGTTTCCTTCTCTTCTTCTTTCAAACCTTATTTCAATGCCACTCCTCAGGGATCCTCTCCTAACTTCCATATTCAGCAATTCATTATACTTTCTCAAAGCACACTGTTCTGCTCTTTATCAAATGGACACAATTTTATCTATATATTTATTTGTTTACTATCCATATCCTCTATTAAAATGTATATTCTGTGAGGCCAGGGACAGAAATTTTTTTTCACGGCTGTGTACCGAATGGCTAGCATAGTGCTAAGAACATGGTAGACAACATATTTATTATGATAAATGAAACAGAGTGTTTTATAGTTATCCAATGAAATTCAATTTAATTTCATTTTCAATGTTATTTACTATTAGTTAACCATATTTCATCCAACTGAATATGATTACATTTCATGTTTGTGTAGATATGATATCAAAATATTCTCTACCTTAATTTCACAATTATACTTATTGCATTCACTAACAGATGAAAAAGATTAAGTTGAATTTTTAGCATACTTTACAAAATTAGTGATCAGTGGTAGGTTAAAAACTACATGTTGTGAATTTCTTAACCTTTGGGTACCTCTGAAGAAATCTTAGTAATAATTATTTTCACTCCTTTCAACACAGCCCAGCACAACACATGAACCAGGAATAGCTGAGGAAAATAATAAGAAATAGTATTAAGATGGATTGAAACCTGATATTTACATTTTTATCCTGAATATGTGGTCCTAAATGCGTGAGGATAAAGTATCAAAGTATTCCTTTTCAACTTTCTCATGAGCCTGATATGATGAGAAACAAAAAGCCAGTTTACTTGACTAATTTCCAGCTGGCAATTCTATGATCTTTTCATCTAGCGAAAAAGAGAAATTATAAATCTGTATTAAACTTGTTATCTTAGAAAGGATATCAATAGGTTATTTTTCATTGACTTTGAAGATATACTTTTTCCTATTAACTTTAAAATTTGGCTTGGAGTTTTAAAATGTTAACCCTTTCTCTATTGTGTGAGGGGAGAGTAGGAAGTAGATTGTGCATTTGATCATTTAGGGACTACATAAAAGATACGTTATGCTTTTATTTGAATGTAGAAATAAATATATACATACGTATTGTATATTGTGTACATATATACACATAAGTACAAATATGTGTGTATTAAGTTTTGCTATTAGCAAAGATATAACAGATTAAGGGAAGAGAAAGGGAGATGTGCTACTTTTTTCATTTTAGAAACGTATTTATTTTTCTTACTTTCTATTTTAAAACTTTTCCGGATTTATTTAGATATAATTGATATATAACATAGTGTAAGTTTAATGTATACAAAATGTAGATTTGGAACACATATACTGCAAAATGATTACCACCAGAGCATTAGCTAACACCTCCTTCACATCACATAATTACCATTTCTTTTTTATGGTGGGAACATTGAAGATCTACTCTCTTAGCAAGTTCCAGTATATAACACTATATTATTAACTATGATCACCATGTTGTACTTAGATCCTCAGAACTCATTTGTCTTATAACTGGAAGTTTGTACCCTTTGATCAACATCTACAGATTTTATCCACACACCAGCCCTTAGCACCCACCATTCTACTCTGTCTCTACAAGTTCGATTTTTTTAGATTCCACATCTGAATGAGACTATACAGTAATTGTCTTTCTCTGTCTGACTTATTTCATTTATAATAATGTCCTCAAGGTCCAACCACGTTGCTGCAAATGGCAGGAATCCCTTCTGAGAGATGAATAACATTCCCTTACACACACGCACGCACACGCACACACGACGGATACTATGTTCTTTCCCTTGCTTGGCTATTGTAAAGAATGCGGCAATAGACATGGGAGGGAAGCTGTTACTTCAGGGTCCTATGGAACTGGAATTGCTGGATCATATGGTAGTTCCAGTTTTAATTTTTTGAGGAACCTTTATATTTCAGTCAGGTCAGTGTTAATGTCTCTATTTTCATTTGTGATTTTATTTATTTGAATCCTCTCTTTTTGCCTTGGGTAGTCTATCTAAAGGTTTGTATATTGTGTTTATCTTTAAAGAAAAAAATCCACAACTCTTAGTTTCATTGATTTTTTTAATCGTTTTTTTTCAAATGTCTATTTCATTTATCTCTGTTCTTTGTTATTTCCTTCCTTCTGCTAATTTTGGGCTTAGTTTGTTCTTTTTTTCTAGTTCTTTGCAGTATAAAATTAATTTTTTTTTTTTTGGAGATCTTCTTTCTTGTTAATGCAGGCATTTATCCCTATAAACTTCCCACTTAGACTGACTTTGTTTTGGTATGTTGTGTTTTCATTTTCATTTGTTTTAAGACTTTTTAAAATTTCTCTTTTGATTTTTTCTTTAACCCATTGCTTGTTCAGGAGTATATTGTTTAATTTCCACATATTTGTGAATTTTCCCGATTTCCACGTTACTGATTTCTATTTTCATACCATTGTAATTGGAAAAGATACTTGATATAATCTCAGTCTTCTTACATTGACTAAGACTTGTTTTATGGCCCAACCTATGATCTTTTCTGTAGAATGCTCCATGTGCCCTTGAGAAGAATGTGTATCCTGCTGCTGTTGAATAGAATGTTCTATGGATGTCTATTAGATCCATTTGGTCTAAAGTATGGTTCAAGTCCAAATTTTTAGTTTTGATTTTCTGTCTAAATGATCTAACCATTGTTGAAACTGGGGTAATGAAGTCCCCTACTATTTTGTATTATTGTCAATTTCTCCCTTCAGATCTGTTAGCATTTGATTAATATCTTTATGTGCTCTGAATTGCAAGCAATATCAGATAATTATATCTTGATGAATTTATCATTATATAAAAACCTTCTTTGTATCTTGTTATTGTGTTTGGCTTAAAGTCTGTTTTACCTAAATATAGCTATCCTTGTTCTCTTTTGGTTTCCAATCACATAGGATATCTTTCTCCATCCCTTCACTTTCAGCTTATGTATGTCCTTAAAGCTGGAATGAGTGTCTTGTAGGTGGCACATAGTTGGATCTCATTTTTTTTATTCAACTATTGACTCTATGTTTTTTGATTGGAGAATAAAAGCAATTACATTTAAAGTAATTATTCATAAGTAAGGACTAAATAATACCATATTATTATCTGTTTTCTGGCTTTTTTATGCTTTCCTTGTTCATATTTTCCTCTCTTACTGCCTTTCTGTGTGAATTTATGATTTTCTCTAAGAATGTGCTTTGATCCCCTTTTCTTTATCTTTTATAAATATATTATAGGTTTTTAACTTTGTGGTTACCAAGAGGATTACATAAAATAACTTACACATATAGAAGTCTATCTTAGGCTGATAACTTAACTTGCAGTTGCATACAAAAACTTTACCCTTTCATTCCCGTTTTATATTTTTCATGTCAAAATTTACCTCTTTTTATATTGTATGTTCATTAACAAATTATTGTAGCTATAGTCATTTTTAATACTATTGTCCTTTAACCTTTATACTAGGGTTAATTGATTAGTGATCCAAAATATTACAGCATTAGAATACTCTGAATTTGAGTATATACTTATCATTATCAGTGTGTAGTATATTTTCATATGTTTCATGTTACTAATAAGCATTCTTTCATTTCAGCTTGAAGAACCCCTTTCAGCATGTCTTATAAGGTAAGTCTAGTGGTGACGAGTTCCCTCAAGTTTTGTTTGTCTGGGAAAGTCTTTATCTCCCCTTCATTTTTGAAGGATAACTTTTCTTAATATAATATTCTTGGTTGGCAGGTTTTTTTTCCTTTCAACACTTTGAATATATCATCCAACTCTCTCTTGACTTGTAACATTTCTGCTAAAAAATCTACTGATAGCCTCATGAGGGTTCCCTGTAAGTTATACGGTTTTATTCTCTTGCTACATTTAAGAGTCTTTCTCTTTGACTTTTGACAGTTTTATTATAATGTGCCTTTAAAAGTAGCTCTTTAATTTGATTTTGTTTGGTAACCTGTGAACTTCATGAACTTGGATACCCAAATCTTTCCCCAGAATCTGGAAATTCTTAGCCATTATTTCTTTCAATAAGCTTTCTGACCCCCACCCCCTTCTTATCCTTGTGGCTCTCCAATGATTCATAAATTGGTCCTTTTGATGATATCCCATAGCTCGTGTAGGTTTTCTTTACTTTTTTTCACCCTTTCCTTTTTTCTCTTTTGACTGGGTAATTTTAAAGTTCCTGTCTTCAATCTCACTGATTCTTTTTTCTGCTTGATCAAGTCTGTTGTTGATGCCTCTATTCTATTTTTTCATTTCATTCATTATATTCTTCCACTTTAGAAGTTGTTTGGTTCTTCTGTATGATTTCTATCTCTCTGTTAAACTTATCATTTTGGGTTTCTTTTTCCTGATTTCACTGAATTGTCTTTCTGTGGGTTTTTCTGTAGCTCATGGAGTTTATTTAAAATAGGTATTTTGAACTTTTTATCTAAAAAGGTAAATTGGAGATATCCATGTCTTTGAGATTAGTTACTGGAAGATTATTGTGATACTTGGTGAAATCATGTTTCCTTCATTTTTCATGTTTCTTGTAGTTTTGTGTTGCTGTCTTCATGTCTGAAGTAGCAGTCACCTCCTCTAGGCTTTACTGCTTTGGGGAGAGAAATACCTCTGTCTGCCTTGCTAGAAATTCTGCAACTTTCTCAGACCATCTACAGATGCATCTGTTCCACACTTCTTGCTTATTCTTGTGGCAGAATCTTTAAGATTCTAAGCCTCCTCTGGATCCTGAAACACAACAGATTCTTCCAACTTTCTGCCCAGGCTCACCAGCCATCTGCCAAAGCCTGCTTGTGCCACCATTGAGAGTGTGCACATGGATCTGGCCAGAGAGGAGTGAGAGGTGCGGTGTATGGTGAGGCATATGGATCATTGAGGGTGTCTGTGGGACATTTGAGGGAATCCATTGGTGAGACATTCCCAGGAGCTCATGGGCGAGCTTCTTAATGAAATCTGCCATGCAGTTAGGATCCATGTCCCTTTAATATCCTTCAAGATCCCTATCTGCCACTCTCCCAGACTCTTACTACCCCCTTCCCTGTAACAAAACTTCTGATCTAGTACTCTGGATGGGGTGAGAGCAAAATGAACACCTTTAGCAGTGTCCCACACAATTGGTGAAACCAGGTGTTCACTCACACACTCTCCCTTTTTCCTTGTGGGATAAATTACAGGCAAGTGAAGTTCTTTCTTGGCTCTACGCTGTGCTCCCTTGGGGGATGGGTGACATGCAAAAAGTCAAACTGTTCCTCCTACCCACTCTGATGTGTCCAAAGTCATATTTTTTGGTCTCACAGAATGCTGTAACTTCTTTGGAAACCTGATACTTCCACAAAAGCTCTCTCATCTTTGAGTGACTGTCTAAGTCAGTGTCCTCCAGGGCCTCCTATATCATGACAAGGAGGCTAGAGTGGTTCATGGGCCAGTGAAGCATTCACAGCCCAGACCAAGATTTGTCTGTCTGTTATCTGACGAGTGGGTGGGTGAGACTCCTGTGGCTCCTTTGGTATATGGTGCTGGATCCCACAGATCCCTCAAAAGCACTTTGGCCTGTGAATTGATGCTGAAATTTTGTTGTTGGTAGTGGGGCAAAAATAAGGGAGGTCTTGTGTTGCCATGATGCTGATGTCACTCCTCTTACTTTCTCTTTGATTAAACATTGTTCAAAATGGATTGCCATATTCCTATCAAAAGGATAATATATGCATGCATTTCATCATTTTCTCCATTGCATTGACATTTGAAACATCTTCAATTTATTCCATCTTTAGAAAAACTGGATTTAGCATATTTTATTGCACTTAACTTACAAACCAGTATTTGTGAAGTGAATTTATTTTTCAGGCATCTCAAGAAATTTTTGATTGCTTATGTGTGCTATTACCTCTTTCTCGTTCTCTTAGTGTATAGGGGTTTGATAACACTATTGCCAAAAAGAAAAG
The DNA here is from genome assembly GCF_965194805.1 of Balaenoptera borealis. Classification (NCBI taxonomy): domain Eukaryota; kingdom Metazoa; phylum Chordata; class Mammalia; order Artiodactyla; family Balaenopteridae; genus Balaenoptera; species Balaenoptera borealis. Next base: position 61,532,323 of record NC_138865.1, read on the forward strand.
AGAGCCACTATTTCTGAATATCATTTCAATGGGATGCAGACACAGACTGTTATAATTTATTCCAAAGAGAATTGTTGAGACACTATTATTCTCTACTTTAACTTCCAAGTTCATACTTCTCTTGTCAAACTCAAATAAGTAAAGTATAATGGGAGAATAAGTTACATTCTAGAGTATACACATTCAGGGGCTCCCACCAGCCATGACTCTGAGACTGTCTGGCAGATGTAAAGGGTTTTAGCACAATACATGATAAATCACAATTTAACACTCCACAGGTATAAGTAGCAATTTGATTCTGCTTTTGGTGGATTCTCACGTGGGAGCTTTTGGCCCCACCAAAGCTATTGATTAATGTAGGCCTTCGTGTTCAGAATGCAAGTTTCTGGAGATTTGACTCCCTTCTCTGATCCTGAAGTAGGGCAGTTTCTTTTCTGAGGACTGTGGGACATTATCAGTTGTTTTATCATTTAAAGATAATTTCCTCATCTTGATTTACTGAGAACACCAATTCTTTTGTCATATTTTAAGTACATCCACACCACTCAATTATTTTAGGTTTTAAGTCCTTCAGATAAGTGCATTAAGCAACCAATTTCACACCTGCAATCATTGCTTCACATTAAAAAGTATTTCACTCAAATATATATGTTGTATATATTTAACTTAAGTAATGTTTTCAAAATAATTTTTACCATAATCTGAACAATTTAAATGACCTTCAGAAAGTAAGCAACTGTAAAAATATTTCCTTCCTTTTTGGAGCAAACATACCTAAAAGGATTTTCCTGTACTACTTAGTCAATAAAGCTAAATTTCTAATAGGAAAGGTTTTATAGCCTTGAGTCAGTTTTTCTTCTTCTTTTCCTTTTTTGTTGAAAAGACTGATACATTCTGCGTATTATTTTGCATGCCTGCTAAAAAAGGCCACAATTTGTCCAAGTGGGCAGCCACAGAAATGACCATTTTTCTCTACAACTACAGACCCAAATCTTAGTTGTCTTTCAATACTTTGTGGGCTTGATTCAGATTCTTGTTGGTTCCTGTCTGTCTCTGAACTAAGAGTAAGTTTCTTGTTTCTAATAGTACCTTAGAAGTGAGCCAAGTATGGACCATGGATCATCTTGACACGTTTCTCCTGCTTTAGAAAGTACATGACTCTGGAGAAGTCAATGAGTCAATAGGAAGAGGCACAGTGCCCTTTCCTCTCACATTGGAGCTTGTACTGGGAGCAGATATCCTGAACTAAATTTATCATTAGAAAGATCTTTTTTTCTGGTAATACTGACCTGACCAAAGCGTCAAAAACTGATCTCTTGTGAGAGAGCCTGTGAGATTTTAAAGCCTGAGAATTCATTACCCCAATCACTGAAGGTCAGCACTGACTTTTTTTTCCTTTTTTTTTTTTTAAGAATTGAACTTTTAAAAGTTTAGAGGCTTAACTATAGCTACTGTAAATGAAGCTTAAGGCCAACGCAGAGTCAGAAATCAAAGACAAAGTGACATCATGTCACAAAATTAGGCTAAATGAATCCGTATCCAAGTTTTCTTTTTTTTTTCCCCTTTTTTCTCTTCATATCATAACATCCACATGCACACAAGCTAAGAAAGGCAACTATTTACAAGGAAAAAATGTTCACAGACCTGGAAAAGAAGGATTGGACGTCTTGACGCAGGGCTTGTGCTGATGTATTTAAGAAAGATTTCTTAACACCTATTCAACCTTTTTCAAGCTTATATCACTGAGGGATACTGTACTTTTATAAAGGCCCAAATCATTCTCAAAGTTGAATGGAAATTATCTCTTTAAAGTCTGCCTGTCTTGTGCACTTGTATTATGCTGGGTCTCTCCATCCCTCATCACTGAGATGACTCCTGCACCCAGAAACATCTGTCACAACACAGTCACTGTGTTATACCACAGCTATTCATTATATGAGTTCCTGTTTGATAAAAAAATAAACCTGCTCAAAGAAGAGATTCATTGTACACTAGAGAGATGAATTAGGGTTCTCTAAACTCTTAGGAGTGTTCTATACTTTTTGGCTACTTAGCTCATCTTTTAGAAGACAAACAAGAAATATCATAGACTAGCCTTCCCCTCAACATATTCTTCCTGATTCAGCAAAGCTTTAAGTATTAAACCACATTTTTCAAAGATCAGCAAAGATTATAAATTAAATGTAGATATTATTTTTATTTTATGTATGAGTATAGCATAATTATACAGATAATTTGAAGGAATAAAGATTCATTAATAGTGTAAAAAAGTAATATAATCATTTTAAAGTGGATAAGAGAAATTAAGTATCATTATGTGATAGGGAAATTTTAGATTCAGTTTAAAATAAATAGTACTATCCATTCATTTATAAACTTTCTTGCATTATAGTAATTGGGGTACATCTGTAGGACAGAGAGAAAATTCTATTTTATTTCAAAAGTAAGATATATTAAGAGGACTGTCTCTTTGAAATTAATAGTTTTGCATTAGTAAGTATACATGAAATTCCAGTAATTCCACATATATGCACAATGTTGAGCAATATACATATAGATGTTTAATTATTTTCTATGCTCTACTGAAGCCTCAAATCTAAGTGCACTAATCAATGTTTCATCTAGTATAATCAAGTAACTAACAATTTATTATCTTAAAAATGTACCAAATAACCTCACTTGACCTTAAAATTTATCCTTTTGAAATCCAAAACAAAAAAATTACAAAACAAAATTAAACAAGTAAGAATATAAATAAATATGTAAATAAATAAATAGATAGGTGGACAGATGAACAAATAGATAAATAAAGAGTGGCAGTCATTATACTTGGCACATAAAGTTAGTTTTTAAATTTAGTTTATTACCAGCTATAGCTTTCAAAGTAATTTTTTCTTACTTTAACTTACGGTGTCTTAAATTTTATGTACTATTATTAGTTACTTATAATCTTTTTTAAAATAAGATGGAGTACCAAAAAAACATACAAAATAACTATTTGGCATAGAATTAACTGTATTTATATTACTTTCACTTCTTTAAAAGTATGCCGAACTTGCTTAAATATCTCTCAGTGACTGAAGGTTACATCATTGACATTAACAATATTACTATGCTTTTGTATAGTGACACGCTGAAGGAGCATTGAGACCTTAAAAATTATTTGGCTCTAGGATAAACGATATTATACCAATGTAATTTCTACTATTCTGTTTCTCCTTCTATTATCAGCTATGCTATTTCTTGGTGTGTGTGTGTGTGTACATGCATACGTCTATCTATGTATATATAATACAATTACTGAGTGGCCCTCTAAGGTAAGTTTCTTTATGAATGTGAAAATAAAATAAAAGTACTTTTGGAAAGCTACAGGAGCATGGGAACTCTTAAAACACAACAGTACTTTCCAGTTCCTAGTTGCATGTATAGCAGATAATTCATTTTCCATAAATACGAAGAGCATAGTGTAAGACAAAAAATTAAACAATTATAGTACTATTAAAATCGTGATTCAGATAAGCATTAGCTAGATTTCAAAATGAGGAAACCGAGTAAAAATTATTTATAATCAAAATTAACCCTGAAATTTGCTTAAGAATGCATCACAATGGAGACTGGCATTCTTGCTCTTACAAGTCTAACTAAAACCATTTCTTCCATTAGTGCTGGAATCAATTGTTGTTTCTTTAGTTAAGGACCAGATGAAGTAATTTGTATGCAACTTGGGGAAATAAAAAAGTACTTTTGTGGTAGAATAATACTCAGTGTGAAAAAAGTAACAGTTTTGGATATAATCACTTGAACCATTTGAAATATATTATTATAGGTTTTTAAATTTTTTCTTCTTTCTTTGTCAAGCACATAAGCACATACAGTTCAATTTTAATAATTCCAATATGTACACACACACACATACGCACATACACACAGTAGTGTCTACTGTACGGTCTTTGCACAGGTTTAATAGTTCAAAACCAAAATAGTAAAAAAAAAAAAAAAAAAGACTGAATTTATTCAAAGAGTTGGTCTTATATTTTGTCTTGTGGTCAGTTGCAATTATTAAATGACCTTTTCTGCTTTTATTCCACTTTTTGTTGTATGGAAGTTCTCATATTAAATCTAATTCCATAGTGCCCCAAACATATGAAATCCTGTTTTTTTAAAAATGTATTGCCAGTCTTCCACTTCAGAGAAGATGGGATAGATGTCTTTTCCTCTATTCTTTCCATGAATTAACTCTATAAACCAAAATATTATATATAAAACACACATAAGACAACTTCTGAAAGACAGACAGAAAAGATAGATTGGCTAGAAACATGGGACCCAAGGAAAGACAGTAGTGGTTTCCTTGATTTTTCTTTTTGCTTCTCATATTCTAGATTGAGACCTAAAGAAGCTGTAAATTGGGTATGCCAATAAGCACAGGGAAAAAAATGCCCCATAAAAGCCTCCTCTCCATAGCCAAAGGACTAGGAAAACAGGAGCCTAGAAACAAATGCTTTAGACAATAACTGCTCTACTCCAGCAAACACCCACCTTATCCTACCCCATCCCATCCCCCCTGCTGCATGCACACACACACACTTACCCCAACTACAAACCAGCAAAGTTCAGTTGGATATCTGGGACTTCCACCCTTGCCAGTACTAATGAGTTATTTTATCTCTCTCCATTAGAGTGATATTACAGGAGGCCTAGCAGGGAGTCAGGACTTTCACTTTTGCCCAGAAATAATGAGGGCAAATATTTTCTCCCCTCTATGAGTATTGAGTAGAGAACATGGGAGGAGGTAATGAGACTCTGCTACTCCTCCAAGTCAGAGAACTAACAGTAGAGGACTAATGGGGAGCCAGAACTCCAGTCTCCACCCAGCAGTAATAAGGAGACACCCTTTGGTGTCAATGGAAGCCAACTAGGGAACCTAAACTTCTACTACATCCCAGTAGTAGTGAGGTAATGACCAACTCCTTACCAGAGCAATGTCAGAAGACAGCTAAAAGAGAAGGTTTAAATAAGACTGAGAGTCTCATAATATAATACTTGAAATGTTCAAGTTTTAATTAAAAATCACTTGTAATATCAAGATCCAAAATAATCTTAAATTTCAGGAAAAAGATAATTGATAGGCGCCAACACTGAGATGTCAGTGATGTTAGAATTATCTGACAAAGATTTTAAAGCAGCTATCATAAAATTGCTTCAATGAGAAATTTCACCTCATTTAAAAATATGAAAAAATATAAAATCTCAAATAAGAAAAAGTCTCAGTCAAGAAATAGAAGATAAAAATAAGAACCAAATGTAAATTTTAAAATGGAAAAAATTAAAAATGCTCCCTCCATAAAAACAAGGAATAAGGTTAACAACAAAGACAAATGATGAGCTCAACAGCAGAATGGAGGAGACAGAGGAAAGAATAAATTTGAAAACAGAACAAAGGAAATTATCCAATGTGAACAATGGAGAGAAAATGGACTGAAAAAAAGAAAAAGAACAGGGCTTCAAGAACCCCTGAGAGACTATAAAAAAATACCTGACATTCACATCATTGGAGTTTCAATAAGAGAAAAGAAAAAAAAAAAAAGAGAGAAAAAGTACCTGATAATTGCTGAAAACTTCCAAAATTTGGCAAAAGAAATTAACCTACTGACCCAAGAAACTAAGAGTACTCCAAACAAAATAAGCCCAAATAATTCCACACCAAGACACATCTTGGTCAAATTTCTGCAAAGTAAATTAAAAGCAATAAACCAGGATACCAAGGAAGAAAAAAAGACATTTTACCTATAGGGGGAAAAATACCATGTTAATTATGGTGGATTTCTCATATTAACCATAGAGACCAGAAGGAAATGGAATAGCATTTTTAAAGTGCTGAAAGATGACTATTTACCAGGATTCCTATGTCCAGCAAAAATATCTTTAAGGACTTTACAAAAAATCAAGATATTCCCAGATGAAGGAAAACTAAGAATTTGTCCCCAGAAGATATACCTAAATAGAATTGCTAAAGATAGTTCTCTATACAAAAAGAAAATGATTAAAGAAGGAAGCCTGGAATATCAAAAAGGAAAAAAAGAACATAATGCACAATGTTATAGGGAAATATGTTAGTCTATCTTCCTCTTGAGTTTTCTAAATTGTGTTTGACAAGTGAAGGAAAATTTACAGCACTGTCTGATGCAGTTCTAAATGTCTATAAAGGAAATATCTAATGTGACGGTATTATACTTGGGGGAGAACAAAGAGGGGTTAACAGAGGTAAAGTTTGGACACCAGTAAAGAGTGATAAGTTATGTACATATAATAAAATACTTAGAGCAACCACTAAAGAGATACACCAAAACATACACTAAAAACACTATAGATGAATCAAAATGAAATTCTATAAGATGTCCAATAACCCACAGGAAGGCAGGGAATAGAAAACAAATAAAACAGAGAAAACAGAAAACAAAAAGTAAAATGCAGATGTAAATCCTAATATATCAATGATTACATTAAGTGTAAATGGTATAAATACATCAATTAAAGCCCTGTGATTAGCAAAGAGGATTAAAAAATATAACCCAACTATATGCTGTTTACAAAAAAATGCAATTCACATAAAGCAACATAAGCAGGTTAAAAGGAAAAGGATGGGGAAAGATATATCATTCAAATATTAATCAAAGAAAATTGGACTGGCTATATTAATAACAAATAAATAGACTTCAGAGAAAAAATTACCAGAGAGAGAGGTGCATTATATAATACTAAAAGCATCAATCTACCAAGAAGACATAGGAATTTTAAACGTATAAGCAATAAACAACATAGCTGTAAATTGTGTGAAGCCAAACCAACAGAACTGAAGGATAAAGAGAGAAACCCACAGTTATTTTTGGAGATTTATCACTCCTCTCTCAGCAACTGATAGACCAATTAGACATAAAGTCAGCAAGGATGTAGAAGAAATCAACAACACCATCAAACAATAGGATTTAGTTGACATGTATAGAACACTTCAACCCAAGCCAGCCGAATGTATATTCTTTTCAAGTGCCCATAGAACATAAACCAAAATTAACAATATAGTTGGCATAAAATGATCCTAAAGAAATTGGTAAGAATTGAAATCAAACAGAGTGTGTTTGCTGACCAGAATAGAATCAAACTTGAAATCAGTAAGAGGAAGATAACAGAAAAATCTCCGCACAAGTGAATATTAAACAACAATCTTCTAAACAATCCGTGGGGCACTGGAAGTTTCAAAGAAAATAGAAAAATACATTGAACTCAATAAAAATGAAAATACAATATATGAAAATTCAATGGACACACTTAAAGCAGTACTGAGCAAAGAAACTGTAGAAATAAAACATACATTAGAAAAGAGAAAATACTCTAATCAATAAACTCCCACTCCATAACCTAGAAAAAGAACAAAAGATAAACACAAAGCAAGAAGGAGGAAGAAAATAATAAAGATAAAAGAAATCAATGAAATTTAAAATTCTGAGACAATAGAAAATATAAATAAAAACTTATTTGTTTAAAAAGATCAATAAAACTGACAATCCTCTAGCAAGACTGAGAAAAAAAGAAAGATATATGAATTACCAGTATCAAGATTGAACAGGGGATAGGACCACAGGTACATCAAAAGTATAATAAGTGTATATTAAAAACAACTCCACACACATATATTTGAAAACTTAGATGAAATGGACCTATTCCTCAAAATTTACAAACTACATCATCTCATAAAATAGGAAATAGATAATATGAATAGCTCCTTTAACTATTAAGAAAATTTAATTCAATATTAAGGAAATTCTGAAAGGCAGCACTTCCAGAATAGCAGTGTGAGGAGACCCACAGACCCACTCCTCAGTGAAACAACAATAACTGGTGAAATTATCTTAAAACACAATCATCAATAATCTCAGGAACTTATACCAATGGTATACAGCAAAGGGAGAAATATTTGCTAAAAAAAATCTACTAAATCTAGATAAGAAGAGTGAAAAATCTGTGGCACTTCAGCCATGATCTTCTCTGTTGTCTTCCCCAGCTCATCATGAGGGAATCTCCATTCTAGAAACATGTGGCTTGGAAGACAGGCCTCCCTAATCCCTTCAGCTCTTAATCAAGGAATACTGGCCCTCACTGGGAGAGGCAGACCACCAGTGTCTTCCAGGGCTTCTCACCCACTACACCTGTAAGTTCTAAGGCAAAATTCATGGTGAGTTTGGCCAAAAGGTCAGGGCTCTCTTTCTCCACACAGCCACCACTCATAGTGTGGCAGGTTGAGAATACCAGGGTCCATATTGCCCTAAACCCAGTTTGCTAACGGAGCAGAGATTCTGTCCCCAGAATGGTGAGCTGAGATGACCAGAGTTTATGGCCCCTCTCCAATACCTGGAATAGTGGCTTGAAGTTTTTGCACAGAGAGTTCTGAATATGTACCCAAAGGAACAGATTCTATTTGAAACATGATGTTGGAAAATCCCAGTTTAAAGGCATTCTCTAAAACAAAGGAAATTTTGGTTGTAAATAATTAGGAAGAGTTTGATAGTTCTGTGAGAAAAACAAGTTAAACTGTAGACCAGCTAGTTTAGCAGAGAACCAAGAAATAGCTAAGAAGAGCTCTCCTGGGGTCAAAATAAACCACTAAGCATGACCACAAAACTATCCCTACCCAAATATAATTAAACCAAACAATCAAGAATTTTATACCCTGTTTATTCCAACATATACCCTATGGCACTGTAAAAAAAAAAAAAAAAATGGAGCAATTATCTGGCAATTAGTAGAGCCTAGCAGCTGGGTGTGATAACAAAAGTATAAGGCAGCTTAATGAAGATATAAGGAAAAGGGACAAAGACATCCCTGCTAAAAATTTCTGGTATCTTACAGTGATTGTACAGATGCTGATAATCTGTGTTCTCTATGGAGCAATGTCAGACAGTGCCTATTGCTGGGGAAATAGACTTCACTAAAATGACCCATCAAAATAATAAACAAATAACAAGGATGCAACAATAGTAATGAGACCAGAACAGAGGGAATGAGATTCAGTACACGGAGCAGCTATATTACCAAAATATTGAAATTCACAAGAACTGGTAAGATATGAAAACAATCAGAAAAATCTGACCCAGATTTTTCTCCTTTTTTTTTTCAGGGAAAAAAGGAGGCAAAAAATTGCCTTTGAGAGGTACCAGATGTTAGACTGAACAGACAAAGATTTCAAAACAGTCATTATAAAAATATTCAAAGAACTAAAGGAAACCACGCTTGAAGTACAGGAAGGTATGATGACAATGTCTGATCAAATAGAGAATATCAAGTAACAGATTGAAATTATAAAATATAATAAAATTCTAGAGTTCAGAAGTACAATAAATTAAGTGGAAAATGTAGTAGAGGGATTCAACATCAAATTTGAATAGCATAAAAAAGAAAGAATAAACTTGAAGACAGGTCATTTGAGATTATCCAGTTGGAAGAACAGAAAAAATAAAAAATGAAAAAATCAAACAAACAGAGCCTCAGAGATCTGTCAGGCGCCAAAATTCACATAATGGGAAATCAAGTTAAAAAGAAGAGAGAAAGGAGCATAAAAATATACTTGAATAAATAATGATGATAATTTCCCAAATTTGATGAAAATATTAATCTACACATTCAAGAATCTCAACAATCTCAAACTAGGAAAACCTCAAATATGTGCACCCCTGATTATACCATAACCAAATTATTGAAATCAAAGACAAAAAGAAAATTTTGAAAACAAAGAAAAATACTCATCATGTAAAAGAGATCTTCAATCAGATTAACAGGTAATTTTTCGTCAGAAACCATGGAGGTCAGAAGGCAGTGGGGTGGCATATTAACTAGAGATACAGAAAACTCTAAACACAGCCCAATTCCGAGGCAGACTGCCAAAAAAATTTATACTTAAAATGTTGTGTACTTTTGTTCCTATTACCTGATATATAATGTCCTATGTTCAACAAAAGAATTACAAAATGTGCTAAAAGGCAGACAGACAGACACACACACACACACACACACACACACACACACACAGTCTGAAGACACAAAGTATCAGAACCAAACTCAGATATGATATACATTTTAGAATTTTTAGATAAGAAATTTAAGTAACTAATTGAAATATTACAAACTTTAGTGGAGAAAATAGACAACATACAATAAAAGATGGGTATCTAAGCAGAGAGATGGAAACTCTAGGAGAAATGCTAGAAATAAAGAAATATTATAGACAGAAATGAAGAATGCCTTTCATAGGTTCATCAGTAGCCTGAACACAACAAGGCAAAGAGTGAGTTTGAATATATGCCAATAGAAATTACCCAAACTGAAATGAAAAGGGAAAAATAAAAAGAATGAAATACAGAATAGAATATCCAAGAAATGTAGACAACTTCAAAGGTTCTAACATATATTAATGGGAATGCCAGAAGGAAAAGAAAGAGAATGCAGCAGAAAAAATATTTGAAGTAATAATGGTCAAGAATTTCCAAAATTAATTATAAACAGGACACAGATCCAGGAAACTCAAAAATGTTAATCAGGATAGATATGAAAATATCAACAAATAGACATATCTATTCAAACTGCAAAAAACTGAAGACAAAGAAAAAAAGAAAGAGACAAAGAAAAATGTCAGTGGGGAGGAAAAAATCTTTAGCCACAGAAGCACAGGTATAAATATTACAATGGACTTCACATTAGAAACTCTCAATAAACTGTTGAGAGAAAAAAACATCACCCTAGAAATATTTATCGAGCAACATTATCCTTCAAAAGTGAAGGAGAAAAAAAAACTTTATAAGAAAACAAATACAATAAGTTAATTACTAGCAGACTTTCCCTACAAGAAATGTTGAGAGAATTTCCTCAGGCAGAGAGTCAATGTTATAGAGCAGAAATCTGGATCTACATTAAAAAAGGAAGATACCATAAAAGGAAAAAAATGAAATAAAATATTTCATTTTTATATTATTATTAATTTACTAGAAAACTATTCAGAATGCTAACAATGTACCTGTGGTTACAGAATAAGTGAAATAAGTGAAATAAGGATAAGTGAAATGAGTAACAGCAATTTTATAAAGGATAGGAGGGAGTAACTGGGAATATTCTGTTATAAAGTAACTCCACTATCAATGAAATGTTATAGTGTTTACTGAAAATAGATTTAGATTAGCTGTAAATAGATACTGGAAGCACAGGGCCAACAACTAGTTTTTAAGAAGTGATATGCTAAGAGAAGAAAGAAAGTGGGATTAAGTAAAATGCTCCATTAAAATAAAAGAAGACAGAAGATAAGGGGAAGAAAAAAATCAAGGAACAAGCTCAACAAATAGAAAATAGTTACAAACATAGTAGATGTTAATTCAACTATATCAATAATTACCCTAAATGTGAATGGTCTAAATATTCCAATTGAAAAATAGAGATTATCATAGTGGATTTTAAAAAATGACCCAACTATATATTGCCTACACAAAATATTTTAAATATAAAAACATAGTTAAAAGTAAAGGAGTGTAAAACATATATACTATGCTAAAAATAAGAAAGCTAAAATAGCTACATGAATATCAGGCAAAGCAGATATCAGAGTAAGGGCAACTATCAGGTGTAAAGAGGGCCATTACTTTATGATAAAGGGATCAATTTTTCAAGAAGACTTAATAATTATTAATGTGTATGTGACTAACAGCACATTGTCAAAATATGAGAGGCAAAAAGTGATAGACTGCAAGGAGAAATAGACTAACCCACTATTGTATCTGGAGACCTCAACATCCTCACTGATAGATCAGGGAGTAGAAAAATCAGAAAGGATATAATTGATCAGAATAGCACAATCAGTCTTCTTGTTCTAATCAACATGTATAAATACTACACCCACCTTCAGCAGAATATACATTCTTTTCACACTTACATGTAACATATACCAAGATAGACCACATTCTGAGCATTACAATGCACCATAATAAAAAAAAAAATAGAAATCCAACAATTATGTTCCCAGATGACAATGGAATTAAACTAAAAATCATTGGCAAAAAGATAGACAGAAAATCCAAAAACTTTTTGAGATTAAATAACACATTCCTAAATAAGTATCAAGAAGATGTATCAAGAGAAAATTTTAAATTATGTTGGAAATAATAAAAATGAAATTACAACACATCAAAATTTGTGAGAAGAAGTGGGAGCAAGAGCTACAGGGATATTTTTAACATTAATATTTTAGAAGAGAAGAGAGATTAAAATTAATACTATATGTTTCCAATTTAGGAAACTTGAAAAAGAAGAACAATTTAATTGGAAAGCAAGAAGAAAAGAAACATTACTACAGAAGTAGTCAATGAAATTGAAAACAGGAGGGAGGGAGAGGGAGAGAAAATAATCAAATCCAAAAGCTGGATTTTGGAAAAGAACCACAAAATTGATAAAACTCCAGCCAGGCTAACTAAGATAAAATGAAAGAAGACACAAATTGATAATATCAGATATGAAAGAGGAAGTTTCACTACTCATCACATTTTTTTAAATTCAGAATACTTTGGACAACTAAATGCCCAACAAGCAATCCTTCAAATAAAAAGTGAAAGGCATCTAAATCAGAGGAAAGAGTAAAATTATTTGTTTACAGATGACATGATCTTATATCTATAAAACCCTAAAGATTCCACACACAAAAATTGTTAGGACTAATAAAAGAATTCAGTGTAGTTGCAGGATACAAAACCAACATTTAAAAATGGTTTGCATTACTATACACTAAAACAAACAAAATGAAAAGGAAATTAAGAAAACAATCCCATTAACAATAGCATTAAAATAATATGTAGGAATAATTTAAGAAGTGAAAGATTTGTATGTTGAAAACTCATAACATTGATGAAAGAAAATGAAGACAGACAAATTTGGAGAGGAATCCTGTGCTCATGTATTGGAAAACATACTATTAAAATGCCCATTCTACCCAAATTTATCTACAGTTTCAATGCAATCCCTATCAAAATCCCAATGGCATATTTCACAGGAATATTTTTTAAAAGTACTAAAATTCGTATAGAACCAAAAAGACCCTGAATATGGAAAATAATCTTGAGAAATTAGAACAAAGCTACAGGCATGATGCTTCTTACTTTCAGAATATATTACAAAGCCACATAATTGAAACAGTATGGTACTGGCATAAAGAGAGACATTTAGATCAATGAAACAAATAAAGAGCCTCAAAATAATTCCATGCATATACAGTCAATTGATCTTCAACAAGGGTGCTTACAATATAGAGAAAGGATAGTCCCTTCAAGAAATGGTGTTGTGAAAACTGGATATCCACATGCAGTAGAATGAAATTGGAGCACTATCTTACACCATATGCAAAAATCAGCTCAAAAGTGGATTAAACAACTTGAATGTAATACCCTGAAATTGTAAAATTCTTGAGCAAAACATAGGAGAAAACTTCATGGCATTTGTCTTGGAGGTGATTTCATGAATACCACACCAACAGCACAGGAAACAATAGCAAAAATAAACAAGTGGCATTACATCAAACTGAAAAGTTTGTGCACAGCAAAGGAAACAACAGAGTAAAAAGGCAACCTATGTAATGGGAGAAAACATTAGCAAACCATGTGTCTGATAAGGGGTTAATATCCAAAATATACAGGGAATTCCAACTCTATAGTAAAAAAAAAAAAAAAAAAAAAAGCAAAGAAAAAACAAAAACAATAACCCAATTTAAAAAATGGGCAAAGGTCTTGAATAGACATTTCTCCAAAGAAGACATATAAATGGGCAATAGGTATATGAAACGATGCTACATATCATTAATCATCAGGGAAATGAAAATCAAAACCACACTGAGGTTTCACCTCACATCTCTTATGTGGCTATTATTAAAAAATAAAAGATGACAAATGTTGTTGAGAATGTGGAGAAGTTGGATCCCTTGAACACTATTGGCAGGAATGTAAAATTTTGCAGTTGTTATGGAAAACACTATGGAGGTTCCTCAAAATATGAAAAATATAACTCCCATATGATCCAGCATTTCCATGTTGGTTATTTATCCAAAAGAATTGAAATCTGAATCTTAAGAGATATCTTCCCTCCCATGTTCACTGCAGCATTGTTCACAAGAGCCAAGATGTAGAAACAGCCTAAATGCCTATCAATGAATGACTGGATAAAGAAAATGTGGCATACACGTACAAGAGACTATTATTCAGCTGTAGAAAAAAGAAATACTACCATATATGACAACATGGATTAACGTGGAGGATATTATATTAAGTGAAACAAGCTACTCACAAAAGGACAAATGCTCCATGATTTCACTTATATGAGGTATATAAAATAGTCAAACACATTAGAGCAGAGAGTAGAATGATGGTTACCCAGGGTTGGAGAAAGGAATAGGGAGTTGTTATTCAATGGGTAGAAAGTTTCAGTTATGAAAATGATTAAGTTTTAGAGATCTACTGCATTATCATGCCTATACTTAACAATACTGTATTGTACACATAAAATTTCTTATAAGTGTAGATCTCATGTCAAGTTTTCTTACAATAATAAAAAACAAACACAAATAATTAATGCCCTGCTAAAAAGAAACCATTAGTTCCAGATAGTTTCACTGGTGTATTCTCACAAATGTTTAAGGAAAATAGGTAACCAATTCTTTAAAATCTCTTCCAGAGAGTAGAATTGGAGGGAATATTTGGAAACTCATTCTGTGAGGCCAGCATTATCCTAATACCAACATCAGATAAAGATATTATAAGAGTGGAATACTACTGCCTGTATCTCTTATGAACATATGCAAAAATCCTTGACAAAATATTAATAAATCAAATCCAAAAATATATTTAAAAATTATACACCATTACCAAGTAGGATTTATTTCACATGTACAAGGCTTATTCAACATTTGAAAATAAATTAATCTATCACATCATTAGGCTAAAGAAGAAAAATGGCCCAAACTTATCAATAGATCGTTTAAAAAATATCTGACAAATTCCAATACCCATTCATGATAAAAACTCTCAGCCAACAAGAAAGGGAAACTTCCTCAAACTGACACAGAACGCCTACAAAAAAAGCATAGCTAACACTATACTTAATTGTTTTACAATTAACATCAAGAACAGGCAAGTATGTCTCCTCTTACCACTCTTTTTCTACACCATACTGTAAGTGTTAGGCTATGCAGCTTAGATAAGAAAAGAAAAGATAAACAGATTTGAAATAAAACTGTCTGTTCACAGATTATGTGATTGTATATAGATAAATCTTAAAGTATCAACAACAACAACAAGAAACTCCTGAAACTAAGTGATTGTAACAAATTTGCAATATACAAGGTTATTGTACAAAATTCAATTGCTTTCCTATACATCAGTAATAAACAATTGGAATTTGAAAATAAAGACACAACATTGCACCTAAAATGAAATACTCAAGTATAAAAATAATAAGATATGTGCATCTATTTTTAGAAAAATACTAAAGTGATAAAAGAAACAAAATAAGATATAAATAAATCAAGGAATATTCTGTACACATGTACTGGAAAACAGTACCTGTAAGAAGTAAAATCTTTCCATTTTAACGTATGTATTCAAAGGCAATCTCAATTAAAATCTCAGCATGCTGTTTTGTAATTATCTATAAACTGATTATCAAGTTTTTACAAAAAGGCAAAAGACAACAAAAACTAAAGTAGACAAGGACAGTCAGAGGGGTCAATTCGACTTCAAAAGTTACTATAAAGCTACAAAAATAACACAGAATGGTATTAGCAAGAGAATGGACACATAGTTAAATGAAACAGAATGAAGATCTAGAGATATACCAACCCAAGTACAGTCAACTAATATTTGTCAAAGAAGCAAAGGCAATTTAGTGGAAACAGGATATTCTTTTCAAAGATGCTGGAAATATTGTACTATTATATGCAAAAAGAGAAAAAGAATCTAGACATACATCTACAATTTTCACAATACTAACTCAAAATTACTGACCATAGGCCTAAATGCAAAACACTTTTTTTTTAATTTCTAGAAGAAAATACAGGAAAATATCTTTATTATCTTAGGTTTGGCAATGATTTTTTAAACATTCAAAACCAAAAGCATGATCCATGAAAAAAAAGTAAGTTGGACTTTATGAAAAGCTTCTGCTCCACAAAATATTAAGATAATTAAAAGACAAGACTGAAGGAAAATATCTGCAAACAAAAACAAAGACATATCTGATAAAGGACTCATATCCAAAATATACAAATAACTCTTAAAACTCAACCAAAAATCCAGTTTTAAATGAGCAAAAGATCTGAAAAGTCTCATCACCAAAGAAAATATACATATGTAAAATAAGTATATGAAAATATGTTCAACATTATTTGTCATTAGGAAAATGCAAAATAAAAATAAGATACCACTATATATCTATTAGAATGGCTAAATTCCAAATATTGACAATATCAACTGCTGGCAAGAATGCAAAGCAAAAAGAACTCTCATTCATTTGTAAAATGGCACAACAATTTTGGAAGAATGTCTTGCAGTTTTTGAAGCCGATTCTTACTGTACAACCTACTAATCATACTCTTAGGTATTTATTCAACTGATTTGAAATCTATGTCCAAAGAAAGACAGCATGTAAATGCTTATAGCAACTTTTTTCATAATCACCAAGAGCTGGAAGAAACCCAGGTGCTCTTCAATGGGTGAATGGATAAACAAGCTCTATTAATCCATATGACAATATTATTCTGTGATAAAAAATACACATATGAGCAATAAATGTACAAAAATTATATAGAGAAAGCTTAAATTTATATTTCTCAGTGAAATAAGACTGTCAGAAAATGCTGAATAATATATTATTCCAATTATATGACATTCTAGAAAAGGTAAAACTATAAGATAGTGAAAGGATAAGTAGTTGCCAGAGGTACCAGAGGGGGAGAGGGAGAGGATGGAACAGATGAAGCACAGGGGATTTTTAGGGCAATAAAATTATTCTGTATAATACCATAGTGATGGATACACACTATTTTGAATTTTTCAAAATTCATGGAACTTGAAAATACAAAGAGGGGCTTTTAATGAGTGCAGGATGGAATGCACAAAAAAATATCAGTCTCTCTAAGGGATTTCAGGAAAATGCAGACATAAGTAACTTTGGAAATCTATGAGGTATGTAAGTTAAAGGCAAAAGAAACTGTACATAAACACTGTACATTAGTTGGTAAAGTTGTTTTCCAACTGCGACAACAATTTTGATATACCTATACATATCTACCATGTTACATTTTGTTTTATTACATGTCTCATATTTTTTCTTTTTCTCCTTTAATATATTATTTTGCCTTAGTGAATATATCTAGGGCAACAATCATTCCTTTAAGGTTGTTTTTCATTATATGTATTTTACTTAATATCTTAGTGTTTGCTCCAGGGCTCACAATATACAATTTATTTTGCCAAAATCTACTTCTGTTTTATGCTAATTTAATTACAGTGAAACGTATAATTGTCATTCCTTTATAGCTCTGTTCCCTCTTGCCTCCCTTTTCTGTGCTATTATTGTTATACATAATTTATATATGTTACAAATGCAACAATGAATTGTTTTACTACTTTATATAATTTGTCTTTTCCACATAGCTTATGTCTTTTTTGTTCCACCGTCCCGCCATTACTGCCTTTTGTGTTAAATAGATCTTATAAAGTGCCATATTAAGTGTCTTGTTTGTTTTAATATATATTTTGAGTTACTTTTTAAGTGGCTGCACTGAGGATTGATATCTTAATTGACAATATTCTAGTTCATGTTAATAACAACTAAATTTCAATACTATACAAAAACTTTCATTTTATATACTTCTGTTCCATCCTCCTCTACTCTGTTATGTCACAAATTATATTTTTATGCATTGTGATTCCATCAAAAGATTTATTATTATTGCTTCTTACAGTTGCTTTTCAAGTCCCATAGGGTAAATAAAGGAGTTTCAAACAAAGATACATTTATACTGTCCATTTAAAAATATCATTATTGAGGTATAGTTAACATGCCATAAAATTAACCCATGTAATGTGATTAAATTCAACAGTTTTTACTATATTCACAGATGTGTATGCCATTATTAGAGTCAATTTTAGACCATTTTCATCACCTCAAAAAGAAACCCTAGACTTCTGGTTTCCATTTCTGCATACAAGCAGTTTGGAAGTTGCCACTGCATTCTTGTTAGTAAAAAGCTGAACATACTGAAAAATCAGTAACTCTTCTTATATCCATGAGAAAGGGGAGAACTCAGGAGAAATTACTGCTTCCAAGATTGGAGAAATGAGCAAATAAGAATCTTAACTTACCTGAGCACAGATTCACAAGTAGAAACCGCCCAGGAAACCAGTGCTGGGGAAGGAAATCTTGAACTGAAATTGATGAGTTGCTGGAGGCTCAGTGTGGACAACTTTGAGAGCTAAAACTCCAGGGGAACTCAGTCATAGGGGGCCCCACAATATTATGAGATTTGCCCCCAGGAACTTGACCAATTTCTCACAGTAAATACCTGAGAAAAATCCCCTCCTGCCTCTGGCAGCAGGAAGGGAATAGGAACCATTTTGAAATACCTCAGGGTGATCTAGTCTTCTTAACAAACCTGCCTACAGAAGAAACTAGTTAACTGAAACATAATCACCTGGGTATTATCAGAGCCTAACTGAAGCAAAGAAGGGAAATAATTAACTGAAGCTGGCTCTAGCCTTCTATGTGGGACAAGGGAAATACCCATCTCCAACCCACTCTATCGGTCCTGTCCCACATAATGGGAGAGAAAAAAAAAAACCTGAGAAACTTTTGTGAAATTTAAAGTCCAGAGACATACCCTCACCAAAAGACTGAGACCTAATCATAGAACTATAGAGCATTTCCCCTCCCTCAACACCTCACCACCAAATTACTAAAAGACCATTGAGGCAATGTCTTTTACTTGTACACCATGCAGCTATCAAGAGGTTGAAATCCTAAAAAAAAGAAAAAAGAAAAAAAACAAGCACGGCATTGCTATGAGGCCACACCTGTCTCTAATTTAAAACCATTAAACACCAAGATAGTTTAGCATTATATACTGATGGGCAAAGAAGTATAACAAATGTCCTCTGATTTGAAGGGGTTTATGGACTACCTAAGGGAAATGAGATTTAGTAAACAAAAAAGAAAAGAAAGAATATATAATAGTTGATAATAATAATATGAGATATTATAAATCAGTAGAAGATTAATTATCTAATACATGACACAGACGTTAAGATGTGTAGGAGCTCAAAGGAGGAAATGGTCATAGAAGATGGGAAGAGAAAAGCTTCATAGAGGAGGGAGAATTTGTACTATGTAGAGTATCAGGGTATCTAGTGTAAAGTACAGCTATGGGCCTTGTATCCAATTTTGAATACTTCTGTTCGTAAATCCATCTTTTTTTAATTTTTGAATTTCTGTGCCTGATAAAGGAAGTATATATTTTACTCTATAAAGTAAACTTCTCAATGCAATGAAACATTTCTTCCCCAATTATCCTCTCTAATGTTAACACTGAAAAAATACACCTATTTTATGTGTAATCCCTCTTAACTTATAATTTAAAAATACAATTGTGGAAACATAAATACATAACTTAAAAGTATGGCAAAGAGCTTGTAACAAATTTTGCCCAGTGCATATTTAGACCTAAGGCAAGCTCTTTCATATTCACCACAATTATCTATATGTGTATATGTGTCAATATTTTTTTTTAAATAGTATTTTTCATCTGCTGTGTTATGATACAAGCAAGTCATGATCAACTCTGCGATGTTATAAACTATTTATTATTAATGATAATTTTAACACTAAAATTCAATATAGTGTTTTTGCTAATAATTGCCTTGTTATCTGCAGTCAAAATCACTACATACTTTCTTGAATGTAAAATATTAAAGTCATAACTGTCAGGGAGAGAATTATGCACAACACAGTATGTACTCATTAGAGTATCATGAGATGTGATATGAGTGTGTATCATGAGTATGTGGTCATGAGACTGCTCTGAGTAATATACACTGTATTGGGAGACATATGTAACCTACTCCTTTAAAGAATTGTCAGGGAAGGGAGAGTTGAATTAAAACTCTTTTAAGACTAAATGTTGAGCACATTCTTTCTAAAATGTGTTTTTAAATTGTATTGAACCATTTCTTTAAAATGTAGTGGATTTTTAAAATACCAACTTTTTAGAAAAATTCTATGTTGAAGTGGCAATTGCTTATGTAAAATAGTTTTCAAAATATCTAAATATGCCAGTGATACCATGTCCAGAAGTATACTTCTGAAGTAAATAGTATTCTTATACCAAAGAGTATATGAGTATATGAGTTTTATTTATACCAAGAGTTTTTAGGGTAAAGGACAATTATTTCTATTAACCAAGTAATCTGATAAATTCTCCCACAACGTTTCATCATTGTATTCGTTTAATGTATCCACTAAAGGAATATATTATATATGCTTATATTAAACTTCAGCAAAAATTTAAGAAAGTGACTGTTTTGTCTTTCTTAAAAATGATAATTTTGATGTCCTGAGTGACTGACATATTTAATTAATATCTTGCACAGCTTTTATCTAGGAAGATTAAAATACAACTTTCAACTGAAAGATTACATGATAGAATTCCTTAAAAAGAATAAAACTGGAATAAAATATCAGATGAACAGGATAAATTCTCAGACTTCAGATGAGAGCTTTTAATGTTTTTGTTTGTTTAAGTGTTGTTGAGGAGATTGAAGCCAGTTTCAGTCATTACGTATATCTTCTTTTATTGGTCTCCAAGAGATTGTTACACAGGACTCAGTTTACCACACATTTTGCTTCCTACAAAAGAGTCCTAAGTTAGAGCGCTCCTCTGGCCCATTTCTTCAGATAATGTATTTTCAAACACCTAAACTAATCCCTGTCCTCCAAAGGAATAATGCTTTTAGAAAACGCCTGATAAACAGAGGCATCCATCGGTAGCTACGTAAATGACAAGTAGATAGCTTGACAAGAAACAGCAGCATTATCTAAAAGCTGACCCATTCAGTATGGCTTTCCCCACCAGTAATAATTAGATGTTACTTCTCAGTGATGTGTAGCATTGCTCAGTTCCCAGGTGTATTTCTCCCCGGAAACATACCCAGACGGGTATCTCCAATATGTCTAAAAAGCATTGTACTCATTTATACTGGTGTAAAAGAAGTAAACATGTCCCTAAGCAAGGGAAGATAGGCAATATCTCAAATCCATGAAAGAAAAGTATAGTGCTTTCCTTCCACATATTTTATTCAATAGCAAATTTCCTATTAACATCTACTCACCAAGTGTTTAGATCTGGAAATATTCCCAAAATATGTTTTGGAAGGTTTATCTCTTTCTTCCCTTTTGTAACTGTAATCTCTTTAGCCATCCACTTCCTCTGAGTGACATTACTACACAGACACACAAACACACGCACACACACACACACTCGTGCATGCACATATGCACACTGGTCAATTTCATACCCTGCAAACTGCAAAACCAAGATTATGGCAGTTATTCAAGTGTTGAAAAGAGAAGATAACGATATAGAAGCATAACAGCTAAAATACTCCACTAAAAATAATGTATCTTCAACCCAGCAATTATATTGCTGGGCATTTTTCCCAGAGAAATGAAGATCTATGTTCAAGCAAGAATCTGTACACAAATGTTAACAGAAGCTATATTTGTAATAGTAAAAAACTGGAAACATCCCTGATTTTATTTCTCTCAATTTTAAATGAGATAATATCTGCAATGTCCTTAGCATCATCAACATTGTACTAGTCTTAACTGAAGTGTTTGTGTAGATTCAGAGCTGGCAATCAACACATTTAATTAGTTGTTTATGTCTACATATAAACTTGCTAATTCATTCCATGTCTTGGTTAGAACTTTATGCATTTCCCACGTGTTCCATGCTGTCTCTGCTATGTCAAGTGTCCTTATTTGCCTCATGACCATGGTAAACTTCCACTAATCTTCTAACACCCAGCTCAAACATTTCCTTCTTTAAGAACGTTTCCTTTCACATCATTCGTACTATCTATACCAACATAGTTGTGTGTTCTCTTGATTTTACCATTACTATTTCTTATGTATCTTGCTAGTGAAACACAAATTAATGTCTATTGGACATGTCTATTTATGTGTAAGTTATGTGTTTAGTAACTATATAATTTATTGTCCAAACTGGAACACTTCTGAAAGTAAAATGTGATGCTGTTAGTAATAATGCCAGGCTAACTCATATAAATCCAAACAATAACTTAGAACCCAGGACCAAATTCAACATTAAATAATACTCAAGTTGAATGTGGGGATCATATGTTATACTAATTATGTATGAGGACTCAAGCAATTTGCTTTTCATGTAATCAATGTGTATTAATGTCCATGGCACCTGAATACAAAAATGAATCCATAAATGACTCAATGTATACATACTCTGGCCAATGATTTCTGGTGACTCCTTTGATAAGGAGTCACCAGTTGATACCAGTTGATAAGCTTCTGTCTCTCAGTGATTTGTTTGACCCTTCTGGAGGTAGAACTTTCCACACCACATTTTTGTTCTGCCGTCTTGTTCCCTTTCAGGCTCTGCCAATAATGGACACTTGAGAGAGACTGAGAAGCTGGAAGAAGGAGGTAGGTCTTGTTTTCTGTTTGCCTCCTGTTCTTTTAGCAACCTTGTTTCTTCACCAGAGCAGCAGCAGTTACATACAATGGCAGCTACTGAATCTAGTTTGCAGCTTTTTACAAAAGTCACAAGCACAGCATCATTGTTCCTCCTCAGAGACACCAGCACTTTGGGCGGTCACCTCATCTTCAAAGGTCTGGTTCCCTTCAAGCTCAGAAATACCTGTAGCAGCTGGCCAAGACCCACTCCTCAGAGCTCAGAGTTTCAGTTGTGCAGGCCCCTTTCTCCAAGCTCTTAAATTTTAATGACACAATCCACTTCCTTTGTCCCACCAGCCCTAAGAGTGGCAGGTGTTTCATGCAAAAGTTACCTCCATGATACCTTAGGGTTTTCTCTGTGCCTTTCCAATTACGAATTTGACACCGTCAAATGTAATTAAGAATTATTTACATTGTTATCTTCTTAAATAACCAAATTGTACAAGCACCTTCTGAAGGGTAACATTTGTACATATTCCACATGATATGTGTTTTTCTCCTTGTGGTCTCATGTTCTTTTACAGTTCATTACTAACTAGCTATGAGTCACCAAATTCATAAAATCAATAACCAGGCCTATGAAGGAAATATGAAATTATTATTGCTATGATCCCATCTTGCCTTTTGTAGCTCCATATCTGAAGACTCCATCAGAGAATATTAATACCATGACCTCTAATTTTTCCTGACTGCAAAATCTCATCTTTGTTTTGGTAGCTTCTTTATAAACCATTCCTTGATCATTTATGCCCTTTTTGAGGTCTTAATAAGCAAATACAAAATCCCAAGAAAGGAGCTCCCAATGGAAAAACTTTAGCTTCATCTCCAATATCCATTTTTCTTTTTAAGTGTAATTTATTTATTTTATTTATTTACTTATTTATTTTGTCCATGCCACATGACATGCGGGATCTTAGTTCCCTGACCAGGGATCAAACCCATGCCCCTGCATTGGAAGGGCAGAGTCTTAACCACTGGACCACCAGGAAAGTCCCTCCAATATCCATCTTTCTAATATCCAATATTTATTTTCTTTCTATTTTTACTCACCATGTACAATATAACAATTACAATAGTGATTTAATATAAAAATACACAGAACTGTAAGATATTAACTGTTCCCATAGTTAAATAATTATTGTACACCTTCCTATTTTAATTAGTGTAGTGCTTTACTTCTTTAAGCTCTTTTACTTCACACATAATTATCTATGTTCATATGCCTTTACAATGACCATTTATATAGCTAGAAATATTTTATTAATTTGGTAGGTGAATATTTATGTAGCCATACTCCAGCTTCTGGACATTCAGTTTGGTTGCAGATTGTCTACTCTACACCAGGCCACAATGAATATGTTTGCATACATATTTATATCTATTTTTTGTTTGGAATATATCCTTAGTGAAAATACCTAGATTTAGAAATATTGTGTCTGAGAGAATTGAAAACATGTTCCTGTAATGAACTCAGACAGAATCTGCTCTCCTGATGATTTACCTCTTGGCTCATCCAAGACAGGGGAAATCACTTCAGTCTTTCTTATGTAGCCAAAAGATTTTGGACAAAACTGGTGCTTAGAAATACGGGACTATATTCATGGGAAGCTTGTTTGTTCATAGCGGGTTTTTCAGGTATTTGGTACGTGGAAAAGGAAGGGGACCAGTCATGTTGACATTCAGTAGTCTAGTAAGTTGTTACTAGTAAGTTCTTTTTGTCAGTCAGTCTCCAGGTGAGATGAGGTTGATAAGTAGAGAGAAAGATGAAGATTCTTAAAAATACCTTCAGACTACAATTGACTTAGACTTGATAGTCCATTGGGAGAGTCCAGTGGACTCTATTAGCAGAGTAGTGCTTCAGGGACTCCTCTCCTGAGCACATTGTGAGTTTGCTCTTCCTCACTTCCTTTGAAGTTATGTGACTAACCATCTTGCTCTCACCAGTGAAATATGAGCAGAAATGATAGCTTCAGTATCTTAGGTCAGAACAGAGAAGGATGAGGATGTGCGTGGCACATGAAGAGAAATTAGGAGGAAAAATAAGAAAGTGTAGGGAACAGTAATGCAAAAGAAAGCAGTGGTTAACAGTATTAAGTCCTAATGGAAGAGCAAAGAAAGGTCAGAAACAATACCTACACTCTTGGAAAATTAATATGATAGAGGCTGTTGGTAATCTGTGGGAGAGAATTTTCAGTGGTGTGATGTGAGTGAGAACTAGATTAGAGAGGTTAAAGAGTAAGTAGAAGTTGAGAATGTGTACGTAAAGTATTGGGACTGCTTGTTCCAGAAGTTTGTTTATAAAGAAAATGGAAGAAATAAAGTGATAATTACAAGGAGTAGTAAGATCAATAGAGAGTTTAGGGTTTTTTTTTAAATTTTTTGTATGCAAGATATGATGATTTCTGTATGTTTAAATGTTGATGAGACAACAACATATAGGTGCAACTTTTCCTTCAGGACATGATATATAAGAAATTCATACAAGCAATAGATAGGAAAAGTTGAAGCAGAAGCTTCAATCAAACCTGGATAGAGATTCAGGGAGCTGAATAAATGGTTTTGTTTTATGAATGCATTTTGAATTGGATATATAGAGTTTTAAATCATGAATATATAGATAGTAGTAGCAATAATGGGAGTGAATAATGTTGCCAAATATTGTGCAGAGTAAAAAAGGGAAAGGAAGGGAAGGGAAGAGAAAGAAATCAGTAGAGAAATCGGGGGCCTCCAGAAATATCTTAGGGTTGGTTAAGTAATAGAATGCTTTTGTTTATGAATAGAAATATTCTTGTAACTTTCCAGTTGTCATTACCTATATTCTATATAGGTATATCTATACTTATATCTATATCAATATATGTATTTTTTTCTATCTGTCTAAATATCTGTATTCTGGAACTTATAAATATAGGAAAATAGGAAAGCTTCTTTGTCTATACACAGATGCATTTGATAAACAAGATCTAAAATACATTTACAAAATTATGAAAGTATATTTTTTGCTGTGTGCCATTTTTAAAATTTGATTTTGTGTTTTTCTTAAATATGGATTTGCAGTATCCAAAATGCATAAAAATACTAAACAGATTAACTTAAGATTGATAAACAGAGCATTGTTTGAAAACTATGTCTTTAATTTTTATGGAGAGCAGAAAACTAAATGTAGCCAGTAATAATATGATATTGAGGCATCTACTCCCCTAACTGGAGAAATATAGCTCCTGATTTTTTATAGGGATATAATTGCTGCTTAATTGTGATATGTAATCAAAATAAATTTATGTATGTTAATTGTATTTTTACTAACAAATTTAATGAATAACTTTGAACATTTTAAAATTAGAATGTTCAAAGTTACATGAATCTTTTTTCATCATAATTACTTGGAGTGGCCATTACACTTTCCGCAAGATATAAGAAAACAAAATCCATGGGAATGAGGCAAAGGAATCTTCAGATTCAAGAAACACTTCAGAAAATCATTGTGTTAGGCAGATTCCGAAATGCCCCTCAGTGAGTCCACCTCCTTGTAGTTCAATCTTTGTATGGTCATTTCCCTTCAAGTGTGGGATGGATGTAATGATTTGCTGCTAACAAACAGAATGCTCCAATGCGATGGAGTCTCTTTCCGAGATTAGGTTATAAATCCTTGCTCACACATATTTTACCTCCATTGTTCAATCCTACTTGCTCAAATTGATGAAGCCAGCTGCCCTGTTGTAAGGTATGGAGAGGCCCATATTATAAAGAATTGAGGACAGCCTTGACAAATAGCCAGCAGGTAACTGAAGCCTCCAATCCATCAGCCTACAAGGAATTGAATGCTGCCAACAACCACCAAGTGAGTGTGAGTGGGTCTTGGATCCTATTAATATCAAATATTAAGAGTATCCTAGGTCATATCAATGTCAAATATTGTTATGACTACATCTTGGATGACACTTTGATTGCAGGTTTGTGAGAGTTCCTGAGTCTGAGAACCCAGAAAACCACATACAGATTCCTACCCCACAGGTATTATAAAATAATAAATGTGTTGTTGTAAAATTCTTATTTTTGGACAATTTGTTGTCCAAAATAACAATAAATAACTGCTAGAATAATATTGCACACTAAGACCTAGAACCACCATTAGAAAAAATTAAAATGTGACAAAAATCCACGATGAAGAAGGCAAAAGTTTTCTGTTTCATGCTCTTAAAATTTACTAATACATCTTGAATGTTCTAACATTATACACCCACCAAAAAAAAAAAAAAAAAGGCAAGAAAAAATACTCTGAGAATCACTCATATGATATAACAAAGAGGTCAAAGCTTCTGCACAGCAAAGGAAACCATAAACAGGATGAAACGACAACCCTCAGAATGGGAGAAAATATTTGCAAATGAAGAAACTGACAAAGGATTAATCTCCAAAGCTTAAAAGCAGCTCATGCAGCTCAATAACAAAAAAACAAACAAACCAATCGAAAAATGGGCAGAAGACCTAAATAGACATTTCTCCAAAGAAGATATACAGATTGCCAACAAACACATGAAAGAATGCTCAACATCATTAATCATTAGAGAAATGCAAATCAAAACTACAATGAGATATCACCTCACACCAGTCAGAATGGCCATCATCAAAAAATCTAGAAACAATAAATGCTGGAGAGGGTGTGGAGAAAAGGGAACCCTCTTGCACTGTTGGTGGGAATGTAAATTGATACAGCCGCTATGGAGAACAGTATGGAGTTTCCTTAAAAAACTAAAAATAGAACTACCATATGACCCAGCAATCCCACTACTTGGCATATACCCTGAGAAAACCATAATTCAAAAAGAGTCATGTACCACAATGTTCATTGCAGCTCTATTTACAATAGCCAGGACATGGAAGCAACCTCAGTGTCCATCAACAGATGAATGGATAAAGAAGATGTGGCACATATATACAATGGAATATTACTCAGCCATAAAAAGAAACGAAATTGAGTTATTTGTAGTGAGGTGGACCGACCTAGAGTCTGTCATACAGAGTGAAGTAAGTCAGAAAGAGAAAAACAAATAAATACCGTATGCTAACACATATATATGGAATCTAAAAAAAAAAAAAAAAGGTCATGAAGAACCTAGGGGCAGGATGGGAATAAAGACACAGACCTAGTAGAGAATGGACTTGAGGACATGGGGAAGGGGAAGGGGAAGCTGGAACAAAGTGAGAGAGTGGCATGGACATATATACACTACCACATGTAAAACCGATAGCTAGTGGGAAGCAGCCGCATAGCACAGGGAGATCAGCTCGGTGCTTTGTGACCACCTAGACGGGTGGGATAGGGAGTGTGGGAGGGAGGGAGACGCAAGAGGGAAGAGATATGGGGATATCTGTATATGTATAGCTGACTCACTTTGTTATAAAGCAGAAATTAACACACCATTGCAGCAATTATACTCCAATAAAGATGTTAAAAAAATAAAATAAAATGTGAAAAAAAATAAAAATAAAAAAATAAAATGAATATGAGAAAATGAAAAAAAAAAAAGTCAAAGTTGCTGAGAGACTAGACCTTAAGCATTCCCACCACAAAAAAGAACTGATAATTATGTAATGTGATAGAGCTGCCAGCTAACGCTATCATGGTAATTGTACTATAATATATACGTGTACCAAACCAACATATTGTACACCTTAAACTTACACAATGTTATACATCAATTATATCTCAATAAAAATATCTTTTAAAACAAAAAAGAAAAAATATTCCCTTCACATGTACCCGACACTGCCCAAGGGAAGCCTTTTTGGTCTTGGAGCGAGCCCAGAGGGTTCAAGCCCGTGCAGATAAATACAGAAGTCCTAGAGAGGTCTTTTCAGCTAGCCTGTGCAACTAAGAATTGGTAGTATTGACATACCTCCAGCTGCTTGCTACAAGATTCATTCTACTCCATTTTATCGTTTTTTAGAACTTCCACATAAGCTGTGTGCTTATCCATGGAATTTCTTACAAGCCAAGAATGCAGTTTAAATTGAACAGAGACATATTAACAGGAAACCATGCATAGGTGTTAAATACACTTGCCTAGGAAAGACATAGACTAAGAAATGATTAAAGGATTCAATCCTGGCATGAAGGAAATACAAAGTATCTGGCATTCTTCTGTAGAATTGTAATGTGATAAAGTCAAATAAATGACTTTTTCATGATTAAAAAATATATATATATAGTGTCTAAATAAAATAGATTTTCTTCCTTTCACACAACTTTGTAATGATAGCCAAATTGTCCAGAAATGAAACTCAGGTCAGTACAAGCAGTAACAACAGGACTCAGGTACCATCTATCTTGCTCTTCTGCCATCACCAAGAAAGTTGACTTAATCAACATGGTTAAAACTGGCTTATCACCATAACATCTAGATTTTTCACTGTTGGAAGTGGGAAGAGGATATAGAGAGCAAAGAGTTTTCTTTTAAAGACATGACACAAACTGTGTACTTTCTATTCACATCCTCTTAGCTAGAAGTTAGTCACGTGGCAACACAAATCTTCAAAGGAACCTGGGAAAGGTGGTTTCTAGCAGGTAAGCTGTCTGTGCAAAAAAAGCTCAGAAAGCATGCATGTTTTTGGGAGTCATGAGCAATATCTGCTACAGAAATCAATTCTTCATCAAAGACATTGGATATTCATAAAGAAAGAATAACGTAGCAACTTAGAGAAATAAAACACAAAAGCAAAACATGAGATTAAGACAGAAGTTGGCATTTTCAAGAGGTAGGAAATGATATACATGGTTTCAGTGTAATGATACATTATGGTTGGAGGGGTCTGAATGAGCTTATTGAAAAAGGTGAATCCAGGAAGGTAGTTTGGTGTCTTGGCATAAGGTTTGAAAGCCCTACAAAAAATTATTTTTTCCTAAGAAGAGTAAAAACTTTTACTCATTTTGAGCAAAAGAGTAAAATAATTAAGTTTGTGTTAAGAAGTATTTCAGAAAGCAGATATAAGGGTAGGCTGGACACAAATATAGTTTAAGCCATATTATAATTTGCAGTTAAATTTTAAAGCACATTAGAAATAGAGCCAAGGAAGTGAGAAAGAAGAGATGACAGTTTAAAGCATACATTTGAAATAGAATAGACTAAAGTAAGATAGGATGGGATAGGATAGGATAGGACAGAACAGAACAAACATCTTAATATAACATAACATATAACATAACATAACATAACATAACATGCAAATTGATAACAAGTCAAATATAAGGAATGAGCCAGAGTGCAAATCTGACTATGACTCCAAAGTTTCCAAGCTAAAATTCTCCCTGAACAGCAGCTCTTATGAAAGGACGTGGTACAGTAGAAATGACTGAGGTTTTTTTGGAAAGGAGATAATGTTTTCCATTCTGCATATGTATAGAGTCTCAAGTACTTATGGGATGATCTGATAGAAATTTGTGACTGAAATCATAAATTATATTTTGGTTTGCCTATGTTTATCACCTTGGCTTATTTTAGAACACAATGATCTTATTGTGCTGAGTTGATTGATCTAGTAGTCTGTCACCAGGCCAGTATTTCCATAACTTATTACCCGGTTAATGCCTTTCACTAGCTCCTTTTCTCTCCATCAGCATGCGTTGGGCAATGAAGCACAAAAATTGCATATGGTGCCTTAATTTTAATATGCAAATATATACTGCTTTACTGTTGCACTTATGGTCTTTCTTTTCCTGAAAGCTTATTTGATTGAATTTTTGACTCTAATTGAGAAGACTGAAATAAACCAATTTTTACCTTGAATAATGATTTCCCATTACTTGCTCTTCTTGAATAATATGAACTATATACCTAACCAGACAGGAATTAAATTTCTTTTGGAAATTCTGAGCAATATTTTTGTATTACGATTTTAGGATTTATTTCCTTTAAGTAATAACTTTAAATGTTGGTAAAGATAAAAAAGAAAACCAAAAGAAAAGTATTTACTGTAATAATAATGAGCTTTCTACAAAATTACTTCAGTTTGAGACTTCTTCAGTTATTATATCAGTGAACTAATATACTGCCCTGTGAGACAAGGTCTTTAAACCAATTATATAAGGTTAATTGTATAAATTAACATACCTAATATGATAGCAACAGCACTAACTGGTTGAATAATGAGTGCTTTCTCACTGAATGCATTAAATTCATCTCTGTTCCTCTAGTAATAAAAGCAATAACCTTTTAAACATTAAATGGAATAACCATGTCTATAATTATTTGCTTTTTTAGAGAATGAGAGAAATATATATGAATCATACTATTTGCTATTTATTTCTAATTTTGCATGCTATAGTGATGTTCTCTCAAATCACAATACTTGAATGTATTTCAGAAATAAAACCACTATCCAATGATTAAATAGAGATGCAGAAAGTAAGCCTAAAGGGTAGCAAGCTATATCTAGAATTTTCTTTATATATTGTGTTTTTAACAGTAGCTTGCCAGATTTTGGCAAACCTAAGACAACCATACTGAAATCTGTCAAATGCCATAAGAGGACATGTAATATATTTCTCAGTTGATCTCCAAAATTGTTTTTATTCTATACACCTTGTGGTCCAGCCACAGCTACTTCCTATTGCTTGAAAGTGTCATTCTCTCATGACTATAAATTTGCTGATTTTCTTCACTTGTTCTAGTATAGCCATATCTGTCCTTTCTCTATTTTGAATTCTTACCCCCTCTTCCTTTCCCATGCCATCTTTCTACTACTCTTCTTCCTTCTTTCTCTCCTTCTCCTCTTCACTCTTCTCCTCCTCCTTCTTTATCTCACCAAATTTATCTTTTTTGCATACCCAATTCATTTCCTAACAGACCATCTCATCACAAATAATTCTATACCTCTCTCTGCAAATTCAAGGCTATGTTTTTATTTTTCTTATGCCATCAATCACTGTCTCTCTTAGGCTATGATTTCTTACATACACACGTGCCTTTTATCCAAGATAAAGTAGGTTTAAAAGAGATTTACTATGTTTCATTCACATTTTTTCTTTAGTACCAAGCCCCAAATTTTTCACATGCTTAGTCCTTAATAAATACTTGCTGAAATACACCCACTGAATATACATAATAGTTCCTGGCAAGATAGACTCACTAAATTAAAAATTCATGCTTTTTTAACATAATAAATAAAATTGAATCTTTAAATTGATAAAGAAAAGAAACTAAACAGGAATACGGAAGTGCCAGCTAAAATTATGTTTCTACAGTGGATTCTAGTTAACATTAACAGCTTGTGGAACTGAGGTGAATCAATTTTTTTCTGAAAAAGTGAGTCCCTAAGAGCCCCAAGAAAGAAAAAGAAAATGTTTCCATTTGGATCAAAAAGAAACAGTGAAATTATCGGTAGAAATAGGTAGGAATAAAAAGCAGTGGAGGGAAAGTCACAGTGGAAGATTACAAGTGAGAGGTAGAATAATTATATTGATAAAGGAAACCATAAAGGCTATAGGTAAAAAAGGTAAGATGAAATGATACCACAAGCAATAGAGAGAATGTAAGTTAAAAATCACAAAATGAATGTTACATTGCTTTAGTGTAATTTAAATGAAAATGAAGTAAGGCAAAATTACAAAGATACAATACTCTGGTTTTGTTCTTTTATTCTAAGTCTATAGTAAAGACTGCCTAATATAAGAGAAAGATAAGAGCATAAACGAGAAGAAATATCATTCAATATGACCATTTCCACACCTTAAGAGGAAACTAGGTCTTTTCTGAACCTGCCATCTCCAATGTTTTTCTCTTAAATGGCAGCATTTATTATCCAATATTTTATATACTTGAGAGTTAACAGAGGTGCCCTTGCTCCCCATTGTTTTTATACTTCATTATTTTCCACTCTTTTGTTGAAAATAATTTCTATTCCTTTGATGCCCCTGCCCATTCCTTTGATGCCCATCTGGCTATACCAGAATTCCCTCTCCTAGCAATTATTTGTCAATGTCTTGATTACTCTCATTCATCAAAACCTTCACATCTGACTTTTCCTTTTGCAACCCAACTTTTCACCTATCAACTCAAGCTACGTTTTTATCTTGGATGCATTCAGTGTCCACATGGGTGATTATCACTTATTCCGCCTATTGGATTATTAATCTCCTTATTCCAAAGGACCTTTTCCAGGGAGAAGACATGCCTCAATCTTTTAGTAAAGATTACTAAAATCTTAAATGACGACTTCCCTTTACATGTCTTCAGTTAAATGGATCACAAGATCATACCTAACAGCAATGAAATCACAGAAGATGAGGATTTTTAACTGATAACATCATCATACTGAAAAAATTGACATTCTTTTTGTGTAGAGAGTGCATACGGGATAAGCAATCAGCAGAATCTGCGAGACCATCTACTTTCACATCTCAGAGTTTGTACTACTGATATTTTTTCTCTCTTAGATATACCTCAGCTATCTAATTGAGTCTTCCCTTTGTCTTTTAAGTATTTTCACATCTGTCTCATTTATATAAAATAAATCCCACACTCAAGCTGCATTTCTTCTGAAGCTACATTTCTTGCCTCCATTTGCACTCAAACATTCCTGAAAGGGTGGTTGAATCACAGTGTCTATTTCTTTGGCTCTCATTTATTCACAAGCCTAATTCAATCAGGTTTTACATCTACTTTTGCAGTAGCTCTCATTGAATTTATCAGTGTTATCCATGTGCTACAAAGCTACACAACATTTCATTAATTCTGTTTCTTGACCACCTTTACCTCTTGACAATATTGACCACTATCTTCTTAAAATAATCTCTTCTTTTGGCTTCCTTAGCAAAAAAATCCTCTGAGTTTTCAACCCACATCTCTAGCATCGGTGTCTCTTTTTATTCTTTTTTACATAATCCTTACATCTTTGTTTTTCTTCAAAGTCACACTTTATTATATTTCTAGCTATATTATCTTCTTAGGCCGTCTAATACTTTCACATGTTCACAAACATTTACTTAACTACTTATTCTGTGCCTAACACTCATTCAGGTGCCAGAGACTGAAATATGCGTACAAAAATTTGTGATCTCATGAAGTTACATTTTAGCTTGGGAAATGGCTAATACACAAAAAAATTAAACAAAATATATAGTATATTACAAAGTGACAAGCATCAAGGAGTAAAAAGAAACCAGGGATATGGAATAGGCATTGTCAAGATGGAAGAACTGAACTTCTGGAGAAAGTAAAGAAAATGTCTCACAGAAAAGGTGATATTTGAGAAACTTGAAGGAGGTAAGACAATAGAGATACGTGAACGTCTAGGAGGAGATAACTGAAGGGAGGAAACTGAAGGAGATATTAAAGGAACTATATAAAGAGCTTCAATTGAATTCTATTGAGAGGTATTAATTTATTGAATAAATAAATGAATCATAAGTAATCTTCATGGGAAGAGACATATATCAAAATATTTTATAATCAGTGAAATATATTTTATTTAGATTATTTTCATTCTTTCATTTTTAATAACTATTCTCCTTTTATACTGTAAATTAAATCTAAAATATAATTAAAACATTAATATAATAAAAATATAAAAGTATAAATATGAATATGAAATAAATTTATAAAATGTATTAAATGTAATTAATGATACAGTTTAGTAGCACTCTTCTAGATTCTGGGATTAAAAGGAGAAAGCTACATAGGAAGACCATAGTAGTTTACACAGTGGGTTTTAAATACTTACTCAAGTCATACACATATACTATAAAAATTTGGAAAGATAATTTTGAATTCTTATTATGGTTCACTCATTCTGTTCTCTCCATCCTCTTTCTTTACTGTTTTGTAAGTATGTTTTGGTGACCATGAGAATAGCCCTAGATTTTCAACCAAAGAATTTAAGAAGATATTTCTGTAAGAATGAGGTTATTGGTCTCTTAGATATTCCGCTCTTAAATAATTTTAATCGTAACTCTCTATGCTGCTGCTGATTTCAGCCAATGCTGAGGTTACAGCATTTTGGCCTAGACATATCTTGTTCCCTGAAGTTCAATCAACAGCTTATTTTGTCACCCCTTGTCACTTAGTAAATTTCAGGGAATCGGTTGTAGTATGGTTAGTTAGTCGATGGCCTCAGTTATTTTTGTTGGAATCTTCTGTTTCTATAAAGGTTATAAAATTTAACAAAGCAATGAGCCCTATCAACTGGAAATCAGTCTGGCTTTTCCCTTCTATTGGCACATCCTCCATGTCTGATCATTGCTCCAAAGGATTGAGTAGCAGTAAGAGAACAGGGAATCCACTGAGACCAAGGCTAAGATTTTCTCTCCATCGGATATATAATTTCATTATTTTAGTTTAAAGTAAAACATATCCATTATTTAAATGCAAGGTTTTTGTGATTTTGCCTATAGTTCTCAGGAAAAAAAAAAACAGAAAAGATTGTGAAATGGACTAAAGTGTAAAACCACAGTAGGCTGGTAGGAGGTAGGGGAAACCGTCTATACATTAAATAAAGAATACCTATGGTGTCAAGAAGAATACTGAGATAGGTATATAATATATGTAGTAATGCAACCCTCTCACACTTACTTTCCAGACTGATAAAGCCACCAAAGCTGCACAGCAGTTCACCTCCAGTTTCTTGCCCTTTGCATTCACACACATTTTAACCACAGTCTTACAATAGGATCAGGAACTAATTCTCACCTACATTAAGGGATTTTAAAATCTTTTAAACCCCTATGTTTCAACATTCAGGTGGGCTTATTTCTGTTTCTGTTAGTTTTTACATTCTGAATGCCTGCATACTTTCTGAATTTATTCCTGAATGCCATGCATACTTTCATAGAATATTCCCTCTTATTTGTCATAATCACTTTGGATATATTGTTTCTACTACGGTTTTGTTGCTTCTACTCACTGCTTCTAGTAACACATGGTCTCAGTTCTTTCAATTCTTCTTCACATGGCATAATTTCAATTCTCCTTTCCATAATTGTTATGCCCCTCTTCTACTCTGCCTTTGATTAATTAGCTTGCATGATAGAGGCTACTATTTAGCAATAACCAAAGTGCCAGAAATACCTTGAAACAAGGTACACGGCATATCGTAGACTGTAAGAAATACTGCTTAATTGAAAATTATCACTATCTTGCTAACAACTAAGTTACAGAAATAATATGTTTGGAATCTGAAATTCAAAGCAAATCTTTCTGGTTCCAAAGTCAATTATGTTTCCACTCTATTGACAGCTTTATGCTTTTTATCCTCTATTTTTCCTTCTTACTCTATTAGTTTCCTGCAGCTGACATAACAAATTACCATAAATTTGGGAGCTTAAAATTACAGAAACGTATTCCCTCACAGTTTTAGAGGTCAGAAATCTGAAATCAGCATCACTGGGCTAAAATTAAAGGGTTGACAGAGCCACACTTCCTCCAGAAGCTCTATGGGAGAATCCATTTTTAACCTCTTCCAGATCTGGTGGCGGCCAGCATTCTTTGGCTTGTCATTGTAGAACTCTAATTGCTGCTTTTGTAATCACATCCCTTTATCCTCTTCTGTCTGTGTCAAATCTCCCTTTGCCTCCCTCTTATAATAATACAGGTAATAACATTTAGGTCCCATTTTATCATCCAGGATATTCTCCCTGCTTCAAGACCTTTAACTTAATCACTTATGTAAAATTGTTTTTTGTGGGGGGGTTGTTTGTTTTTTTGTTTTTTTGTTTGTTTGTCATACAGGGTAACATCCACAGGTTCCAGTATTTAGGAGGTGGATATCTTCTGGTGGGACGTCATTACTTAGCTTACCACACTCTCTATCCTTCTCTACTCTGCTCTTTTTTCAGGTTCTGATAACCATGTCTTCCCTTCATTCCTTCTGCTCTACAGAGAGCTACAGCTCCTTCTTTTTAACCCTGTGGTTTAGCTACATTCCTCACACTTTCACTCACCTATACTTTTGTAAATAAAAGTTTATTAAACTCTTCTTCAATTATCTTAATTATATTAATTTGTGTGTGTCTATATGATGCTTGGATCTTTAAAATATCTAAGACATAAAATATAATTTGGGACATCAGCAAGATGGCAAATAGGAAGTCCTGAAATCTCCTTCCCCTAATGGACACACCTATTTAGTGACAATGCAGAGAACAGTTCCCCTTGGGAGAAATTCAGAAACTAACTGAGAGGCTCCTGAATGCTGGGTGAGCACAGAACCAGCCACATCAAAGCTGGTAGGAATATTTCATCATGAGTCCTACCAGAGTACAGCACCATGCTATTGAAAGGAAACTCCCAGTTCCCAAATTCTTCCCGGGGAGTGAAGGAAAGGACTAGACCATAGGTTCAACATTATGATTATGCTGGGGGCTTCCTGAGCCACTGACTTCTGTCTCACCTGTTTTGAAGCTCTGATGAGACTTGGGATTCTCTAAATATTGGGGACTATTGAGAACAAAAACTGTTGTTTGAACTGGCAAACTAACACATGCCATACTACACACCCCAGCTCAGCACAAAGCAAACAGGCAAAAAGAAACCCAGCCCCCAGCTTCTCCCATGGAGGAAAAAAAAAAGCACAGGCAACAAAAGCAACAGTATGGAGATTCCTTTAAAAACTAAAAATAGAATTACTATACAACCCAGAAATCCCACTACTGGGCATATACCCTGAGAAAAGCATAATTCAAAAAGAGTCATGTACCACAATGTCCATTGCAGCACTATTTACAATAGCCAGGACATGGAAACAACCTAAGTGTCCATCGATAGATGAATGGATAAAGAAGATGTGGCACATATATACAATGGAATATTACTCAGCCATAAAAAGAAATGATATTGAGTTATTTGTAGTGAGGTGGATGGACCTACAGTCTGACATACAGAGTGAAGTAAGTCAGAAAGAGAAAAACAAATACTGTATGCTAACACATATATATGGAATCTAAAAAAAAATAGGTTCTGAAGAACCTAGGGGCAGGACAGGAATAAAGACGAAGACATAGAGAATGTACTTGAGGACACAGGGAGGAGGAAGGGTAAGCTGGGACGAAGTGAGAGAGTGGCATGGACTTATATATACTACCAAATGTAAAATAGATAGCTAGTGGGAAGCAACCACATAGCACAGGGAGATGAGCTTGGTGCTTTGTGACCACCTGGAGAGGTGGGATAGGGAGGGTGGGAGGGAGACGCAAGACGGAGGGGATATGGGGATATATGTATATGTATAGCTGATTCACTTTGTTATACAGCAGCAACTAACACAACAATGTAAAGGAATTATACTCCAATAAAGATGTTAAAAAAATAAAATAATAAAATATAATTTTTTAGTAAATAAATAAATGAATGCATTGCTATGCACCTTGCTTTTCTCCCTCAATAATGTTCCCAAAAGAGGGATTGCTGAGTCAAAGGATAAAATGCATTTTTAATTTTATAGATAGCATGATATTGTCCTCCCAGAATCTTCTTGATGTTGTTATTTTTCTCTCTATAAGAAAGTTTTCAGCTGTTTCAGAGGCTTATGAGCTTCTCTCATTAAGATTTAAATGACAAATAAAATCTGATATACTTTCCCAGATATTTTTATCTGAACAGAGAATAAAGTCTGAAATCAAAAGAACAAATCTCTAAATTACGGTATCAATAAGCTGAAAGAATTTAGAGAGGGACATATTCAATATTCTAGAATTTGTACCAAGAAAACAGAAAAAGTTGTTCTTACTCAAGGTCTTAGGATGTAACTATTATGTAAACATTTATTTTAAATGTCACTTCTTTGAAAGTCTGACCTTGGCTGATTAGGTATTTGACACATTTGTTAGACCAACTTCCTGCCTGAATAATTGAATCAAGTAGAGTTCTGTTTACCCACTTAGAAATGTAACTGTTTATTTAAGTTCCTATACAAACTGACCACTTCTGTTTTCTACTATAAACCATGAAATATGTAAATTAGTTAAATAAAATCTCCTAAAGTTAAATACGTACAAAAATAAAAATTAATTAATTAATTAATTAATTAAAGGATCATATACCATGACCTAGTGGGATTTATCCCTGGGAGGTGAGGATGATTTCAACATACAAAAATCAATTAAAGTGATAAACCATGTTAACAGAAAGAAGAAACTTGTTACGGAAGGATTTTACCCCAACATAATAAAGGACATGAATATTAAAAGCCCACAGCTAATAACATACTGAATGGTGCAAAACGAAAAGCTTTTCAGGAGAAGCTCAAGAACAAGGCAAAGATGTCCACTCTCAGCACTTTTATTCAACTAGAATTCCTAATCAAAGAAATCAGGCAAGAAAAAGTAATAAAAGGCATTCAGGTTGGACAGGAAAAAGTGAAGTTGTCTCTGTTTGCAATGGCATGATATAGAAAACCCTAAAGACACTAGAAAAAATTCTCAGAACTAATAAATTCATTAAAGTTGCATTATGTAAAAATAATACAAAAATTAGTATCATTTCTAGAAATTAACAGAGAGCTTTCTGAAAAAGAAATTAAGAAAACTATGTAATTTACAATAACATCAAAAAATAATATACAAAGAAATAAACTTAATTAAGGTGAAAGATTTGTACATTGAACACTACAAAACATTGATTAATAAAATTAGAGTCAAATAAATGGAAAGCCACTCTGCGTTCATAAATTGGAAGATTTAATATTGCTAAAATGTCCATACTACCCAAATCAATCATGGATTCAATGCAATTTTTATCAAAATCCCAACGACATTCTTTTTTATAGAAATAGAAAAAAAGATCCTAAAACTCACATGGAACAAAAAGATCCCAAGTAGTCAAAATAATCTTGAGAGAGAAGAACAAAGCTACAGGCATCACACTTCCTGGTTTCAGGATATATTACTGTGCCACATTATAAAACAGTATGTACTAGAATAAAGATAGACATTTAGATCAATGGACCAGAATAGAGGGTCCAAAAAATCTCATGCATATATGGTCAACTGATCTTTGACAAGGATACATAGAATGCACAATAAGGAAAGAACACATGGTTTAGGGAAAACTGGATATCTACATGAAATAGGATGAAATCGGACCATTATTTTACACTATACCGACAAATCAACTCAAAATGGATTAGAGACTTGAACATAATACCTGATATTATAACATTCCTAGGACAAAACATAGGAGAAAATCTTCATGACATTTGTCTTGGCAATGATTTCATGGATATCACACCAAAAGCACAGGCAACAAAAGCAAAAATAAACAAGTGGCATTACATCAAACTAAAAAGCTTCTGCACAGCAAAGGAAACAACAGAGTAAAAAGGTAACCTATGTAGTGAGAGAAAATATTTACATATCACGTGCCTGATAAGAGGTTAATATCCAAAATATATAGGGAACTCCTTTAACTTTATAGCAATAATAATAATAATAGTAATAACCCAATAAAGATAGGCAAAGGTCCTGAATAGAATTTCTCCAAAGAAGACATACAAATGGCCAAAAAACATATGAAAAGATGCTCAACATCACTAATAATCACAGAAATGAAAATCAAAACCACAATGAAATATTACTTCACCATTGTTACTATGACTATTATTTCTTAAATGATGAGTGTTGGTGAGGATGTGGAAAAATTGGAACCCTTGTACACTATTCACAGGAATGCAAAACTCTGCAGCGTCTATGAAAACCAGTATGAAGTTTCCTCAATTTTTTTTAAACGAACTACTACATGATTCAGCAATCTGACTTCTGTGTTTTTATCCAAAAGAATTGACATCAGAATTGAATATCCTCGAGAGATATTTGCATCTTCATGTTCATTGCAGCATTATTCACAATAGCCAAGATGCAGTGTCCATCAACGAATGAACGGATAGAGAAAATGTGGTATATACATACAATGGAATATTATTCAGCTTTAAAAAAAAAAAAAAGGAAGTCCTACCATATGTGACAACATGGATGGACAATATGTTAAGTGAAATAAGAAGTCACAGAAGGAAAAAATACAACGTAATATCACTTACATGAGATTTATAAAATAGTCAAACACATGGAAGCAGAGCGTGGTATGGTAATTGCCATGGGCTACAGAGGCAAAGGGAGGGATGGTGAGTTGTTACTCAACACATGTAAGGTTTCAGTAACACAAGATTAAGTTCTAGAGATCTTCTGTACAGCATATTGTTTGTAGTTAACAATACAGTCTTATACACCTACAAATTTTTTACAAGGGTAGATTTCATATTAAGTATCTTACCACAATATGTATATAAAATTTGATCAATGTACTCTCCTACTTCAAACACTGGTGGATTTAACACATTTCTAAGTGTGGTGGAAGGATTATTTTGAAATATTCACTTTGGGTTTTAAAAAGGAAAAATTCATGATTATTACTTGCGTGAGTCCATATGGACAAGATATTATAATTCAAATGGATGTCTTAGGATCTACCAGTCTAATGGTTTATGGTGCTCTCCTGGTACACAATGTCAGTCAAGAAAGTGTGTGTCCTGAAAAATACCTGACTTTTGCTAATGTCATGAATGGAAAAGAGAATCATCTAATGATGATGGAATTCTTCTTACCCTCCTTATTTGTCTATTTTTGTTACTTTTAATTACTGGTTTATTTTGTATTGTCTGAAAGTTATCACTACATTAGAACACTTTATTTTCAAAAATGAGATACAAAGGTCTTCCAGGAAGGTGAAGTAGGGGTATAACTGAGGGGGAATAATAATAATTCCCCCTAATAATTCATGTATGATGTATATAAATACAGGCATTGTATAGCTCTACAAATTGACCAAAATGTGTGTCAGCCCAATATTCAGAAAAAAGAAGAATGAGAGCAAGCTAAATCAGAAATTTCTGAGTAAAGAATAATTTAATTAATACTTGATTAGTATAATGTAATTAAAATTGATTGTATTTGTTTCATGTTTTCCTAAAAGTGAATACAAAGATATTTTTCAGGTCTTGTTCAGACCTATACTGAATTTGCTTTTAATCCCCAATACTACTGTTATCCTTTGAGATTGCTCTCTGGTTAAATAATAAGTGAGCTGCTGTCCATTAACCTAAGTAGAATGTATTGGGTTAGCCAAAAAGTTTCTTCAGTTTTAAGTAAAAATAAAAGACACATTTTTCATTTTCATGAAGAACTTTATTGAACAACATATTCACTAACCGAACGGACATTTTGGCCAATCCAAGAATATTGAAGTTTCTATTTGGGGAAAAAGTTTTATCTAAAATGTTGATTTGAGTAGCGGATTATAGATTTTCAATTGAAAATTAATAACCATTACATTCACATTTCTAACGTCAGGGTGAATAAATTGGTGCTATTGACTTTCAAGGTCTGAACAGAAATGATTTTTTGGGATTAAAATGGGGAAGAAACAAGGACCTACTGTATAACACAGGCAACTATATTCAATATCTTGTAATTATGATGGAAAATAACCTGAAAAAGAATACATATATGCTTATATATATATATATAT
Source organism: Balaenoptera borealis (assembly GCF_965194805.1). Lineage (NCBI taxonomy): Eukaryota > Metazoa > Chordata > Mammalia > Artiodactyla > Balaenopteridae > Balaenoptera > Balaenoptera borealis. The sequence continues at coordinate 61,574,670 of NC_138865.1, forward strand.
ATATATATATATATATATATATAACTGAATCACTCTGCTGTACACCTGAAACTAACAAAACATTGTAAATAAACTATACTTCAATTAAAAAAATTTTTTAATGGGAAAGAAAAAATATAGTTACAGATGCCTCAACTTTATTGTAAGGAAACCCTAATAAGACAATTCAACATATACAATATACATTATTATTGGTTTTGGAAGTACCACCTTTACTCCAGCCTGTGGATTGACTTCCTAACTGAATTTCAAAAAGGAAATATAATTGAGAAATGCAGTTAACAAAATTAGCCTTTCTTCAGGGAAATATATTTAACTGTTCCTGAGGCAATTTTATATGTGAATTACTGATCAATGAAACATAAGTTTCTTGGAAACTAGACAATTTTAGAAACAGAGGGCAGAATGGAAATCTGGAGGTTATCCTGTCTATCTCATCTTCCTAGAAGCTCAGCCTTATGCCAAGTAGTGAGGAAGTATTCCTTGAGTGAAGAAACCTGCCCTAATCTTATAAAACTGTTACTGTGCATATGAATGTCTGCACAAATGTCAATGACAAATGTGGGACCATTTATCTCAAATGTATCCTCTTTCACCCCTAATAGTTTAATTATCTTTAAATACATTTCTTAATTTTATAGGTCATTTTTGCCTTTAGCCTGTAAACATGTTTTAAAGAGCTTAAATTCCTCCCTCTAGCTGATTAGCACCAGGACTGGAACAGACCTGCCCAGCAGCCTGTCTGCTCCAGTACTGGGATGCATCAGGCCCAGCCAAGCAAGTAGCCAGGCAAGGACAGAGCCCCACACACCAGCAGGCAAGCTGCTTTAAGATCCCCTGAGCCCACAGCTGCTGTGGGACACAGCCCTGCACACCAGAGGGTCCAGGACCTGACCCCACACACCAGTGCCAAGGACCCTGAGGACCCTGCAGACAGATATCTTAGGTAGTAGCTCTGCCCATCAGTAAGCAGGAACCAGCCCCAGAACCCCCTAGGTCCATGGAGGTTCCTCAAAAAATAAAATATAGAACTACTACATGATCCAGCAATTCCACTCCTGGGTATATATCCCAAGAAAATGAAAACATTAATTTGAAAAGATACATACACTAATTTACAATTGTAAATAGCATTACTATTTACAATTGCCAAGAAATGGAAGCAAGCTAAGTATCCATCAAGAAATGAATGTATAAAGAAGATGTGATATATATATGCAATAGAATATTACTTAGCCATAAAAAAGAATACATTTTGCCATTTACGACAATGTGGATGGACCTGGAGGGTATTATGCTTAGTGAAAGAGAAAGACAAATACTCTATGTTATAACTTATATGCAGAATCAAAAAATAAAACGAGTGAATATAACAAAACAGAAGCAGACTCGTATATAAAGAACAAATAGTTGTTAGCAGTGGGAGAGGTAAGGGAGGAGGACAAGACAGGTGTAGGGGATTAAAAGGTGCAAACTACTATGCATAAAATAAATATGCTACAATAATATATTTATACAGCACAGGGAAGATAGCCAAAATTTTATAACTTTAAATGGAGTAAAAGGGCTTGTTTTTTAATGTAAAGCTAAAATTTATAAGTTACAGGGATAATATTGAGCACAATGTATCTGTCAGTGTTAGCAACTAAGGTATAGATAGCAAATGGTATCCAACTGCCTTCCCAAATGAAAAAGCTGCTGCTCAGCAGTATTGGCCAAATTATTCTCACAACTCTTTCTGTTTCCTATGAGCTCTAATTCAACCTCTAGGATCACAGAAAAATCTCCCTCCCTGGCATGTGATTTCTGCTATTTTACTTGCTCAAGGTCAGTGTTTCTTCATTACCTTTAGCTCTTATCCTCTTTGCAAGCCCCTCGACCTGTATCTCAGGTCAGATTGTTCCACATATATTAATAGTGTACTCTGAGAACCCCAGGTGCTTATTTCTATACAGTCGTATGTTGCTCTGGAAACAACAGGGTTTAATTATTCTTTGAGATCCTTTCTAATGATATTTTTATGATTTTTTGGGTCATATACATATTAAAACTAATTTTACAATAAAAGTAATATGAGTTAAAATACGAAATTTAAATGGATCAGAAGGTTATAAAGTGAATATAGACCCCTCCTGCCATCCTAACTTCTTCCACAGTCCCAGAAATAATCTCTATTAATTGCATCTAACATGTTTTACTAAAAATGTTCTACAAATAGGTGTAAGTATTGTCATACTATCATAAAATATCTTCTTTCACTTAACAGTATATATATAGAGAGAAAAGTTCTTCTTCTGTTAGGACATATTACTTGATCTCATATTTTAACAGATATGTATAATATTACCACACAAATGTGACATTTCATATTGAAGCTGTATTCTACTGGTGAACATTTATGTCCTAATTTGTATAAATTATAAGCCATTTTGCATAGCATTCCTTTATACTTCTGATTGTGTTTTCTACAACCTGTGAGTATACAAAATAAATTCCTACAAATGGAACTGCTTAATCAAAAATAATGTGAATTTACTATATAGCCCATATTGGCAAATAGACTTTAAAAATTGTAACACTTTACAAAAAATATCATTAGTATTATTTTCCTATTAACTTGACAAACTTATTATTAATCACTTTAATGTTTGTTAATTTAGTTGGTAATAAAAATAATCTAGTTATTATTAGTACCCTTAAATATGTGTGAAGCCCAAAATATTTTCATATGTATATCATCTTTTTAAATGTATTTTTCTGTGAACTGTCAGTTAATTTCTTTTTACCCTCTTTTTCCTCTTTTTAATTATTTTTGAGAGATTAAGGAATGTATCTATTTGTTTCCTACGAATTTTACAACTCCATATTTTTACTTGGTATTATCTAGTATTTTTCTAACCTTACATTTCTTGAATTAATTCCAAATGATAATGTAGAATTATTTTTATAATAGTTCTCAAATAATTTACATATGATATCTGCATCACTACTCATAGTAAATTTGGCCTCTATTTTATTTATTTATTTTTATTTGTGTGCTGTGCTACGTGGAACCCTCCACACCAGATGCAGCAAAAACCAGTGTTAAAGCAGAGATGATGTGAATCAGAACAAACTCTGTAAACAGTAAGGAATCCCTTACTGTTGAGACAATGTGTGCCTCATTATGTCTACTCTGTGACTGAGTTTTCAGTGTGATACTACAAGGAGTCCTGAGTCCATAACTGATTTCATTGATTGATTTTCATTATCTCTCTACTTCACAACACTTTCTAGTTTCTCCTCATTTTCGGTCAATTCTTTATCTAGTTTGGTGTGCTTACCTGACAGTAATCCAGACTTCTATCCCAGAGAAGTCTGAGAATTTGTTTTTCTTGATCTTTGTCAGGTAATGGCTCCATCAAATATACACTTAGGAGTATCATGGAGCATGAAAACACTGAGAGATATCCCAGGGTAATCTGAGCTCTAGACATGCTTACAGGTCCTTTTGTATAACACCATACCTGGCTCACAATAATATGAATTTATTATCCATGCCAGCAGTATAACTCATTTCTTTTCTTTCTAATATACCAGCTTACAATGCTTAAAATAACCAGAAAAGAAGTCATTACTTTAGATTTACTGTAATCTTATTGTATTCTTTGGAGGAAGGGTTCTGCCTAGAAAGAAAGACATCTTAACCATCAGAATTTAGAGTACCAAGTCAATGTGAGTGACAGTGAGGCCAATCCTACTTCCATTTTACCTCCAAACATACCCATTTGAGTTAAAACATTATATATCTGCACTTGACCAAGTGCATTTATTACAATTCTGAGTCTATCTCTCAAAATGTTTTCCCTGAGGTGGCAAGTTATCTAAGCTTTCAGTAGGTCACCCTGTCATTCTTTTAGCCTGTTGGCTTCTCATAATGTGTTATATGGTAAGAATAGTGTGTTAATTATGGCACTTCCTTTGCCTTTATTAAATATCTTGATCTGAGACAATATTATGTTACCTTCTACGTCAGTAAATGTAATTTTCTATAAGGCTTGCCACTGCTGTTGGCAAAAATCCATAGTTGGATTAGTTCTCAATTCTTGTGAGAAAAAATTAATACCTTTTCCAAGGTGGAAGGGATATAACTGAATTAAACTGAAGCCAAGTAACTCTGATCATCTGAAAGAATGGTACAACTGGAGAATCTGTGCAAATCTTTTCCAGTAAAGATACCATATATGACAAAGTTGCTGAAAATACCACTTGAATAAGTTTACTGAGTTCCATTTTTGGGTCTTCCTTTATGGGAGGGATGACAAACAGGTGAAATGAAGAGAATGTAATAAGGACTACAAACCTCTGCATCCTTTAAAGTCATGGATTGCACTGAAAATTTCAACAATTTATCCCACGACGAAGTATCAATATAACTTATGATTTATTAAGTTGGAAAGAAGGGATGGGAAGCAGCCTGGAGGGCTTCATGTTGGCCTTTCCTAAGATCATCTTTCTACATATCAAGTCAAGAAGCCACTGTGAGGACCCTTCTACCTGTGTGTGTCCATTCTAATTATGCACTAAAGTACCAAGTAAATAAACACAAATGGGGTCTGTGTACCTATTTTATCAAATGTGAGATGTTTGTGCCAGAATGCCATGTATTATCTCATCCCAAAAGGCTCCCTCTAACAAGTAGGCCATAACAGTAATTCAGGATCAGTGCTAGTGAGACTCTACATATAACAGACTTAAAATACCTGGTATTCCTCTTTCCCCAGTGGTGTGCTTCAAGGAAGGATTAAAGGGTGTTGCAACAATGTCTTCCTCAAGGAACCCAACTTCCACGTCAATCAGTGTGCTTCGGGTCTGATAATAGAATTGGATCTAAAAAGTGAATGAAAATTGCAATGATATCCTTGTAGCAGCTGACTCAGCTTTCTTTTCACCACCTCTATTTCTTATTTTTTTAGTCACACAAATGAAGTAGCATCCTAGATGACAGCCTATTTTGCCTTTAGCTCCTATGGCTATTAGCTTGCTCTTTGTCCTCCTAAATAACCCTTGATTTACTTGGCTAATTTCCAATAAACATTTAAAATTGAACTCTCCTTTTTGTCTCTTCTATTTTCTCACCTACTCTAGCCCAAAATATTTCATTACATAATCTTTTTAGGTACTTATAAAAGAATTCAGTTAAAGGCCCCAAATAAACACACAAACAGTTTGTCATTGGCACCTTTTACTTGCTTCCAGTTCTCTGAAGTTTTATCTTAACCTAAATCTTACGCTATTCTGCTTGAAGATAAGGCTCATACTACAGCATTACAGTTATATTCAAATAGAGCATTCAACTAAAAATATATAAAATTTCATTTGGAACATCAAATAGTCATTTAAAGTATGGTCATACTTTACTCTTATAGGTGACATGTAGAATAATCTAATTCAGAACTGGGAGAATTTTGATGAAATGATTTTTTCTTAAATATATCCAAATGATAAGTCATTTAAAAATACAGTTATGATAAATCACCAAAAATACACAATTATAATGGCAAGTAGACAATTTAAAACACTTAATTTTTAGGTAAATTTATCTTTTTAGCATCTATACTAATAGGTAGTATAGATATTTAAATAATTCTCTTTACATATTAGGTTCACATCAATTCATATTCTTGGTCTCATTTTAGTAATGCTTCTTTTATTTCCTACTACTTTAGCAAGTTCTTTGCATATGTTCACTCCTTGTGATTAATAAAAAGTCATAGGGCTTCCCTGGTGGCGCAGTGGTTGAGAATCTGCCTGCCGATGCAGGGGACACGGGTTCGAGCCCTGGTCTGGGAAGATCCCACATGCCGCGGAGCAACTGGGCCCGTGAGCCACAATTACTGAGCCTGCGCGTCTGGAGCCTGTGCTCCGCAGCAAGAGAGGCCGCGACAGTGAGAGGCCCGTGCACCGCGATGAAGAGTGGCCCCCACTTGCCACAACTAGAGAAAGCCCTCACACAGAAACGAAGACCCAACACAGTCATAAATAAATAAAAATTTAAAAAAAAATTAAATAAAAAGTCATAGAAAAGTATAAAATCCTGTTTAAATTGAATATTTTTTATATTCTAGGCTAGAAACGCTTTCTATATTAAGCAAGACCACTTGAGTTTTAATGCCTACTTACAGAAATATGATCCATTTATTTTATAATATCTGCTGGGAATGAAAACTGTTCCTGGAGGTCTTCAGCTACCTGAAATGGATCAAAGTTCACATGTTAAGGGTAATCAGTATGTACAGTCAGTCATCATTTTCTGCAAGCTGAAGGAGCCATACTGAGTACCTCTAGCCATTGAAAAAACTTAATTGTTCACTTCAGTTCATGTTGTATCAGGAATCAAACATATTAAAAATATGTTGATTGTGATTTCGTTTCAATTCCTAAAGGAATCTGAGGGATGTCTTCTGGCCTTGGGCAATGGTTGTCTGTTTTTCTTGCACATTTAAAGCAGAAAACTAAGAGACAGCAAAGTGTGGCAGAGCTGAGTATATTTTTTCATATAAGATGCTTCTTAGAAGTATGCAATGCACAAGAAATCAGCAGTAATACTTTAACGTACTTAATTTTAAGTATCAAGCTGCAGCCTACTTTTCTCTAATACACTTAAAACCATATGGTTGTTTCTGTTTTCGGTGTCAATTTGGTTGGGTGGGCAATACTTAGGCACAACATAAGACAATTTCATTGAGTCTTAAAAGGTCTTTATTCACACTTGAGCTAAAGCAGCTGGTGGAGGGTTAGAGAGCACTCGAGTCACCAAATCTCTGGATATTGCCTTCTGCTGCACCATCTGTGCCCTGTTAAATATTCTTGATTTTTGCCAAGTTTGGGCCAATTTATATGTTAAATCAGTTACTGGAATCAGGATCCAAGAAGCTTCAGGGAGAAAAAAAAATGATATTAAACTGCACAATTCTTATACATTAATCATTAGTATTGGAATGGGAAGTTCAAGTACTGCCACTCAAAAGATCATTGTGAGAAATCAGGCTCGCTGAATTTTGGGAGGACTGTGAATGTGAATTATTTTTCAAAAGCATTCACCCCAGAGAAATGTACCCCATCCTAATCTTTCAAGATAGTGAGTGAATTTTGTATGGGATGCTACAGAGCAGTTGCAGACTCAATTCTGCTCACAAATGCTTTTTAATCTTCTATGCACCATAGCCTAGCAAAGCCTAATACAGTGGCTAATTACATTGGTAGCCTAACAGTTTACTGTCTTGTACCTGACAACAGCTTCAAGTAACACAAATTAGCCAGTATGTAACTTCTTACTTTAAGAAGTATAACATTCTAAATTGCCACATGGAACAAGGGCTCAAATTAGGAAGGCTACTGTCCTGCTTTTGATATATTGATTTTCGACAGTGAACCAGACTGTATTATTTCAAAATTAAAAGAAAATCTTAGGATATAAAAGTCAAATTACTTTACATTTTTAGATATCTTTGACTAAATTAAATATAAAGTTTCACTGAGACTAGTAGCCAAGAAGGTAAAACACTAAAAATTGACTCTGAAAATTTTAGTGCAAATTAAAGAGAAAGACTAATGGATAATTAAGAAACAGCAGGATTAAAAAAGCATGTAGACACAATGCCCCAAAATATTTAGCAAAGCTATATACATGAGACCATAATTAATCTAATTAGAAATTTTTTTAGTGAAAGATCAACATGTTCTAATATGACTAATGAGATGGATGTTAGCTAATATTTGCCAATTATCATCTCTGTGATCAGTTCTCTGCTGAATGCATTGATTCATTACCTCATCCAATCCACTCAAACCATACATGTGTATACACTCAAAATATACAGTAAAAATTATATAAGACGTTTCAGTGTCTTATACAAAGGAGGCAGTAAGGAGCTATTTATTGACATCAAAGCCATATCAAATTCACTCACTGCCAAAGTTCCTGTTAAATCACATACAAATGTCTTCAACAATTGTCTCACATTAACTAACTGAGACAACAACCTTTGACATCCCATATTAAGGAGTAGTAACATATTCTGTAAAGAGATAGCATTGCCCCAAAAAAGAAACAAAGGTAAAAACAATGGCCTACTGCCAAACTATCAAAGAAAATTAGCCAAGCATATTTTTAGAATTATTTGAATATTTGCCAAGTTTTCAATTCAGTATTTACATCTAAAACAACAATATTCTTTTTTTTTTTTTTGGCTGTGCTGCACGTGGGATCTTCGTTCCCTGACCAGGGATTCAACCCGCACCTCCTGCATTGGAAGCGTGGAGTCATAACCACTGGACTGCCAAGGAAGTCCCAAACAACAATATTCTTTAGGATTAAATGTTTAGTTTTGTTTGCGACAAGTAAAGCTAGGAATCATTTAGTCTGCACTGGGATGTTCAGGCATTCTGTCATGATCGTCAAAGTTCAGATAGTACTACCAAGTTTCGAAGTACTTTTGGAAGAAGGAAGGTTGTATTAAATAAAACCAATAAAACCAATCTCTTTGAATAGGTCAAAGAGATTGGGGTTTTTAAATTATTTTTCAATTCCGGAAAGAGAAACATATGTATTTTCTTAGAGAAGGTAAATGTAACTTCACAAAATTCAGTATGATTTAAAAGTTCCTCAGGGGGACGAGGCAAGATGGCGGAAGAGTAAGACGCGGAGATCACCTTCCTTCCCACAGATACAGTAGAAATACATCTACACGTGAAACTGCTCTTACAGAACACCCACTGAACGCTGGCAGAAGACGTCAGACCTCCCAAAAGGCAAGAAAATCCCCACGTACTTGGGTAGCACAAAAGAAAAAAGAAATAACAGAGACAAAAGAATAGGGACGGGACCTGCACCAGTGGGGAGGGAGCTGTGAAGGAGGAAAGGTTTCGACACACTAGGAAGCCCCTTCCCGGGCAGAGACTGCGGGTGGCAGAGGGGGGAAGCTTCAGAGCCACGGAGGAGAGCGCAGCCACAGGGGTGCGGAGGGCAAAGCAGAGAGATTCCCGCATGGAGGATTGGTGCTGAGTAGCACTCACCAGCCTGAAAGGCTTGTCTGCTCAGCCGCCGGGGTGGGCAGGGGCTGGGAGCTGAGGCTCGGGCTTCGGTGCTAGCCGGGAGGGAGTCCGGGAAAAAGTCTGCAGCTGCTGAAGAGGCAAGAGACTTTTTCTTGCCTCTTTGTTTCGCAGCGCGCAAGGAGAGGGGATTCAGAGTGCCGCCTAAACGAACTCCAGAGACGAGCGCGAGCCGCGGCTATCAGCGTGGACCCCAGAGGCGGGTGCGAGCCACGGCTATCAGTGCGGACCCCAGAGACAGGCAGGAGATGCTAAGGCTGCTGCTGCCGCCACCAGGAAGCCTGTGTGCGAGCACAGGTCACTCTCCACACCGCCCCTCCCGGGAGCTGGTGCAGCCCGCCACTGCCAGGCTCCCATGATCCGGGGACAACTTCCCCGGGAGAACGCACGGTGCGCCTCAGGCTGCTGCAACATTACGCTGGCCTCTGCTGCCGCAGGCTCGCCCCACATCCGTACCCCTCCCTCCCACCGTCCTGAGTGAGCCAGAGCCGCCGAAGCAGCTGCTCCTTTAACCCCGTTCTGTCTGGGTGGGGAACAGATGCCCTCAGGTGACCTACAGGCAGAGGCGGGTCCAAATCCAAAGCTGAACCCTGGGAGCTGTATGAACAAAGAAGAGAAAGGGAAATCTCTCCCAGCAGCCTCAGAAGCAGTGGATTAAAGCTCCACAAACAACTTGATGTGCCTGCATCTGTTGAATACCTGAATAGACAACGAATCATCCCAAACTCAGGAGGTGGACTTTGGGAGCAGGATATATTAATTTTTCCCCTTTTCCTTTTTTTGTGAGTGTATATGTGTATGCTTCTGGGTGAGATTTTGTCTGTATAGCTTTGCTTTCACCATTAGTCCTAGGGTTAGGTCCATCCGTTTCTTTTTTGCTTTTTTTTTCTTTTTTTACTTAAAAAATTTTTTTCCTAATAAATGTTTTCTTAATAATTTTTTCCTTATTTTCTATTTTTAGAAGTTAAAAAATTATTTTAATAAGTTTTTTCATATTATTTATTTTTAAAAATTAAAAATTTTTTCTTAATAAATTTTTTCTTAATTTTTTCTTATTTTTTTAATAAAAATTAATAAACCTATTTTTAAAAATTAAAAAAAAATTTTTCTTAATAAATTCATTCTTAATTTTTTTTTCTTATTTTTTATTATAATAATTTTATTTTATTTTATTTTACCCTCTTTCTTTCTTTCTATTTTTTTCTCCCTTTTATTCTGAGCCGTGTGGATGAAAAGCTCTTGGTGCTCCAGCCAGGCATCAGGGCTGTGCCTCTGAGGTGGGAGAGCCAACTTCAGAACACTGGTCCACAAGAGACCTTCCAGCTCCACGTAATACCAAACGGCGAAAATCTCTCAGAGATCTCCATCTCAACATCAAGACCCAGCTTCATTCAACGACCAGCAAGCTACAGTACTGGACACCCTATGCCAAACAACTAGCAAGACAGGAACACAGCCCCATCCATTAACAGAGAGGCTGCCTAAAATCATAATAAGGCCAGAGACACCCCAAAACACACCACCAGATGTGGACGTGCCCACCAGAAAGACAAGATCCAACCTCATCCACCAGAACACAGGCACTAGTCCCCTCCACCAGGAAGCCTACACAACCCACAAAACAAACCTTAGCCACTGGGGACAGACACCAAAAACAACGGGAACTATGAACCTGCAGCCTGTGAAAAGGAGACCCCAAACACAGTAAGATAAGCAAAATTAGACGACAGAAAAACACACAGCAGATGAAGGAGCAGGGTCAAAACACACCAGACCTAACAAATGAAGAGGAAATAGGTAGTCTACCTGAAAAAGAATTCAGAATAATGATAGTAAGGATGATCCAAAATCTTGGAAATAGAATAGACAAAATGCAAGAAACATTTAACAAGGACGTAGAAGAACTAAAGAGGAACCAAGCAACGATGAAAAACACAATAAATGAAATTGAAAATAGATGGAATCAATAGCAGAATAACTGAGGCAGAAGAATGGATGAGTGACCTGGAAGATAAAATAGTGGAAATAACTACTGCAGAGCAGAATAAAGAAAAAAGAATGAAAAGAACTGAGGACAGTCTCAGAGACCTCTGGGACAACATTAAACGCACCAACATTCGAATTATAGGGGGCCCAGAAGAAGAAGAGAAAAAGAAAGGGACTGAGAAAATATTTGAAGAGATTATAGTTGAAAACTTCCCTAATATGGGAAAGGAAATAGTTAATCAAGTCCTGGAAGCACAGAGAGTCCCATACAGGATAAATCCAAGGAGAAACACGCCAAGACACATATTAATCAAACTATCAAAAATTAAATATAAAGAAAACATATTAAAAGCAGCAAGGGAAAAACAACAAATAACACACAAGGGAATCCCCATAAGGTTAACAGCTGATCTTTCAGCAGAAACTCTGCGAGCCAGAAGGGAGTGGCAGGATATACTTAAAGTGATGAAGGAGAAAAACCTACAACCAAGGTTACTCTACCCAGCAAGGATCTCATTCAGATTTGATGGAGAAATTAAAACATTACAGACAAGCAAAAGCTGAGAGAGTTCAGCACCACCAAACCAGCTTTACAACAAATGCTAAAGGAACTTCTCTAGGCAAGAAACACAAGAGAAGGAAAACACCTACAATAACAAACACAAAATATCTAAGAAAATGGGAATAGGAACATACATTTCGATAATTACCTTAAATGTAAATGGAATAAATGCTCCCACCAAAAGACACAGACTGGCTGAATGGATACAAAAACAAGACCCATATATATGCTGTCTACAAGAGACCCACTTCAGACCTAGAGACACATACAGACTGAAAGTGAGGGGATGGAAAAATATATTCCATGCAAATGGAAATCAAAAGAAAGCTGGAGTAGCAATTCTCATATCAGACAAAATAGACTTTAAAATAAAGACTATTACAAGAGACAAAGAAGGACACTATATAATGATCAAGGAATCGATCCAAGAGGAAGGTATAACAATTGTAAATATTTATGCACCCAACATAGGAGCACCTCAATACATAAGGCAAATACTAACAGCCATAAAAGGGGAAATCGACAGTAGCACAATCATAGTAGGGGACTTTAACACCCCACTTTCACCAATGGACAGATCATCCAAAATGAAAATAAATACGGAAACACAAGCTTTAAATGATACATTAAACAAGATGGACTTAATTGATATTTATAGGACATTCCACCCAAAAAAAACAGAATACACATTTTTCTCAAGTGCTCATGGAACATTCTCCAGGATAGATCATATCTTGGGTCACAAATCAAGCCTTGGTAAATTTAAGAAAATTGAAATTGTATCAAGTATCTTTTCCGACCACAACGCTATGAGACTAGATATCAATTACAGGAAAAGATCTGTAAAAAATACAAACACATGGAGGCTACACAATACACTACTTAATAACGAAGTGATCACTGAAGAAATCAAAGGGGAAATCAAAAAATACCTAGAAACAAATGACAATGGAGACATGACGACCCAAAACCTATGGGATGCAGCAAAAGCAGTGCTAAGAGGGAAGTTTATAGCAATACAAGCCTACATCAAGAAACAGGAAACATCTCGAATAAACAACCTAACCTTGCACCTAAAGCAATTAGAGAAAGAAGAGCAAAAAACCCCAAAGCTAGCAGAAGGAAAGAAATCATAAAGATCAGATCAGAAATAAATGAAAAAGAAATGAAGGAAACAATAGCAAAAATCAATGAAACTAAAAGCTGGTTCTTTGAGAAGATAAACAAAATTGATAAACCATTAGCCAGACTCATCAAGAGAAAAAGGGAAAAGACTCAAATCAATAGAATTAGAAATGAAAAAGGAGAAGTAACCACTGACACTGCAGAAATACAAACGATCATGAGAGATTACTACAAGCAACTCTATGCCAATAAAATGGACAACCTGGAAGAAATGGACAGATTCTTAGAAATGCACAACCTGCTGAGACTGAACCAGGAAGAAATAGAAGATATGAACAGACCAATCACAAGCACTGAAATTGAAACTGTGATTAAAAATCTTCCAACAAACAAAAGCCCAGGACCAAGTGGCTTCACAGGCGAATTCTATCAAACATTTAGAGAAGAGCTAACACCTATCCTTCTCAAACTCTTCCAAAATATTGCAGAGGGAGGAACACTCCCAAACTCATTCTATGAGGCCACCATCACCCTGATACCAAAACCAGACAAAGAGGTCACAAAGAAAGAAAACTACAGGCCAATATCACTGATGAACATAGATGCAAAAATCCTCAACAAAATACTAGCAAACAGAATCCAACAGCACATTAAAAGGATCATACACCATGATCAAGTGGGGTTTATCCCAGGAATGCAAGGATTCTTCAATATATGCAAATCAATCAACGTGATACACCATATTAACAAATTGAAGGAGAAAAACCATATGATCATCTCAATAGATGCAGAGAAAGCTTTCGACAAAATTCAACACCCATTTATGATAAAAGCCCTGCAGAACGTAGGCATAGAGGGAACTTTCCTCAACATAATAAAGGCCATATATGACAAACCCACAGCCAACATTGTCCTCAATGGTGAAAAACTGAAACCATTTCCACTAAGATCAGGAACAAGACAAGGTTGCCCACTCTCACCACTATTATTCAACATAGTTTTGGAAGTCTTAGCCACAGCAATCAGAGAAGAAAAAGAAATAAAAGGAATCCAAATCGGAAAAGAAGAAGTAAAGCTGTCACTGTTTGCAGATGACATGATACTATACATAGAGAATCCTAAAGATGTTACCAGGAAACTACTAGAGCTAATCAATGAATTTGGTAAAGTAGCAGGATACAAAATTAATGCACAGAAATCTCTTGCATTCCTATACACTAATGATGAAAAATCTGAAAGTGAAATTAAGAAAACACTCCCGTTTACCATTGCAACAAAAAGAATAAAATATCTAGGAATAAACCTACCTAAGGAGACAAAAGACCTGTATGCAGAAAATTATAGGACACTGATGAAAGAAATTAAAGATGATACAAATAGATGGAGAGATATACCATGTTCTTGGATTGGAAGAATCAACATTGTGAAAATGACTCTACTACCCAAAGCAATCTACAGATTCAATGCAATCCCTATCAAACTACCACTGGCATTTTTCACAGAACTAGAACAAAAAATTTCACAATTTGTATGGAGACACAAAAGACCCCGAATAGCCAAAGCAATCTTGAGAACGAAAAATGGAGCTGGAGGAATCGGGCTTCCTGACTTCAGACTATATTACAAAGCTACAGTAATCAAGACAGTTTGGTACTGGCACAAAAACAGAAATATAGATCAATGGAACAGGATAGAAAGCCCAGAGATAAACCCACGCACATATGGTCACCTTATCTTTGATAAAGGAGGTAAGCATATACAGTGGAGAAAAGACAGCCTCTTTAATAAGTGGTGCTGGGAAAATTGGACAGGTACATGTAAAAGTATGAAATTAGAACACTCCCTGATAGCATACACAAAAATAAACTCAAAATGGATTAAAGACCTAAGTGTAAGGGAAGACACTATCAAACTCTTAGAGGAAAACATAGGCAGAACACTCTATGACATACATCACAGCAAGATCCTTTTTGACCCAGCTCCTAGAGAAATGGAAATAAAAACACAAATAAACAAATGGGACCTAATGAAACTTAAAAGCTTTTGCACAGCAAAGGAAACCATAAACAAGACCAAAAGACAACCCTCAGAATGGGAGAAAATATTTGCAAATGAAGCAACTGACAAAAGATTAATCTCCAAGATTTACAAGCAGCTCTTGCAGTTCAATAACAAAAAAACAAACAACCCAATCCAAAAATGGGCAGAAGACCTAAATAGACATTTCTCCAAAGAAGATATACAGATTGCCAACAGACACATGAAAGAATGCTCAACATCATTAATCATTAGAGAAATGCAAATCAAAACTACAATGAGGTATCATCTCACACCGGTCAGAATGGCCATCAACAAAAAATCTACAAACAATAAATGCTGGAGAGGGTGTGGAGAAAAGGGAACCCTCTTGCACTGTTGGTGGGAATGTAAATTGATACAGCCAGTATGGAGAACAGTATGGAGGTTCCTTAAAAAACTACAAACAGAACTACCATACCACCCAGCAATCCGACTACTGGGCATATACCCTGAGAAAACCATAGTTCAAAAAGAGTCATGTACCAAAATGTTCATTGCAGCTCTATTTACAATAGCCAGGACATGGAAGAAACCTAAGTGTCCATCATTGGATGAATGGATAAAGAAGATGTGGCACATATATACAATGGAATATTACTCAGCCATAAAAAGAAAGGAAATGGAGGTATTTGTAATGAGGTGGATGGAGTTAGAGTCTGTCATACAGAGTGAAGTAAGTCAGAAAGAGAAAAACAAATATCCTATGCTAACACATATATATGGAATCGAAGGAAAAAAAAAAAATAGGTCATGAAGAACCTAGTGGCAAGACGGGAATAAAGACACAGATCTACTAGAGAATGGACTTGAGGATATGGGGAGGGGGAGGGGTGAGATGTGACACGGTGAGAGAGTTTTATGGACATATATACACTACCAAATGTAAAATAGATAGCTAGTGGGAAGCAGCCGCATAGCACAGGGAGATCAGCTCAGTGCTTTGTGACCACCTAGAGGGGTGGGATAGGGAGGGTGGGAGGGAGGGAGATGCAAGAGGGAAGAGATATGGGAACATATGTATATGTATAACTGATTCACTTTGTTATAAAGCAGAAACTAACACAGCATTGTAAAGTAATTATACTCCAATAAAGATGTTTAAAAATAAAAAAAAAAAGTTCCTGAGAACCAACTGTAAAAAAATGTTAAAATTGGGAAATTTTTCTAAGGTTATGTAACTTCTCCAGGATAGAATACTAAATTATGATATAATTTTGTAAAGATCAAATATTCCACCCATTACTTTTATTTAAATGCACAATTTTCCCAGTTTACTTTATCCCTGATACGGACAATGATAGTGAAGGTGGAGAATAATATATATATTTAAATAACAACTCAAGTATAGAATTACCCAAATTGTCTTCTGTACCACAATCAGTCAATAGACACCATGCCCTTCAAGCAGTAAAGCAAGATCTAAATGAATGACAATGATACTTCCTCAGTAAGAATGAACCATATAAGCCAAGGTGAGTGGAGAGATCAAGATGGGGGAGTAAGAGAACATGTAGCTTACCTCCCCCATGAACACACTGAAAATTCATTTACATGTGGAACAATTCTCACTGCTACATAATTGGAAATTGGCAGAAGGACTCCTGTACAACTAAGGCTCTAAGAAAGATAGATGTGTAGTTTGGTAGGAAGGGAAGAAGAGTGATTGTGTCAGAATCTATACCCCTGGAAGGGGAACTTAGAAGAAAAAGGAGGTTGCATGGGGGGAAATCCACCCTGAGGAGTGAGCAGTTCTGGCCACAGACTGGATGTTCATGTCCTGGGATCCTACATAGGAGAGATAAGCCCCCTTAGCTGGTTGGAGGAATGCTGGAACAGACAGAATGGCTGTGGGAAGCCTGGACTCTGCTGATGAGGAGCAAGCATTTGCTGGCTAGCCTCCAGGCAGGGCAGAGAGAGGCCTGCTTTAGTGGTGGCTGGATTTCCTATGAAAGCCTTGCTGCACACCCCAGCCTGACCTGAATGAAAACTCCAGACCCGCTTACTCCACATCACAGTGCGGCACTGCATCTGGGGCACCCTCGACCAAGGAAAAGACTCAACCATGGGACACAGAGGTAACCAAGTCACAGGGTAGAGCCTGAGGGAGTAGTAGTGACTGTTGTTGGTGCTTACTCAAGGGACATCTCAGAAGCCTCTCCATCACATCTCACCTCCTGATACACTCTGAGAGTCCACACAGGCCCAGCCCTGCTGAGTGATTCCACAACAGGGTTGGGGCAGTGGAGCCTGGGAGTAGTTATCAGTTATGAGAGAAAAAGGAGAGTTGCACTCCAGGCTGGGTCTGAGCGGAGGTATGGGCACCTACACAGACAGCCAATTGGACCTCTGTCTATGCACAGGCCCCACTTGCCTCAGCACTCCCCTCTTCTGGTGCAAAGTTCCTGGTGAGGGGAAAGAGAAAAACACACACTTGAAAGAAGCAGAGCCAGCTTGGGCCTGACCCTCAGAGCTTCTGCTTCCACAATTTGGGATCAAACCCAAGCCCTGGTAGGGCAGTGATGGCCACTAAATCAAGAGGAAGTACTGCCTCACACCTGGCACCAGCTCTAGCTCCTCCATTTACAGCCCCACCCCCTACCAAGATGTTAACTGCCAGCACTTCTTGAGGAAAGACATGACTTTCATCCATATCAAATCCATCTTTCTCACCAAAAGGCACTGGACACATGCAATGGGTATAGGGATGTCCCTCATAAGAATACCCTTTCAAGACCATAATATGTAATGGTTTCACCTAAATTCATAAAGGCAGAGAAAGTTAAGCAAAATGAAAAGGCAGAGAAATTACTCTCAAATTAAAGAGCAATGGAATATCCCAGAAAAAAATTAATAAAACAGAAACAAAAAATTAATCAGATAAACAATTCAAAACATTAGTACTTGGTAATAAAAATGTTAAGTGAATTAGGGAAAGGAATTGATGTAAACAGTGAATACTTTAAAAAGGAAATAGAAAATATAAAAATGAACCAATCAGAAATTACTAACTCAATGGATGAAGTTTTTTTAAAAACACACTAGAAGAAATGAATACCAGATTAAGAGATACAAAAGAACGCATAAGTGAACTGAAAGATAGAATAATGGAAATAACCCAATCAGAACAGAAGAAAGAAAAACAAATTTTAACAATGAGAACAGTTTAAGAGATCTCTGGCATAATATTAAGTGTACCAATATACTCATTATAGGGGGTCCCAGAAGGAGAACAGAGGGAGAATGGAATGGAAAATGTAGTTGAGAAAATTATGGTTGAAAACTTCCCAAACCTGAAGAAGGAAACAGATTTCCAGATACAGGAAGCACGGAAAGTTCCAAACAAGATGAAACCAAAGAGACCCACACCAAGACATAACATAATTAAAATGGCAATAGTTAAAGATAAAGAGAGAATTCTAAAGGCAGCAAGAGAAAAGCAAACAGTCATATACAAGGGAATCCCCATAAGGTTATCAGCTGATTTATCTGCAGAAACTTTGAAGGCCAGAGGGAGTGGCATAATATATTCAAAGTCTTGAAAGGGGAAAACCTGCATCCTAGGACACTTTACACTGTAAGATCATCACTTAGAATAGAAGGAGAAATAAAGAACTTCTAAGACAAGAAAAAACTAAACGAGTTCATTAATACTTAGCCTACCCTAAAAGAAATGCTACAGAGTCTTCTCTAAGTGGAAAATCTATAGGATTTATATAGCAAAATCTAAGTGGATTCTACAGGAAAAGGAAAATCCCACTAGGAAAGGCAAATATATAGTAAGGACTGAGAATCAACCACTTAAATGAGTCAGTACAAAAATTAAAGGACAAAAAATGTAAAAGCAATTATAACTACAATAAACAGATAAGGGATAAGCATGAAGATGTAAAATATGACATCAAAAACGTGAAACGTGGAAGAGAAGAATAAAAAATGTAGATATTTTAGAATGTATTTGAACTAAATGACTACCAGTTTAAAACAAGTAGATATAGATCAACATATATGAACCCCATGGTAAGCTCAAATCAAAAACATACAATAGAGACACAAAAACTAAAAAGAAAGGAACACAAGCATACTAATAAAGAAAATCATCAAACCACAAGGGAAGAAACAAAAAGAAGAAATGAATAGTGAAGAACAACAAAAACAACCAGAAAACTAGTAATAAAATGGCAGTAAGTACATACCTATCAATAATTACTTTAAATGTCAATGGACTAAATGCCAATCAAAAGGTATAGGGTGACTGATAGAAAAAAAAAAAAAGACCCTTCAATATGCTACCTACAAGAGACTCAGTTCAGGGCTAAAGACACAAACAGACTGGAAATGATGGGATGAAGAAAGATATTTCATGCAAATGGAAAGACAGTGGGGGTAGAAATACTCTTATCAGACAAAACAGACTTTAAAACAAAGGCTATAACTAAAGACAAAAATGGGCATTATATAATGATAAATGGATCAATACAAAAAGAGGATATTATGCTCATTAACTTATATGTACCCAATACTGGAGCACTAAATATAAAAAGCAGATATTATTAGATATAAAGGGAGAAATTAACAATAATACAACAGTAGGGGAATTTGACACCCCACTTACATCAATGGACAGATCATCCAGACAGAAAATTAATAAGATAACAGTTGTCTTAAATGACACAATTGGCCATTAAGACTTAATTGCTATCTACAGGACATTCATTCTAGAAACAGCAGAGTACACATTCTTTCCAAGGGCAAAAGGAATGTTCTCCAGGGTAGATCACATGCAAGGCCACAAAAGAAGTCTCAACAAATTTAAGAACATAGACATTATATCAAGCATTTTTCCCAACCACAACAGGATGAAACTAGAAACCAATTACAGAAAGAAAAATGGAAAAAGAACAAACACATGAAGACTAAACAACATGATACTAAGAAACAAATGGGTCAATGAAGAAATCAAAGAGGAAATCAGAAAATACCTCAAGACAAATGCAAATGGAAACACAACACTCCAAAATCTACGGGATGCAGCAAAAGCAGTTCTAAGAGGGAAGCTTATAGGAATACAGGCCTTCCTCAACAAACAAGAAAAATCCCAAATAAACAACTTTATCTGCCACCTGAAAGAATTAGAAAAAGAAGAATACATAAAGCCCAAAGTCAGCAGAAGGAAGGAAATAATAAAGATCAAAGAAAATAAATGAGATCAAAAAAACAATAGAAAAGATAAACGAAACCAAGAGCCATTTTTTTGAAGAAATAAACAAAACTGATAAACATTTAGCCAGACTAATCAAGAAAGAGAGGGCCCAAATCAATAAAATCTGAAATGAAAGGAAGAAGTTACAACCAGCACCACAGAAATACAAAGGATCATAAGAGACTACTGTGAGCTATAGGTCAATAAAATGGAAAACCTAAAAGAAATGTACAAATTCTTAGAAAGCTACAATCTCCCAAGACTGAACCAGGAAGAAATAGAAAATATGAACTGATCCATAACCAGTAATGAAATTGAATCAGTAATTAAAAACTCCAAAAAAAAAAAAAAACCTCCAAACAAACAAAAGTTCGGAACCAGAAGGCTTCACAAGTGAATTATAACAAACATTTAGAGAAGAGTTAACACCTATTCTTCTCAAACTATTTCAAAATATAGCAGAGAAAGGAACACTTCCAAACCCATTCTATGAGGCCTGCATCATCCTAATACCAAAACCAGAGAAAGATATCACGAAAAAAAAGAAATTTACAAGCCAGTATCACTGATGAACATAGATTCAAAAATCCTCAACAAAATAACAGCTAAATGAATCCAACAATACACTAAAAGGTCCATACACCACAGTGAAGTGGGATTTATCCCAGGGATGCAGGGATTTTCCAATACCCACAAATCCATCAATGTGATACAGTATGAAGGATAAAAACCATATGGTCATCTCAACAGATGCAGAAAAGCTTTTGACTAAATTCTACATCTATTTATGATAAAAATTCTTAAGAAAATGGCCATAGAGGGAACATACTTCAACATAATAAAAGCCATATATGACAAACCCAGAGCTAACATCATACTCAAAGGTGAAAAGCAGAAATCATTTTCTCTAAGATCAGGAATAAGACAAGGATGTCTACTCTCACCACTTTTATTCAACATAGTTTTGGAAGTCGTAGCCACGGCTATCAGAATAGAAAAAGAAATAAAAGGAATCCAAATTGGAAAGGAAGAAATAAAGCTATCACTATTTGCAGATGACATGGTACTATACATAGAAAATCCTAAAGACACCACCAGAAAACTCATAAAGCTCATGGATGAATTTGGTAAAGTTACAGGATACATCATTAATATACAGAAATCTGTTGCATGTCCATCCCCTAACAGCAAACTATCAGAAAGAGAAATTAAGGAAACAATTCCATGTACCATCCCATTGAAAAGAATAAAATACCTAGAAATAAACCTAACTAAAGAGGTAAAAGACCTGTACTCGGAAAACTATAAGACACTGATGAAAGAAAGTGAAGATGACACACACATATGGAAAGATATACAATGTTTACGGATTGGAAGAATTAATATTGTTAAACTGACCAATATACCCAAGGCAATCGACAGATTCGATGCAATCCCTATCAAATTACCAATGGAATTTTTCACAGAACAGAAACAAATAATAAATAATTTTAAAATTTGTATAGAAACACAAAAGACCCTGAATAGCCAAAACAATCTGAGAAAGAGCACAGCTGGAGGAATCATGCTCCCTGATTTCAGACTATACTGCAAAGAAACAGTAATCAAAACAGTATGGGACTGGCACAAAAACAGACACATAGATTAATGGAACAGGATAGAGGGCCCAGAAATAAACCTGCACACTTATGGTCAATTTATCTATGACAATGGAGGCAAGAATATGCAGTGGAGAAAAGACAGTCTCTTCAATAAGTGGTGCCACCAAAACTGGGCAGCTACATTTAAAATAATAAAATTAGAATATTCTATAACATCATATACAAAAATAAACTCACAATGGACTAAAGACGTAAATGTAAGACTGGATAATATAAAACTTGTAGAGGAAAACACAGGCAGAATACTCTTTGACATAAATCATAGCAATATTTTCTTGGATCTGTCTCAAATGCAAAGGAAATAAAAGCAAAAATAAACAAATGGGACGTAATTAAACTTAAAGCTTTTGTATAGCAAAGGAAACCATCAACAAAATGAAAATACAACAGGTTGAATGGGAGAAAATATTTGCAAATAATATGACTGATAAGGGATTAATATCCAACATACATTAACAGCTCATACAACTCAGTATCAAAAAAACCAACAGCCCAATTAAAAAATGGGCAGAAGAACTGAAAAGACATTTTTCCAAAGAGGAAATGCAAATGGCCAACAGGCACTTGAAAAGTTGCTCAACATCATTAATCATCAGAGAAATGCAAATCAAAACCACAATGAGTGGTGTTTAAAAAAAAAAAAAAAACCACAATGAGATATCACCTCACAGAGGTCAGAATGGCTATCATCAAAAAGAACACAAATAATAAATGTTGATGAGGATATGGAAAAAAGGGAACCTTCATACACTGTTGGTGGAAATATAAATTGGTGCAGCCACTGTGGAAAACGGTATGGAGGTTTACCAAAAAACTAAAAGTAGAAGTAATATATGATCCAGCAATTCCAATCAAGGGTGTATATCCAGAAAAAAATGAAAACATTAATTTGAAAAGATACATGCATTCTAATGTTCATAGCAGCACTATTTACCGTAACCAAGATATGGAAGCAACCCAAGTATCCATTAAGAAACCAATGGATAAAGAAGATGTGGTATATATATTTACAAAGGAATATTACTGAGCCATGTAAAAGAATGAAATTCTGCCATTTGCAGCAGTGTGGATGAATCTAGTGAATATTATGCTTGGTGAAGTAAGCCAGACAGAGAAAGACAAATACTGTATGATACCACTTGTATGTGGAATCTAAAAAATAATACAAACAAATGTATATAGCAAAAGAGAAGCAGACTCACAGATATAGAAAACAAACTAGTGGTTTCCAGTGGAGAAAGGGAAGCAGAGAGGGAGATGGTAGGAATATGGGATTGAGAGATACAAACTACTATGTACAATGTAGATAAGCAACAAGGATAAATTGTATTGCACAGGGAATTATAGTCATTATCTTGTAATAACTTTTAATGGAGTATAATCTACAAAAGAATGAATCATTATTCTGTACACCTGACACAAATATAATATCTTAAATAATTTATACTTCAATAAAATAATATTTTTAATTTAAAAAGGAAGAACCATAAAAAATAGATAAATAGATAAACAAACAAACCAAGGTGGGTGTATCAAGGCTGATAATGTGGTAATTATTTTCCATAATATATCATACTGTCATTTAATACTTTATTAAGGATTGATGAAGTACCATTTCTACAATACACATCAAAATTTCAAATATTAACAATTTATAATGTTTGACATTATTAATGGATAATTTATGGCAATTTCTATAATATTCACTGATGTTTTATGAATACAAAAGGACTTTCAGGTTGGTTCTACTTCAGGATATAGGCAGCCACTAAATTTAATATAAAGAGATGATAATGCCATTAACACTTCATAAATACCCTGTTTCTATATATTGGTTATAAAAATTCAAGTAAGTAACACAAAACTTATTTCATTTTGACTAGCTGTCATTTTCAAAATTTAGACACTGAAATCCAGCCCAATAAAGAATTTGCTTTATGCTGGGGTGAAGTCCAACTATCTCAGGGCTCCTGTTCCATCCCCTTGGGCTTAGCCTCACCCAAGATAGGGCAGCAAATGCCACTGAGCATGGGATAAACCCTGACTCACACTTGGCTCCAGCTGTAGCCCCTCTGACTCCAGCCCTTCCTCCCATCGATGCAGTGGCTGCCCATATATCATGGCAGAAGACGTGGACTCTGCTCACTTCAGATCCAGCTCTCTCACCAAAGCCACCGGGCACATGCAAACTGCATAGGCATGCTCCCACACAAGGACATGCCTTCAAGACCAGGATAGGTTATGCTTTCACCTAATTTCATAGAGAAAAACTGAGAAACTCAAACAAAATGAGAAGAGGAATATGTTTCAGATGAAAGAAAAAGACAAAACCTGAGGGAAAAAATCCTAATGAAATAGATAAATAATTTACCTGATAAAGAGTTCAAAGCAATAGTAATAAAAATGTTCACTGAACTCAGAATAACTTCAACAAAGAACTAGAAAATATAAAAATGAATCAATCAGAGCTAAGGAATACAATAACTGAAATGAAAAATACACTAGAAGGAATTAACAGCAGATTAGGTGATGAAGAATGCATAAGCAAACTGGAAGAGAGAAGAGGGAAATCACCCAGTCAGATGAGCAAAAAAAAAAAAAAAATGAGGGATAGGGGACCTCTAGGACAACATCAAGCATACTAACATTCACATTATAGGGGTCCCAGAAGGAGAAGAGAGAGAGAAAGGGACAGAAAATGTATTTGATGAAATTATGGATGAAAACTTAGCTAACCTGAAGAAGGAAACATTTCAAAAATAGTGTAGATATAACATCTTCAAGATTAATGGTCACGTTGTCCCAAAAGAACATTTTGATAGAAGGAGGTGAATTGGTCAATTTCATAACTTAATATTAATAAGCTGTGTATTATGAGGCATTATTTTCTAAAAAGATCAAAATGGTTTTTGGATGCACTAGACTTAATAATTGGAGAAAATTAGCATATCTCCATGTTAATTTCCACATAGGTCATAGATACTGATTAACGTGGTGAGGTGTAATGGATATGTTCAATGGTGACTTTTTAGATTAACAAGAAAAAGAAGCAAATAGCTCAAAATAAAACTTGTGGTCACTTCAAGAGCAATGTCTTTCTTAAAAATAACCAACTTAAGAAGAACAATAAATGATGCTGTCCATTCTAAATTACTTTCAAGTAATAGTCTCACTTTTCCTAAATATAAGTAAACATAAGCCTTTAAAATCCTTTTTAAATTTTTCTTTAAAAATCATATGTCTCTGCAAATAAGGTAAATGAATACATAATAACAAGAAAGGAAGACCATTTTAGGATACATAAAGAAACTTATGTTGTACCAAATTGAGTGTTGGAAAGAAAAATGGAAGAATAAAACAGGTTTCTCTCCTAGATAATTAGAAGGATAGTGTGAACATTATCTGAGTTAGGTAAAACTGTATAAAAGCAGTTTTTCCTGACAGAGCTTGACTATGATTAATACAAGGAAATGAAAATTTAGATGCAAAGTGTGGAATTGGCATCAGGATCAGAGATACAGATTTCAGAGAAATCAGAGTTAATGTTTGAAGGCAATGTAGTAATGAGGAAAGAATTGAACAAAAAGTTTCAAAAGGATAAATTTTAGTTATTGCCTTTTCTTATATTTCTTTTTTCCAAATTTGCATTGTGAAGTAGGAGCAACAGCACCCCCCCCCCAACCTATTTTATAGAAAAGTAAGGCAGTGAACTCTGTAACTCAAGTTCATGCAGATGGGAAGAGCAAATCAACGTTTAAGACTCTCAGGCTTAGCACAGGGAGATCAGCTCAGTGTTTTGTGACCACCTAGAGGGGTGGGATAGGGAGGGTTGGAGGGAGACGCAAGAGGGAGGAGATATGGGGATATATGTATATGTATAGCTGATTCACTTTGTTATAAAGCAGAAACTAACACACCATTGTAAAGCAATTATACTCCAATAAAGATGTTAAAAAAAAAAAGACTCTCAGGCTTCTGCTGTTTATAACATATATTTACACTAGGAAAGAGTTGTTTAAAAGGAAGGAAAAGAACCAGGATAAAATATTGTTATTGAAAAGGTTCAATAAATATTACTCAAATGAATTAAAAGAGCAAAGAAGTGATAATTTAATGAGTCACTACCTTAAAGACTAGATAAAAATATCCAGATACTATAAATGTTATGATTTCAGGGAGATTGGAATTCGATCAACATATATCTAAACAATCATTTATAAATGAAAACATATATAGATATAGATTCAAAAATTAATTAAAATCTGATTTATATTTTGGAGAGAGTGAATTAAAAGTTGATGTATGGAGGTTTAATACAGCTACAGGTGATGGCTTATTTGTACAGTCAGATTATGATGGAAATTTCCAACCAGGTTATTATTGAATACCAGGTCACTAAACAGCCATGGGCAGATGCAAAGCCTGTCTCCAAGTCCAGATGTAAAACCCCTTCTTGACAAGGTTCAAGGCTTGTCTAATACCTAAGTTATATTGGAGAGTCCTGTAGCAGAGGAGTTTAATTTGCTTATGTACTTAGAAAGACACCTTGAAAACAAGAAAGGACTTTTTTTTCCTTTTAGCTACCAGCTTTTTAATATGATATTATTATTTCATAGTATGCTGGTGATGACAGGAACTGTATGTAAGATTGGAGTTTGACATTGATAACTGATTTGCTTGTCTGCAGAATGTAGAAGATGCATTTGCTTCAATCTATGCTGCATCTGAAGTATTCTGGCTTTTACTCTATTCCCTCTCTCCTGGGCTTTGGAAATCTAGACATGCATTAGGATGTGGGAAATGTTCTTCCTATGTGATTCACTAGCCTGACAATGGGTAATAAAAACCTGATGGAAATGTTTTATTAGGCAGTGGAAGTAGAGTAACTGAAGCTAAGTTAGAAAAACAAAACTAGGCTCCAGTAATATATTTAATATATTTGTGTATGTTTGCAGAAGAGTGAGATGGAGAGAGAAAGAGGTTGCTTTGAAGGAGCAACGAAGGCACGCAACTAAATTTTATCATTAGGATATATATTTTGTGTAATTTCAGTGAACAGAAAGCAGAAATTTTTATTATGCAGTTACAGTATAATAAAAACATCACTGCAAAGAAAACAAGAACAAGAAAATCAACATATTCTAAAATAAAAAACTTAAAAGTTACTAAGAATTAAGGGGAAAAAATAAGCTCTATAGTTTTTATATGTAATTAGAAGTTGAGATAAAAAAATCATTCAAGAAAAAAAGAAATTCTAAATGTAGACTAAAAGACTTAGAAAACAAATATGTTTTTAATTAAAAAAAATCATAAAAGCCCTTTTTGAATTATGAGTCAGAGTCTCAATTAAGGCAATATTAAAATATGTTTTAAGAGAGGCCAAGGACTCTTAACATAATAAAATAAAATTACTGAAAACCACAAAGATCAGCACAAAAGCTGGATCTTCTCCAAGAAAACTTGGCATGACAAAGTAGATCAATTTATAAACTACATCTACTCTGTTAGAATGCCAGCCAATTAGACTTAATATTTTCTTGAATATACATTACAGTTTTAGATAAGCAAAAATGTGAACAATTTGTTATCAAGCTAGTTGAGAAAATTTTCTTGAAGATATGATTAAATACTAAAATTGCATTTTAAGGATTTCTAATGTTTAAGGAGCTGTGAGTTACAGGAGTTACAATGGTTTATTTTCTGCCCCCTTATTCTACAATTATCAATGTATTAGTTAACTCTTGTTCAAATATATTTTCACATCAATATACTGGAAATTAACGTTTTCTTAAATATTAAAGTTTGACCTAAAATAGCCAATTAATAGCTTTGAGAAAAATATAACATGTTAAGAAAACCCCACAAACATATTAAATATGACCAAACTGAAGCCAAAGTCCAGTTATGAAAGTGTTTATGTTATTTCCATTCAATTTAGTTATTTATTTAGAACCTTCTATATGTTGGGAACAAACAGGATTGTGATAATGAATAAGACCATATTTATTGTGTCTAATTGAACTTTCATTTCAATCAGCTGTTTTTGGATTAGTCACATAATTTGTTGATAAATGGAAGCAAAGTTTACCTACTTTTCACTTTTTTTCCTCTATCCAAATTAAATCTGAGGAATTAACTCTCTTTAGAAATTTATATTTTGCAAATTTTTATTATGAAAGTTTCCAAAAATACAGAACAGGTTAAAATTATAAAATGATAGTATAGCTTATCCAATTAATATTTTTCACATTTGCTTTAACATCTATCTCTATGTATCTCTATCTTTCTATCATCATCATCTAATCTATCTATATTTATGTATCCATTTATCTTTGCTTTTTTTGTTTCTTTATTGAACATTTGTAAGTAAGTAGTCCATATTCAAATATGTTGAACCATTATTCACTCAAAAATCACACATTATATTTGGCTCTTAAATGTCTTTAAATTATTTAAATGTAATATAAACATTTTTACACTATTAATTTTTTATAAGATCAAGATAGTTGTTTTATAGACTGTACTGAAGTCTGGACTTGTCTGCTTTTACATTTGTTGTATTGTTCAATTTGTTCCTTCATACACTGTATTCTTTATGAATTGGAACACATGTCTAAAGACAGATCAGATACAGGTTACACATTTTATTGGCAAAAATACATCTCAGTTGATTGGCTAGAACTAGGATCACAAGGATCCACTTACTGTCAAGTTGTCCTACTACTAATCATGCTCATTTGGATCACTTGATTTCTTTGGAGACAATGAGATCTTCTCATTGTAAAGGTACATTTTCAAACTCTCTGATATTAGTAAGTAACATTTATGGATGATGCCTAGCCCATTAATAACATGCACCTGAATAATTATTACTTTGAGTTTAAATCATAGAAATTTTCTTATTTGTTTTTAATTTCCCTATTTGTTCCTTTTTTTTTTCTTGTTTTGTAAATTTATTTATTTATTTTTGTCTGCGTTGGGTCTTTGTTGCTGTGCATGTGCTTTCTCTAGTTGTAGCGAGCGGGTGCTACTCTTCGTTGCTGTGCGTGGACTTCTCATTGCGGTGGCTTCTCTTGTTGCAGAGCATGGGCTCTAGGTGCATGGGCTTCAGTAGTTGTGGCTAGCGGGCTCTAGAGCACAGGCTCAGTAGTTGTTGTGCACGGGCTTAGTTGCTCCACAGCATGTGGGATTTTCCTGGACCAGGGCTCGAACCCATGTCCCCTGTGTAGGCAGATTCTTAACCACTATGCCACCAGGGAAGCCCCCTATTTGTTAACAGGTGTTCTTTACAAAGGATTAGAGCTAATCTCATGGGGCCAATCTCATCAATTATGATAAACTACAATGCTGCCCTTGAAAATAAGATATAAGCTTGATTCTTTTTCTTTACCACTTCTTTAGTAAGGATTTGTGTGTCATTTATTTTCATTTTATTTCTTTATAGGCATCCATATGTATTTACATATATTTATATATTTAGTGTATTACAATCAATCATAATGCATTTTAATGGTTATATTGTTCCAAATTCGGCCAGGGAGCTCCTTCAATTTGTCATCTGTGTCTTTTGACATGTCCCCAAATTAGTCTTTGAAAGCTTCCTTGCTTTTTAATAAGACAAGATATATCATATTTTTCTTGTAATTTCCCTGCCTTATATACAGAAATACTTACTTCTCTAAATGACCCTATATTCTATTAGTGAGGAATGGTGCTTAGTATCCAAAATTTGTTGTTTAGGGGTGTTCATTGCTAATGGCCTTCTAGTAGACAGAGCTCAGATATTTTCTTAAATTTTTTAGAACTATGTTTGTATGTATTTGTTTATTAATTTAAAACATTGGATCCAAAACTTGACATGTTTTATGTATTTGCTTATCCTATAATAAACATTTAATAGCTTCAATATTACTAGTAACATTGCTATATTACTTTAGTATTATATTTGTGTTATGCTTGTGAGGGAACTGTATAATTTATTTGTGGTTCTTTTTTTTCTCCTTGGGTTATATGCCATTAATGACTTACAATATTAAAAAATCATGTATAGGGTGTCAGGATTTTATTGTCTTCACTTATGAGTGTTTGCAATTGTTTTTGCAAAAAATTAAATTGCTTGCATATCATCTTAGTCCTTTTAAGGTTTGTTTGAAAATTTTGTAAGGGCAGGTTTAAAGTATCCTTTACAATAGAGCGAATTGAGCCCTACTGATAAAGTGTGACCTTCTGTGGTCTCTACTAAATTTACCATGTTTTCCCTACTAGGGCTGATTAAAACTCAAATGTCACCCAGCATGGTTGCAGCTCCATTGTTGAGCTTACATCTTGGTTTTTGTTTATTTGTTTGTTTTGCTGCTGTTGTGCATGTATGTGTGTTGGTGCATGCTCTTGAAATTGTATAAGTTACAGTTTTTTTAATGCCTGGCTTCATAAAGCCTCACTTACATATACAGCCTAACACTTAGCCTGAAATTCATAAAAAAAAAAAAAAACCTCTGCATATTTCTGGAGCTCCTTCTCTGTAGTTTCCTTCTCTTTGTTACTCAGCTCCATAAATTTTCACTGTTCTGGTCCTTCCAAATATTAGTCTCATTCTCAACAACTTAGAGAGACCAAAGACCAGCTTGTATTTCATGGACTCCCTTCTCTAGCCATGATCCAGATAGGGCATGTGGGCATAAAGTCACAGCAATCATAGAATTGTCTCATTTGTTTCTTATCTCTAAGGGGAAAAAAAGTCACATTTTGCCTGTTGTCCAATATCTATAACTGTTATAGTTATCTTTTGTTCAGTTTTTTTATTGTTTACTTTGGAATGTGAGTCCAATATTAGAAACATTTTCATAGATAATAATGGAAATCCTTCATATTCATTTTTCATATGCTTGATAGATAATATTAGCTCAGTGAGGCACACGTCTTAGTATTTTAACCAGGTTTTCATTAAATATATAAACTAATTTAGATGGAATTGTCATCGTTAAATGTCGAGTCCTCTTATCCAAAAACAAGTAAGAGCTTCCCTTTTGTTCAAGTCTACTTTTGTGTCTTTCATCTGTGTTTTAAACTTTCCTCACATTTATTTGTGTAACTTTTAAAATTTATTACTATTTTATATTTTTCTTGCTATTATAAATATATTTTGCTTTGTTATATTTTATAATTGGTTATTTGTTGAGAATACGGACTATTTAGCTCATATTAAATTTGTATCCTGCTATATTTTAAAATTAATTTTTCATTGATTTTATCAATCATTCTTGGATTTTCCAGTTATTCAATCATATCATTCACAAAGAAAAAAAAATGTATTACTTCTTTTCCAATTTGTATCCCTTCATTTTTTTCTTTCTTGTTTAATTGCATTGTCTAATAATTACAATAAAATGTTAAATAACACAGAAGTCCGTGGTCAACTCTGCCCTTTTCCTGTCCACGGTGGAAATACTTCAGTTTTCCCCATTAAGAAAGATGTTAGTCCAGAATAAAGTATATATGCTTTGTCAGGGTAATAAAGATAGCATCATTTAATATTACTCCATGTATGTGTTTTAACCAGAAATGAGTATTGAAATTTGATGAAAGTCTTTTCAGCATTTTTGAAGATAATCATAATATTTTCCTTAAGCCTATTAATATGAAAATCTTAATATTTTAATCCTCTACTCCCTCAGCTGTAGAATACCGTAATTGTGTAACTAGGTATTTCTTTAAACAGTAGCTTTTAGGGCAAAAGACAATTAACACCCACATCAGTCTTATAAATAATAAACCTCATATAATTAATAAATTATAAGTTGTGTTTAAAAAATAAGGTATATCAAGTTTAACTTCTTTTTTAAGTCATCTTGAGATTTCTGAATAAAACATCAGATGAATTTTCATTTGTATTTAACAGATATGGAGCATACAGCATTATTTTATATTACTAAGAAGGTATTCTCTTTCTTATTTTTTAATTTTGAAGTGGTATGTTTTTTAAAAATTTTTTCGTAGATGAATATTTATTGTCACTAAGAGACAACAATATATACATCATAACCCCATTTGTGAAAATGTGTATAAACATATAAAGACAAGTGTTCTAAGATGCTACTCTCTTTCATTTGACTATTGTTCTATACTTCAGACTTCTTATTCTCAGTTCAAAAATTTATATTTACTCCTAAAAATGTGAGTAAGACTAGCTAAACATATTATAGGATAATAGAAACAAGCTAATATAAGACTCTGGCTATATCTACAAAAATGTTATAAGTATATATCTTTTACCTCAGCAAGTCCACTTAAAAAGTTATAAAATATAATCTTATAAATGTATAAAAATATATGGAGAATGATATTCATTATAACTTGTTTTGCAAGTATCAAAACTGGAAAGAATCAATATGTTCATCCGGGACTGCTTATGTCAATTATAGTGTATATATACAATGGAATATTCTTAAACTGTTCAAAAAAAAGTGAAAATTAGTATATGTTGACATAGAACGATCTCAAAAATATGGTAAAAATGAAAACAATTTTTAAATATGTATAATATGATCCCATTTGAAAATTAATATGTGCCCAGAGAATTTCTGAGAGAGGATATACAAAAAATTTTACCTTGGAAGGAGGAATTTAAGTCAATGGGAAGGAGGTCTTTATATTTTTTAGAATTAAAAATGTTCACATATTGCTTTTACAATAAGCAGTTTAAGTTTAAAAATGTGCAAAGGTATATTATTAAATGTGTCTAAATAAAAATCAAATTATGCATAGAAAATCCATGATTGAATTTTTACACTCAAATTAAAAGTTTATTATTTTGTTCTAACAATCAGATTCAAACACAATTTTCCAAATTATATAAGCTTTAGAAATTTTTGGCTTCAAATAACCACTTCGTTTTTTTTCTCTTTTGGTTGTTATTCCTCAGAATCAGAGAATTCAAAGCTAAATATCAATATACCGGGTAGTTAGTGAATGCACCATGCAGGGGTGAACCTATCTTTCCTTCCATCACTCTTGTTTGTGTATGAAATTTATTGTTCTAGGAGGCTAAGCAATAAGAGCTAAGGAGGTCTAGATATGTTCCTCTATACATTATAGGTACATAGTAGTTGTAGATGTCATTGAAACTCCACTGGCCAGAAAATGTTAGATTCTGTATCTGAATAACTAGACTTTTCCAGCACATCTCAGGATGACTGCTTAACAAAGAGCCAAATGCGGCTATGAGAAGCCAACCCAAAATTCAGAGGCGGCTTATATGCATCTAGAAACTGTTGAATCCCAAAATAACTGCATACAGATCCCAAAAGTGAAATGAAGTTCATAGAAAAAAAAAATGTCCTCTGGCAGTAGACTTTCATTAGCTACTCTGGCTTTCAAGCTTTTAAACAATGACAATCTCCTTTCCTCCCAGTGCAGAGGTCTTTGACCAAGTAGTTTTTGTTTGTTTGTTTGTTTTTGTTTTTACCTGAAAAAGAAAGCTGATCTCTTAAATGCCCTTCAGTGTCTACTTACTGGACACACACAGTTGGAATCACTTTTAGATAACTTTTATATTTTTCAGTCCAAGCTGGGTGAAACAAGAACATGTTATGAAGTTTCCACTATGAGATGAGCCCTTGGGGAAATAGATAACCTAAATAAAGGCAAGTTTGCCTATATGGGTAGTATTAGAGAAAAAAAAATTAATTTGGTTGAATATCTAAGCTTTAATGTATTTTTGGCCTTAGATGGTACTTTTGGGCACCACTGTGGATCATAAAATGTAAGCTCTTAGTTTGGAAATGGGCTTTAGAGGTCATAGAGTGCTAGTCCAACTTTCCTTCTAAGTATCACTTATCCCTGGAGTATGCTGGGAAAAAATGAGAATTTATTTTGACCATGAATATTTTCAGTGAGAACTTTACCACTTATGAGATTGGCATAATGATTAGAATTACCTTCTTTAAGTTAAATTCTGTCTCCTGTGTCCCTACCCAATAGTCTTTGGTTTTCCCTCAAAACAACGTAGAACCAAGTCTCCCAATTTCATAACACAACTCATAGCTGAATATTTCTACCTAAACTCCATTTATCTACTACAATAGTCCTCTGTACCTTAAATCACTCTCCCTTGAACACAATACCCAAACAATTCAATGCTTAAGTGTAGTGTAGAACTGTCTTTTAGACCTCCTTTTCTTATGTTTTCAAACTCCTATCCATTCTTAAGAATCAAGAGATAGCTTATGCTACTTCTTGCTCTAACAAGCACTTTAAAATGCCACTTTTTGTCCACTCTAGCATCATACAAACTTCAAAACATCCAGAACTCTGTATCTAATTTAAAATTCATGCTTCATGTGAGGTTTTCTTCACTTTCAAACAACAGTTGTTCTCAGTTCAGTTCATAGACCCATGAGCATCCCCAAGACCCTTTAGGGGATTTGCAGTGTCAAAATTATTTTTTAAATAATATTAAGATGCCATTTATCTTTCACTGCATTGATATTTGCACTTCTAGTACAAAAATAATGGTAGATAAATGTGCTGAATCCATTCAATGAATCATGGTAGTTGTAGTCATTTTATTTTCACCACCATGCTCTTAAAGGAAAAAGACTGCTTAAGATTAACTTTATGAATGAGTAAAAATTATTATTTTATTAAATATCAAACTTTATTATTCTATTTAATGAAATGGAAATATATATATAACAAGGAAATGATAAAAAAAAATAGATGTGATCATTTACAAGGTATGACCATGAGAGAAAGAGATAAAATGGAGAAAATCATAATTGAAAGTGAGTAGTTCAAGAGACTGAGGAGCCAAAGTGTTTGTGGATCCCAGTATGGATGATGATATCGTTGAGGTGGTGACAACAGAGAGGGAGGAGAAAAAAGTGAGGTAGAATACAAAAAATACTCTTCAGTGATTGAAAAAGGTGACATAAATATCTAAAGGTTGGTAAATGACAAATTAGGGGAGCTAATTTTTTTTTTCAGCAGTGGATGGCACGAGTTTCAAAGAAGCTGATTTTGAAAGAGTAGCTAAGATAAATGGTTTCATTTTAGAGTGGGATACAGTAAAACACTTATACTACCCCTGGTGCCTAATTATAAGGAATAAAAGGGATAAAACATCTTCCACTAGAGAAGTCTACAAGGGAAATTGATTATTCAAGAAGCAAGAGAACTCCAGTTCTCACTAAGAGTGAGAAGATTAAACAAACATCAACAGAAGTTCTTTAGGTTAGAGAGGACTTTTAAAATCCCATGTCTAAAGCGTGGGGGAAGAGAGGAGTAAAGCATTAGGTCTATGAGAAAGTGAGTGGACTAGTATGGTAATGAGTGTTCTCTGTATAATTGATGGCCTGAGATGAACAGGGATAAAAGGGATGAAGATATAAGTCCTGATCAATTTCCTGCTTTAAAGTAAGCAGCTCAGTCAATTCAAACTGTGATCCTGAACTTTCAGAAATCTTTGCAATTACTCCCTCTAGAAGCTACTAAAGATATGCCTGTGAGGGTAGAAGAGTGAAAGAGGTCTTTTATTGAGGGCAGGAGGAAAACTTTTTTCTTTCCTGTATTCTGTCTTACCTTCTGTGATAGTGAAATACCATAAGGTGCCAACTGCTCCCATTGTTTCAAATATGTTGCTGCCCCCGGCGGTACAAGGCCCTTGATGTGATGTAACAGAGTGGTTGACAAGGAGAGAAGAAAGCAGTCTTCTTGGCTCAGATCAGTGTGATAAATTAACACAGTTGGAAAAATAGCGCCAAGATGCACATGACTGGGGGCTGAAACTTGATGTTACTATGCAGTGGCTTAGGTGAGAGATGCTGACTAAGAAGGATGAAGCTGAAAGCAATGAAGTGATATTTAACAGGCATACAGCATGACTCAGTGAGAAGTAGAAATCAATGAGGCAGAAACAGACTCCTCTTGAAAACAAATGAGGCTAAAATGGACCAACTCCCAGCCCTTTTCAGGTTCCCTTTTTTGTTTGCAACTAAGTCAGCCAAGCTGAGTTCTAGTCATATTTCTTCCTGCTCTGAATTGCCTATATTTATGTCCAGTTATGGACATGAAAAATAGCCCACTAGAAGCATAATTGCCCATCCTCCTTACTCCTCAGCCAAAACTGCTGTTTATACTGCACTTGTTCTAACTCACAATGTGCTTAAATGTCATCACTCAGTCAGTGTCCAGCTTAAACCAAATACATCATCCCATTTCTCTTTTCAGAATATTGGGTTTGAAGTAAACAAGGACATTAGAGAGGACATTGATCTAATGGATAGGAGTAGAATTCACACACAAACATCAGGATCCAAAGGAAATATTCAAACCAAAATTTATGTTGTATTCCTAGGAACAGGTGTGCAATTTCATAAGGCTCTGAGAATATTTTTAGTTTGGTTTAGAGTTAAGGGTCCATCTTTAAAAAATAGTTGAAAAGCATGGGATGAGTTCACTGTTCGGTAGCAAATATTCAGGCAAGGATGTGTGGAGAAGGAGTTAGTGTCTTAGAAAAATCTATGGAATTTGTAAGGAGGCAAGAATAATGCACTCTAAGGTTCTGGGTAAAAGTTCAAATTCTCTAGTATTGTTTTCAAGGCATTCTATGATCCACTGCCTGCTTCCTCACCAGACTTATTGCTCACTAAAGGCACTGGTAATATAGAGAGAGTGTACACCTCTCCTTTGCAACTTTTATAATGTTGTTCTCAGCATGGAATGCAAAGTACCAATGCTCAGGATATAAAAACCTTACTCTCCAAAGCCAATATTACCTCTCTGTTTTCCAGTTCTTAAAATATCATAAATCACTTGGAGGAAAAGCCTGTGATATTTTTTTTCCTCTACACTGTGTCTAGCACAGAGTTTTGAATTATATATATTGAGGTTGGATTTTGAGATGACATGAAACATGGCAGAAAAAATCCTTGAGTTGTGGACTTGGAGACACAGCTCTGATATTTAATTCTGCCTCCACTGAGTACAAACTCTGACATTTTAGAAAAATTTAGATTCTTTGTGTGTATAATAATGATAACAGATCAAATTAAATATAGCATATAAAGGGGTTTAGCACAATATAACAATAAATGATCACCTAATGTTAATTCATTTTATTTTCCAGCCTAAAATAATGACTAAAATAAAATAAAAGAGAAGAATTCTGGACTTTGAAAATAGATATCAAGTTTGGCCAAGCTTTGAAACAAAGTTGTAGAGACAGCATACCTCTGAGAAGAAAGATATTTCTTTCTTTTTCTGAAACTTTTTTCTCCTAGCATTGAAATAAGAAAATCTGACTAGAGTATTTTCCACTGATTTTTTAAAAATTATTTTATGTGCAAGGCCTATGTTATGCATACAACTTTGGGCAAAGACCTAGGCCTCAGTTTTAACTTTAAGTGAGGAATGGAGTGATATGTTCTTTTATCCCTTAAAAGATGAAGAATATAATTCTTTATGAACATAACATCTCTTATGATTGTATTAGTGTCAGTGAGCAAAGAATATTAAGCCAACTTAAGGAATTAGTTATGGAGTTGTAGAGACAGGTGTAGTGATGATGTTTCTTAATGTCTTTAAATTTTATTACTTAAAGGACAGCTATTTTAAGGCAGGTATATCTTTAATATCTGAATATTTCAGATAATTATAATTCAGATGGACTAGCTTAGAGCTCAGAAGCAGATGCAATGTAAAAAAGGAGTTGCATTGCAGTTTGCCACTTACATCCTCATTGATTTTAACAGTGATTAATTTTGCCTGATTATCTGAAACACTAATTAGACCATTTTGTTTATCTGAGGTGAATCAAAGTTCATCAAACAATCTTCATGTTTAATTTCGATGGATTAACAAAATATGGTATCATCATTTTCTCTTAATCTAAGTTTCTTTCTTGTTTTTTTTTTTTTTTTTTTTTTTTGGCCATGCTGTGCGGCATGTGGGATCTTAGTTCCCCGACCAGGGGTTCAGGGGTTGAACCCATGCCCCTTGCATTGGGAGTGCAGAGTCTTAACCACAGGACCACCAGGGAAGTCCCAAATTTTCTCTTAATTTAAATATGTAAAATTCTAATAACAGATTATCTTGACTTAAGTGGTAGTCTTAAGTGGTTTCTACCAACAGGTACAGGTCTCTATCTTGACACATGGAAAGATTGCAATTCCTGGAACCTTGAAGTTAAGTGCGATCATGCGACTTACTTGGCTAATAAAATGTGGGGGGAAATGATATATATTGCTTCGAGGCAGAAGTCTTTTAAAGTAGATAAGTAACTGTTGAAGTTCCTTCTCCCTGCTACTGTAAGCAGTCTGCATGTGTGAGTGAGGAGCACATAAAACATAGTCCCCAGTTTACATATGAAGGACTTGTCCCATCAGTGAAAAATAAGCTTCTTTTTAAGCCACTCATATGGTGAGGCTATTTTTAACTGCAGCATTAGACTCTCCTGAGTGATCAAGAAACTAAAACCAGAAATTGAGTGTCTTCATAACAAAAATCATAAGATATTTTGCATAGGCTTAATGGTTAAGTGGCTGACAGCAAGGAAACTCTAATCCAGGGTTTGAAATATGGCCATTCATATAAGGCAGTAGCAAATTTTTTGGTAATACTTTTGCCTTTGTATGTTAAACAGGTACTCTGGGAGAAGAAGTCACACAACACAATATTAGTTATGTGTATTGTTTGTTGGAGACTGTCATTGGTAGAGTATCACAGGAGAGAGATGACCTCAGAAAATAAGTGGACAATTTGAAAGCAGGAATGAAAGGGATTAGAGAGACTCTAATATTGGAAACTTTTAGGTTTAGAAGAGACAAGTGATTCTCAATTTGGCATAATAAAATTATAAGTAAAAATGGCTGAAAGTAACAAAGGCTTACTAAGGTTATCAGCAAAGGCCATTAATCCATTGTAAAAACCTGTGAATAAACTTAAAGCATGTGAGAGTAAACATCCAACCAACCATGTATTGCAAGTGAAACATGACCATTGGAAATGGTAAATACAGTTCATAAAAAGTTAAGTATCTCTGTTTTCCACCATCACATGATAGGCTCCAGGCACTCATAGTTACCTTGAAAGAGAAAGATATATGGCAGTAAGAAAGAAAGAAATATTGTAAATATGAGAATTATAACTCAGAGGACACTTTGTGGATATTAGCACATGGAGCTGTTTGGAATCAGATAAGAAGTTCACTCAATTTTTGAAAGATATAGAAGGCAAAAAAAAAAAAAAAAAAAAAGAAACCCAGCATCAGTTTGGCTGAAAATTATTTAAAAGCTAAAAATGATTATTGGGCCTCAAACTATTTGCATAGAAGATGAGTTGAGAAATAAGCTGAGGTTTTAGTAAGTGTAAATTTATCACTACCTAATTGAGGATAAGTAAAAGGAAAAGTCTCCCAGGTGTCAGTGCCAGAGCTATGAGAAATAATGGACAAGGATGCTATATATTAGGGAAGCAGCCTAATGAAACATCATCTCTTCCAGGATAGAAAGGGAATTTCTCAAAATACCTGCTCATGGAGATGTCAAAATTCCTACAGAGCAGGAATCAAGAACCAATGTTTGTCTCCCCCTTTTCTTCCTTTCCAAGAGGAGATATTTATTTTAATTATTCCTCCTCCTTTGCCATGGACTATTTCTTCTTAATTCATAGGTCTCCAGACCAAGTAAATCCACATCTAGAAATCTAGAACCAGTTTAGGACCACTTCACAGCACCCCAACTCAAGGATTGCCATGAACTCTCAGAGGTTCTGTTCTTGGATATGAATAAAGTGACCTACACAGGACTTTTGGATTTCTCCCTTGAAAAGGGGATGTGTTTGTGTCTAGGAGAAAGAAACTGAATATTTGGTGACTAGAAGGCAAATTATGGTAGTCACTTGTGTGGTTACATTACTTCCAGTTCTCCTGTGGGAATATAGTTGTTTTGTACACACTTATAATTAGGTGAAGGCATGACACCTGCCTTGAAACAAATGAATAGAAACTATATGTGTCACTTTCAGGTTGAAGGTTTTAAGAATAAGTGTATAATTTATCATGCTTTCTTTTCTCTTATTCAGCAACCGGTGATGTCTAGATGGTGGAGGTTATGTTAAGCGGGGTATCTGAAAGAGGAACATATGGAGCAGAGCTGTAACTAAATTATAATAACCACATGTCACACAAACAATAAGTGAGCCTGGGGTTGTTTATTACTGCAATATATCCTAACCTGTTCTAACTAAATTTTGAATGTTTAAAAGAAAAGGTCTATTTCCTTTAAACCACTTCAAATTATTTCTAACTGATGTATGTATGATGCGGTTAAAAAAAAAGGTAGACATACTCCTCCATTCACTATCTGAAATATTGAAAATCAGAAAAGAAACCCAGGTAGGATTCAATACATGTTTGCTTTAATCCTCAGCCTTCTATTCCATAACTATAGATAAATTGAACAAATTATTCTACTCTGTCCCATTCTTTGTAAAATAAATGATGTCTACCAAATTTAATTCCAAGATTTCATGATTCTTAAATGTAAAATGAATTAGAAAAACTTAATGAATGTTAACTCCTTTCAATGCAATTAATTTAAATTTAGCAATAGATTGTAAGTATAATTACCTACAGTGTATATATATTATTTAGCATTTATCCAGAAATCAGAATAATATACTATACATTTTGAGAAAAATGCTGCTCATAATTCTTAAGATCTGTCTTCCTTTAGGTTTCCTCACTGTCATTAGTGGGTTTGATACTCATTGTAGCTTTCCAAAACTCAGAGCCTCACTACTGTTATCTGCCTTGAGATCACCAAGATCTTTATGCCAGTCACCAAAATAAACCCCAGAATCCCAGGCCCCCTCTAATCTTCTACATTAAAATTCCCATAAGGGTTTATATATTCTTACTTTATTCCAATATCACTCTCTCTCCCGAGTCCTAAAACTCCTACTTATCATTTTAGAAATCATTGTCAACCATAAACAAACTCTTTTATATCTTTAGCTTCTTGCATTAGTCAGGGTTCTCCAGAGAAACAGAAGAAACAGAATAGACAGACATATATAAAAGGAGATTTATTATAGGAATTGGCTAATGCCATTATAGAGGTTGAGAAGTCCCATGATCTGCCATCCACAAATCTGCAAGCTGAAGAACCAGGGAAGCTGATGGTATAATCCAGTCCAAGTCAAAAGACCTGAAAATTGGGGGAAGGGAGTGGGGGTTGGAGAGTGTTGGTTGGAGGTCCAAGTTGGAGAGCTTGAGAATCAGGAGCACTGATGTCCAAGAGTAATAAAAGGTGGATGTCTCACCTTAAGCACAGAGAATGAATTCCTTCTTTCTTGGCCTTTTCGTTCTATTCAAGCCCTCAATGGTGAGAATGATCTTTACTCAGTCTACTGATACAAATGCTAATCTCTTCCAGAGACAACCTCATAGACACACCCAGAATTAGTGTTTTACCAGGTATCCTGGTATCCCTTAGCCCAGTCAAATTGACTCATAAACCCATGATACCCCTTGTTCTATATTCTCTAAATGTCTTTATCTAAATGTCAATCTAAATCTGCCCAGGTTAACAGCTTCCTCTGCATTCTCTCCAACAGTCCTTACACCACTGGTCTCAGATATAAAATACGTATCATTATCCTCACTATGGTTCCTAGACAGGTAATTCTCTCTCCCTCCTCAGGTAACTCACCACTATTTTTTGGATAATGTAACTTCTATATCACTGTAAGTCTTTCTAAAATTCCTAGCCTTAATGTTTAGTAAATTCAAATGTATGTTCTGATAAAACAACTATGTAAAAGTTGTGGATTTGGACTAGATATCTTATCTTCTGATTTTTTAAAAATTATTTCCCTTATATATTATCAGCTAGCATTCAAGGGGCATTGTTAGGAAAAGTAATAGGTTACTAAATATCATATTAATGATAAAATACTGAGTGGAATATTTACTATATCATATAGACTTCCTTTAAGGCCATGTTTTCCCAAGCAACTCGTTTACTTGGAACAGAATAACTTTTATAAATGTTTATGATTACCTCTTTGTTTTGCTAACAAGTCCAAAGCCCATTTGGAATCTATCTCTAGCAATTATAATTTATAACATGGAGTCTTTGTTCCAATTTCTTCTTATTTTATGGCAATGTTTTTCTTATGCTCCAGCCCATTCATCTATTTGTTTGCTTTACTTTACAGTAGTGTAGATTTTTCTCTGTAACTTGACTTATATCTTCCTTGAACTAGGCTGAATATCAATCAGTTAATTTAAAAACAACAACAAAAATATGTCTGGCATACTGATTACAGGTTTCAAAGAGAACTTTATATGGTATCAGAGATAATGGACAGATTATCCAAGCAGACCCAAGCACTAAGGAAAAGATAGATTCACTCTCCAGAGATGAGGTTTATGACATAGGGACTCCTGAGGAAAAATTCTGTTTATCAGGAAAATGAATAGAGGTATGTAAATGAATGTTGTCTAACGTGAGGAAAAGTTTGAGACATTTGGATGGGGCACAACGTGCTGAGGGGATTGTTAATGGAATTCAATATAGGGAAGAGGAAAGAAAAGCCTGAGGTAAGTTGTCTTGTCCTAGATGAGTTTTTCAAGGATATAGTATAAGTTAACTCCCACTTCCTGAACCTAAATCCAAGTGCCTGCTCCCTCACTTAAACCAGCTTGAAACTGGTAATAGTTCTTTGTGTGTTTCCTTTAGGTATAGTCCTAACGTTATGACCTCAAAACTTACCTATAAATTCATGAGATTATTCTAGAATTTAAGTGGATTTTACTTTATGTCTGATCACTTTCACAAGCAAGACAACCCAATGTACACTTCATGTATTCAAACATGTACTCAAAATGCATAATTTAATTTTATGTTCAGCAAGCATAGGGCATTTGCCATGATGCATGTTGAAGATTGAGAATATTTACATCTACAAAGCTTAATTATTGTGACTAAGAAGAAACCCTACCTCTTTCAACATCAGTTGACTATTTATTCCAAAATTATTTCTCAAGCAGATGAAATTGTAAACCAACAAATAATTTCATTATTTGGTTTTGGAAAATCTTGCAAACCAATTCACCCAGACAAAAATTTGCTCACATGGGCAAACAGCTTGCTTTATCAAACACTTTATCAAGGCCCTTAGCCTCTCCTTACTGTGTCCATGAATTCTACACTATTATGTTATTAAATATGCCCAATTAATACTCAATAATAAGATAAATTGTCCCCCTTCATAAAAGATTTATTTTAAGCTGCTTGAGTCCAGATCCCAAAGCCTATAGATACACTTCCCTGACCCTCCCTTCCCAGACACTACCGAAATGTTTTTAAGATTATGTTCTTTATTTCAGCTGTTTTAATGAACTTAGCTTTCTTTCACTAGCACTTTTCTTAGTGGTCTTTGGTGGAAGGCTGACAGCTGACAATGTAATGCCAGAAAGCATTATATCCTTGTATATTTGCCAGAAAGCATCAACTGCAATTTTATGACTAACATTGGAAGACAGATAGCCAGAAATTAACAGACTTTGGAATACAAAAGGCTTGGTTTGAAGTCTACATTGTCCACTAAGTAACTATCATATCATATCCATGATATACACAATATATATCACTGTATATGCTCTACTGGCATGTAAATCCAAAAGTTTGAGTTAAATAGAAGAAAAAGTTATAATTCGGAGAACAGAACAAAGGATAAAATTAGGCACCATGAGAATGCTGGGTCTGACAGGCAGCAAAAGCAAGTGTCTAGGGAATCAGGTAGCAGAAAGAATTTAACCAAATTGATAGTAGACCTCAAAACCCACCATCAGGAAGAAAAGTAATAGCTGTAAGTAGGATTGGTGGCAACAATCACCTTAAACCTGAGCCAATTTCTTTGAAGAGGATCTTTGTAACTTCCTTATGCAGAGACACATTGATGATAACAAACTTGCTATAGAAAACTACATATATTCTCAAGAGGAGTTCAGGAGCAGAAAGCCAAGTGGGTTCTTGGAAATGTCCTAATAACATCTGCCTAAATATTAGAACAAATGAATTCTCTTAGTTAGCATCATCTAATTTGACATAGACCCAGAAAAGGAAATGTAGCTGAGAATGTGTATGATTTGCTTCCTTCTTTTCATTTTAAAAAATTGCATGAGAAGAGGGAACATTTTATAGCTTTTCCAGGTAATTTTTAATCCTTTCTATGAGGGGATTCAAGGTAGATTGTTTTCTTTTTAGTATCTTTACTTGTCCAGGCAAGTTAAACATTTCACATGACTGACATATCTGACAGACATTACATCAATTGAGAAGATACTTTTCCAAAAGCATTATTGTGAATTTCTATTATGCCAGTTATTATTTGAAGATACAATGTCTTCTCTTCCTTCAGC
The DNA here is from genome assembly GCF_965194805.1 of Balaenoptera borealis. NCBI lineage: Eukaryota > Metazoa > Chordata > Mammalia > Artiodactyla > Balaenopteridae > Balaenoptera > Balaenoptera borealis. The sequence goes on from NC_138865.1 coordinate 61,618,802, forward strand.
TTAGCTGTCAGCCTTTTTCTTTCATTCCATTTCCACAAAGGTAATGGCCATCACTGACAATTTCCATTTGGAATGTTGAATATGAGATAGAAATGCTTCTCGCTGAGAAGTGTTAATGATGTGGAGTTCATTATTGTTTTACTAATAAGTTCTTTTTTTTTAAACATCTTTATTGGAGTATAATTGCTTTACAATGGAGTGTTAGTTTCTGCTTTATAACAAAGTGAATCAGTTATACATATACATATGTTCCCATATCTCTTCCCTCTTGCATCGTTCTTAATAGTAGTTGCCATTCTCAAAGGGTTTTTATTCTGAATGATTATGATCCATTTTGGCACACATCCTTGTTGAAATACAGTTTATTTGTTCCAATTACAGTTGTAACGTTTCATTGAAGGAAAAATTTTAAAATACAGAGCTGAGCCAGAGCTGGGATGTTTAATTTGCTCTGGTTAACCTTAGAGACATCATTCATTTAACCATAAAATATAAAAAATTAAAAATATATGAAGAATCAAAATGAAAATTTAAGCAAAACCTTACATTTTTAAAAATAAAAACAAATATTTGCCTCTATTTTTTAGGTTTGAATTTTTTTAGTTTTTCTGCTTAGTATATTTTGTTGAAATTGATCTTAGGGCTTTTGTACAAGCTATTTCCATGCCTTGGGACATATTTTCTCCTATTCGTCATCTAAGTCCTATTCACTCTTCAATTCTCAGTTTTTCATTTTAACTAAAAACCTCTCTTTTGAACATAATCTACATCAGATCCCCTGATTTTCCCTCACAGCTCGCACATTTACTCTCCTAGAGTGATTACTTCTTAATATTTGCCTCTGTTACTCTTATGGAGACTGAATAATGGCAGAGACTATGCAGTGATATCTATGAGCTTGTGTGCATTGTCTTTGTATTACGTTGCTTCTGATATTAAATTCAAATGCTGTGAAATTTAATCAAAATTTGTCTTAGCCTAATCAAATATTTATCTCTTGGTTATGTTTAATTCATCTCTTATCATTCACTTAGTCTTTTATTCATTTTGTTAGTAACATACTGAGTGCCTACTATGTGCTAGATATGGTGCCAGGTAATAGAAACTTAGTTTTTTAGATTAACTCAACACTTGAAAGATACTAGGTTCATATATGAAGAGATAGAGTAGACAACAAAACTTAACTGTCAATAGTACACTAATTGTTATGTTAGAAAAAAACAAAAAGGGGGAGAATGTGTATTAGTTAAAATAATTCAAATTAGGCTTTACAAATTAGGCTTTTAATACACCACAGGAGATGACTTATTAAATTTTAAGTAGAAATTCGCCAGTTTGAAAAAGACTACAGAGCATAGAGAAAGTGATGGCATGAATAAAATATTTCAGGTAGAGGATTTGAATTAGACAGTAGCTGGGCATGCCCTTGGGACTTTTACCTCAGTTATTTTTCTCTACCTAAAGCACTAATCTCTTAGATGGATAAATGGTTGACTTCTTTACATTCTTGAAGTTTTATGCACATTTTACCTCAGTAAGTCTTTTTGGCCAAACTATTTAAAATTGCAGTTTTGCAGATCTCTCAATACCATTTGCCCTGCTGTTATTAACATATTTTTAAAACTCTGCTCATTTATGAATTTTGTGAAGAAGTTATATATCTATGACTTGCTTTTATTCATTTGACATTTTGTCACTAATTTTCATAGTCTGTTATGTGAAGCTATTGTTCACTCATTTTCACAGTTAAATATGACTCCAAATATACCACAATTTATTTTTCCATTTTCCTTTCAATGGGCCTTTGCATCGTTTCCAGGTTTGTGCTATTACAAAGAGAGGTGCTACTAACTTTTGTTTGGGATCCTTTGGTCTACATGAGCGAAAGTAAATTTTTCAGATTCCAGGAGTACAGTTGTTGAGTCATAGGGTAGAGGGAAGCACTGCCTTTGAAAATGATGCCAAATTGTTTAACCAAGTGTATATAACAATTTAACATCCATCAGTAATGTATAAAATCTTTATTTCTGTCATCAGTCTTCTCTTTAAGTCATTTTTCAGCCTAAACAAAGCACATAATCTTAGAGACATGTTCAATCCAGATCTGCCTCTCTGTTCCACATGTTGTGGTAGGACATTGATGAGGTTTAACTTCTGTAAGTGTCAGATTTCCTTGAACTTTTTCTTTAATGGTCATTTATCAAATAATGTGATGTGACTGCAAATGTACAACATTTGAGACTCTGGAAATTACATATATGAGCACTGCAACACAAATGAAAATTAATAGAAAGATTATGGTCATAGTTGGTGATGCAATTTTAAGCCAGGATCAAATAAAAGTTAGGTTGTAGATCTTGTTTCCAAATTAAAACGTTCAGAACTATTAGACAGCCAAGAAAATAAAGAATAAGAGCGTAAAGATTAAACCTGATAATATGTGGTTCTGGATTTTGTTTCATCAGACTGAGGAAGAAATAATTATTCACACACTGGGATCCATTGGATGTGGAATTACTACATCTGAAAGGTCTTTGGTAGAAACTATCTCTTCCTGAAAATCATCTGATACTTTCAGTTTGAAGTCTCTGGCTAGAACAGTTTTCTAATATTCCATGAATTCCTGAAAAATATGCATGTGAGAAGCATTGTCTTAGATTTTTTTTTTTAACAAATCATTCTGTTTTTTAAATTTATTTAGTTTATTTTTGGCTGCGTTGGGTCTTCATTGCTGCACCTGGGCTTTCTCTAGTTGCAGCAAACAGGGGCTACTCTTCGTTGTGGTGCACAGGCTTCTCATTGCGGTGGCTTCTCTTTGTTGTGGAGCATGGGCTCTAGGCGTGCGGGCTTCAGTAGTTGTGGCACATGGGTTCAGTAGTTGTGGCACACGAGCTTAGTTGCTCTGCGCCATGTGGGATCTTCCCAGACCAGGGCTCGAACCTGTGTGCCTTGCATTGGCAGGCAGATTCTTAACCACTGAGCCACAAGGGAAGCCCTTGCCTTAGAATTTTATTTCTGGGCTTGCTTTTATAACACCCAACAATATCCTGTATTGAGGTTCAAGGGCTATCTTTCTCTGCAGTCTTTCAGAAGACACAGTCTCTAGATTTTAGGTGACAGAGAAGTTCTTTAGGAGGATGTTGAGGAAAATCTAGCTGTATCAGCTGGTGATAACAGAATGTGAATTTCATAAGCCATTTGCAGTATTTTGCCATGTCTGCTTGTAATAGAGCAGAATCTAGTGTCAAAGGTGGTATTTCTACATGCATGGGTGTCTCGTTACTAATTCATAAAAGTAGGGAAAAAATTAAACAGAAGGAGTTGATCTCATTGTTCATAGAGCTGTTGACACTACTTTTTATTTATTTTTTATTTTTTATTTTTTCCACACACACACACTGTATTTTATTTTTACAAGAGATAAATCGACTGACACCAAGCATTGTACATGGATGACCACAACAAAAGCAACAATGATTGCAATTACCAAACATGAAACACACTCATACTATGTCATAGTATTGACATTCAGTCCAGTAATCCTCCACTGTAACAGCTCCTTTACTTTGCAGTGAAAATTGATTTGTATATTCTCAGAGGCAAAGAATAGACACTACTTTTTAGATGTGGAAGTTTGACAATTTCTGAATGTTTTCAATTTTTAATTCAGAATTCCATTTGTTCTTTCTATTTTTTTCAGGTGATTGCTGTAATATGAACAGTGAAGTTTCTGAGTAAATGTCAAGGGTTTTCAAAGATTTTAAATGAAACTCCCAGTAAAATGGGCATATAGTCCCTAGAGAAATAGAATGGAATTCTCTAGAACAAGAACACAGAATCAAACAATTTTGTTTTGGTTGTTACTATCAGAGCCAGGGATTTCTAACAAGGAACAGCTACATTCCATTTTGGGAAAAAGAAAATAATAAACAGAATATATTAAAAATCCAGTGCATGGGTATAGTTCCATAAAATGCACTTGGAAATATTCAAAGCAGCCTTGAGCTGTGGGCAATTTTCTAGGCCCAGTCTTTACAGTTTTACAATGACTATGTTGGTAACAGACAGGACATGAACGGAAGAGTGTTTTGGCTGGTTTAGTATAGTTAAGCCAACAATGTTGATGGAGTGCATTGGTTGTCCTTTGTGTGGTGATTGATTTTTATGGAAAATTTTTGCAGGGTTCCATGTGAGAACATTGGTAGTACATAGAGAGCCATCCTGATAGCATCAGAGGTGATCATCATGTAATACTCAACAATATTAGTTTCTGATTATGGAGTCAATTATTGACCTTCCATCATAGCCCCTGGGAACTTCTTCACAGAATTAGCTCTTGGGGTAACATAGGGATAGGGCTTGGTATTAGATATAAAGCTAGTTGATAAACTAGGACATGTACTTTGGTCTCCATGTTACTCCATTATAATGGTCACTTTCTTACAGAACAATAGAGAAATTAAAAATTCTTTAATCTGATGATCTTTCTGCATTGGGGTTTCTGCTGGGGTCAAGAATTCCTACTCTTTTCAAAGCATTTCAAAATTATGTATTACCTTAGAGGTGTACTTGTTTGTTTGTATATAATTGGCAATCTCTACTGAGTGCAATGAGTTCTATCTTCTCACCTGATTTAGCCTCTGGACAGGTTAATTTTGATGGGTGGGTTGAGGCCTTTTATAATGTTATCTAGCCTGATAGTTTACTCTTTCAGTTGTAAACAAACAAGAATATATTTGGATTTTTTAGGGGTTGTATAATAAATTCTTTGGAATTTGGATAATTCCCAGATAAATCTAGTCAACTTTAAGATTGTTCTTTTTCCAATAATGGAAGGAATGGAGCATGGTTTAGCTATTTACAAAGATGGATGGAAATCTGGGAAAAAAGAAAGCAATATAATCTCATAAATGGTCACCCTAATTGCAGAGAAATTGTAGTTTTTGTTGAGCAATAATTAGTACACAACCTAAAGGAACATCAAATTTGAGGAAGACCCTAAATTCACATAAGCAGAGACATTCATTCATTTTATTTATTCATTTAACGGCTTTCTATTGCCCCGAGACAAGATGTATAAGCTTTTACTACTCATTAAGAGAAATGCCATGATAACCTACGTATTTCTAATCATTTCCATGATGCTGAATAAGAACATCAATGACTGTTCACATCATTTACATAAACTTGGAAGAAAGGTTTATGATAGTTAAAAAGGCCAAATAAGGGAAGCCATCCAAGAGTTCATTTTTTAAAAATTGCCTGTTCATCCTTAGGATGTAAAGGAAGAGTTCTGGATACTAGCCACTTGGTCATGTCATATGGCGTGGCAATTTCCAGAAAGTTGGAAATTCAGTATCTGAATTACTAGGAGATTTACAAGAATCTCCCTAACTGACACTTAGTAACCTGCCTGGAAAATATTTGAATGGGTTGTAAGTCTTCCAGAAATGAGAGATTTATCATCTTGGGACAAGGACAGACAGAGAGGCAAACAGTTAAAAGCAAGAAAGTATTTTACCAAGAAAATGGTATTCTTACATATGAACAGTCATTGAAAATATCCCTAATAGTATCGTCTTCATTCATAGGAGGCAGAACAAACTCAGAATTTTGGAAGTCAATGAAAATAAAACATAGCTTTGATATAACCTGGGACCCGCCTCACTGTCATGAACACAGAGGCTCCTTGGACCTAAGGGAATATGGCCTTCCTGGATCAAGGGTCTCAGCATATGAAAATGAGGTCGTCTTGGCTGGCACTTTGTGAGACACCAGGCATGCCAAAGCTTCCACAAACACTACAAGAAAATAGTTACTTTAGCAAAACTAAGGCTACCATATTTACTACAACAAGTGAAAATGCCATCATTAAAGAGCCCTTTAGTGTCTCAAGGTTATTTTCTAAAATATCTGAAAATGTATATTCCCTTAAAAATCTGATTTTCATTGCCCCTTCACAAATATTACTTTTATTAATTATTGCTAACACTGTAATAAAAAATAATAAATTATTATAAATTACAGTACCATTATAGCTGATATTAACTGAGTGCCTAATATGTGTTGGGCAATATGAAAAATGTTTTATTGTGTATGGGTTTTTCTTGCATTTCTCATAAAACCCTATGGTGTAAGAAATAGTACAGATAAGAAAATTGAGATAGAGACATCAAATTGCTATAAGTGTTACAACCGAAGTTGGAATCAAATCAAATTCCTATTATGTACCAGTCACTGTTATAAGCACCACAGATTCAGAAAGATAAAAATGCTTATATTTGTGAAGCTTAAATTCTACTAAATAGAGAAAGACAGTACGAAATATAAGCAAGGGAAAGAGTTGGAGGGTGATAGTCAAAATGTGAACAATATAGCAGCAAAGAAAAGTGGGGAGGGAAGAGGAGGTAAGATAAATGTGATGGTCAGAGAAGGCCTATTGAGAGGAAGCATTTGAGAAAAGATAGAGATGAGCTGATGGAGTAAGCCGTGGGGTCATCAGAGTGAAGGGAATTCTGAGAAAGTTGAAGAACAAATAGAAATGTCTCAAGAGAGGGCATTCCTGACTCATTCCAGAAATAACACTGAGATCAAAGTGGATTTAGGAAAGAGAAGACAAGGAAGGGTTAAAGGGAGGTCAGATCATAAGGTTCATGGACGTCATTTTATTTTACTTATTTACTTTTCTACTGAAGTATAGTTGATTTACAATATCATATCAGTTTCAGGTGTACAGTGTAGTGATTCAATATTTTTACAGATTATAATCCATTAAAAGTTATTACAAGATAATGGCTATAATTTGCTGTGCTATAAAATATATCCTTAATGCTTATTTATTTATGCATAGTAGTTTGTAGCTTTTAATCCCATATACTTATCTTGCCCCTCTCCCCTTCATTCACCCTACTGGTAATCACTAGTTTTCTATATCTGTGAGTCTGTTTCTATTTTGTTATATACATTCATTTTATATTTTTAGATTCTACATATAAATGATAACATACAGTATTTGTATTTCTCTGTCTGAATTATTACACTAAACATAGTATTTCTTAGGTTCACTACATTGTTACAAATGGCAGAATTTTATTCTTTTTTATGGCTGAGTAATATTCCATTAAAAAAATATATATACACACACATAAGCCAATGGATAAAGAAGAAGTGGTATATATACCACTTCTTTATTCAACCATTCATCTCTTCATGGACACTCAGGTTGCTTCCATATTTTGGCTATTGTAATTAATGCTGCTGTGAACATTGGGGTATAAATATCCTTTTGAATTAGTTTTTACATTTTTTACAGATATGTACCCAGGAGTAGAATTGCAAGATTATATTGTAGTTATAGTTTTAGTTTTCTGAGGCCCCTTTATACTGTTTTCCATAGTGGCTGCACCAATTTACATTCCCACCAACAGTGTAAAAGGGTTCCCTTTCTCTACATCCTCGCCAACACTTATTTGAAGACTTTTTGATGAGAGTCACTCTGACAGGTGAGAGGTGATATCACATTGTTGTTTCCATTTGCATTTCTCTAATGATTAGTGATACTGAGCATCTTTTCATGTGACTGTTAGCCACCTGTATGACTTTGGAAAAATGCCTATTCAGGTTATCAGGCCATTTTTTGATTGGGCTGTTTATTTTCTTGATATTGAGTTGTATGAGCTGTTTGTATATGTCAGATATTAACCTCTTATCTGTCATATTATTTGCAAATATTTTCTCCCATTAAGTAGGTTGTCCTTTTGTTATGTCAATGGTTTCATTTGCTGTGAAAAAAACTTTTAAGTTTAATTAGAGTGTTTTGTCAATGTTCTCTTCTAGGAATTTTATGGTTTCAGGCCTTACATTTAGGTCTTCAGTCCATTTTGTATATGCCATGTGGAAATGTTCTAATTTAATTGTTTTACATGCAGGTGTCCAATTTTTCCAACACCACTTATTAAACAGACTGTCTTTTCTCCACTGTATATTCTTGCCTCCTTTGTTGTAGATTAATTGACCATAAGTGTGTAGGCTTATTTCTGGAAACTCTATTCTGTTCCATTGATCTATGTGTCTGTTTTTGTGCCAGTACTATTCTGTTTTGATTATTGTAGCTTTGTAGTATATATAGTCTGAAGTCAGGGAGTGTCATACCTCCAGGTTTGTTCTTTTTTCTTAATATTTCTTTGGCAATTCGGGGTCTTCTGTGATTCCATATAAATTTTAGGATTATTTGTTCTAGTTCTGTGAAAAGTGTCATGGGTATTTTGATAGGAATTTCATTAAATCTGTAGATTGCTTTGGGTAATATGGACATTTTTACAATATTAATTCTTCCAACCCAAGAGCATGGGATATCTTCCCATTTCTTTGTATAATCTTCAATTTCTTTTATCACTGCTTTATAGTTTTCAGAGTGTAGTTCTTTCACCTCCTTGGTTAACTTTATTCCTAATATTTTATTCTATTTGTTGTGATTTTAAACCAGATTATTATTATTATTTTTTACATTCTCTTTCTGATAGTTTATGTTAGTGTATAGAAAAGCAACAGGTTTCTGTATTTAACCTTGTGTCTTGCATTTATTAAATTCATTTATTAGTTCTAATAATTTTTGGGTGGAGACTTAGGGTTTTCAATATATTTATTATCATGTCATCAGCAAATAGTGAGTTTTATCTCTTCCCTTCCAATTTTGATGACTTTTGTTTCTTTTTCTTGTCTGATTGCTATTGCTAGGACTTCCAATACTATGTTAAATAAAAGTGTTGAGAGTGGAAATTCTTGTCTTGTGCCTGATTTTACAGAAAAGGCTTTCAGCTTTTTTCTTTTCTTTTCTTTTTTTTTGGGAATTTTGGACCATAGTTTATTCCTGCAAGTCACATTGAAAAGAAAAAAAACAGCTAACATGGAGGTGGTGGGTGTATGCTGTTGTTAGAAGCTTGCACCACTAATGTTCTCCATGGAACAAATTATACCCCTTTTGTTGTCGTAATAAATATACAAAAATTTTCTTTATTTTTTTTACATCTTTATTGGATTATAATTGCTTTACAGTGTTGTATTAGTTTCTGCTGTACAACAAAGTGAATCAACTATATGTATACATATATCCCCTCCATCTTGAGCCTCCCTCCCTCCCTCCCCATCCTACCCCTCTAGGTCATCACAAAGCACTGAGCTGATATCCCTGTATTATGCAGAATCTTCCCACTAGCTATCTATTTTACACATGGTAGTGTATATATGTCAGTGCTACTGTCTCACTTCTTCCCAGCCTCCCCTTCCCCCACTGTGTCCTCAAGTCCATTCTCTACATCTGTGTCTCTATTCCTGCCCTGCCACTAGGTTCATCAGTACCATTTTTCTAGATTCCATATATATGAGTTAATACACGGTTATTTGTTTTTCTCTTTCTGACTTACTTCACTCCATATGACAGACTCTATTGACTGTTGAGTACAATGATAGCTGTGGGTTTGTCATAAAGGCCTTTATTATGTTGACATATGGTCCCTCTAAACCCACTTTGATGAGGGTTTTATCATAAGTGGATGTTGAATTTTGTCAAATTCTTCTTCTGCATCTATTGAGATGATTATGTGATTTTTATGCTTCTTTTTTTAACCCTCGTGTATCATAGTGATTGATTTGCCAATATTGAACCATCCTTGTAATCCTGGAATAAATCCAATTTTACGGTGTATGATCCGTTTTATATATTGTTGGATTCAGTTTGCTAATTTATTGTTGAGCATTTTTACATTTATATTATAAAAGTAGTCACTTATATTTTTCTTTCTCTGGTTTTGATATCAGGGTAATTGTGCTTCTGTTGAATGAATTTGGGAGTGTTTCATTCACATAAATTTTTCGGAATAGTTGAGAAGAATAGGTATTAGCTTTACATTATAATTTTGGTAGAATTTCCCTGTGAAGCCATCTGGAACTGGACGTTTGTTTGCTGGGAGGTTTTTATTATCATTATTATTATTATTATTATTATTATTAGTTTAGCTATTAGTGATCAGTCTGTTTAAATTGTCTGTTTCCTCTTGATTCAGTCTTAGCAGATTGTATAAATTTGTCCATTTCTTCTAGGTTGTCCTATTTATTGACATATAACTGTATGTAGTATTCTCATATGATTTTTTTGTGTCTCTGTGGTATTGGTTGCTGTTTCTCCTCTTTCATTACTTATTTTGTTTATCTGACATCCTCTTTTCTTCATGATGAGCCATGCTAAAAATATGTTAATTTTTCTTATCTTTTCAAAAAACCAGCTCTTGGTTGTATTGATCTTTTCTATTGTTTTTTCAGTCTTTATTTTATTTATTTCCTCTCTGATCTTTATTATTTCCTTCTTTCCACAGATATTGTTCTTTGTTCCTCTTTTATTAATTCCTTTATTTGAGATTTTTCTTGTTTCATGAGGTAGGCCTGTATCACTACACACTTCCCTCTCAAAACTGCTATTGCTGCATCGCATGGGTTTTGGAAAGTTGTTTTCCCATTTTCATTTGTCTCAAGGTATTTTCTGATTTCCTCTTTGATTTCTTCATCGGCTTATTGGTTTTTTAGTAGCTTATTGTTTAGTCTCCACTTGTTTTTGATTTTCTCCTTTTCCTTTCTGTAGTTGATTTCTAGTTTTCTAGTTTCATACTATTGTGGTCAGAAAAAATGCTTGATATATAATGTCTAGCCTCTTAAATTACTGAGACTTGCTTTGTGACCTAGGATGTTGTCTATCCTGAAGAATGGTCCATGTGTATTCTACTGGTTTTGGATGGAAAGTCTCATATATTATGTCCAACTGGCTTATTGTGTTATTTAAGACTACTGTTTCCTTATTGATTTTCTGTCTGGATGATCTGTACACTGATTTAAGTGGGGTGTTAAAGTCCCCTCCTATTATTGTATTGTCAAATTCTCCCTTTATATCTGTTAATATTTGTTCTATATATTTAGGTGCTCCTGTATTAGATGCATATATGTTAACAAGTGTAACATCCTCTTCTTGTACTGATTCCTTTATCATTATATAATGTCCTTTGTCATTTGTAATAGACTTTGTATTAAAGTTTATGTTGTTTGATATAAGTATTGCTACCTCTCCTTTCTTGTCCTTTTTATTTGCATGAAATACTTTTTTCCATCCTCTCACTTTCAGTCCATGTGTGTCTTTAGTTCTGAAGTGAGTCTCTTGCAAGCAGCATATAGATGGGTCTTTTTTTTTTTCTCCAATTAGCCACCCTATGTCTTTTGATTGGAACATTTAGTTCATTGACATTTATTACTTGTTTTACTGTTGTTTTTGTAGTTATTCTCTGTTCATTTCTTCTTCGTTGTTGTTTCTTCCTTTGTGGTTTGACGATTTTCTTTAGTGGTATGCTTGTGTTCCTTTCTTTCTAGCTTTTGTGTATCTATTGTTTGTTTTTGATTAAGGATTACCATGGGGTTCATATATGTTGACCTATAACTGTCTGCTTTTTTTAAACTGGTAGTCATTTAAGTTCAAGCACGTTATAAAAGGTCTACATATACAACTGGACTTCCATTTTGAAAATCTCTTTTTGGCAGCTGTTTTCAGTATAGTTTGTAGGAGCTCAAGAATGGAAGCAAGGAGACTATACAGGAGAAATGGTGGCTATTAGGATATTTCCTCTCAGCTTAAACCCATTCTTCTATGTTATGCCTTGTGATCTGTGGTAGTACTCTCTAAACCTGCTAGCTTACAATTAGTTGTGTCAATAGAGGTGCCAGTGGCTGCCTGGAAGCTGAAGGAGAAAAGAATGACACTGTCCTTCCCTTTTGCCTCTTCCCCCTTTGGCTGGACCCCAGCAGTTCACTAATAGTTCCAGAGGCAGTAACTGATTTCAGTTTGTAGGTTCTTCACAGCTCCATTAACCAGCATCCTTGTGCCTTCTCTAAGCATAAGCATCAACATTTCAGTGATTCTGAGTCTCAGATCCATAAGTCCCCTGCTTGAGCTCCTGGGCTACCTTTTTTTTTTTTTTTTTCCCTTGTCTATAGCACCATTTAGACCTCATGAAACACATACACAAACACTAAAACTGAAAAGAAAAGCAAGAGAGTGACTACTATAAATGTCAGAACAGTGTTTACCCCCAAAAAAGGTCAGGAGGATCTAGAAGGGGAAACTTGGGGGGATGGGGACTTCTGCTGTGATTGAAACTTTATTGATATGGGTAATAATTTTATGATAATTTGTTGTATAATTATTCACTATGCTGTATATTTCTGTTTTATACACTTTCCTGTGCATTTTTTTCACAATAAAAATCATAGAAAAATTTAATGTAATTGAAATATTCTCTCAATATGTGAACAATATCAATAAATTGCTTAATAGATCTCTAAGTTGTTAAAACAAAAGCAAATCTGGGAAAATCTACCAAATAATTGGGTTAACAATGTTCTCTCCTCAATTCAAATTTGTATGCAATGTTTTGATACATGTCTTTTGAATTTTTTTCCAATCTTTTTCTTCTGCTATTGATATATATATGATGTTTTTTCCTTTTATTTGTTATTGCAATGAATTGCGTTTATAGCATTTTAATGTTAAATACATCTTTCCTTCTTACATTAAAGACAATTTGTCCATTGGCTTCTGAAATTTAAATTGAAGGAAGATTAAAAATACGAAATTTCATTTGAATGCTTATAGGATTACTCAGACTTATCACTTTTGCATAATTTAGTTAGTAAGTAATTTTATTGAAAACTTAAAATTCATTTGTTTTGATTTATTCATATAAATACTGTATTTTAGTTTTTTAATATTTAATTTTATTTTATACTGTAATTCGTTTATTTGTGCATTCTATATCGGTCTCAAAGTTATTTTTTAGCTATTATTCTTTTAAAAGTAAACTTTGCCTTTGCTAACTCTTTACATCTTATAATTTTACTTTTCCATTCTCTTTGCCTTCATCCTCTTATTCCTCTTCTAACTTACCTCTGTAATTAAAGCATTAATTATCAGCTTCTCTTTCTCTTCTAAGAACATACTATTCTTTAAAATACATTAGAAACTCATGTTTCTATATGTAACAACTTCTGTTTCCTTGCATTCTCAATGGGTTTTAAACTTTCATTTTTTGGATATTTATATTTCTAAATGTATGGAATTTTAAGTTGGCTTTTGCTTACTTTTTAGCTTAATTATATAGTACATAGAGAAGGCTGCCTGTATGTTACAGTTATTTGAAATTTGTTGATATATTTTTCAGGGCCTAATATATTATGACTTTTTGCAAATGTGTGAAGTGTTCTTGAGAAGAATGTGTATTCTGTAATTGTTTGGTGCAGGATTTTATATGTGTACTTGTTAATTGTACATTAAAAACATATTATAGCTCAACTATCTATACTTGGGATATTTGTCTTGGCAGCTCTCACAAGATAAAGATTTAGCTTCTCTTTGGACTTCTATCAATTTTTGTTTCATATATTTACCAAAGCTCTCTTGTTACATGCAGACAAGTATAAAATTGTTAATGCTTTCTGAGTAATTGAGTTCTTCATCATTACATAGTGATTTCTAGATGATGATTTTGCATTAAAATCTATTTTGTGTTAAATCAACATAACTTTATTTTGATTAACATTTTAGGGGGGTTTCCATCCATTAAATGACTTAAAGGCATTCAATGTTAGAACTTTCTGGTGCCTATCTCATACAAAGCCTGTAGTTTGATTTTGCATTTTCATCCAGACTGACCATTACAGTTTTGTGTTTTTAATCTAGCATGTCTAGTTTGTTGGCATATTGTATTATTACTGATATTTTGCACGTAATTCTATATATTGTGTACTTCCAAATCACCTCTCTTTTTTTTATCCTTCTTTTATTCTCTTTTATTACCATATTATGGACTGCGTAAGGTTACCCTTTCCCATGCCACTTTATTTCTTGCCATCAATTTGGATGTATATAACTTAAAAAATTCTTTTAGTTGGCACTTTAATATTTTTACCTTGCATACTTATTTTTAAATTCTAGAATAAAGTGGTATTTTAACCTTCTCAATACCAGATTTTAAAACATTTTAACACACCTCCCCATCCAAAATTACAAGATTTTAGTTTTGTCTTTTTACTGTCAAACACATGTGATGCATTCTGTAGTCTTAGAGTTTATTGCATATTTATTGCATTAACATCACATAATAGATAATTTTACAAATTTCTGAATATTTAGCCTAATGTTTGATTAGAAAATATCTTAAATTAAAATTTATTTTACATTTGAAAGATAATTTTCTTCTGAATTATGTACCTTTTTATGGGATGCATGCATATATTTCTCAAATCTTATTTCCCTTTAGAATTATCTTGTAGTATTTTAGGTCATAGCATTCAAAGTTCCTATCTTTAGATAATGTTATTTAATTGGTGTAGGTTGAAACCTGAGCATCTGTACTTTTATAGACGACCTCCCCTCCACTCTCACTCAGGTGATTACAATAGCAGCCAAGTTTAAAACAACTGGTTAAACTAAATTGTGGGCTCTTTGAAATCTGAAAAAAAAATGTCTTGCTATTTTTTCTATTCCTAGTACACAATACATCAGACACAGTGGTTGCATATTAGACAAATAAGAGAATAACCATGTATCATAATGACATTCAGAGCTCATATAGTACCAAAATCCAGCATGATAACACAGTTCTTCAACTCAGGTTAAAAATTAGAAACAAAAGTAAACAAAACAATATCCATTCACTTTTCTCTTGAAGTGGTTTTTTTTTTAAGGTTTCACTTGCTTTTTGAGAATAGGATTATTTCCATCATCATAATTTTCCATCTCCCTATTTTATACATCTTTTGAAACTGTTAGCCATTGTTAGTATTTCACAATGCACCTATTTATCTTCATTCTATAAAATCAGACTTATTTATTTGCTGAATATAACTGAACAAGTTTAAAGTTAGTGATATTTTTAAATGCAAGCAGCAATTTTGACTTGCAGCTTATTCCACAGGACAGCTCTGAACTAAGGTTTTTTTAGAACTGCTAGATCTCTGATGAGGTAGGTAGGCTTAATTAATGCCAAATGATGCTCACACCAGGAAAGAGACTTCTTGCAGTGAGGGAGGAAGCAGCACATTTAATTTGTTATTACTAAAGGAAATGTGATACTGGGACTGGATGTTGTAGAAGGCAGAAGGGCCTATCTAGCAATCTGTCAATTTAGGCTCATTTGCATTCAATAGATAATAAAGCTCTATTTAAATAAATATCAATACGAGCTATATTTGTGTTAGATTGATTGCTCTTAATTTTGGTTTCTAGCATTTTTTGAAAGTCAAATTCAATGTGGAGAGCTACAGGGGAAATGTCATTCAGTCACATCTCACCATTACTATAGATCATTCTGGATCTTCCTTGATTGCCAGTTTACATATTAAACTTTCTATGTAATCATTAATTCATACTCCTGGTTGAAGATATATTGGCACATATAATAAACAGAGTCTACGTATATTTGTATGTGTGCATATAATTCTCATATATATGTTTTTATTTTCTTTAGACACATTTTCTAACATATCTAGGAATGAAGTTTACAGAAGTCTATTAATAAGACTGAAAATTTTTTCAAGGTTTCATTGTAGTTCTAAACTTTAAAAAATGTATTTAACTGATTTTTTATTTGGTGCATACAATTTTATAACTACTGTGTTTTCTTTATAAATTTTGAACTTTATCATGACCCAATGTCCTTTTATACTCCTCAGTGATTTGTATTTTAAAGTCCATATTTTCTTTTATTTTTATTTTAGTGTACATGACTATTGATAGGTACTGTTCCTTGGAATAACACCTGTAGAAAGAAGGTGAGAAGACACTGCTGTATACATCTTTTAGCATGTTTATAATTGTTGCTTTGAAAGTATTGTGTGATAACTCCAACATCTGTGTCATCTCAGATGGTCTTTGCTTTTGAGAATTAATCCCATTTTTCTTATTTGCCATATGTAGGCTCATTCTGGATTTTATCTTGGACATCACAAGTATTATATTGTAGAGACTGTACTGTTACATGACTCTGAAGAGTGTGGGGTTATTGATGTTATTGTTGTTGTTGTAATAAACACTTAATTTTGTTGCATTCAAACTTCAGTTAATTGAGATTTAGATGTGGTTGTTAGAATTATTTTTAAAAAGTAGGAATCTACATGGGAAGAGCTAAGAGGTCTCTATTTCTCTGAACTTGGCATGCAGAGGCAGGCTTCCTGTGGAACCTCTGTTGATGGTTTCCTGTTAGCACACATAAAGAAAGGCTCCTTACTCTCCAGGCTCCCTGTACTCTTTGAGGTAGGTAAGACTTAGCCTACATAAACAGCTTCTTTTGCTTTTAGAAATCAGAGTGTACTTAAACTCAATGAATTAAAAGAAGCTAATATTTGCAATGATCCCTTTAACCATAGATCTCTGAAGCCAAACTCTGCCGCTTTCCTCAAACCTACACTCTAATGCACTTCTCTTGATATTTTAACAGGTAATGAGGGAGAAAGCCCTGTCCTGTCTGCCAGTTTTATCTGCCAGGATCATAAGAGTGGCCCAGTTCATTACACAATGCTGCTGTGTAGATCCAAGAAATCTTTTGGCTTTGAAGAGTCAAATAACTTGAAGCTGGGCATGGTAAAAACTGAACCATATTCAGATCAGCATGATTTTAGAACCCCCAGATTTTGCCTATATTCTCTACCTTGGCTAAATGTCCTGCTTCTGTAGTTGACCAGTTTTTGGTTATACAGACCAGGCTGTACCCTGGTTTTGGTCCTAACACACCACAACTTACTCCACTGTATCTGATATTAGGTTGTTTAATAAATACAAGTAAAACATTCCTGGTCTATTATATACAGAGAAAAACTATAAAGATTTTATAATATAGATGATATGCATATATGGCAATATGTTTAAGTATACAAATTAGTAACAGTTTTGAAAAAATTATAAAATTAATAATCATTATTCAAGGGATGTGACTATGGCTTTGTATGTCTTCCAATAAATTGCTACTCAAAATGTAGTCCACTAATCAGAGCCAGTCTGAGAACTATTAGCTGGTCTGTCACAAGGTAAGTGCAGACATCTGCACAAGAGTGTTTTTTAACACATTTCTATAGAAATTTTTGAAGCAATTCTTATCTGAGAAATGTAAAAATAATTAAAAATGACCTTGCATTTTTATGTCTTTGTTTCTCTATTTTCTAATAGTCCCTTTTTATTGTATTTTATGGCGTTATTTGTCTGCAATTGTTTGGAAATTTTAAAATTATATATCATATTCTTTAACCAAAGACAAATTATCTTTAACACTGCCTTAGCAACTAAGGATATGGCTGTAAGTGTAAGTATATTGATAAAAGCATGCCTGTACCTGGTAGAGAATAACTCAAGAACTTCAGTCAAGAAAAGAATTTGAGACAACAGAGTTTAAGAGGATCATTGCAGTGTCAAAGTGAAGGATGCCTAAGGACAAGAAAAGACACTGCAAAACTTAGTGTATGACGTGGAAACTGAGAACCTGGTTCAAGATGACAGTGGGGTAGGAAGAGTAGAAATAAGACTTGAGGGATATTGATAAAAAACATCAGTAGGCCTGGACACATTTTCTCAAAGGGTATTGTTATACTGTCAAATAAATCCAATAATACAAAGGATTTTCCTGTGGGACATAATGAACTTTGTGACAGTTTTGGAGTCACAAGGCTTCAAAGAAATAAAATGAATAACATTCTACATGTATATTATGCCTAAAGACCCATAATCTCAAGAGTATAGTACTTTAGGATTCTTATTTATTTATTTATTTATTTATTTATTTATTTATTTATTTATTTATTTATTTATTTATTTATTTTAGGCCATGCCATGGGGCATGCAGGATCTTAGTTCCCTGACCAGAGATTGAACCTGGGCCCCCTGCACTGGGAACGATAAATTTTAACCACTGGACGGCCAGGGAAATCACTAGGATTCTTAAAATGTACAAATTTGCTCTTATTATAAAATTTTCCATGGAAAAAAATTTTTGAGTACAAATTTAATAAGACATTTCTAACTTGAATATAATTTTAAGAGAAAAAACAGTGAAGAAAAAATACTTGTTTTATGTCTGATAAAAAAAAACTGATGGAGGGGTGATTGTACAGAAATGTCAATGTCAGTCTTTACTTTCTTCTATTTATAACAACTCAAAAATAATTACGAAACACATGAAATATATTAGGAACATATTTTATATATCTAATCAAGCTGATTTTTAAAGTAAATGCAACCAAAGCATTTATCAACAGAGATTATCTTTCCCACAGTCTGTTAGAACAAGTTTAGCACAAATAAATTCCAAAGATGATTAAGTTCAGAACAAATAAATATCTCAAAATCTAAATTAATGCAACAATTCCAGTACAGTCAGAGGATATGAGATAATTATTCTTACAAGTAGCATTTATTAATTAATTTATTTGAGAACCTCTGCAAGTTTTTTTTTTTACTTTATTTTACTTTATTTTTTATTTTTTCAACATCTTTATTGGAGTATAATTGCTTTAAAATAGTGTGTTAGTTTCTGCTGTATAACAAAGTAAATGAGCTATACGTATACATATATCCCCATATCTCCTCCCTCTTGTGTCTCCCTCACACCGTCCCTATCCCAACCCCCTAGGTGGACAGAAAGCACCAAGCTGATCTCCCTGTGATACACGGCTGCTTCCCACTCTCTATTTTATATTTGGTAGTGTATATATGTCCATGCCACTCTCTCACTTCGTCTCAGCTTACTCTTCCACCTCCCCGTGTCCTAAAGTCCATTCTCTATGTCTGCATCTTTATTCCTGTCCTGCCCCTTGGCTTTTCAGAATTTTTTTTTTCCTTTTTTTAGATTCCATATATATGTGTTAGCATACAGTATTTTTCTCTTCCTGACTTACTTCACTCTGTATGACAGTCTCTAGGTCCATCCACCTCACTACAAATAACTCAATTTCATTTCTATTTATGACTAATATTACATTGTGTATATGTGCCACATCTTCTTTATCCATTCATCTGTCCATGGACACTTAGGTTGTTTCCATATCCTGGCTATTGTAAATAGAGCTGCAATGAACATTGTGATACATAACTCTTATTTGAATTATGGTTTTCTCAGGGTATATGCCCAGTAATGGGATTGCTGGGTCATACGGTAGTTCTATTTTTAGTTTTTAAGGAACCTCCATACTGTTCTCCATAGTGGCTGTGTCAATTTACATTCCCACCAACAGTGCAAGAGGGTTCCCTTTTCTCCACACCCTCTCCAGCATTTATTGTTTGTAGATTTTTGGATGATGGTAATTCTGACCGGTGTGAGATGATATCTCATTGTAGTTTTGATTTGCATTTCTCTAATGATTAATGATGTTGAGCATCCTTTCATGTGTTTGTTGGCAATCTGTATATCTTCTTTGGAGAAATGTCTATTTAGGTCTTCTGCCCATTTTTGGATTGGGTTGTTGTTTTTTTGATATTGAGCTGCATGACCTTCTTGTATATTTTGGAGATTAATCTTTTGTCAATTGCTTCATTTGCAAATATTTTCTCCCATTCTGAGGGTTGTTTTTCATCTTGTTTATGGTTTTTTTGCTGCACAAAAGCTTTTAAGTTTCATTAGGTCCCATTTGTTTATTTTTGGTTTTATTTCCATTTCTTTAGGAGCTGGGTCAAAAAGGATCTTTCTGTGATTTATGTCATAGAGTTTTCTGCCTAGGTTTTCCTCTAAGAGTTTTGTAGTGTCAGGCCTTACACTGAGGTCTTTAATCCATTTTGAGTTTATTTTTGTCTATGGTGTCAGGGAGTGTTCTAATTTCATACTTCTCCATGTAGCTGTCCAGTTTTCAGAGCACCACTTATTGAAGAGGCTGTCTTTTCTCCATTGTATATTCTTGCCTCCTTTATCAAAGATAAGGTGAACATTTATGTGTGGGTTTATCTCTGGGCTTTCTATCCTGTTCGATTGATCTATGTTTCTGTTTTTGTGCCAGTACCATACTGTCTTGATTACTGTAGCTTTGTAATATAGTCCGAAATCAGGGAGCCTGATTCCTCCAGCTCCGATTTTCTTATTCAAGATTGCTTTGGCTATTCAGGGTCTTTTGTGTTTCCATACAAATTGTGAAATTTTTCTTCTAGTTCTGTGGAAAATGCCACTGGTAGTTTGATAAGGATTGCATTGAATCTGTAGATTGATTTGGGTAGTAGAGTCATTTTCAGAATGTTGACTCGTTCAATCCAAGAACATTGTATACCTCTCCATCTCTGTATTATCTTTAATTTCTTTCATCAGTGTCTTATAGTTTTCTGCATACAGGTCTTTTGTCTCCTTAGGTAGGTTTATTTCTAGCTATTTTATGCTTTTTGTTGCAGTGGTAAATGGGAGTGTTTTCTTAATTTCTCTTTCAGATTTTTGATCACTAGTGTATAGGAATGCGAGATATTTCTGTGCATTAATTTTGTATCCTGCTGCTTTACCAAATTCATTGATTAGCTCTAGTAGTTTTCTGGTAGCATCTTTAGGATTCTCTATGTATAGTATCATGTCATCTACAAACAGTGACAGTTTTAATTCTTCTTTTCTGATTTGGATTCCTTTTATTTCTTTTTCTTCTCTGATGACTATGGATAAAACTTCCAAAACTATGTTGAATAACAGAGGTGAGAGTGAGCAACCTTGTTTTGTTCCTTATCTTAGTGGAAATGATTACAGTTTTTCACCATTGTGAATGATGTTGGCTTTGGGTTTGTTATATATGGCCTTTATTATGTTGAGGTAAGTTCCCTCTAGGCCTACTTTCTAGAGGGTTTTTATCATAAATGGTGTTGAATTTTGTCAAAAGCTTTTTCTGAATCTATTGAGATGATCATATGGTATTTATCCTTCAGTTTGTTAATATGGTTGATCATATTGATTGATTTGCGTATATTAAAGAATCCTTGCATTCCTGGGATAAACCTCACTTGATCATGGTGTATGATCCTTTTAATATGCTGTTGGATTCTGGTTGCTAGTATTTTGTTGAGGATTTTTGCATCTATGTTCATCAGTGATATTGGCCTCTAGTTTTGTTTTTTTGTGACATCTTAGTCTGGTTTTGGTATCAGGGTGATGGTGGCCTTGTAGAATGAGTTTGGGACGGTTCCTCCCTATGCTATATTTTGGAAGAGTTTGAGAAGGATAAGTGATAGCTCTTCTCTAAATGTTTGATAGAATTCACCTGTGAAGCCATCTGGTCCTGGCTTTTGTTTGTTGGAAGATTTTTATTCACAGTTTCAATTTCAGTGCTTGTGATTGGTCTGTTTATATTTTCTATTTCTTCCTGCTTCAGTCTTGGAAGGTTGTGTTTTTCTAAAAATTTTTCCATTTCTTCCAGGTTGTCCATTTTATTGACATAGAGTTGCTTGTAGTAATCTCTCATGATCCTTTGTATTTCTGCAGTGTCAGTTGTTACTTCTCCTTTTTCATTTCTAATTCTATTGATTTGAGTCTTCTCCCTCTTTTTCTTGATGAGTCTGGCTATTGGTTTATCAATTTTGTTTATCTTTTCAAAGAACCAGCTTTTAGTTTTATTGATCTTTGCTATCGTTTCCTTCATTTATTTTTCATTTATTTCTGCTTTGATCTTTATGATTTCTTTCCTTCTGCTAACTTTGGGGTTTTTTTGTTCTTCTTTCTCTAATTGCTTTTGTTGTAAAGTTTGGTTGTTTATTTGAGATTTTCCTTGTTTCTTGAGGTAGGATTATATTGCTTTAAACTTCCCTCTTAGAACTGCTTTTGCTGTATCCCATAGGTTTTGAGTCATCGTGTTTTCCTTGTCATTTGTTTATAGGTATTTTTTGATTTCCTCTTTGATTTCTTCAGTGATCTCTTGGTTATTTAGTAGTGTATTGTTTAGCCTCCATGTGTTTGTATTTTTTACAGACGTTTTCCTGCATTGATATATAGTCTCATAGCGTTGTGGTCAGAAAAGATACTTGATAGAATTTCAATTATCTTAAATTTGCCAAGGCTTGATTTGGGACCCAAGATATGATATATCCTGGAGAATGTTCCATGAGCACTTGAGAAGAAAGTGTATTCTCTTGTTTTTGGACGGAATGTCCTATAAATATCAATTAAGTCCATCTTGCTTAATGTGTCATTTAAAGCTTGTGTTTCCTTATTTATTTTCATTTTGGATGATCTGTCCATTGCTGGTAGTGGCATGTTAACGTCCCCTACTATTATTATGTTACTGTCGATTTCCCCTTTTATGACTGTTAGCATTTGCCTTATGTATTGAGGTGCTCCTGTGTTGGGTGCATAAATATTTACAATTGTTATATCTTCTCCTTGGATTGATCCCTTGATCATTATGTAGTGTCCTTCTTTGTCTCTTTTAGTAGTCTTTATTCTAAAGTCTGTTTTGTCTGATAGACAAAATAGATATATATATATATATATATATTTTAAGCATCTTTATTGGAGTATAATTGCTTTACAATGGTGTGTTAGTTTCTGCTTTATAACAAAGTGCATCAGTTATACATATACCTATGTCCCCATATCTCTTCCCTCTTGCATCTCCCTCCCTCCCATCCTCCCTGTCCCACCCCTCTAGGTGGTCACAAAGCACCGAGCTGATCACCCTATGCTATGCGGCTGCTTCCCACTAGCTATCTATTTTACGTTTGGTAGTGTATATATGTCCATGCCACTCTCTCACTTTGTCCCAGCTTACTCTCCCCCTCCCCGTATCCTCAAGTCCATTCTCTAGTAGGTCTGCATCTTTATTCCCATCTTGCCCCTAGGTTCTTCATTACCAATTTTTTTTTATATTCCATATATATGTGTTAGCATATGGTATTTGTTTTTCTCTTTCTGACTTACTTCACTCTGAATGACAGTCTCTAGGTCCACCCACCTCACTACAAATAACTCAGTTTCATTCCTTTTTATGGCTGAGTAATATTCCATTGTATATATGTGCCACATCTTATTTATCCATTCATCTGTTGATGGACACTTAGGTTGCTTCCATGTCCTGTCTATTGTAAATAGAGCTGCAATGATCATTTTGGTACATAACTCTATTTGAATTATGGTTTTCTCAGGGTATATGCCCAGTAGTGGGATTGCTGGGTCATATAGTAGTTCTATTTTTAGATTTTAAGGAACCTCCATACTGTTCTCCAGAGTGGCTATATCAATTTACATTCCCTCCAACAGTGCAAGAGGGTTCCCTTTTCTCCACACCCTCTCCAGCATTTATTGTTTGTAGATTTTTGGATGATGGCCATTCTGACTGGTGTGAGATGATACCTCATTGTAGTTTTGACTTGCATTTCTCTAATGATTAATGATGTTGAGCATTCTTTGATATGTTTTTTGGCAATCTGTATATCTTCTTTGGAGAAATGTCTATTTAGGTCTTCTGCCCATTTTTGGACTGGGTTGTTTGTTTTTTGATATTGAGCTGCCTGAGCTGCTTGTAAATTTTGGAGATTAACCCTTTGTCAGTTGCTTCATTTGCAAATATTTTCTCCCATTCTGAGGGTTGTCTTTTCGTCTTGTTTATGGCTTCCTTTGTTGTGCAAAAGCTTTTAAGTTTCATTAGGTCCCATTTGTTTATTTTTGTTTTTATTTCCATTTCTCTAGGAGATGGGTCAAAAAGGATCTTGCTGTGATTTATGTCATAGAGTGTTCTGCCTATGTTTTCCTCTAAGAGTTTGATGGTGTCTGGCCTTACATTTAGGTGTTTAATCCATTTTGAGTTTATTTTTGTGTATGGTGTTAGGGAGTGTTCTAATTTCATTCTTTTACTTGTAGCTGTCCAGTTTTCAGAGCACCACTTATTGAAGAGTCTGTCTTTTCTCCACTGTATATTCTTGCCTGCTTTATCAAGGATAACGTGACCATATGTGTGTACTCCAAGCTTTCTTTTGATTTCCATTTGCATGGAATATCTTTTTCCATCTCCTCACTTTCAGTCTTTATGTGTACCAGGTCTGAAGTGGTTCTCTTGTAGACAGCATATATACTGGTCTTGTTTGGTATCCATTCAGCCAGTCTGTGTCTTTTGGTTGCAGCATTTAATCCATTTACATTTAAGGTAATTATCAACATGTATGTTCCTTTTACCATTTTCTTAATTGTTTTGGGTTTGTTATTGTAGGTCTTTTCCTTCTCTTGTGTTTCCTGCCTAGAGAAGTTCTTTTAGCATTTGTTGAAGAGCTGGTTTGGTGGTGCTGAATTCTCTTAGCTTTTGCTTGTCTGTAGAGGTTTTAATTTCTCTGTCGAATCTGAATGAGATCCTTGCTGGGTAGAGTAATCTTGGTTGTAGGTTTTTCCCTTTCATCACTTTAAATATGTTCTGCCACACCCTTCAGGTTTGCAGAGTTTCTGCTGAAATAGAAGCTGTTAACCTTATGGGGATTCCCTTGTATGTTATTTGTTGCTTTTCCCTTGCTGCTTTTAATATATTTTTTTGAATTTAATTTTTGATAGTTTGATTAATATGTCTTGGCATGTTTCTCCTTGGATTTATCCTATATGGGAGTCTCTGCGCTTCCTGGGAGTGATTGACTATTTCCTTTCCCATGTTAGGGATGTTTTCAACTATAAATCTCTTCAAATATGTCCTCAGTCCCTTTCTTTTTCTCTTCTTCTTCTGGGACCCCTATAATTTGAATGTTGGTGTGTTTAATATTGTCCCAGATGTCTCTGAGACTGTCCTCAGTTCTTTTCTTTCTTTTTTCTATACTCTGCCTTGTGGTAGGTATTTCCAGTATTTTATCTTTCACGTCACTTATCCCTTCTTCTGCCTCAGTTATTCTGCTATTGATTCCTTCTAGAGGACTTTTAATTTCAGTTATTATGTTGTTCATCATTGTTTGTTTTCTCTTTAGTTCTTCTAGGTCTTGTTAAACCTTTCTTTTCTCCATTCTATTTCCAAGATTTTGGATCATCTTTACTATCATTACTCTGAATTCTTTTTCAGGTAGACTGCCTATTTCCTCTTCATTTGTTTGGTCTGGTAGGTTTTTACCTTGTTCCTTCATCTGTTGTGTATTTCTCTGTCTCCTCTTTTTGCTTAACTTACTGTCTTTGGCGTCTCCTTTTTGCAGCCTTCAAGTTCTTAGTTCCTGTTGTTATTGGTGTCTGCCCCCAGTGGGTAAGCTTGTTTCAGTGAGTTGTGTAGGTTTCCTGGTGCAGGGGACTGGTGCCTGTGTTCTGGTAGATGAGGTGGGATCTTGTCTTTCTGGTGGGCAGGACCATGTCCGTTGGTGTGTTTTGGGGTGTGTGTGAACTTATTATGATTTTAGGCAGCCTCTCTGCTAATGGTTGGGGTTATCTTCCTGTCTTGATAGTTGTTTGGCATGGGTCCAGCAGTGGAGCTTGCTGCTCGTTGAGTGGAGCTGGGTCTTAGCGTTGAGACAGAGATCTCTGGAAGACCTCTCACTGATCGACATTATGTGTGGTTGGGAGGGCTCTGGTGGACCAATGTCCTGAACTTGGCTCTCCCACCTCAGAGGCTCAGGCCTGACACCCAGCCGGAGCACCAACACCCTGTCAGCCACACAGCTCAGAACAAAGGGAGGAAAAAGAAAAGTAATAAAATAAAATAAAAGTTATTAAAATAAAAATTAAAAAATTATTAAAATAAAAGAAATTAAAAAGTAATAAAAGAAAGAAGACAGCATCCAAACCAATAAACAAATCTACCAATGATAACAAGTGCTAAAAATTATACTAAAAAAAAAATTACAAAACAAAAAAAACAGACAGACAGAACCCTAGGACAAATGGTAAAAGCAAGCCTATACAGACAAAAATCATTCAAAGAAGCATACACATACACACTGACAAAAAGAGAAAAAGGAAAATATATATATATTAAAAAAAGGAAGAGAGCAACCAAATCAATAAACAAATCTACCAATGCTAATAAACTCTAAATACTAAACCAAGATAAACATAAAACCAGAAACAAATTAGAGGCAGAAAGCAAACCCCAAGTCTACAGTTGCTCCCAAAGTCCACTGCCTCAATTCTGGGATGATTCATTGTCTATTCAGGTATTCCAGAGATGCAGCTCACACCAAGTTGATTGTGGAGATTTAATCCCCTGCTCCTGAGGCTGCACAGAGAAATTTCCCTTTCTCTTCTTTGTTTGCACACCCCGTGGGGTTCAGCTTTGGATTTGGCCCAGCCTCTGTATGTAGGTTGCCCTCTGGTGTCTTTTGGGATGTCTGAGGTCTTCTGCCAGCGTTCAGTAGGTGTTCTGTAGGAGTTGTTCCACATGTAGATGTATTTTTGATGTATTTGTGGGGAGGAATTTGATCTCCACGTCTTACTCCTCCACCCTCTTGAAGGTCGTCTTCTGCAAGTTTTTAAGCTAAGGGTCACCTAAGTAAAATTCTTCAGTGTATATCTTGCAAGTCAGAATCAATTGCATTATTTATTTCTACATCCTTCTATAAAGAATGAAAAATGATTGGGACTTGATTAGTATAAACAGAAATATGTTGTAGTGATTCCAGGTATTTTCATAAAGAAATTTATTATTGAATAATTTCATTCCTAGCTGAAACAGAGATTTTAAGATATAAGGAGGATGTTTTTGTAAAAAAAATAGATATAAAGAAAATGATAGCAATAGATACATAGTTTGAATTATACATATAACTCTTTGGGTTCACTGTTTACATAGGGTATTTTATTTCTGACTTTTATATAGTCTAACATATTAAGGTAGATTATATGAAATTATGCCAGATTTAATTAAATGGAGATTCTGTTACTATGTGAGTGTATGTGTGTATTTATGTGTGTGTCTAATGTCATATTTTTATGCATACTGGGCATGTCAGCGAATATCCTTAATACCTTAAGCCCAGTTTGGATGACATATGCCTTTAATGCATAGTGTAGTTACAGTCAGTTTTCATAGTTTTGACCCCTAACACAAAATAAATATCTAAAAGAGCACAGCTTTAGTAATTCATTTAAACTCACTTCTTCATGTAAACTAATCTACCTATATAAGGTTCAAATATATTTGGTGCCTAGATAACTGTTCTGTCAATTTTATAGCCCCTTGCTGTCTCTTACTGCCCAAATTCCTCAGTAGGCATCATTTCCATCCATTTGAAATGTTCTAGTAATACTGAATCCCCAAAGGGAACTGGTCAATCTCTCTTCTCCCAGGAAGCTCCTTACTCCTCCACTAATTTACACACAGTGAACTGCATGGAGAAGTTTTGGAAGAGACTGTCTTTGAAAGGGTCTATACAGCAATTTGTGACACCTTTCCACTCTTACAAAACAATGTATTTTACTTTTCTTACACTTATGTTACTTATAGGAGCCTAAAATGGGTTCCACTACAAAGAAGCTGCCTGAGTGTCTAGTCTTCTACATGTAAGATGTTTTTAAAAGTTGGGGGCAATCCAAAAGTAGAGCATTTTTCAGTGAATAAATGAAATTTAAAACTTTAATTTCCCTCTTATCAGAACACCTAGCTACATCTTACTTCTCCACAGATTCAAATTTAGAAGAATGGGTTTAAGGTTCAAATATAAATTACACCAATTTCAGATTATTATTTTTGGTTTTTATGCTTGATCTATCTTTTAATTCCAATGATGGAAAACGACCCTCATCAATGAAAAGCCCTAGATATTCAGGTAGGTGTATGTGTCTGTGTGGTGCAGAGGGAAGGGGGTCACAGAGGCGATATGAATAAGAGGAACCTATGTGGGTAAGTTTACATTGTTCAATATATAATAATATTTGATTTTTGGCCTGTATACTGGTGTAATTTGCTTGTGGTAGAGTAGTTTCTGACATAGTACCTCTAAAATTATTGGGTTACCATCAACAAATTTCTATTTTCTTTTATCTGTGTAATATCTAAGCCATCTGTGTATTCTGCTCTACAGAGGAGAGGAAGTTAACACCAGTAACATCTATTCTGTAAATAAATCCCCGCCAAAAAAAAAAAAAAAATTAAGGAATCATTGTGTGATATCTCTTTACATAGTTACCCAAACTGCATAAAAGCAACAAAGAAACAAACCTAAAATCACCAAAGGCAAAAAAAAAAAAAAAAAAAAGTAAACTATTGGAATTTTTACATTTTAATTGCCAACACAATAAAGTTAAAGAAACATTTTCTCTGGCACAAGCAACAGTGCCCTTTGTTCTCAGCAGAATGTGAAATTTTGCTATTTATGCTATACATGAATAAAACAGATTGCTAGCCTTCGCAGAATTACACTTGGGACAAGCTTTGAATCAAATGTTTTTACCTTTTTTCTTCCTTTTTTTAAAAAAAATAGCAACTATCCCAGCAATTTTGATATTAATTCATTTCTATGGTCCCTGTCTACAACATGCTATGTGTGGTTTATTTTGTTTATCTTATCTTGCTACCTTATTGTTATTATGGCAGTTTGTCCTTTTCTCTTATTTGCCATAAACAGATAATCATTCCTTTATCCTTAGGTATTACGTTTTTCTAACATATGTTAGGGCCTTGTTTTGGTCCTATTACTTAAGATACTCACACTCTTCACAGTTGAATGTTTTGCAGTAGTGGCTGATATAATTTTTTCAGTAAGAGACAAAACTTTCTGGACTTCTTCCTTAGTACTTGGGCATTAACAACCTCTCTAAGACCATATGGTGCAGATGGCCATCCCACTTCATCTGGCACCTTTCCAAATTCAGTTCAAATTTAATTCCAAATTATTCAAAGTCAACTTATTGCAAGAAGTTAATCTGCCTTCTTTTTAGTAACAACTGGTGTGTGGCTATAGATAAATTTAGAAATGTGATTATTAAGTGGACCAAAAAATGCATACATTTGTTCTCTCTGAAGTAATATATTAATATTTTCTAAACTATCATGTGTGGAAGCTGTTACAATGTCAAGGTGCTTCTTTTTTCCTTTTTATGAAGTAACGTTTATTACCACAAACTAAAACCATAGGGCTTTACATCAAAAGCAAATATGTAAAATCTTTAATAACAATATATAAAATAATACTGGATAAAGCCCACAGTAAAAAAATGACTTGTTGTGAAACATTTTAATACTGGAAAAATACTTGACGGATGAAATTCAAAGATAAAATAAAGCATATCCTGTTTCCATTCAGATTTTGACAAACTTAACTAAACTATCATTATCTTTAATAAATTACTAATAAAAAATAAATATTTCTGTATGATTAAATTCCTAAACAGTTAACAAAATTTGAATATTTAAGAGATACTGATTAAACACCTAGTGTGTTCAAAGAATTGTGCTAGATTTAGAAACAAATGATGACAAAAAATTTTTTCATCTTCAAGAAACTCACAGTTTAATGAAGAACACAGTTGAATAAATGAATAATGGCAATATAATCCAATATGCTGAGTGCTATAATACAGATTTTAACAATATGTTGGGGATTTAGAGAAAAACAGCTCTTATTTCTGTCTAAGAGAGTGAGGGAATGTCTGACAAAAGGGAAGATAGGAGCTTGTTTTCATTGAATCCAAATATCCTAACTACCAAGAACATTAAATGGGGAGGAAAAGGTGCAAAGAAAGATATGAACAAATGATAATGCCCAGCACATAGGTTAAACAGAATGTAGTAGAAATAATGTTGGTAAATGTCATAGTGTCAAGAATTTAGCTGAGCTACTCCATGGTATTGCTACCTCAGTCTCCATTTTGTTTGGCCAAATGGTCTACAGAGGTGCCTTAAACTGATATTAGCCCCTCATGCAAGAGCATGTCCTACATAACAGCCCTCATAGTCACAAGTAAATGTAAGTTCCTGATATGACTTCCTCAATGGCCCTTGTGATAAACAATCTCCCTCGCCTCCCAGAGCCTTCCCAGGGCCTTCCCCTTGCACACCCATTGTATAAGAAACTGCAGAGCTTACCAAAACCCCCCTTTTTTTTTTCTGGTTTGAATTGACCAATCTGGCTTTAGCCTGGGAATCCCAAAGAACTCCACCGACAGACCCTAATAAAGGCATGTGCACCAGTTCCTGTGCCTCTCCCTCTAACTGCACCCTGCTTTGACCTCCCCTCACAGTCCCTGAAGGCATGCCTTTTTTCATCCTGGACTTGTGAGGGATAAACTACTCTCTTTCAAGTCCCTTGTGGTCTTTTGTTGAACTCTGGTTCATCATTCAACACCCCGGGCTCTACTTAACAAGTGTTAATTTAACTAAGTCGCAATACACAGAAAAGGAAGATTAGGATATTTTATGAAAGAGCTTTATCTCATAGTACAGGGTTTATGTTTTGTCTTTAAAAACATTAATTGAGTGAAGGTGCTCAAACATAAACATGACATGATAGAATTCCATTTTTAACAAGAAAATTTTGGTATTTCTGTGGAAGAGGGAGAGAAGTCAGAAGAGACACTTTGCAGGACAAAGTAAGATATTGCTGTAATAGAGAATGTTGGTGAAGTAGAAATAATGCAAAATTGGAAATAAAGATGAAGAGAACTATTCAAGAGCTCCCCTCCTCACCTTTGTAAAAGATAGAATACTTGGTGTTTATTGCATGTGGAAAGAGAAAAATAGAAAACATCTATATCATCCAGGTTGGAGGTGATTTTGTGATGGAATTTATACTGGGAACATCCCAACTTTTTTTTTTACTTTACTGGATAACTTATATTTTTCTCTTATATTTTGTTCCTGTTAAAATAATGGGAAGTCAAGCCCTGATTTTCCATCCATCTTCTCCTGTTGTCACTGTCAGAGAACTAGCTTTTTAGTATCTTAGTTTCTATCATATATCTGATGAAGAGCGAATTTTCAAATTATATAAGGGACTCGTACAACTCAATAGCAAAAGGACAAACTACCTGAATAGACATTTCTCCAAAGAAGACAACAAATGGCCAAAAGGTATATGAAAAGATAACCAACATCAATGATCATCAAGGAAATGAAAATCAAAACCACAATGAGATATTACCTCACACCTGTAAGGATGGCTATTATCAAGAAGAAAACAAAACAAGACAAAACAAAAAGATGGTAAATGTTGGTGACAATATGGAGAAATTGGAACCCTTGCATACTTTTGGTGGAAATGTAAATTGGTACAGTCATTATGGAAAACAGTATGGAAAGTCCTCAAAAAGTAAAAAGAGAACTACCATATGATACAGCAATCCCATTTCTGGGTTATTTATCTTACAAAACAGAAATAAGGATGTCTAAGAGATATGTGTACTGCCATGTTCACTGCAGCATTTTTCACAATAGCCAATATGTAGAAACAGCATAAATGCTCATCCATGGATGAATGGATAAAGAAAATGTGGTATATACATATATGGCATATTATTCAGTCTTGAAAAAGAAGGAAATCCAACAATATGCAACAATGTGGATGAATCTGGAGGGTGTTATGCTAAGTGAAATAAATCAATCACAGAAATACACTGTTAGATTTCACTTATATAAAATACCTAAAATAGCCAAATTTGTAGAAGCATAGAGTAGAAATGTAGTTGCCAGGGGCTAGAGGCAGGGGGAAATGGGGAGTTGCTAATTAACGAGTATAAAATTTTAGTTATGCAAAATGATTGTTTCAGGGATCTGCTGTACAACAGTGTGTCTACAGTTAACAATATTGTATTAAACACTTAATTTGGTAAAAGGGCTAATCTCATGTTAAATGTTCTTAATACAATAAAAATGGCATTTTCTATTTTCTCTTATAACATTTATCTTAAAATGATGTAGCATTAGGTCTTTGTTCTTTGGTATGAGTAAATTAAATTTAAAAATATATATGATGCACATAATTTAGCCTGTAAAATTACTAGAGAGATATGCATTCTTAAACATAATTTAGCCTGTAGAATTACTAGAGAGGTATGCATTCTAAAGTTCACATATCTTGAAATATGTGAACTTTAGGATAGTGGGTAATTCAAATTTCCTTCTTTCCATACATGTGTTGTTTGTCAGAGAGAAAGCATTTGAAATTTTGTATCATCTTAATTGGCTTTCCCCTACAACTCTTAGTCAAACTACTCAGTAGGGTACGGCACTTCTGATTTCAAGTGATAATTTAAAGATGAGCCTGTCAATCTTAACAGAATCTATTAAAAATTTTCTAGAACATTTAGAAAAATAACACATTTATCTAGTTGTGCCAAAGTTTGTTACTACAGTCTTTACAATTTCTTTACAGTGAAACTAAGACTTAAGACTCTAAGTCTTAAGAACTTGCATTGTCTTTGTTCTGGGTTTGGTTCTTTCATTATTTCAGTTATAATGTATGAATATGGAATCTCTCTTTTTCTTCTTCTCTCTCCTCTTGCTCTCTATATTGTCCCTAATTTCCAAAGATAACCCTGTTAGACTAGTGCTAATTAGTAAATGATATTAATTTGGCTTTATTCATTGTAACTATTGGCCATCACCTAAACTACTATTACATGCAGAGATAACTCTGGCATCCAGCATTACCAAAAAAGAGATACAAATGGGAGAAAATAAATCCATCCAATCTTGACTCAAATTAACTTTTCTTCCACTTTCAATTGAAATTGTGTTTGAAAGAGAAAGAGAATAGGAAGGAGGGAGGAAGGGAGAAAGAGAGGGAGAGAGGGAGGGAGGAAGGGAGAGAAAGCTATAATACTATATTTTTCCATCCTAAACGTATTATTTTTAAAAGTATTATTACTTTTATAAACTCCACACTGATTATTAATGTAGAAATGTCTAGTGTTGCTTATTTTTCCTTCCTAAAAAGCAGAAAGCTGATTATGAAACAAAATAATTTTTAAAGCCAGTGTAAAAACTCAATAATTTTGGTTACATAGACCTGTAAAATTTAAATATAGGAATATTAAATATTGTGAATAGTATTGACTTCATATAGTTCTAGAAGCTTACAGCAGACACCAATGCTTTGGGCTTTGTTTAGTACATTTTTTTATTTAAAAATAATTTTTTTATCATATCCAGATCCCTTAGGCACCATTCCTACCCAAATAGATTTTAAAATCAAAACTCGTTTAGTGCCATAACAACAGTGCTATTGCACCAGCAACAGCACAACTGAAGAGTTGTTCCTAAACACAAACCTAGGATCACTATTTATTCTCCTTGTGTAAGCACTAGGTAAGCTGAATGACTCAACCTCTGTTTTCACTAATTCATATCTGACTAGATATGAAACCCCCATTGCTGATATACAGTTGACAGAGTCTTTGTTCTTCTCATTATTGTTGTGTTTTGGGGTACACGTTTTATTGCCCCATTAAAAATAATGGATGATTGTATTTAGATTCATTAACAGGATAACAAAATAAAACAATTACATAGGCAATAACATCAGTAACCCAACATGTTCAAAATAAGAAAAATCAACTGGTAACAAGTAAAAGACAAAAACTACAAACTGTAATTTTACAGTTAACTCAAACTTTATAATTTAGTTTTAGCATAATATGATCCTTTACATTCAGTTAAGGCTGTAATTAAGGAAGTTACCTTTTTTCCTTCGATTTGTGTTTACTTTGTAAATGTTTTGTGGTATCCAAAAAACAAACAAAAAAACCGAAAACAAAACATGGACTATAAGCTACCCCTGAACTATCAGCTCAAATAAAGCATACTTAGCTTTATACTTATGTGTAAGTTGTACTACAAGAAAATTATATAAATATCTACAAGAATATCTTTCTATTAAAAGGTCGAGCAATAGTTATTTTTTTAAAAAATTCCTTTAATGGCTGGTGTTACTCAAGGGTATAGCTTTCTTTTTCTCTTACTCTCCTAGGGTGATACATCCAAGCCTTCAATTATAATCTGTATGAATTGCATGTGTTATCTGTTATGTATTATGAATATTGAGTCACTTTATAATGGAGCCCTTTTGAGAAGCTGCAGTTCAACCTTCTTGTGCAATGCACATAATCTTGGTGTGATTTATAACATACTGGATGGTATTATTAATACATATATTTATATGTATGTACACATATATAGAGAAATTACAGGGTAGATTTCATTGATAGCTATATTAAATTAACGTAAAATTCTAACTTATGCTTTCTTCCGGAGAACTTTTTATATAAGGAGGTTTTTATATTGGTACATGTAGTATATGAAAATTAGTGATAAGAATAGTCACCGTTTAATCTGGACCAAAAGCTGTGCTAGGTGCTTTCCGTATGTTACTTCATTTGATTCTAAAAGGAAGACTAAAATCTTTTAAGTTCACACTTTTTAATAAATGAAGTAGGAATTTCTGCCGTGGCTAGTAAATTTAACTACAAAACCAAAGCTTTTCACTACTACATTCTATTAGTATCCTTGGAAAGCGCAGTATTGGGAGAGTCAGGGACCCATAATAAGACTTGCTTGGCAGGGTGGAAAAATTTTGCTCTTAGGGGATGAAAAGTGGTTCAGGATATTCCTGAGTATGTATGCTCAGAACTCTGTCTAGTAGTTCAGAGTATAACTGTGTACAGGTATTTACATATATACATATATATGTAGGTGTGAAAGTGCATGTGCTAAGAACTCTAGTCTGAATTAGAACCAGTATGGAAATCATGCAAAAGTTGGCATTAAATATATACATTCTAAGTGGTGAGAAATTTATATCAGTAGGAAGGGCAATAAGGAATTCAGGGTATACCCAAACTATAAGTATTCAGGAGGTCTTTCAGTAAGTAACAGAGCACTATCCAAAAGCATTCTAGTCCCCAGAGAAGACTGCTGGAAATGATGAGTTCTATCCTAGAGAGAACATACTAAGTCAGGTACTAAACCAAAACTTTGAACCTAGTGGCAAAAATCTGTTTACAAAAATGAACTTGTGGACTTCCCTGGTGGCGCAGCATTTAGAAGTCTGCCTGCCAATGCAGGGGACATGGTTCCGAGCCCTGGTTCGGGAGGATCCCGCATGCCATGGAGCAACTGGGCCCGTGCACCACAACTACTGAGCCTACGCTCTAGAGCCTGAGAGCCACAACTACTGAGCCTTCACGCCACAACTACTGAAGCCCGCATGCCTAGAGCCCAACTCCACAACGAGAAGCCACCGCAATGAGAAGCCCACACACTGCAACGAAGAGTAGCCCCCACTCGTCCGCAACTAGAGAAAGCCTGCATGCAGCAATGAAGACCTAACACAGCCAAAAATAGATTAAAAATAAATTAATTAATTAAAGAAAAATGAACTTGTGTTAAGTGAAATAAGCCAGACAGAGAAAGACAAATACTGCATTGTGTCACTTATATGTGGAATCTCAAAAAGAAAAAAAAAAAAGTCGAACTCATACAGAGTAGAAAATTGGTTGTCAGGGGCCAGGGCAGTGGGGAAATAGGGAAAGGTTGGTTAAAGGGTATAAGCCTTTGAGGTACAAGATGAATAAGGTATGAGGATCTAATGTATAATAAGGTTACTGCTGTATAATAGAAATTTGCTAAGAGGGTAGAATATAAATGTTCTCACCACCAGCTGTCCCCCCCAAAAAACCCACAAAAGAACAAACAAAAAATACCAAAAAGCCAAAGGTAAATATGTAAAGTGATGGATGAGTTAACTCCATGTGGGAAAATCCTTTCACAATGTATAGGTATATCAAATCATCACGTTGTACACTTTAAATACCTTACAATTTTATTTGCCAATTATACATAAATAAAGCTGAAAAAAAATGAAGCTGGACTGGATTATTATAAAATGATATTTATTGGAATTAGTTATCTATTGGTGCATAAACAAAATGTTACTCAAAATTTACTGGATTATGGCAACAATAATTAATAGCTCACAGTTTCTTTGGGTCAGGAATCCAGGCATAACTTAGCTGGGTCTTTTAGTTCAGGGTTTCTCATATGCTGCAATCAAGTGGTCAACTGAAACTGTAGTTCTCTCAGGGATCAATTGGAAAAGGATCTCTTTCTAAGCTTAGTTTCTGCATGGTTTTAGGTATATATCTATATGCTGACAACCTGTATTTAAGTAAACGTCTTTGCAGTCATCAAGGGAGAATACTTTGTTTAATAGTTTAACCAGAAAACATTCATAAAAAAAATAGTACCTGAGTTATTTATGTTCATTATAGTTTGTGCTTCTTGCTTAAATGTCAGTTTGGTTTTATATGAAACTCCAGACTAACATTTTTTTTGAGTATCATATGTGTTAATTATTGTCTACTGACCAAAAGCATATTTGTTGAAAAGTCTGATATTTTGATATTTCAAAATAATTTTAGAAAACAATCTTAAAGTTTAGGTGAAAGAGTGCTAAAAGTTATAACTCTTAAAAAGAGGGAGCAGAGAAAAATAAATGGAGTCCAATACTATGAATATAAATATATGTTTTTTGTTTTGTTTTATCTTTCTAGTAATAAGACCACAACATGAGATCTAATCTCGATAATTTTTTTAACGACTAGAGCTATTTCATTTGAAACATAATTCTGTAGGGTGAACTTTTTTTTAAATTTAATTTTATTTATTTGTTTAAACAGCAGGTTCTTATTAGTCATCCATTTTATACACATCAGTGTATACATGCAAATCATAATCTCCCAATTTATCACACCCCCACCCCCATACCCCGCCGCTTTCCCCCCTTGGTGTCCATACGTTTTTTCTCTACTTCTGTGTCTCAATTTCTGCCCTGCAAACCGGTTCATCTGTATCATATTCTAGGTTCCACATACATGCGTTAATATACGGTATTTGTTTTTCTCTTTCTGACTTACTTCACTCTGTATGACAGTCTCTAGATGCATCCACATCTCCACAAATGACCCCAATTTCGTTCCATTTTATGGATGAGTAATATTCCATTGTATATATATATGTACCACATCTTCTTTATCCATTTGTCTGTCGATGGGCATTTAGGTGGATTCCATGACCTGGTTATTGTAAATAGCGCTGCAATGAACATTGGGGTGCATGTGTCTTTTTGAATTATGGTTTTCTCTGGGTATGTGCCCAGTAGTGGGATTGCTGGGTCATATGGTAATTCTATTTTTAGTTTTTTAAGGAACCTCCATACTGTTCTCCATAGTGGCTGTATCAATTTATATTCCCACTAACAGTGTAAGAGGGTTCCCTTTTCT
This sequence comes from Balaenoptera borealis, assembly GCF_965194805.1. NCBI lineage: Eukaryota > Metazoa > Chordata > Mammalia > Artiodactyla > Balaenopteridae > Balaenoptera > Balaenoptera borealis. The sequence continues at coordinate 61,655,998 of NC_138865.1, forward strand.
CCACACCCTCTCCAACATTTGCTGTTTGTAGATCTTCTCATGATGCCCATTCTAACTGGTGTGAGGTGATACCTCATTGTAGTTTTTTTTTTTTTTTAGCTACTTTTTTAAATTTTTATTTATTTATTTATTTTTTATTTTTGGCTGTGCTGGGTCCTCGGTTCGTGCGAGGGCTTTCTCTAGTTGAGGCAAGTGGGGGCCACTCTTCATCGCGGTGCGGGGACCGCTCTTCATCGCGGTGCGCGGGCCTTTCACCACCGCGGCCCCTCCCGTTGCGGGGCACAGGCTCCAGATGCGCAGGCTCAGTAGTCGTGGCTCACGGGCCCAGCCACTCCGCGGCATGTGGGATCTTCCCAGACCAGGGCTCGAACCCGTGTCCCCTGCATTAGCAGGCAGACTCTCAACCACTGCGCCACCAGGGAAGCCCATCATTGTAGTTTTGATTTGCATTTCTCTAATAATTAGTGATGTTGAGCACCTTTTCATGTGCTCCCTGGCCATCTGTATGTCTTCTTTGGAGAAATATTTATTTAAATATTCTGCCCATTTGTGGATTGGGTGGTTTGTTTGTTTAATATTGAGCTACATGAGCTGTTTATATATTTTGGCGATTAATCCTTTGTGTGATGATTCATTTGCAAATATTGTCTCCCATTCTGAGGGTTGTCCTTTTGTCTTGTTTATGGTTTCCTTTGCTGTGAAAAGCTTTTAAGTTTCATTAGGTCTCATTTGTTTATTTTTGTTTTAATTTCCATTACTCTAGAGGTGGATCAAAAAATATCTTGCTGTGATTTATCTCAAAGAGCGTTCTCTCTCTGTTCTCCTCGAAGAGTTTTATAGTTCCCAGTCTTACATTTAGGTCTCTAATCCATTTTGAGTTTACTTTTGTGTATGGTGTTAGGGAGTGTTCTAATTTCATTCTTTTACATGTAGCTGTCCAGTTTTCCCAGCACCACTTATTGAAGAGACTGTCTTTTCTCCATTGTATATCCTTGCTGCCTTTGTCATAGATTAGGGGACCATAGGTACGTGGGTTTATCTCTGGGCTTTCTATCCTGTTCCATTGATCCATATTTCTGTTTTGTGCCAGTACCATATTGTCTTGATTACTGTAGCTTTGTAGTATGGTCTGAAGTCAGGGAGTCTGATTACTCCAGATCCATTTTTTTTCCCTCAAGACTGCTTTGGCTATTCGGGGTCTTTTGTGTCTCCGTACAAATTTTAAGATTTTTTTGTTCTAGTTCTGTAAAAAATGCCATTGGTAATCTGATAGGGATTGCATTGAATCTGTAGATTGCTTTGGGTAGTATAGTCATTTTCATAATATTGATTCTTCCAATCCAAGAACATGGTATATCTCTCCATCTGTTGGTATCATCTTTAATTTCTTTCATCAGTGTCTTATAGTTTTCTGCATACAGGTCTTTTGTCTCCCTAGGTAGGTTTATTCCTAGGTATTTTATTCTTTTTGTTGCAATGGCAAATGGGAGTGTTTCCTTAATTTCTCTTTCAGATTTTTCATCATTAGTGTATAGGAATACAAGAGATTTCTGTGCATTAATTTCGTATCCTGCAACTTTACCAAATTCATTGATTAGCTCTAGTAGTTTTCTGGTGGCATCTTTAGGATTCTCTATGTATAGTATCATGTCATCTGCAAAGAGTGGCAGTTTTACTTCTTCTTTTCCAATTTGTATTCCTTTTATTTCTTTTTCTTCTCTGATTGCCATGGCTAGGACTTCCAAAACTATGTTGAATAATAGTGGTGAGAGTGGACATCTTTGTCTTGTTCCTGATCTTAGAGGAAATGCTTTCAGTTTTTCACTGTTGAGAATGATGTTTGCTGTGGGTTTGTTGTATAAGACCTATAGTATGTTGAAGTAGGTTCCCTCTATGCCCACTTTCTGGAGAGTTTTTATCATAAATTGGTGTTGAATTTTGTCAAAAGCTTTTTCTGCATCTATTGAGACGATCATACAGTTTTTTTCCTTCATTTTGTTAATATGGTGTATCACATTGATTGATTTGCATATATTGAAGAATCCTTGCATCTCTGGGATAAATGCCACTTGATCATGGTGTATGATCCTTTTAATGTGTTGCTGGACTCTGTTTGCTAGTACTTTGTTGAGGAGTTTTGCATCTGTATTCATCAGTGATATTGGTCTGTAATTTTCTTTTCTTGTAGTATCTTTGTCTGGGTTTGGTATCAGGGTGATGGTGGCCTCATAGAATGAGTTTTGGAGTGTTCCTTCCTCTGCAAATTTTTGGAAGAATTTGAGAAGGATGGGTGTTAGCTCTTCTCTAAATGTTTGATAGAATTCACCTGTGAAGCCATCTGGTCCAGACTTTTGTTGGAAGATTTTTAATCAGAGGTTTAATTTCATTACTTGTGATTGGTCTGTTTATATTTTCTATTTCTTCCTGGTTCAGTCTTGGAAGGTTATACCTTTCTAAGAATTTGTCCATTTCTTCCAGGTTGTCCATTTTATTGGCATAGAGTTGTTTGTAGCAGTCTCTTAGGATGCTTTGCATTTCTGTGGTGTCTGTTGTAACTTCTCCTTTTTCATTTCTAACTTTATTGATTTGAGTCCTCTCCCTCTTTTTCTTGATGAGTCTGGCTAATGGTTTATCAATTTTGTTTATCTTTTCAAAGAACCAGCTTTTAGTTTTATTGATCTTTGCTATAGTTTTCTTTGTTTCTATTTCATTTATTTCTGCTTTGATCTTTATGATTTCTTTCCTTCTGCTAACTTTGGGTTTTGTTTGTTCTTCTTTTTCTAGTTCCTTTAGGTGTAACGTTAGATTGTTTGTTTGAGATTTTTCTTGTTTCTTGAGGTAGGCTTGTATAGCTATAAACTTCCCTCTTAGAACTGCTTTTGCTGCATCCCATAGGTTTTGGATCGTCGTGTTTTCATTGCCATTTTTCTCTAGGTATTTTTTGATTTCCTCTTTGATTTCTTCAGTGATCTCTTGGTTATTTAGTAATGTATTGTTTAGCTTCCATGTTTTTGTTTTTTTAACGCTTTTTTCCCTGTAATTGATTTCTAATCTCATAGCATTGTGGTCAGAAAAGATGCTTGATATGATATCAATTTTCTTCAATTTACTGAGGCTTGATTTGTCACTCAAGTTCTGATCTATCCTGGAGAATGTTCCATGCGCACTTGAGAAGAAAGTGTAATCTGCTGTTTTTGGATGGAATGTCCTATAAATCTATCTGGTCTATTGTGTCATTTAAAGCTGTTGTTTCCTTATTAATTTTGTGTTTGGATGATCTGTCCATTCGTGTAAGTGAGGTGTTAAATCCCCCACTATTATTGTGTTACTGTCGATTTCCTCTTTTATAGCTTTAGCAGTTGCCTTATATATTGAGGTGCTCCTATGTTGGGTGTATATATATTTATAATTGTTATATCTTCTTCTTGGATTGATCCCTTGGTCATTATGTAGTGTCCTTCGTTGTCTGTTGTAAAATTTTTTATCTTAAAGTCTATTTTACCTGATATGAATATTGCTACTCCAGCTTTCTTTTCATATCCATTTGCATGGAATATCTTTTTCCATCCCCTCAGTCTGTATGTGTCCCTAGGTCTGAAGTGGGTCTCTTCTAGACAGCATATATATGGGTCTTGCCTTTGTATCCATTCAGCAAGCCTGTGTCTTTTGGTTGGAGCATTTAATCCATTCATGTTTAAGGTAATTATCGATATGTATGTTCCTGTGACCATTTTCTTAATTGTTTTGGGTTTGTTTTTGTAGGTCCTTTTCTTCTCTCGTGTTTCCCACTTAGAGAAATTCCTTTAGCCTTTGTTGTAGAGCTGGTTTGGTGGTGCTGAATTCTCTTAGCTTTTGCTTGTCTGTAAAACTTTTGATTTCTCCATCAAATCTGAATGAGATCCTTGCTGGTTAGAGTAATCTTGGTTGTAGGTTCTTCCCTTTCCTCACTTTAAGTATATCATGCCACTCCCTTCTGGCTTGTAGAGTTTCTGCTGAGAAATCAGCTGTTAACCTTATGGGAGTTCCCTTGTATGTTATTTGTCATTTTTCCCTTGCTGCTTTCAATAATTTTTCTTTGTCTTTAGTTTTTGCCAATTTAAATACTATGTGTCTTGGCGTGTTCCTCCTTGGGCTTATCCTGTATGGGACTCTCTGCCCTTCCTGGACTTGGGTGGCTATTTCTTTTCCCATGTTAGGGAAGTTTTCAACTGTAATCTCTTCAAATATTTTCTCGGGTCCTTTCTCTCTCTCTTCTCCTCCTGGGACCCCTATAATGCGAATGTTGTTGCGTTTAATGTTGTCCCAGAGGTCTCTTAGGCTGTCTTCATTTCTTTTCATTCTTTTTTCTTTATTCTGTTCCGCAGCAGTGAATTCCAGCATTCTGTCTTCCAGGTCACTTATCCATTCTTCTGCCTCAGTTATTCTGCTATTGATTCCTTCTAGTGTATTTTTCACTTCAGTTATTGTATTGTTCATCTCTCTTTTTTGTTAATTCTTCTAGATCTTTGTTAAACGTTTCTTGCATCTTCTCGATCTTTGCCTCCATTCTTTTTCTGAGGTCCTGGATCATCTTCACTATCATTATTCTGAATTCTTTTTCTGGAAGATTGCCTATCTCCACTTCATTTAGTTGGTTTCCTTGGGTTTTATCTTGTTCCTTCATCTGGTACATCACCCTCTGCCTTTTCATCTTGTCTATCTTTCTGTGAATGTGGTTTTTGTTCCACAGGCTGCAGGATTGTAGTTCTTCTTGCTTCTGCTGTCTGCCCTCTGGTCTCGATAAATTTTTAAGTGCACAAAAACTATGTTTTGAGGTTGTAATAACTGAAACATACTAAGTTTAAATGTAACTTAAAACAGTAACATTATGTTTCAGGAGTTAGAGTGAAAACCAAATGTAGCTATTGGTTATTGTTGATACTAATTAGTAGCATTAATATTTGATGGAATGTTATGCAAACATTAGACTGAGGCATTTGAACTAATTATTATTACATTTTCACTAAAAATAAATTATACAAGACTATCAAAATCATATATATGTAAGTGCATATACATACATATGTGTGCATACTTAAAACTGAAGGAAAGTCATCAAAATTAAAATAACTCTAGGTGCTCTGATTTTAGGTGACTGTCCATGTTTTACAAATTTCTAAGATACATATATGGCATGTGTCATACATACAATTCATTTACATTACATATTTATTGCATGTAATTTCATTTAGGCATGTAATAAATAGTAATTTGATTTGCATGTAATATACTTAAGGTCATATGTGTCATATTCTAACATGTATAATTTAATATAAAAAGCATAACATTAATAAAAGCAGCTTTTGCCTTTGTAGATAAGCACTTCTTTCACCCCAGTCCCTGCCAACCACTGACATCAGTTCTGTCCCTCTAGTTTTACCCTTTCCAGAATGTCATATAAATGGATCATACACTTGCAGTCATTTTGAGTCTAGCTTCTCTTAAAATAATTCATTTCTGATTAACTGATGTATTTGTATCACTAGTATGTTCCTTTATATTTTTAAGTAGCATTTTTTCATTTATATGCACAAGAGTTTGTTTTTCCTTTCTCCATTTGAGGGTGAGTTGCTTCTAACAAGTAAATCTGCAAATAGCATTTGCATTCAAGAATTTGTATAAACAAGGTTTTTATTTCAATTTGCAAGTACCTAGGTGAGAGATTGCAAAGTCATCTGGTAAATGTTAACTTATAAGAAACTGGCAAACTGTTTTTCAAAATGACTGTACCAGTTGCATTTCCGCCATAAAATATGAGAGTTCCAGTTGCTCAGCATTCTCATCAGCAATTGTTAGTATTTCAGAAAGATTTATTCACTCTAATAGCCATGAATGGTGAATTAAATAGATCACTTTTCAAAGGATAATCTAGGCTTGCATTACTTGGGTAAATTCCACTTGGTCACTACGTATTGTCCTTTATACATATTGCAAAATTCAAATGATTATTGTTTGGGGATTTTTGCATCTATATTCAGGATGAATATTGTATGGCAAATTTGTTTTTCTTTTACTGACTTCTGCTTTGGGATCCAGGTAATACATGCTTTATAACATGGATTATGTGTTACTACCTCTTCAATTTTTTGAACAAAATTGTGTAGGATTCGTATTCATTTTAGAATATTTTTATGAGATATAATTCACATACCATAAAACTCACCCTTTTAAATGTACAAATTGGTGGGTTTTCAGTATATTCACAGAGATGCGCAATCATCTCCATTATCTAATTACAGAACATTTTCATCACCACCGTGAACAAACATGTGCCATCTCTGTGTCAATAGGATAAATCTGACTTCTTCATGGTGTATAAGGCTTTTAATATATTGTTGGTTTCTATGTGCTAATTTTTTAGGACTTTTGCCTTTACTCTTATAAGAGATTTTTTCTGTAGTTTTCTTTACTTGTGACATCTGGTTTTGATGAGAAGGTAATGCTGGCCTCATAGAATGAGTTGGTAAATGTCTCCTCTTCCCCTTTTACTTTTTGGACTATTCTGCAAAAACTTCGTGTTAATATTTTCTTTAAGTATTTGGTGGAATTCAAGAGTGAAGCATTCTGGGCCAAGGTTTGTGTTGTGAGAAGTTTCTCGATTGTTAATTCAATCTCTTTACTCATTACAGATCTATAGCAGTATGTCTATTTTATCTGTGTTAACTAACTTGTTGGCTTAAAGTGTTCACAGTATTTCCTTATAATCCTTTCTATCCTTTAATATCTTTTAGTCAATAGTAATGTTCCCTCTATTCCTGATATTATGAATTTGAGTTGTTGGGTTTTGTTTGTTGTTTGTTTGAGGTCAGTCTAGCTAATTGTTTATCTTTTCACAGAACCAACTTTCGGTTGTGTTGCTTTTCTTTATTGTTTGATTTATTTTCTAGTCCATATATTTCTGCTCTAGTCTTTAGTCTTTCCTTCCTTCTACTTGTTTAGGGTTTAGTTTGCTCTTCTTTTTCTACTTTCTTAAAGGTGAAGTTTAGGCTACTGATTTAAGATCTTTCTTCTTTTTTAATACTCATGTTTCCCTCTATATACTGCTTAAATTGTAAGCTATAATTTTTGGCATGGTGTGTGTTTGCTTCAATCAACTGAAAATATTTTCTAATTCCCCTTTTAATTTCTTTGATGGCCTATTGGATATTTAGGAAAATGTGATTTGGTTTCTACACTTTTAAAAGTTTCTCAAATTGCATTGTGTAGTTGTTTTCTCATTTCATTTGATGAATATACTTTGTATTATTTCAATTATTTTAACATTTATTGAGACTTGTTTTATGGTCTAACATACAGTCTATCATGGAGAATTTTCAATGTGCAGTTGAAACGAATATATATTCTTTTGTTGTTATATGGAGTGCTGTATAGATGTTTAATTGGTTTATAGCATTGTTAAAGCCTCTATTTCTTTATTGATGTTATACCTACTTGTTATATCCATTATTCAAAGTGGGATAATGAGCCCTCCAACTATTATGAAATATTCTATTTCTCCTTTCAATTCTTTCCATTTTTTACTTCATGGATGTTGTGGCTCTACTGTTAGGTTCATGTATGTATTTATAACTGTTTAGTCTTCTTGATGAATTGACCTTTTTATCAACTAAAATATCCTTCTGTGTCTCTAGTAAAACTTGTTGTCTTAAGAGTCTATTTTCTGATATTAATACAGCCACTGTCACTCTCTTATGGTTACTGTCTGATAGCATATCATATTTTACCCTTTTACTTTCAATTATTTGTATCTTTAAATCTAAGTTGTGACTCTCAAAGACAGCACAGAGTTCCATCATGTTTTTGTTTTTACCCTTCTGCCAATCTCTGCTATTTCTTGGAGTGTTAATCCATTTACACTTAATAACTAATAAGGTAAAATTTATGTCTGCATTCTGCTATTTCTTTTCTATATATCTTATTTATTTTTTGGTCTACCTCTCTATCATTTTCTACTTTCGTACTAAAAAAGGTATTTTCTAGTATACCATTTTATTTCTTTTGCAATATATTTTTCAGTTATGGCTCTGTGTTTTCCCAAGGGGTTACAATAATCAACAATCCAATTCAGATTATTACCAACAATCTCAATAGTACACAATAACTTTTCTCTAAAATAACTCTATTTCTTCTCCCTTTATGGTGTCATGATTGTCATACAAATTACATCTTTATATATTTTAAACCCATCAACACAAGTTTTATAATCATTGAATATATGCTTGTATCACTTAATAGTTCTGGAGTTTGTTGGCAGTAGATTCCTTGAGATTTCTTTGTAGAAAATCATATTATCTTCAAATAGGGATAGGTTTACTTATTCCTTTCAAATCTGTATGACTTTTCTTTTTCTTGCCTTATTGCAATGGGTTGAACTTCCAGCACAATGTTGAATAAGAATAGTGAGATCCTTTGCCTGTTTCTGGTTTCAAGGGGAAGGCTGTCAGTATTTCACTACTTGGCATAATGTTAGCCGTAGAATTTTTTTGTGGATTCTGTTTATCAAAGTCAGGAATTCTGCTCTATTCCTCCCTTCCTCAGAGATTTTTCTTTTCAGTGCAGTTTTTTTCTATTGTTTAGAGTTGATCATTTCTATTGTTTTATCTTTCCAGTTCATTGATTACTTCCTCTATCCCCTCCAATCTATTGATGAACCCATTCATTGATCATTTTAAAAATTTTTGTTAATATATTTTTCAGTTATAAAATGTTCATTTGATTCTCCTTTATATTCCTTGCTTAGAATTTCTACTTGTTTTCTGAAACTCACTATTTTTCATTTGCTTTAAATGTTTTCATATTTACTTGGTGAAGAATTTTTATCATGGCTGCTTTAAAATCTTTTGTCAAGTAATTCTCATGTATTTCTTATGTTGATGTTGGCACCTAGTGATTTTTTTCTAATCGTTTGAGATCTTCTGGGATCTTATTATAATGATTGATTTTCAGTTGAAACCAGGATATTTTCATATTATGTTGTGATACTGTTGAAACTTTTAAAACTTTTAAAAAACTTAAGCTGGCTACATTACTCCAACAAGGGAAGGGGAGAGAGGCACTGTTTTGTAACTTCCAATTAATGGTAGAAGTATAGGTTCCTGATTCAGCCTCCATTGTCATTTGAGTGAGTTGGGCATCTAGGTAGAGTTGGCAGTTCCACATCCACTGACATAATGGTGTGGTGGTAACTTCTGAAAGTGCTGACTCTCCATAAGGTCTCCTCTGAGAGCACTACAGTGGGGAAGGGTAGGATTTCCCCTTAGTGCTTAGCGCCAGTGAAATTCCAGGCTTCTCTTGTAGTCTCCACTGAAATCATGATGGGTGGAGGCTTTGTTATCACTGATGAAGTTGAATGGTCTCTCTACTTGGCTTTATCTGACAGCACCCAGGTGAGGATTCTGGAGATACTAATTATAGCCTCATGAGTGTGGAAGTTCAGGCTCCCCATTAACACTTTGCTGGTGTAGGTGAGTGTATGGCCACAATATTTTCTGTGATGTTTGTTTGGAGTATAGTGGGTATCGTCTAAAGTTTTTGTCTTGCTAGATTCTCCCTTTTCCTGGTCATTTGGCTAGAGAGAGAAGACTTTGGTTGGAGATTTACTTCTGTCTGCAGCCACAGGCATTTCCATTTTTTGTTTCTTCAGCTCCAATTGTGACATACACGAGACAAAAAGAAAACCCAGGAACTCAATGTACTTTGCCCCTTGCTCCTAGATTCGTAGCTTATCTACCTTCTTTCTATCTCTCAGTCTTCTTATATTTGTTTTGTATACATAATACTCTTGGGATTTAGTTATACTTAGTAGGACGATAGGAAAAAGTATATATGTCCATCTTCCTAGATGTGGAAGAAGCTCTTCTTCATATTTGAAGAATTCTTTTCTTGGATATAGAATTCTTAGTTAACATTCTTTCTTTTCAGCACTTTGAATATCATCCTTTTCAAGATTCTCTCTTTTCTTTGGCTTCTGACAGTTCAGCTATGATGTGGCTTGGTGTGGATATCTTCAGGTTTAGGCTCTCTGGAGTTTGTTGAATTTGCTGTATATGCAGATTAGTTTTTCATCAAAATTAAGAAGTTTTTGGCCATTATTTCTTCAAATATAGGTCTGCCCCTTTCTCTATTTATTGATATTTTCTACTTGTCAAGATATTGTTCTCATACTTTAATTCTTTAGACATGGTTTTCTGTTATTTTTTAAATATACTTTTAACAGTTGATTTAAAGTCTTTGTCCAATAGGTCAATGTCTGGGCATTTTCAGAAAGAGTTTCTATTGACTTTTTTCCCTTTCCAATTTCTTTACATGGTTTGTAATTTTTTGTTGAAAACTGGACATTTTAAATAATATAATGCAGCAATTTTGGGAATTAAATCTCTTCCACTCTTCAGGAATTACTGTGGTTGTTTTCGTGACTACTGTTTTTTTGTGATTTCCCTCAATTAATTCTGTAATGTTTGTATTATTTGTTGTATATGACCATTGTGGTATCTGCTTGATGATACTAAGAGTAAGCTAATGATTGGACACACATTTTTCTTAAATGCCTTGAACCAGTAAGTCTCTGAGCCTTTGCCAACAGATTTTGTGAGTACCTTGGGGGACACTTTAAACACTCTTGTAATTTAAAATTCTTCCTTCGCTTTACTTACTGCTATCACTTATCCAAAAGATCAGGCTACGATTATATACTGGGTGGGGTTGCGTATAGATCTCCACATGCATCTGGCTTTTTAGACTCCCAGGAATAGGCTGGAGCTTTTCAAAGGTCTCTACTGACGTCTTATTCCCAGCATTTTATTTAACAATTTTTAGTCAGCTTCTAGTTTATACACACTGTTACTGCTGTCTCAAACATCTGCAATGATAAATAATTGCCACTAATTGTTTTTGATAAGGGCTCCAGGGAAAAGGCTGTTAACACTGAGCGAGTTCTTAGGTCAAATTAAAACAAGCAATGCCAGTGGCTGTTCACACAGAATTGCAAGAGAAGTCAAATAATAAAGATTATCTGGTGTGGGGACTTTGTGGGGAGGTTGAAACACATTCTTTTTAAATGACTGCTGATCTCCCTAGTGCCATAAGTACCATGATTATGAGGTTGTTGGTGTTCAGGGTTAATGTGGAATAGGGGATGGAATAGGGAAAACTAAAATGCCACTGATCTCATCATCCTTAACAAGAATAAGCCATTTTTCTTAGATAAGTGTTTCTCAGATTGTTGCAAGTCTTTGGTTAATTTCCTGAATTCTAAAAATTGATTCAGACAGTTTTTGCCAATGTTCTTGTACGGTTATGAAGCTGCAGGCTTACAGAGATTTTTACTCCATCATTGCAGAAATCTTCCTCAATATTATTTCCTAAAAATTTGATTGAATTTGCTAGGGAAATCTTCTGGTCAAGGAATTTTTTTTTCCTAAATATTTTTATTACACATTCAATTTCCTTAATCCATACAGGCTTACTTACTCATGTTACCTATTTTCTCTTGAGTATACATACATAAACTCTTTTTTGAATTATTTGTAATATTCTCTCATTACATTTAAAATGTCTTTATGGTCTGTAATAATGTTTCTTCTTTCATTCTTGACATTTGTGATTTATGTCTTCGCTATCACTCTCTTTTTTCTCCCTGGTCAGTCTAACTAGAGGATTCCCATTTTATTGATATTTACAAATAAGCAGCTATTTATTCATTTTCACTATTTTCTCTATTGTTTTATTGCTTTCAATTTCAGTGATTTTGTTCTTATGTTTATTATTACCTTCTTTCTGCTTTTTCGTAGGGTAATTAGTGTTTTTTTTTTTTTTCTAGCTTCTTATAGGGATAACTGATGCCTTAAATTTCCATAAAGCCCTGCTTTAGCAGCTTTCTTCAGATTTTGGTATGCATAGTATTCATTTCCATTCATTTCTTTATAGTGCCTAGTTTCCTTTGTCATTTCCTCTTTGACCCCATGGTTTACTCAGAAGGATGTTTGTGCAGTAATTCAAGCATCTGCTTCAGTCTGGGATGATAATGATGGACTGATCTTTCATTTCATTGTGAGTAATATTTCCCTGCTTCTTTGGATACCTGATAATTTTTTATTGGCTCCACATATTGTCAGTTTTACCTTGGTAAGTGATGGATATTTTTGTATTCTTATAACTTGTTTTTGAGATTTGTTCTGAGACACGGTTAAGTTACATGGAAACAGTTTGATCTTTCAGGTTTTGTTTTTAAAATTTGTTAGGCTGTACCAGACAGAGTAGTGTTTAATCTAAGGCTAAGTGTTCCCCATTTCTGAGGCAAAACCCTTCTGGATACTCTATCCAATGCTTCATGAGTTGTGAGTTTTCCAATCTCTCTGGCAGGAACAGGCACAATCCCAAGCTCTAAGTGCGTGCCAGATGCTCTCTTTTATCACTTCAGGTGGTTCCTTACTCATTCTCAGGTAATTTCCTTTCATGCGTGCACTCATGCATATTTTGCTGAACACTCTACTGGGAGTCTCTGCAGATCTCTGTGGTCCTTTCTTGATGCAGCTCCATTATACTCTGTCCTACAAACTCTAACCCCTTTTATTTTCCCAGATTCATAGCTCCCTCTTCTCAAATCAGATAGTAAGCTGGGCTCTGCTTGGGAGCTCTTTCCCTGTGCTACAGGATGGGAGCTTTCTTAAGGAACTGTAGAGCTCATCTCTTTTGTTTTCTATCTTGTAGGTATTATTGTCCTCCTTTGCCATTATTGTGTCTTTCTCTCAGTGCTCCCTTCTCTCTAGCCTTCACCACAACAGACGGTTTCTCCAGTCTCCCTACCACTCTGCTCCCAATCCTGCTTGCATATGCTCAACAAAGAAAGGAGGAAAAAGAGACTTCAAGTGGGTGTGAATTCTCCTGTCTGTGGCTAAAAGCGTTCTATAATCTCCTGCTACCACATACTTGGCCTTCAGCAATTGGTTAAAATCTGTAACTAAATTCTCCTTTCTGGCTTGTATTAGGGCTGGCCTTTTTCAGATAAACAAGTCCTTGCATCAGGTTTCTTCTTACAGGTGTCTGTTTTTCCTTATATTTCAACTTAGTTGACTGCTGTACATCTTCACTTCTGAAAGGCTCAAGAAAAATTGTGATTTTGCTCTTCTGTAGTAAATTTGGGGAGACACCTTCTGGTTTTCTCCCTCTTATGTGAAAGCTTACACTTAACTTTTAAACATTTCTCTTTTAGGGATGGGGGTAACGAATGGTGACAAGAAACAGGAAAGATTAATTATAAAAGTGCCTAACAAGCTTACATTTTGTCTTTAATATGTGTATTAGTTTGCTAGGGCACCATAACAAAATACTGTAGATCTGGTGGCTTAAATAACATAAGTTTATTTTATCATAATCCTGGAGGCTAGGAGTCCAAAATCAAGATGTCAGCAAGTTTGGCTTATTCTGAGGGTTCTCTCCTTGCTTGTAAATGACCATTTTCTCACTGTGTTCTCATGTGGTCTTCCTGCCATTTGTCTTCTGTGTCCTAATCTCCTCTGCTTATAAGGACACCAGACATACCCGATTAGGACCACCCCCCCATCTGACCTCATTTTATCTTAATTACCTCTTTAAGGGCCCTATCTCCAAATAAAGCCACATTTTGAGGTACTGGAGGTTAAGATTTTGAAATATGAATGTGAAGGAGGACACTTCAGCCCATCAGCATATTTAAAGCAGCAATCCTGCAACTTAAGAGTTCATTTTTAACGTTGTATATTTATAGTAATTTATAAAGCACTTGCTAAAATATTTGAATTTGAAAGAGAGGAGGCTATTTTTAGATGTTTAAGAGTCACTTCTCATATACAAGTGCAAAACCAGAAGAATACCAAGAAAATAAATAATAATTGTGAAATAAATATTAGCTTTTAAGTATATTATCCACTTAACTACTATTTCAGCATGTACACACAGTCAGTTCTGAGAGAAACTAAGCAGTATTTCAACTCCATAATTCCAGCTGTTACCTTTATATTGGAAGATGAGATCCCATTAGGTTAGAATGCTTTTTAATAATTTTAAATATGATAAAATTTACCCATTCAGTATTTGTAACTATGAAAAACATATACTTTACAGAAAAAATTTCTGTAGATCAGCAGAATCATATAAATTAGAATATAAAAACCCAAGGCCTCAGAGGTAATTTAGATATCCTAGGGATGGTTTCTTTCTTATATTACTGTCAATGATATTTGCTTCAATTTAAAATGCAACATAGCTGTTCCCTGCAAAGTAGCTTAAAATGTTTGCTTCTTTGTAGCACATTATTACTCCAGTTATTCTACTTCAAATTATTCTATTGCTTTTCTTATTTGACTTTTACCAGTATCGGTTGTTAGTTTACATAGTTTATGTCTGCACACACATATACCACACATATACATTGTGTGTGTATGTATATATACATATATTTATATATACTCTCCTTTAGCTATCTCAGTGTATGGTGCATAAATGTATTCTCTGAATTGTTTTTCCCCTATGATCAGAGGTTTGAAGGATGGGAAGGCATTCCCATATACTATTCCAGTCCTTAATGCCACAATGAAATTCATCAATTTAGAGCTTCTTCATGCACATATTAAATCAGTCTTCTAATACCACACTCCAAATTTATACCTTTCCTGTATGCTTTCTCCCTCATAGATTTTTCAGTAGTTTTTCGAGGCTTAGCCAATGACAGCTACTTAAATTACATGTAAAGCAAAATTTTTAGGAAATCTCTGCGACCCTTTAACTTCTGAAACTCTATTTCTCTGCCACTTGTAGCACCACTCTTAATAAGCAGGTTGGTGAAAGGAAGGGAAACTGTAGTAAAAAATAATGGATCAAATTATATCTAGCTGGCAGATCTCTTACACTCTTTGAAAGTAGAAATAAACAGTGTCTTTCTGTCCACTGCACAAATTTTCCCATTGTTCCATCAACCACTGAACTCAAAGAATTCACACATTTCTACCTTTTTCCAGCAGGTAATACTTTTTTGTTTCTTTGGCAATATTGGTTCACGATCATGCACACAAGTAAACAAAGTAGAAATCATTTATATTGACTGGTAAAAGCTGATATTTGCATGCATTCACAAAGAACTGATTGCAAGTATATCTAAATACATAATCTTGAAACCATATGTATGTAAAGGAATAAAAAACATGACAAATTCTCAAAACTGTTTGCTTTAAATGTGAACATCAGAAGTTTTATGTTTTCCCCAAAACAAAAGGGTTTAATTTTGTTGATTCAGATTTGAAGTGATCTTCTAGGTCAGGCAGATATATATTCCTGTATTCATATGGAAGTCGGCAAGATATATTTGAAAGAGTAAGCTGGATAAATATTAGAATATATATTTAATATTTATTTGAGAGATTATAGTTATCTATAACTCTAGCTTTCACAGCAAAACACAGAGGAGTGGTAGATATAGAGGAGCTAAGGCAAAACACAAAAACAATAAAAAGCATCTGTACCTTGAAATAAAAACAGAGCAACAAACAAATAACTATCTTTTCTATGGCATAGTACTGCAGGTTAGCTGATAGCCACTAAAAGCCCTTTACTCTTAATTTTTCTTGCCTGCAAAAGCCATTAGGTAAATAATGGCCCATATATAATTGTTCCCCTTGTTTTTCTTCACATGATTTTAATATGTGGGCCTGACCTTAAGGAATATTCTCACTAGCTGTGGAAGCAACACACACACAAACACACACACACACACGCACACACGTGAAACAGTTAAATAACAACACAAAGCAGTTTATGGATAGGAGCCTGTGTGAAAGGTTTGGACAAAAATCACTGTTGAATTCAGTATTGGTGATGAGAATGACAACTTTATGAATGTTAGAACTAATATAAATGCCTCTACATTTCCTCAAAGTATGGCGCTCACTCAGGCTTTCAGAGGTAATGTTAGAATTGGTGGGAATGGGAATGGAAACTAGTTTATAGGAGAAAAGTATGGCAGGGAAATCTGGGGTTGAGCATAGGCAGCCTATGGATAGTGAAAGCACTAGACCAGGAACCAAGCTATCTCCTAACCATCTTTGTGACTCTGGATGTGAATTTCATTTCTTAGGTCTCACACTCATAGAATGTCAGGTGGAGGACACAGTGCAGGCCTCAAGTCTCCTGACATGCTAACCCCAGCAAAGAAGGTCTACTGTCATCTGTCATGTGTGTCAAATATACATCTGTTTGGGGATCAAAATATAATTATGTTTGAAAAATGTTATATTAAAAATTTTTGAGAATCACTGGCTTCTAGCTATGATGTTTTACTGAAATATTATTGAAAAAACTCACTGATCATGGCAAGAGTGTAGTCTTTATACCACTAGAAAATTCTAAAGACAAATTAACTGCAGATCCACATTAATAGTTTGTACTGTCATAAATAAAGCCCAAGTCATACACTCATACATGCCAGGAAACAGCATCCATGGCCATAAGGGTGCTATACCAAAGAAAGGTAAGTCAATTTAGCTGAAATTTTGAAAGGAACAAAAGCACATCTATCTCTCTCAGCCCTCTTTTCCTCACTCTTGCCTCCCAGTTTTAAGCCTTTATCCTTTGGCAATATAGGCATGCTCAAGTGTCTTTGCATCCTTCTCTTATACTGTGGCTTCTAATGCAAACTCTGGGGTATGATTCTTATGCTTAATGACCCTCCTTACATCACTGTTGCCAACAGTCACTCACAAGTATTGCAATGTTTCTCTTGATTTTCAAGAACATTTCTCACCAGGTTAAACATCTTTTAAGCCATAATTAAGGCAGACTTGCACTGTGTTAAAACTTCTATTTTATTATTCTTTTTTCAAAAATTTGTCACAAGAGTCTTTGATGTTAGGTAAGATGATGGTACAAATGCTCATATATGGACTAACACTTGAAATTTTCTTTCTTCAATACTAAGTCAATAAATGTAACTTTAATTTTCTCCAATTTCAAGAAAATTTATTGTTAACACACTGTAGTAGAAATAGAATGGACTCGGTAGCTCAAAAGTCCTTGGTTCATACTCTAATTTTTAATTTTCTAACTATAACCTTGGGGAAATTACTGAATGACTTACAGCATCCACATCTATAAAATAGTGATTTAATTTTGTTTCACAAGATGGTGTGAGAACTAATTGCCTAGTGAGATGCTGGGAACATAGTAGGAATTAACAAATTGAAATTTCTCCAATTTCTTCTCCTGCCAGCAAATTAATTTTGAGTTTAAGAGGACCTGTGTGTGCCTCTAATTTCCTCCAACATGTCTGGCCAAGATGCACTCTGATAACTGTGTAATCCCGCAGGCCCAAGGGTACCTTACGCAAATTTCTGTGGTAGGCATAGAAGGAGCTCCTTGTGGCATCCTGACTATGCTTTCTTCATGTGTTAGGGCCTGACTTGTAATATCTCCCAACTGAATACATGACCTTTTCATATACAGATTTCATTCTATTTCTAGAATATGTCTTGGAGTTTCTAATGCCATCCTGCTCCTACTGGAATAAATACTATTTCCAATTGTCTGCAGCAGACATCCTCTTAAGGCTGCTATTCAAAGCTTCCCTAACACTGCTGTAAATCCAGACCAGGAATACCAATGAAAGTTGGCCCTGGTTTTCTAAGTGAGCTGAGCATTATCTAGTTATTTATTCTTCCAATAGACATTTGTGTAGTATTTATGTGCAAGGCACTGTTGTAAGCACTTGGGATACAATGCTGAAAAAGGCAGGCAAGGTTGCTCTTATCAAAATGGGGATTCTATGGATAAACAGTTAAATAATGTAAATTAGGGCTTTAGACAGATGAACACTGCTTAGGTGTCAAAGGAGATTAGAAAAGGAATTCCTGAGGATAGGGTATTAAACTGAAACCTTAATGCTGGAAAAGAGCTGACTCAGCAAAGACCTAAAAGGTTGTTATGGAGAAACAGTATGAAGTATTCTAAAACAGTTTGTAGCTATGTCATTAGCTTGATAGGCAGACCAATTACCCTTTAGAAATTTAGGGATTTTTATATAAAAATGTTCATTACTATTTTATTTTTCTGTGATATTTATGTTTCCCTTATAAAAGAATTGAGTAAGGCTGTTGGTTTTAATTTTGAGGAATATATTTTGTGTGGTTCAGTGTTCAATATTTTACCTAATTTTACATTTATTTTTAATATATTCAGTATTGTAGTTTTTAAGAAAATCACTAGTAAAATCATAACAATTTATTTATTGTGGTTCTGTCATCTTGCGCTTTTCTAATATCCACATATATTTAAATATAAAATCTATTTAGTTGGAATAACTTATTTTCCCAAGAAAAAATACATTCTTTGCTTATTTACCTTGTATTGTCCTATATTGAATGTCCTCTCAAAATTATTGTTTCCACTTTTCAACAAGAGTATATCCATCAATATGGTTCTGGAAAAAAATAAATATAATTAAAGTCAAGTGGTTTATAATTTGTTGGTATAATTGATTTTACTGAAGGCTTAGGCATCTAAAATTAAGTATACTTTCCTAGAACTGAAAAGTATATTCTTATCCCTATGTTATCTCTTCATTAGTAAATGCTGGCATATTTAGTAATTGAGTAGTATGTAAGCAACACAATGCAGGGGGATTTATTTTAAGTTTCCTTAGATTTGTATAGGGTCTAGTGGGGAGCAAAATTTTCAGTTTAAACCACTTTTTGTTGTTTTTATTTTGATTTATTAATACTTTAATCTGAAGTAACAAACATGGAAAAATATAACTGTTTTTCATAATACAAAGCTCTGTTGTTACACAGAAAGATTCCACTGTCAAAAAGACAAAAATTAGAAACTTAGCAGGAGCATTACCAACAATTTGGCTACATCTAATTCTACTATGAGGTGATATTTGTAGGTTTAGAACAGCAATTCTCAATTCATGAACTATTGGACCCTTGGAGGTTCCTGAGACACTTTGCAGGGAACTGTAAGATCCAAACAATTTTTATAATAATCAAATAATTTTTTATTGCCGCCATAACAAATTACCACAAACTTTTCAGCTTAAAAACAACACAAATTAACAGTGTCGTAGATAATAAGTCTAACACAGATCTCACCAGACTAAAGTCAAAAGGGTCGGCATGGCTGTGATCCTTTTTGGATGGTCTTTGGGAAAACCTGTTCCCTTATTAACTCAGGTTGTTGGCAGAATGTAATTCCTGGCAGTTGTAGGACTGAAGTTTCATTTTCTTGCTGGCCGTCAGCTAAGGACCATTTTCAGTTTCTAAAAACTATGCACATTCCTTGGTTCATGGTCCTCTCACTCAATCTTCAAAGTCAGTAACAGTGAGTCAAGTGCCTCTCACACAATGCAAATCTCTGTCCCCACCCCCTTTCTCTCTCTCTCTCATTGTAGCTTGGTAAGGTTCCCTGCTTTTAAGGGCTCAGGTGACTATATTGGGCCAACTGAATAACCTAGGGTAATCTCCTGAACTCAAGGTCCATAAACTTAATGACATTTGCAAATTCCCTGTTATGTTAAGATCACATATTCACAGGTTCTGAGGAATAGGACATAGATATCTTTGAGTGATATTATTCTGCCTACCACATTAAGACTTTTGTCTTTTTAACCCTGTTGACAATTGAACTGAGAGTGCAAAGGCAATAGCAAGCATATAAACTGTTAGCATTTTAGCACAATCAAGGCATTGACATCAAACTGTATTTGAAGTTACTATATTTTCACCTCCATGTGTTTGCAGTAAGATAAAAAATAAAGCACATAAAGACTGACCTTGATGAAACAGCAAATTATTTTTAATGACAATCCTTAAGTACACCTCTTTTTAATATTCTTTGTCATGAAAAGAGAAGTGTTCATAAATATTTCTGTTGTATTCTGAAGTATGATGGTTAACTTGAATAAAAACAACTGTGCAACTGTTTGAACAATATACATAACTAAACTTTTTTCAAGAAGCTGCATTTTTGCTTGAATGAACAGCAGACAAAATACGGTCATCTAGACTTGTGTATTTGGCTGAAAAGTACAATGCACATGACACTTCAAGAAACGAACTCATACTGTTGCCAAAAAAAAAAAAAATTAAGACTTTAAGCCAAAATACAAATTTGGAAAATTTTTATGTGCCACCATGAAGTTGACAACTTAACCAGCTTCAGGGGTGATAATAATGAATGCTATTTTCAAAAATACATTTTAGGGACTTCCCTGGTGGTCCAGTGGTTAAGAATCTGCCTTCCAATATGGGGCATGCGGGTTCGACCCTTGGTCGGAGAGCTGGGATCCCACATGCTGCGGGGCAACTAAGCCTATGCGCCATAACGGAGGATCCTGCATGCCGCAACTGGGACCCAATGCAGCCAAAAATAAATAAATAAATAAATATTAAAAAAAACAAAAATTTATAATGAAATGTAGCACCACTTGGAATATCTGCATAATTCAATGAACCAGTATTTTTCAAATCACAAAGCATGTAAATATGTGAAGGTTTTATGATGGTCATTTATAAATGAATTAAGTATTTTTTTAAAAAAATCACTGTTTTAATGTCAATATGGTAGATATGGGTAAATTATAACCACATACCAAAAGTTCTTTGGGTTTTCCATAATTTTTGAGATACAAACTAATCCTGAGATCAAAAGTTTTAAGGAAGGCAGAATTAATTGATGTTTTAATGTTTCATTTTAGTAACTGTTAAGTCTACTATTAATGACATTGTTAGATATTAAAGATAAAATGTCAAATCTATGTTGTTACATGATGGAAACATATTACAAGCATACCTCAGAGATATTGTGGTATACCCACAATATATTGTGTTCCAGACCACCACAATAAATATTGCAATAAAGCAAGACACACAAGATTTTTGGTTTCCAAGGGCATATGTTATGTTTACACAATACTGTAACCTATTAAGTATACAATTGCATTATGTCTAAAAAAATATCTTAATTAAAAAATACATTATTGCTAAAAAATGCTAACCATCATCTGATAATGCTAAAACTAATTTTTTAAATCTGTAAAAAAATGCAATATCTGTGGAGTACAACAAAATGAGGTCTACCTGCACATAATAATAAACAAAAGTTATTGGTTGCTTTGTAAAGGTATAATGATATTTTTTATATATTGGGAAATATTATTTTCGCTTTGTTAGCAAAAATATATGTAGTTTATAGATTTAAGAGTAAATATCTATCTCTCTTTTCAGTTCTGTCAGTTTCTTTCTCAAGTATTTGGAAGCCTGTGTGTTGTTGAGTGCATATATATATTGGGAATTGTTAGTTTTTTGTAGAGTTAACTCCTTTGTCTTTACATAATGGCCCTCTTTGTCCCTGATAACCTTCTTTGTTTAGACTTTGCTTTGTATGAAATTAATATAGCTCTTCCAGCTTTCTTTTGATTAATCTTATCATGGTATATATATTTTTATCCATACCTTTACTTTTAACCTGTGTCATTATATTTAAATCCATTTCTTATACACAATATATAGTTGCTTTTTTGTATCCATTCCAAAGGTCCCTGGTGTGCTAAAACTATTGATATATTTCAAGTGATTATTGAGATAGTTAGATTAATAGTTACCCTATTTGTAACTGTTTTTTAAATTCACTTTATGATTATATATAATTATCTACATATATATAATACAATGAATGCATTATAATTAAGGTTTCACTATAAAGGGTTTAGGGGAAAGATACAAATAAATCTACCTCTCTTAGGCCATGAATAGGAATATTAAAAACATGGTTTACAGGGCTTACTCAATGGAGAGTCATTATTTTGTATAGCCATTAAAATAGTTATAATAGAAAATTCTAATTTTTGGCTATTATTAGTTCTGGTTAGGGATACTTAAGTCTATATCAAGACATATTGGGAAATTTAAATTCAGATAAATGATCTTAGAATAATTAAGTCCTGATTCTTATCTTTGTTCCATCAAAGATCCATTATCTGAATTTTGTATTTTAGGACCTCCCTGGTAGTCCAGTGGTTAAGACTCTGTGCTTCCACTGCAGAGGGCGTGGGTTCGATCCCTGGTTGGGGAAGTTCTACATGCTGCGTGATGTGGCTAAAAAAAAAAGAAAATGTATTTTGTCAGAAAGAGAAAAACAAATATCGTATATTAATGCATGTATGTGGAACCTAGAAAAATGGTACAGATGAGCCAGTTTGCAGGGCAGAAGTTGAGACACAGATGCAGAGAATGGACATATGGACACCAAGGGGGGAAAACTGCAGTGGGGTGGGGATGGTGGTGTGCTGAATTGGGCGATTGGGATTGACATGTATACACTGATGTGTATAAAATTGATGCCTAATAAGAACCTGCAGTATAAAAAAACAAACAAAACAACTAATACTAAACTTTCATTGGGTTATTTGTATGGAAATATGTTAATATAAATGTTTCAGACATTACATGAAATTTCTAAAAATCTTATATTTGTATTTGTATGGAAATATGTATGGAAATATGTTAATATAAATGTTTCAGACATTACATGAAATTTCTAAAAAGCTTATATGTTCTGGTATAATGTTATAAGTAATAATCCTAGTTATTACTTTAAAATGTATATCTCAGAAATAACTAATTTTCTTGTCAACTGCATTATTATGAACTTTCATCAAATCTTTAACCGTGGTCATTTTTAAGTCTTTTGTCATTTACAGACAGTTCTGGGTGTACTCTGATGATTTTGCAAATATGTTCCTATAAAAAAAAAATGTATTTTGTATTTTAATTGGAGATTTATTGTATCATAGAAGCTAACAAATTTTATATGGCAAGAAATGAAGACTACAATGGTATAAAAAATTTAGTTTATACACCTGTACACTAATTATATGTGCTTAGTATGTAGTCATTGTTATTTGATTTGAAAATCCTGCCTTTAAATTAGACCTTTAAAGAACAGGATAAATTGTCCTTGGCTTTCAAACTTTTTTTTAATAACAGAGAATTAGTATAGCTGTAAGGCATTCTGACCTAATGAAAAAAAAAATACTTAATATGAACATATTTAAAAGAATTAAGAGTATTGTAACTCAGATCCACCTTAAAAAAACCTGTGGTCTAATTTAGGCAGTTCACTTTTCTTTCATTATTAAAGAGAACTTGGATTAGTAGTTTAATATTGATATAACTAAACATTCAAGAGACATTATAACTTTACCACTTAGTTTTTCCTAAATAAAAGTAATTATTTCAATTGTTTCAAAGTGGTCTTAACATAACTGTGTTTGAAAAGTTCATAAAGGAAATCAAATTACCAAAGTTGATGATGAGAAATAATTAAAAGCAATCTTACACTGTCAGCATTATGATAGTGTCTTATCAAATTCAAGTTACCCCTATTTTATTTTTTTCATCAGGTAAGTTGTTTTTTCCTAGTGCAAAAATATCTTTCCATCAAAGTAATTCTTTAGTAAATACATGTTTGTTGTTACTGAGCTTAGAAAGTTTATTGGTATTTCATTGAGGTCCTTCTTTCAGATGGCTTTATTCTAAGTTTTCTAAGAGATTGTCAAAGGTCAACCCTTAAGAGCAAATCAATGATTTAATTTAAATCAGATTTCTAGAAATTGCTAATCCTTCATTTATTGTTCAACACTCTAATACACTGGTTTTAAGAAGTTAAATGGCTATGAATTTCACTGAATTGTACACAGTACAGATGTAGGATTCTCTCTTTAGTAGACTCTGTTTGGGGGGGATTTAATCATTATATCATGTGAGTTTCTCCACTCTTTCTTTTCTTCTCTCTCTCTCTCTCACATCCACAGACCAAATACTACTTGTCAGTTATTTTTCTTTGTCATAGGTATCATCTTATAAAACACAGACTTTGACTATTTTAAGACAAAATTATTTTCAAGAAAATAGGTAAAAATTACTGAATAGATACAATGCATTATAATTAAAGGTTCATTAGGGTTTAATGAAAAGACACAAATAAATCTACCCCTATTAGACCATGAATGAGAGTATTAAAAATATGGTTTATGGGCCCTAATCAATGGAAAATACATATTTTGTATAGCCATTGATATAGTTATAATTAAAAATTCTAACTTTTGGCTATTATTAATTTTTTTATGAATATTTAAGTCTATATCAGGACTTTATGTTGGCAAAAAAACTGCCTATACATGAAAAATAAAAGAGTATATATACTAATAGGGATTCTTTCTCTGTTATTGCATGACAAAATTGAAATATTAGGTTTATGCCTGTAGTTATTTATGACTTTGTTGGAAACAGTTCAACTTATTTTTTAAAAAAAACTTCTGATATCAACAGGAATTGAGATGGCATCAGATTATAAAAAGAAATTTAATTGGTTCTTCATTTCAAAGAAACATGAAGGTTTATTGAATTTTGATACTGAGCTGCTTATTTTCCAGGCTAGAGAGAGACATCTCACTTATAACCTATATTCTAGTTTTAGTGCCTAATTGCCAACATAGAGTCTTAATTTATTCTATTGTGTCATTAGTACTAAAAGGAAAATAAATGTTAAAATGACTGTATTTTTTAAGACAAATTACTCAGCAAAAGGCTATTACTAGTAACGGTCATGTG
The DNA here is from genome assembly GCF_965194805.1 of Balaenoptera borealis. Classification (NCBI taxonomy): domain Eukaryota; kingdom Metazoa; phylum Chordata; class Mammalia; order Artiodactyla; family Balaenopteridae; genus Balaenoptera; species Balaenoptera borealis. Next base: position 61,680,672 of record NC_138865.1, read on the forward strand.
GTTATGTCATATAGAATATATAGAGACCTTTATGTCCATATCATGTAGTTAGAATATGTACAGACCTCTATGTCTATATCATGTAGATTGTACAGTGTCATGGTAAAAATGCAGTTTCTAGAGTCAAGATGGTGAAGATTTAATTTTAATGCTATATATCTTTACTATGGGACTTGGGTAAATCATACAATGATTAGTCCTTAGGTTTCTCATCTGCCTAAATGGGAATATTTATTATAGATTTACTTTAATGATTAAATGCAAGACTCTATGTAAATGACTCACCAGATTTGCTGTCACATAGTAAATTCTATAATAAGCATTAGCTATCTATAAAGTATGATTGCTATATGCCTGGAAAACCTTTGCCAAATAATTATTTCCCTCCCAGTGTCTTAAATTTCACAATTATAATAAGAGAAGTTTATGAGTTGAAAGGGACATCAGAGGTCAGAATGGCACTGCTTGACTTAGAATGTTGTAAAGCTTTCATAAGAGAGCTTGTGGTTAGAGATAAATGCTTTTTTGTTCCTCCCTTGGTGATCTTATCTTAGAATGCAAATGCTCTGGGGAGGAGTAATTTCTTGAGTTGATTCTCACAAAGTGATTAGCTGCTGAAGAGGGCAACTATCTTTTATGGGAAGGCACATTTGCATAGTAGTTTTAGAAACATGGGACCTGAAGTTGAATAGTGGTTCTAATAATTACTACTAATTCTGGGTAAATTATTTCATTTTCCTTTGTCTCAGTTACCTCTGTAAAATGTGGATAAAAATTTTACCTACCTCATCACGTTGTTAGAGTTAAATAAGTTAATAATTGTAAAGCATCAAGAAGAATGCCTAGAACATAATGAGAACTACACAAAAGCCTTTTATTATTATAATATCATTATTAATCCAACAGATATATACGAAGACATGAAGAGGTACCATGGAGGAAACCACCTTTAAAGAATTGCAGCTCAGCTGCAAATCATCTCATTTGTTGAAATTTGAACGAGGTGGTCCCAAATTATTAGCAATCCCAGTCACCTAGCAGAAAATTATGTATATCCTTTTTGGAAGAAAATGGCAATATCTAAAGCCACAACATATTTCTATAATTAATACTATAAACACACTGAGACAAAATAAAATAATTATGAATGCGAAGAGAAAAGATAACATAAAAGAAAATCAACATAGGCAACTGGAAGAAGAAACACACACAAAGGTTAAAATTACTATTGTTAACAGACACAGCCTTTAAAATGTATATGTTGAATAATATAAACAACACATTTGAAAATTTCAATAGAAATTGGAAATTATGTAACCCAAATACACAATGTAGAAATTTAAAAATCAATAGGTGAGTTTAGCAGGAGATTAGAAAGGGTTAAAGAGAGAGTTACTGTACTTGTAGATAGATTGTAATAAATATCCAGAATGAAGCACAGAGAGACAGAATATAAAAAACTATCAAAGAGAGGGAAGAGGCATAAAGTAAATGACGAGAATAGTTAACATATTTTAATTACAATCCCAAAAGAAAAAAGAGAGAGAGAGAGAGAGAAGTCATATTTGGAAAAGAATGAATGAGAACTTTTTAGACTGATACAAGATATCAAGGGAGAGATTAAATATACCCTATAAAACACAAACAGTATAAACAAACAAACAAAAAAATCCACAATTACACATGCATATTTTTACAGAAAACATTTAAATAGAAGATTCTTTGGGGAGCCAGAAAAATAAGGCAGATTACTTTCAAAGGATCAAAAATTAGACAACTAACTTGTAAATAACTAACTTGTACCAGTAATGGAAGCTAATTATATCTTCAAAGTAGTGATTAAAAAATCGCCTCAAAAGAATTCAATAGGATAATTCATCCTAATTTGAAAGTACCCTTAAAGAAACACTGACATCCTCAGAAAAATTTAAAAATAATTCATATTTACTAGAAGTACTATAGGATAGAATAGGGTATTTTTCAGCAACAAGGAAAATGATCCCAAATGGAAAACTGACAGAGAGAACAAAAAGATTTCAAAATGAGTGTACAATTTTACACTGAAACAAAGTTTTATAGGTCCATTTGCTCCACATGCTGCAGAATATTTGGTGTTTTCATTTTAGCTATTTTAGTGGCTATGTAATTGTATCATTTTTGTATTTATTTATATTTATTTACTGGCTAATGATGCTGAGAATTTTTAATATATTTATTGGATTTTTCTTTTAAGAAGTATCTGTTTAAGTATTTTTCCAATTTTCATTGGTTTATTCACCTTATTACTAAGCTCCAGATTTTTATTTTAAAAAATATACTGTGGATAGAATTCCTTCTCAGTCAGATATGTGACTTACAAATATTTTCTAATAGATATCTATTGATTACACTTTTTGATGAGCATAGATGTTTGGAATTTTTGTAAATTCCAAATTAACAATGTTTTATCTCGTAGTTCATACACTCTTTGTCCTCTTCAAGATATCTGGTCTAACTCAAAATTGTGAAGTTATACTTCTGATTTCTTCTACTGTCCTATTGATTTTAAGTTTTGGTCTAACAGTCCATCTCAAATTGATTTTTGTGTAAGCCATGATATGAGCCAAGAGCAGCAGCACCTTCTCCTGCTGTTTTTTTCCTTCTTCCTCTTCCTCCTCTTCCACCTCCTCTTCCTCCTCACCCATTTCCCCCCACCCCACTATGCAAAATCTACACTTAAGAAGTGGTGAGTTATGATTCTTTTTCTCGAGGATAGAGTATCTACATGAATTATTTAAAATTCTCCATGGGAGATTTGTTTATTCTCCATTTTAAAATTAATCCAATCATTTATTTGTATCAGCATGGACTCATAGTTATTTTATACATTGGTTTAAAATCCTATACTATTTGATTTATTTTGTTGTTCATATTGTTTTGAGACTCATGAGAGGAGAAGCCAAAATTTTTGGTGACTCTGTATTGCAAAGTTATTAAGGGTTAACTTTTAAACAATTGACAAGATTGTTAAAAAAAAAAGTAACTGTGGATGTAAATGAGACAGAGAACTCTCTGTGCAAATGATTTAGTCTAGAAATTAATTAATATAGCACTTGGCATCAAGGGGCTAAGTTCAATCATTAATGCCTTATCATGTAATAATCAAAATTTAAGCATAAATTTTTCAAATAAATATTATATATACAAAACAACACACTTAAAAAGAGGAGGAAAAATAGCTGCCTCTGCTTTGCAGAAACTATATTCTAACATCCAAAATCAAGTTAAAAAACAGACTTAAGATAATGTCTAACTCCCTGAACTAAGAAAATTTAAATCAGTGTAGGCTTTTATGAATGGTTGAAGGAAGCATCAACAAGGAAAAAGCAGCATATCCTTAATATAATACCTATAATGAAAAATATTTCTGTGGGATGATATAACATGAGATGTAATAGAAACGTGTTTGTCTCTTTTATTCTAAAAACACTACTGTTTACATTGGATAATGGACACAATACAGATAAACTTCATGAAGTTGTATGTAAAAGTCTGCAATGCTTAAAGGGTCCATAAGTAAATCAACAAAAGATGATTTACTATTAAAATGTTCTTAGACATTCTATGTGACATGAATAGATGGGTGATGTACAGTCTTAAAATGAAAAATTTATTCACTTAAAAGTGTTTAAAATTATTTCCAAGGAGTGATGATAAATAACCCCTATGTTCAGTGAGAAGCTAATACAGAAAACAGAAACATTTAGGAGACTTCCCAAATAACATCATTACATTTAGTAGTAAGGGGAGTAAAGCCAAGTTTCTGTGTATGATTTGCATTTTCTGTATTATCAGAATACAAATTTTAAATGTAACTTTGAATTTGAAGAACGATCTACATTGCTGCAGACTTTAAATAATTTAATTACCCACAGAGATATGACATCAGATATGACAGACAGAAACAGCATTATTAGAGTAATTTCTGACTTAGGAATTTCTAAATCAAAGTCTTTTTTTCCTATATCTGGGGAGAAAAGCTGTTAAAATTAGCCACATGAATTAGTTCATTTTATAGGTAAGCTGTTTGTGCTCAAAAAATGTTAATGACCTTTCCAGCTTTTCATAGTAGCAGAAGCAGAATGAAAACTCAAGACCCTTCCCTTACTCACACTTTCATTTTTCTATTCAAATGTAAAATAGACATTTTAAAGAACTAGAGCATTTATACATTTTTAAAACGTGATGGTAATAAAACTAAACTTATCACAAGTGTTCATAATCATTGTGTCTGGGAGTTGTGCACACGGCATCCTATAGTTGCTGTTGGTGATAACAAGTAAGATTACAGAAATGGGTATGTAGCTCAGATTCTGCAGTTCAGTGTTCAAGAGACAGCAGCATAGTGGTAAAAAATAGTGTTTGCTGTCTTTATTTTTATTAGTTACCAGTTTTGTGGGTGTGAAAGGTAACTGTGAGGAGACTAGCTATAAGAAAAGCAACAGTAACTTTTCTCTCTCATTATTAGTTACAGCATTAGCTCTTGAAATATCTTGTCCAGTTTTAGCTCCACTTACTTCCAATACTCCCTCTTCCCGAAAAGGTTTTAAGCACGATTCCATCTACTAGTCTATTCTTCAGTTAAAAAAAAAACTGTGCTGAACTGTGACAAATTACATCAATAAACCTTGATAGTATAAATGTATCATTATATGACTAAGTCTAAAATAAGTCTCCTTCAAAACCTTTTTTTTTTTTTCTTTTTGGTAGAAGGAAAAAAAAAACCACACCACTGAAATTCTCATTGAATCATTACAATAAGAAAATAAAGCAATTATCCTGTGATCCTCAAATTATAAGTAGGAATATTCTAACTCATATGTTAGAGAACTTCATATGTTGTAAATTTTATATTTCATAACCTTTGAGCCAAGTTTGGTCTTATGAAAGCAGAGGTATTCCAAGAATACTCCACCCCCTTTCTCCCTTGGGACCTACACTTTAGAAGTGGAAAAAACAATTAATTTCTTAACCTTCCTTGAGAGTGAGATGGCCCTGTGACTCAGTTTTCATCAATGAAGTATAAGGACAAACCAGCAAATTTTCTAGGGAACTTACATGAAATTTATTTCTGATTTTAAAAAACATAATGGAATAGCTCACTGGCAGGTCTTTTTCCTATTCTTTCCTCACTGAATGGTAATATGATCTATAGAGCTGTTGAAGTCACATTGTATCCACAGGCAATAAACACAATAAACGAAAGCCAACACACAAAACAATGGATGAGCAAAAAGATAGAAAGAGAACATGAACTTAATAATATCAATGAACTACTGAAACAATCTTTCAACTTCCTAGCTCCAGATTCCTCATTAAGTAATGGGTCATCTTGTGGTTTAGGACACTGATAATCAAGTGTTCTGTTGCTTGTGGCTGAATGTATCGTTTTGTGAGCTGAAGCCTTCTCTGAGATTCCAGCAATCATATATAAAATTGAGATGTAGTTCTAAAGACGTGGTGGTTTACATTTAAGTAAAAGTGAAATTATACATAGAGAATACCACACTTAAGCAAGTAGGACCTCTGGACTCAATTTTTCAAAAGAATTGAGTTCATTATGCTTTACACAACTTTGGGGCCAGGGGTAGCATTTATTTCTGTTCTTCTAGATTTGCAGATAAACATTGGAAAAAGGCCCCTGACCTCAGTTAAATAAAAAGAATTTGAGATATTAATCATGGTGAATGCCATAAACTATACCAGAATATTATATGGAAAAAATACCACTGGCTTCAATAACTTTAAAGAACTAATGACTACTCTACAGTGTACATTGAAGTCTTAATGTCAGTCTCCAGAAATTCTAATTATTCATCCAATACGATCTTGTACATAATTAAGGAAAAATTCTTAGGCATCATGTTGCTGGATTAGCTAGTATTCAAACATTCAAGTGAAAATTATATCTTCATAAGTAAAAAAAGTATGCAGAGGTTAATAACCTAGATGATGTTGTTTTCTAAAATACAAATATAAAAGAGTTTAAAGTTTTTGAATATTTCAACTTTGGGTACTATTTTGTAAGAGATTCTTAAATGACTGACTTCAATTAACACTGTCTCGCTTAAGGCACTTGTGATAGCTTAAGTACCTTACTTGGCAACAATGATCGAGTGAGGATTTTTAAATCAAAAAAAACCTTTATCTATAAAGATAATGAAATATTAACGTGGAATAACTAGACTCACTAAATAAAACAACCATTTTGCATGTAACATTTAACATGAGCATAATTATATTGTTATGGCTGTGTTTACATACAATCTATTCACCCATGTTGCATGTATTGTTACAAAATGGATATTTTTGGTTTTAATCTTATTTTCCTGGGACTCAACTAGATTCAGGCCACTCAGTGTGTAACAGCAGCTAGGAACACAGCTCTAGCTTACATGGGCTTATTCTAAATGAATCACATCATTGCTTCAAGGTTGTTACAATAATTGCAGTGATAGCTCAATCACTCTCATCAATTTACCAATATTTTCTTCCTGGGGTATTCGTTCTTTCATTATTTTTTAAACTTGTTGCTGCTTTCATCATTTCATTATCAAAAGAATTTTCTTTTGATATTTCCTTCCTAATTTAAATAAAAATAAAATTAGCTAAAATGAGCACATTGCTTTTTTCTGGGTCTATTCCTCCTCTGGGAGGCATTTTCAGAAACTATCTTTTTCTTTTTAGGTGGGAATCATTTTACCTTTTTGGTTGAATGATGAGTGGTAGCGAAACTCTCTTTTATCTATTGTTTTCTTTCAATCAAAATCTCCGTATAACCATGAGGCTACACTAAAATATGAGGGCCCTATTTTAAAACAGAACAATAACAACAAAAAACCTAAATAAATAATCAACATGAACAAAAAAAGACCATAATGGGTAAACAATAGTCTACATTTATGTGGGGAATAAAAATATTTTTTATACTGTTAGATGATCATTCTATAAGACTGGTGAACAGAAAGCAGATTTAAATAATAAGAAATCCCTTTACTATCAGGAAAGAACATTACAATTTGATGTTGAATTCTTTTGAAGAGGGCTCTTGATACAAACCTAGAAACATAGGCGAAAGTTGCTTTGATGATTACTCAAGTTTTGTTTGTTTGCTTAATGTTTGTTTGATAAAAAGCACTATTCATTATATCTGAAATCCCTTATACTATCCTGAACCATCTGAAGAATAGAGGCAAAAAAGGTAAGGTTTGAAGCCTATTAGAATGGCAGCATACTGCACCAATCCATACTGGAACACAGGATGTTGATGGTATTCCTCTGGCTTGCTTCTAATCTTAAGCCACTGACCAAAACCCAGGAAGAATGAGCAGGCTCACCATTTTTATTTCTAAGAGACAAAATGCAATAAGCAACATATGTTCCTGCTCACACTAACACAAAAGTCTCATTTTGGTTATTAATATTGAAAATACTCAGACTGAGTTAAACCATTAATTATTGTGACAGCATTTATTCTCCCAGTGGCTTATATACGATTAACCATAACATATGTTGCACTGTTTAAAAAAAAAAAGTAAAGCAAAGGAAGAATCAGTGAAGAAAAACTGCATTTTTTCTGGCGATGTGATGAAAAACACACCTGTACTCTCTCCATTTGTCTCTTTTACTCTAGCCTCTTCCTTATGTCTTAATTTGTGTATCAGGAAGGTTTAAAAAGCTCTTCAACTGCTTCTGCTTTGAAACAGAATTTACATTTTAGCTAGTAAGACTTTGACATCTGCATGCCAAAAAAGAAGAAAACAATAAATATGTTGAATGCACGTGTCAGTCCAAATCTCAAAGGCAGCATATTCCTCAGAAATATCAATTAAGGTGCAACATTTTGCTTTAAGTGTGAAGTTTTGTTTACATTCTTTAAGGGGTGTTGCATCCTTTTAGAAAACAATACTGAGTGTATTTAATACACTAAGTCCCCTACATATGAATGAGTTCCGTTCCGAGAGGGCGTTCGTAAGTCCAAATTTGTTCATAAGTCCAACAAAGTTAGCCTAGGTACCCAACTAACGCAATTGACTAAATAATACTGTACTATAATAGGTTTATAATACTTTTCACACAAATAGTACATAAAAAACAAACACAAAAAATAAAGAAACCATTTTTAATCTTACAGTACATTATCTTGAAAAGTACAGTAGTACAGTACAACAGCTGGCATACAGGCGTTGACATCGAGTGAACAGGCAAGAAGAGTTACTGACTGGAGGAGGGGGAGGAGGTGGGAGATGGTAGAGCTGAAGGATCATCACCAATAGGAGAGAGAGGGCAAGCTGCAATTTCACTCATGCCTGAAGGTACATTCACATCTTTGAAAGTTCGCAACTTGAAGGTTCGTATGTAGGGGACCCCCATACATGATTTAGTTTATCTAAGAAAATCTATCTATGGATCATTATTCATAGGAAAAATATTAGGATAAAGTGCAAGTTGAGGAAATAGGAAAGACATGTGTACATCTTAACCTACAAGCTGTAGTTTATATTAATATTAATATCCTGGGCTTCTCCAATTATTAGTTTTCAAAGGGAACTTATGACTTTTGTAAGTTGTATATAAAAACAGATCTCAATTGGAAATGGCTCCCCTTTTTTATGAGATTTTATATACGATGTTTACAAAATGAGGAACTATGGCAAAACTTAGGAGGGAAGGGATGCTTTTGTATAATTTTCATAAGACTTTTGTTGCTCTAAACATATATGCTGTGATTACTAATGGGCAAACAATGAGGTTACTGACCTATTTTGGCAGATTTTAATTTGCTTCCTTCTGATTCTAATTGCATCTGGTGAATACTAGAAAAGGAACTGCTGGGCTGGAAGGCATTGCTGACATACAGCCAATCAGGTGTACACACAGCCAGTGGGAGTTCTCTTCCCATAGCATACAGCCCTGAGGTGGTTCCAAGCAGCTGGTGCCCTACCAGAACCGTGTGTCACGTGGTTCTGCACACAGAGGTTCCCTACAGTAAGCAACGGCTTCCCTGCAGCTTTCTTATTTCTGTGCAAAATATCCCCTTCTTATTGAGAAAGTGCTGCTAAATGTCTATGCTTGCAAAGCTTTGGAGAATTGAGGAAGCAGAGAAAAATTGCCCTTAGTTCCTGGTACCCTGAACTTTGAGCAATGTTAATGGGAGTTATGTGAGCATAAAAGAAATGCAAGGGCAGCAGGACTGCACCCTCAGTGGTTTGCAAAGAGCAGCCTAAGCTGCAAGACCCATTAAAAGTTAGCTGAGCAGTATCAGAAGCTATTTCAGGGCTGAATACATTTACCATACTGCTCTTCACTTATACCAGCTGTCTCCAAACTAGTACTACTACTATGAACTAAAGGGGTTTTTTTGTTGTTGTTATTTAAAATAGCTCCTCTTCACTCAAAGATGAGTCTTACACTATGATAAGCATTTGTTCTTTCTGGATTATTGGGTCATTATGAAAAGAGTATATTTCCTGCTAATTATTTTTTTCTTCAAAGAGAGAAAGGCAGTACGCTGCAACAGACTGCATGAGAACTAGAACTGAAGGGCCTGCCATTAGTCATGTGCGTTTTCTTAAAAAGAATCACTTAACCTTTCTGAACCTATTTCCTCATCTTTAAACATAAGTTAATACCATTTCACTTCATAAAATTACTTTTATATCTCAAAGACAAGTAATATATTTGGTAACTACTAAAATGGTATCTATTATTAACATTATCATCATTAGTTTAGTCACTTTCAAACCACCCAGAGCAACAACAAATGCATATTGAGACACTCTTTTGTTGGAAGATTTGTTTATGCTTATCTTGTATGTTCAGTATAATTCCTAAGGAGGTGACTATTGTAAATTTTGGTTTCGGCTAGGTTTTTCAGTTGTTTCTTAACACAAAACAGGTTACTGTAATCAAAAATTTCTTAAGTAAAAAGGGAGATCAAAATCCTCCTTTATAAATCTCAGTATACTATGGTAAAACCACACACAGAGCAAACTATGAAAGTCTTCAGAATTCTATGTGTGCCCCTGGTGCTTACAAGAAGTTTTCCGACATGAGTGCATTGGTGAAACGGTCAGAAAATGGATCGTCCAGATTCCATCCAGATTTCGTTCTCTAACTGTTCTGTTTGAGCTCTTCCGTGCAACGTGCATTTCTATTTCCCACAGTGCCAAACATCACTCTCTCTTCTGATATTATACTTACCGACAAAGGCTCGAAAACTTGCCAGTTGATCCAAGTTCAGTCTCCTTCAGCACCACGAATTTCAAACTTTTTATCATTTTTCCTAGCTCCTTCTCCTTCTACTTACTACTAGAAAACCTAAGTATATGCTATGTAGTTAGAAGACACTATTCTCCTTAACAATTTTTCCCTGAAAATACTTTCCACAAATTGTCTTAAATAAAGCGTCTCCCAGACCAGCAGTAAGACAACATCTACGTCAGTATATCTACGTAGGTGGAGCTATGGACGTAGAGGAGGCGCTAGAGGAGACGTGACGTGAGGTACCCGTCGTAGATGAGACGTGACGCGACGTGACGTGACGTGACGTAACGTGACGTAGACGTAGGTGTAAGCGTACGTATTCCGGGCTTGTTTGTTGAGCGAGTGACTTTTCTCTTCTCAGTTTTCCAGCGGTTTTGGAGAACGGCCTCCACGCAGGACGTATTAACCTGGTGAAGCAGAGCCGCAGGCATAGGAGTTACTTCCAGCACTTCTCCTGTCCGGCTTTGTGAGTTTGGGTAAGTTACTTTAATTCCCTGAGCCTCGTTTCTCTGAACATTCGAGAACATGATTATAAATAATTAATTGAGAATAAATTAGATTTAAGCAGCACACTGGACCACCCTTCACATGGTAATTGTAGCATTTGTTTTTGTTGCATTCCTGCTCTTAAGGTAATACCTCCCCTCCCAACAAAATTTTTTTTAAAAATTAAAAAAAAAATGCCTCCAGTGCAACAGCTGGGGTTAAATAGACTGTTGCCTCTTTGGTATTTTGCTATTTTACTGTTTAGTGCACATGTTTTACAGACGAGCCTATATCTTCGCAGAAGGGTACCTTATGAAAAATCTAATACGTTTTAATCCAGGTGTGATGGTTATAACCCTCAACTTCTAAACTCTGGATTTTATAATCTATATTATAAATTTTGTTGTTGAAATGATATTAGTCGTAAAAAAACATGGTATTGTTAGAATAGGTACTAGATTTGCATTGTTAGGATTTTTGAAAAAACAGCAAACGACAGATGCCAAGGTTAGTATTTGATTAACATTAGGCTAAATTTGGAATGTAAGAAATGTTAATTTTCTCCAGCAACTTCAAGGTTCTGCACGAGTCTTCGTTCACAGACGTGCACAGGGTAGTAAACATTAATGATAGATGACACACATAGAGTATGGGTGTTTGATTTTTCATCCAGATATATTTGCATTTCCATATAAGGTTTCCTCATTCTCGTCCATTTCTTCCTCCTCCTCCTCCTCCTCCTCCACCCTCTCATAGAGCAATTTTGATGAAATTATATTCCATCATTTTCAATCCTCCTCATGTATTGTTAATGTATTAAATAGTGAACAATACATGGCTAGCATAATTGAGATTCTGACTTTTCTGGGCTAGTCACATGACAACCGAGTAGAAGCTAATTATGTATCATCTTTAGAAATCTGACATATTTGTGTCACTTTTCTTTTTAAATGCACTAAAGTGCCATTTGCCCTGCTTCTTATCAGGCTAGGAAAGCTCCAAACAGGGAGTTATTGTAAAAGTTAAAGGAGATTCCAACTGTGATATATCCATAAAATGTATCTCTAAAGAAAGCTTTGATATACATTGCATATGTGGTATAGCAATTACATTTTTTTAAATTTATATTTATTTTTGGCTGTGTTGGGTCTTCTTTTCTATGCGAGGGCTTTCTCTAGTTGCGGCAAGCGGGGGCCACTCTTCATCGCGGTGCGCGGGCCTCTCACTATCGCGGCCTCTCTTGTTGCAGAGCACAGGCTTCAGGCGCGCAGGCTCAGTAGTTGTGGCTCACGGGCCCAGCTGCTCCGCGGCATGTGGGATCTTCCCAGACCAGGGCTCGTACCCGTGTCCCCTGCATTGGCAGGCAGATTCTCCACCACTGCGCCACCAGGGAAGCCCAGCAATTACATTTTAATACTGCTTGTTGCCAGTTGAGTTTTCCAGCACCAGAGATTGAGATGGAGTTTGACATGCAAGATATTTATTAGAGATCAACATCTCTAGCCTGCAGTTATATTGCAGGATAATCCTGCAAGGAGCTCTGGAATATAACGGCTCATCAAAGTGCCCAATATGACTTTTGCTGAGTTCTGTGATGCCAGAGGTAGAGACCTGGGCATCTAGCACTGCGTAGACAGAACTGTAGGGATCCAAGTCTTTTTCCCATTGGCAGCACAGCAGCATATAAAGGTTTTGATTCACTGTATATACTGCATCCTAAGGATGGTGCCTAATTCTTGTGTAATAGCATCTTCAAGCTGATACTTCAACTGCATATTCAGGAGACCATACCGTTCCTCTATCAGGCTGACCAAAAAAAAAAAAAAGGGTGGTATGGTATTTGATACAACCAGTAGACCCCATGTAACTTGGCTTACTCCCATATCCCCTTTGCTATAAGTTGATTCCTCTGGTTTGGTACAATATTGCATGGTATTTCATGCAAGTGAATCAACCAAACTATAAGCCCCCAGGTCATGGTGGTAGCTGGGTCAACACAGCAGTTGGGAAAATGCATATCCTCAGTACTTATCTCTTTTTGGTAGAACAAATATTTGGCCTTTCCAGGTTAAAAGGGCTATAATATATAATTTTCCACCAACTGGCCAGTTGTTCTCCTTGAGGAATAGTGTCATACTGGGGACTAAGCACGTCTCTTATTGCTGGCAGATTGAACATTCAGTATCAGATATATATAAATGACCCTCAGTGAATAGGAACTCATATTGTTGGTCCCATGAGTAGTCTCCATCTCTCCCAATGTGACCACTCTCTTTTGTATACAGCATGCCAACAGTAGTGTGGCTGATGACTTAGGCTGCCTGACATCAACTAGCTGAGTGTTCTGTCTGCTTGTTAATTAGTGTCTCTTCTGTGGTACATGCTTTAAGATGTGCATCCATACAAAGGTCTTCGCACTTTGTTCCCACTCCCTTATGTCTGCCATAGGTTCATACCATGGACCCGTTCCATACTTTCTTTTCCCAGGGTCCTGACCAGCCAGGCCATTTGCCACAGCCCATGAGACCATATAAATTCTAATCTTAGGCCACTTTTCTTTCTTTACAACAGAATGGGTGGTTGTATGGACAGCATGAAGCTGTCCATTGGGAAAAATTTCATTCATCATTAATTTTCCAGTCCACTCCTGAAGAAAGCTTCAGTGAAGATGTTGCTTATACTTGGCACATCCGTAAAGAAAGTGTCACTTTTTACTTCATCACTCTTCAAACAGGATACCTTATATACCAGAGGTGTGGCCTGAGAAACTGGTGCAACAGTGGTGGGTGATATGCAGATCTGAGCTGTTTGTTCATGCAGCTTATTTATCACCTCTAGCTCTAATCATAATTGATCACAGAGGTACAACTTTAATATGATGGATTGCTTGTTCATGTACCTGAAAATCTTTAGACTTGGCCCATCTGACAGGATCCAGCTCATGGGGATAGTTCAGTCTCATGGTCCCTTGCTATCCCATCATCAGGCACTCCTCCACCAGAAGCACACCGGAATTTTTTTCTCAAAAGGCGTGTGCGTTGTAGATGGAATGGCCTTGCTCCAGAGCCCCAGAGACCTTTATTATGATTCTTCCACTAGCGTTTCCCTTAGGTTCCATGAGATATTTTTCTCCACCACCACTACCACCTCTAATGCCATAAGGTCTGTCGGAATGTATGACAGCTCACATTACAGCCTGGATCTGCTGTAGAGCCCTTTCCTATTTTGGGCCACACTCAAAGCTAGTAGCATTGTGTCACACAGTATACGGCCCTGGACAGTATTCCCAGATGTGGAGTGTATTCCTCTAGAACCTAAAGAAGCCTACCAGGTAATATATTTCTTTCATCGTGGTTGGAGGTACATGCTGCAATTATTTGTCTTTTTTTTTTTTTACATCTTTATTGAAGTATAATTGCTTTACAATGGTGTGTTAATTTCTGCTTTAAAACAAAGTGAATCAGTTATACATATACATATGTTCCCATATCTCTTCCCTCTTGCATCTCCCTCCCTCCCTCCCTCCCTATCCCACCCCTCTAGGTGGTCACGAAGCACCCAGCTGATCTCCCTGTGCTATGCGGCTGCTTCCCACTAGCTATCTATTTTACATTTAGTAGTGTATATATGTCCATGACACTCTCTCACCCTGTCACATCTCACCCCTCCCCCTCCCCATATCCTCAAGTCCATTCTTTAGTAGGTCTGTGTCTTTATTCCCATCTTGCCACTAGGTTCTTCATGACCTTTTTTTTTTTTTTTCCTTAGATTCCATATATATGTGTTAGCATAGTCAATTATTTGTCTTTTAATTTGGAACATTTGTTCTGGCATGCCAGTGATCACTAAATTCCTAAAAATTTTACTGAAGTGGAAGACCACTGAATATTTGTAGGTTCTGTCCCCATCTGTCGAAGTGCATGTGTTTTACCAAGATTTCCAGTGAACTAGCCACTTTTTGCTTCTGTGGCCCAGTTTGGCTGTTGAACTAAATGGAAGCCACTACTCTTGTGTATTTTGAATCTTTAAGAATGGAGTTATTTTTTTCCATCCCCTTGGGATTTGATACTGTTTTTGAATTATTATCTTGCTTAGGTTAGGGGGTAGTTTTAATGGTTGCTATCTGGCCTTCTGTATAATAGCTGTTAACCTATAGGCCTAGGCCCAGTGTTAGGCTTGCACAAACTGTTATGTATGCCAATCCCAATTATATAGTTGGGGAACAGGAAAATTAAAATTAGGTAGGTCTTTGGACTCACTGGAACCAAAATAATCTGGATCTTAACCAGGACTTCATTTTTTACCTGCCCATCACATGCTCCCACTCTCATATCAGGGCAGAGTGGAGTAAGGAGAGGGGCATAATGATGCATCACATTAATGGGTATCAATGTCAACCTTTTATGTAACGTTCTTCAGTGTGACTGGAGATTTCCCATTCACTGATGTACATTTATCTAAGTAGATAATTGTAGGAATCTTTGGGGAAGCACTTATAGAATTTTTATCAAAGTACTTTCTGTAGTGTTGCAGGGTCCTTCCTCCAGTGGGCCCAGCTGAATCTTCAGGCAGTGGGTTCTGTGTCTGAAAACTGGCAGGAGTTTGTGACCTTTTTCTGGGGGGAAGGGGTGGGAGGTTTAACTCCCCTCAGCTGCTTGGTAATCGAGCCTTAATTTTTTTTTTCTTAAGGTAGAAGCTGAGTGGTGTCCTTATTGGCTGCCCATTTATATTTTCCCTAGGGACACTAAGTTCTTTTAACCATTTCCATAATTTTCTGTGAGTCATTACTCCTTGTCTGCAATTTGAACCTGTTACTCATTATGAAATTTTAGTCTACTTGACTTCTGGCAGTTAAGCATTGTACCTTGCCTTTATTGTTTTGGGATCCTGTTGTGCCCATTTTGATCAGGTAGTCGAATTCTATAATGACTTTTCCCACTACAAGAAGAGGGCCACTGTTGACTTTTGTATTATGCCAGTGCCCCTTCACCAGCGTATTCCTTAAGGTTTCAGTAAATGGTGCATCATAGGCCATCTCCTGGACATAATTCTGTGGGGTGTCTTCCATTGGGCCTTTTAATTCTTTTCTAAAGCATCAGCCATGGAAGTATTGAGTAGACTGAAAAGTCCTAAAGCACTGTAGGCCCAACAAGCTTCAGCCATCATCATGGAGGAACATACATGGTCCACCAGGTATCCCACATTAGGCCTAATGGCTAGGCCTTTATATCAGCAGCTTCATGAGTCATTGGATAAAAGCCACACTCAGAAGCATACTCTCCTGGGTGTGATGGCTCATTGTGGTGAAGGGAACCTCTGAAGGAGGTTAGTCGGAGGCTCTTTGTTTACAGCTGAGCAGCAATTACTTTCATGATCTCTGTGTCCACAACACTACACATAAATCATTCAGCAAACACTTATCAAGTATGTACTGGGTATCAATTACAGTACCAGACACAGGGATTATAAAAAAGCAGGAAGAAAACAGATGCAGGCCGCACTTCCAAAGATCATAAAAGTTAATGTGGGAGATTGATAGATAAACGAGTGCTTATAACAGCATTAAAGAGATCAACGAAAGAGACATGCCTTGACAGTCTGGGAGTATCAAGAATGGGCAGCTTACGCAGACGATGAAGAACAGTGAAAGGAAATGGAGTATTTGAAATAAATATTGAAGTAGGTATTAATGTAGATAAAAATTAAGTAGAACATTTAAAGGACTGTATAATCATATGGAAGTAGAAAAAATGTGGCCTATTTGAGGAAGTTTCAGCATAATTTGGGCATAATATGACAATGGGAAAGTCTTAAGAGTAAAAATGAAAAGGTAGGCAGGATTTGGATGATAAAGGAGAATGCGTGACATGCAAGGGAGTATAGCCTGTAGGAAATACAGAACCATTGAAAAGTTTTATTCCAGGCAGTGAAATGATCAGTATTGCACTTTAGGATATTTACCCTGGAAACAACATATAGAATGAATTGTAGTAAAGTGAGCCAAGGTACAAGTTACTGTGGTAAATAAGTGAGAAAAAAAATGGGAGACTTAAAACAGTGGCATTTTTTGCTCCACAGTAGAGTTGTGTTTTTAAAAATCTCTATTTTAATATTAACAGCATTAATGAATATACTATTAATTTAATATTAATTAAATGTGGGATCTATGTATATTCCCCCAAACTTATAGTGCCTCAGGGAAGGTTGCTACAGATACTAACCATGGGTAGCTAGTAACATCATGACTGTGGTGAATTAAGATGAGAAGGGGAAGGAAGCTGGTTTTGTTTAGGTCACTAGCGTGAAGTCTGTCCCCCATATCCAGTGTATCTAAGTTGTTTCATAAATATTTTCCATGGCTCAAAGAGTCCATAGGAAAATTCCTTTCTTCTCTGTGTCTATTCAGGTCAGGAGAATTTTGTATCCTCCGCATACACATTATTTTGATATTCTTTCAAAAGATTACTCTTCCTTATCCTTTTTAAACTATTCTCATCATTTCACATACTCTCTCTAGAATATCAGATGGTTCCTTTTTTAGCCCAAGTGTTCAAGTTCAACTAAAAAACACTGATTTTCACAAACAAGATATGCCCATTTTGTTCACTGCTTGTGGAATCATATGCTGTCTTATCTTTGTCTGTCTTGAGTCATCCCTAGTCTGTAAGTGTGTCCTGCTTGTTTTAAGTTAGTGCTGGGCCACAAGAGCCCCTTCAGAGGTAAGTAGATGAAAGCGCCATTTGGGGAAATGTTTTAAATGATCTATATACTGCATTTTAAGCAAATACTTGACTGAAAATGCTCCTTTTCCCAAGTACAGCAAGGGTAGAGTTGTCAAGCTTTTTCCTGTTTATTGCTATCAAATTCACATATGTATCTTCAATATTCCATGTTGTAGTGTTCTCAATAGTTAGCACATTAATCATGCAATATCTTTAGTAGGAAGCTATAGATCTTTTTAAAGTATTTGTAAGACATTTGGATTTGAGCTGCACCTCATAACTTTTTACTTCGGGCATGCATAAAGAATAGGTTCTCTAGTCTATTTTGTAATGGTGTGACATCATGACTATATTCACATCAATGGAAGTGATCTGTGCCAATTCCTGGTTGGACATTTTGGGAGGGTAATTGTGTCTCCTTCATACTCTCTTTTCTGCTTGTACCAGCTGGATGCAGAAGAGAACAGGACCTCAGAAGAAGGCAGAGTCCCAAGATAGAAAGAGCCTAAGCCTCTACATGATAGTTTGGAGGAGAGCTGCCCTGCTGTCCTAAACTCCCACTAGGGCATGTTAGATGAGCAAGAAATAAAATCATGGGACTTTAATCCACTGAATTCTTGAGGGCTGTTTATTCCTTTGTCTTACCTGATCAGTACAGTGTTTAGGCACACTTTTGGCTGGAATATACTTTTGTAATGCATCACGCCCATCTTACCACTTAAAACTTCAGTGGTCCAAGAGTATAGCCCACTTCCTAGCCAGATCCTCAAAGACCTAAGTAAACTGGTTTCAACCTGTATTTCCAACATCATCTTTCACCACTGCTCCCTCCTGATACTAAATTATTTTCTACTCCCTGGAAGTGTCATGGTCCTACAGGTTTCTTAGCTCTTGGCACACATTGTTCCCTCTGAATTCCTTCCGGTCTACTTTCTTAGGAAATTTCCACTTCACTTTCAAGACCCTGCTCTTATATGAGTGGTTTATTGATACCTCAGTTAAGCATTAGTTGCTCTTCCCTAGGTGTTTCCAAATCCTACATGTCCATCATTACTGAAACACTTAGAACTTTTTATTGTAATCATTTGCATATGTATCTGTTTCTTATTCTGTACAACAAATTGTTCAAGAATGGGAAACTTTCCATATGCATCTTTATAGTCAGTGTATATTGAAAAGACAAATTAGCAGTGTCTGTTTAAAAGAACGGATAACCTACAAATTAGTCATTTAAATTCTCTTTAATGTGAATATTTAATTTGATTGACCTGAAACTACTTTTATTTACAGTTCACCTCTCTGTGCCCTTTTTAGGACATCTACTTAGAGTCTTAGGGATTAGCAGATAAACTTATTTTCTATAATTTTCACCTACTCAACTTGTGAAATATGTTTTTCTTCTTACCATTTCAAAAATTCTTAAAAGAAAATACTTCTAAGGTGGGTAATACAAATGTAACTTATGTCTTTCTTCCTAATAATCTGAAACTCTCCAGCTACTTAAGGCCATCCAGTAATTTAAGATTTAGAAAATTGGCCTCACTCCCATATGGTGGAAAGCATAGCAGTCCTGTCAATGTCTCTAGGGGATACTCTGGGCAGCGGATGCAAAGCAGTGTTCCCCTTAAGGATTTTTGTCTCAAGGTTGATGATAAGATTCTAAATGTCCATTTTCCTTTTTACCTCAGATATATTCTTTCTCTTTTCTGCATCATGACAGCCTGTTGGATACCACTTTGATCCCTTCCCTCCTTAAAACATGACTCAAATCAAGGCTAGCTTTAAAGATTTCAATTAGAAGGATATTATATTGCTACGTAAGACTTAAATCTGAAAATTAGATATACTGTTTTTAATAGTTTTAATAGTTTCCTAATCGTTCCTTCCCATAGAATTAAATTTGGTCACTTTTCCTATAAAGGTTTCAGCCCTCCAATGTATTCTTCAGCCATGCCCTTCCTTTCTGACTTTCCCTCTTTTTCTGTGTAGATTCTTGCCCCTAAACACCCAAATCCCAGCTTTTGATTTTATTTTTTCCAGGAAAGTGGTATGTACTGTTTCACAAAATATTAAAAATTTAGTGATGCATTATATCTCCTGTCATATGAGCATGAAGTCTGGTAGCTCATACTTAAGACTATTAGCTCCCTACAAAATGGCTAAGAAATCATAGCTCCCTTGAACCAAAGGATTCACAGTTCGGTTTACTTTTGAAGACAGTTGTGGAGTAAACTGGAGTATATTCAGTTTGTGCTGTAGCTGTTTCTGGAAGCCACATGGATTCACTACTTAAGCTTAGCCCTAGGAAGTCAGTGGACAGTTCTTCACTCTGGATTGTGTCAGACTCAAATCTATGTAGAGGCTCAAAGGAAACCCATGCTTAGGTTCAAAGAATATATCACTTTTATGACCCCTCACATTTGCCATTGTTCCTCAAAGCACTTTACTGTGCCACAGTGTTTAGGTATCTCTGTTTTGAGATCTACATGGGGCAACCAAGCCAGAATCAGATGCATTCCCCATTGTTAGTCATGTACATGTTGTTCAATAATTAAACTCCCTTTTCCCTTGAGTTAGTATTGTTAGGGACCTAATTACCTTTTCTAGCCATTTGACTTTTGCCATGTCTACTATGTTGGAATCTTTCAAGAGTGAATTTGTTTGTTTTGTTTTTCCTCCCTAAAACTTTTCTGGCTTAACAAAGCCCATATTTCCTGCCCAGTAGCAGGATTGGATGTTGTCTTGCATTTCTACACTTAGAGTAAACGCTAACCAGGCTAATTGTGCCAGAGAACTTGGAGAGAAATCAGTTGCTTCAAAAATCACTAGTAAGCCAAGTCGATTCAAAGAATTCACTAGAATGGCACCTTTGGTTCCAAAGTTTGCTTCACTTGGTGCTGGCAGAAATACACAATTCAATGAGTGGGAGATTTACTTGCTTTGTTTGCAAATTTCATATACAGTGAATTTCATTTTATCCTCAAATCAAACACTTTTCATTGTGCTCTGCACAAGCACCTCTTAAGTGCCATCTCTGTTCTCCCTTAATTCTTATATAGCCAGATTATCAAAACTGTGCAACCTTCCCCTTGTTAGCATTCTAATGTATTTAGAGAACCAGTTGATGAGCCATGTTATAGACAAAGTCCTGTTAATCTAATTCTAATCGTTCAGTTAAATTCTAAGTACCTCCCCAATTTTTACACACGACACTTCCTCTAAAGATAATACACACACACACACACACACACACACACACACACACACAAAAATACAAATGCATTGATCAGTAGAGTTTATTTCTGATTTAATACATTTTCTCATAATTAGTACTTCAGTTAGCTTATTAAATAGCAAACTAGATCATGCCCTCTGTATCCTTGGAATGCCTTACACCATGCCTCTGTTTTCCTGTTCTAGGAAAGTTGCCCTTCAATTTAAACTCTTCTGAGTTTTATTTTGGGATACAGGGCACAAGCTGTGGTGTACATTGCTTCTTTTTAGAAGACTAAAAGTGGAAGTGAACATTACTTTGCGCCTCTTCCCATCTCCTATAAATTTCCTGTGTATCCTGCCTCTCCTGCTTCTGCCTCTTTGTCCCTGTTTTACTAGATTTTTGCTATAGGTAATTGGAAGAGTCTGCATTGTTAATGGAACCTCTCTACCTGTGTGACCAGGGCAGCTCCTTTCTCAAGTCCTTCTTACATTTCCACAGTACTGCTTAAATGAACAAACAACCAAACAACAGCAACAGAATATATATATGAAAAAATATATATGAAAAAGATGTGTATGTATGTGTGTGTATATACATACATAGAGATATATAGATATGTATCACTTTACCTCGGGGGCGGATATTGCATGATCCAGTGTTAGAAACTGGATACTTACTCCAGAACAGTGCTCTGTGTCAAAGGTAACTGAGAAAACCACCTCCTAAGGCCAGGGCATGAATCTCAGAATTCCTTTGGAAGTCAGTTAAACTTCCTTCTCTTTTTTTTAGGAACTGGGTTTCCTCCTGTTAAAGTTTCTTTACAGATACAGGGAGAATAGGTGGTGTTTCCTTAAGTTGAATGTGTCCCCAAAGCTCTTTGTAAGGAGTATCTCTAGGAAATATTTACTGAAACAGCATTCCCCCCCCACTCCCTTTGGAACCTTTTGTTCTGTGATTCCTGGAGTAAAATCTCAAACAGAAGTACAGAGGATATGACCAAAAAGATTTGTACATTTGGCAATCATGTTTGGGTGATTCTTCAAAGCTCTTATCATTTGCACTGTGTATCCTTATTAAGTATTACAGTATTAAGTATATTAAGTCATATATTTATAAACATTTATAAAATAAGACTATAAAATATAACTTACCATTGAAGTTTTAAATTTAACAATATTTCATCATTTTCTATAAGATATAGAAGTAACATAACATTATAGAAATAATGCTCACTTGAAGAATATAAAATACTTTATATTCCAAATGCCTAATTTTTCTAAATAAAATGTAGTTTCTCAATAAATATTTGTTAAACCAATTAATGCCTACATGATGGACTTTTGATTGGGTTTCTATATTAATTTCACAAGCTCTGCTAATGCAAAAGTTATGTTTTAACATTTCCTCTTTCAACACCACTCCACAATAATTGACCTAACATTGGGATTAGGAACTTAATTTTTATTTGAATTTCCTCTTCACCTATGAAGAAGAGCAATCTGGATTATAATGAGTTCCTCATTAAATAATTGCCGGATATCTGTTTTTAAAAGCCAGCTGTGTTCCTGTTTTAATTATTCCAAGTTTTCATTAAAATCTTTTTATCAGTTATTGTTTAATGTGTTGGTGATTCAAAATTAAAATAATTAGATTATATTTATAATCTCAAAAATTTGGAATTGTTTATGGAAGGTTAATTGAGAAATAATTACATTGTAACACAATATGTGACAACAGAGTTTGTGAGAAGTCTTAGAGTCTCAGGGTTGATTTCTCTCCAAAATGCTATCACTGAGTTACAGCTATTTTCTGTGGCCTGCTAGTTAGTGCTTACTCCTATCCCTGAATTCTGGGTAGCTATGATGGTTATTGGTCATGTCACCTTCTAGTCTGCGTTTTAACTTTATGCATGGCTTCTTAAAGATGATCCTGTTGTATTTCATTTTCTTGCCAGAAGTCTCACAGCTGCACCAAAGCTGCCAAATTTGGTGCCTCATTCCCAATATTTAGGTTTTATAATGTAACCAACGTGTGTTAATAAGTTCATCTCCAACTGTGTCACATGATCTACCTTGCCCCTGAACTTCCTCTTTGCTACTGGTTGAGAGTGGTGGTGGTGGTAGCAAAGGGGGGAGGGTCTGCACAAAAAATTGGCAGGAATATGTAATGGAATTTATCTTGAACTTCCCTTTTCCTTTATCGTGTCATAGAGGATAATGGAACACAGGATATAGCGGATAATGGGACAGAGACGTGTCGGTGACTTAGAAGTGTAGGTGAAGTGGGTGACTACCTTAATAGAAAGAATTTATCATCTTAGATGTACCTCTGATAGGAAAATGTCAGTTTTCATATAAAAGACATTTAGAATGGCTCCCAGCCTAATAGAATACTGCAAATTGCTATAGTACAAACAAGGAAGGGATGGCTATCTTGTGCTGTCAGGGGAGATTTCTCAGAGCTGGGTTTGAAAGAATAGACAGCAGTTCACCATTTTTAAGCTTCAAAAGAATTGTACACTTAGAGACAACAACGTACACACACACAAATGTATGGAATTATGGAAGTGCGTAAAGTGATAGTTGGTTCTGAATGGGTGACATGGTGAAAGGCCATGCAGGAAGAGAAGAAAGCTGGTAGGAAATCAGTCTGAATAGCAGACTGGCTGCAGATTTGGAAGGACTCTGTCGAGCGCTAAAGTTTTAGGACTTGATTCTAGCCGTAGTATTAATAAATCAATAACTGTTAAGCTTGTTCTTCCTAATTTCAGTGAAAACAATATAGAAAGATTTTTTCAAATGATAAATTTGAGATCCTCTGTGATTGCTTCTCATTTAACCTCTGGCAGTGTTTCCAGAATAGTTTCTATTTAGGTCACTATTCAGCAGTTCTCACAACTGACAGAGTTTACTTCAGAGTAACCCTTCAGGGTGCACCTTCAGAAAGTTATGCCAAGAGTTGTATCATTCGGATTTATTCTTTGTTTAACATCTTTGTAAATCTATGGAAAGTCTTAAGGATATAGAATATTGAGAACTTAAATCATTATCAGTAAGATTTCTTTTACACTTCAAGTTCTTATTCAGTATGTATATCTTTTTAGGACATGGGAAATAACCTTGCTATGTCCCTTCTGTGTGACCTTCAGTAAAATTTTTTGTAAGTTTTAAATTTGCAGCAAGTGTTAGAAATGCATTAGAGACTGATGTGTGATCAAGCTATAGTTTCACTACAGCTCCTTTTTATGTTTCATTACACTTCCTAACACCTTAGCATAGTTTCTGTACCATGGTATTAACTGCTTTCACTCCTCTTAACAAGACATTTTATATTGAACTACCTACCGGATCTAACCGTGAACTGTGTTGCCAAGGAAGAAAATTTTCATGGGATTTAAATTACAGTCATTTTCCAGTTTGTAAATTGAGTACTAAAGATGATGTCATTGAGGTTTTTACCCATGCAAGTACCTGTGCCATAGTCAATACCTAAATACCTAATGCAGTTGTAGAGCTGGAGAAAGATAATGTATTAATGAAGGTTTCCCTAGGATAGGAGCCACACTTCCACCTTCCTTACTGTGATGACATTCATGAAAATAGCCTGTCATAAACGAGACAGAGTTGGGAAAACTTCATGGCAAATTTAACTGAGGAATAACTGTTTTCTCCATCAAGAGAATTGCCCAATAAATGTTTTGCAGAATTTAAAAGTCATTCCAAAATTAGTTTCAAAGAACTGACTGCAAATGACAGTCCCCAAATGTGTTCTTTTCTTCTTCTTTTTCTCCCTGTCATTGCCAACTCAGAGCATTAAGGAAATCTAACATTGAAAGGACTACTCCTGTGAGATGTGAAAATAATTATATGTTCTGCCTGAACTGATAGGCAGAGAAACGTTCTGTCTCAGATTTTGCAAAGCATGCCAATTTTGAGTTTGCATGTTTTCTGTTTCTACTACCCACCAGTTGGAGAAGCAGTGATTGGAAAACAAAAGCATTATCCCTACAGCAAGGAACCTTGAAAATTGGATAGATGACATACTTTTCCACTTTTAGTGTAAAATGAATAAAAAGTGATGTTATTTCTCACTGTAGGTTTTTGGGTAGATAATAGAAACAGTTTTGCAAATTTGAGCCTCAATAATTTTAATATAACTAGTTCTGTTGCATTAAGAATATAGTGTTATAAATACATATTTATGGAGTCAATGTGATTTAGAAAAAATGTTTCTAAGAATGATATTCCATAAAATGAATCTAGTTTTTCATTGACTTCAATTTTTATTTTTTTATTGGAGTATAATTGCTTTACAATGTTGTGTTTCTGCTGTACAATGAGGTGAATCAGCTATATATACACATATATCTCTTCCCTCTTGGACCTTCCTCCCACCCACCTCCCCCATCCCACTCATCTAGGTCATCGCAGAGCACTGAGCTGAGCTTCCTGTGCTTCATAGCAGGTTCCCACTAGCTATCTATTTTACATATGGTAGTGTATATATGTTAGTCCTAAAATCCAAGTTCATTTCCTATTTAAAAGAAGTTACCAAAAGAGTAAATTTTAAACAATTTGAAAATGAATCAGCTTTTTCAGATTGTTGGATGCTATAATACTAGTAGTGATTTTGCAAAAGTCGAATGCTGTAATACTTTTAGTGATTTTGCAGATTTCCATTACTTTGCAACATTCCAGTATCTCATTCTTTGCTGTTGATAGTCCCCAGGCCCCATTCTTGCTTTTACCATATCTGGTAGACCAAACACTTATTTTGTTGACCTGAAATCAACTGTTTTTTTCCAGTTGTTTTTAAGGTCTCGAACAGCTTAAGTAACACTGAAATTTTTTAAAAAAATGTACAGCAAGCGTTACCAACAAATTTGTTCTTTCTTTGGCATGGGATGAGAATATCTTGATGAACACAAATTTTAAAATAACATTTTCTGATTATAGCAGGGATACATCTATTTTGTAGAAAAAAATTAGGCAAATTCAGGAAGGCATTAAAAATTGCTCTAGTGATATCTCATATTAACAATTTTGTACATTTTTAATAGTCTTTTAGAAAAAAAAATAAGGTGCTATTTGTACAACTTATTATTGGATAAGATGCTATCTGCAACTTTTTTCCCCACTGGTGATTTTTCCAGCTTATGTTTAGCTAGATACAAATGCATGAATGCCTATTACCACACTATATGAAAGACTTGTAATCACTTTTACAGTTTTCAAATATTTTCATATTTAGGTTGTTTTTCAGATTGTTAATAGCATAAGGGAAATATAGATGACTACACAATCCACATTAATATTGGAATCAGATGAACAAACAAAAAAATAAAGATACCCTAAGTTTCTGTCTCAAATACTGTGAGAATTACAATGCCCTTCTCAAGATTTTTGTTTATTCTTGGGGACTTAAATTGATGTGTTTTCTCCACTTTTCCCCTCTAGTCTCTCAGTATTGCTGATATCTTGCCTTCAGTGACGGATATTTTCCCTTTCACATGTATCTCTAAATCTGGAGAAAGTAGTCCTGTTCTGCAGAGCATCACCAGCACAAGATTGTTCTATTTTGGTGTTTTTGTTAAAGGAGTAGGGAAATGGGGAGGATTACATAATGGCAGAGCAAATTATTTAAAATTGAGCATCATATACTGCCACAATAAAAGTTCTCAGGAAATCCCACAGAAGGTACTGACCCACTTGTCAATGGTTTTTTCCAGGATCCCTGTCATCCCACCATAGGACTAAATATTCTCTCTCTCTCTCCCCACCGCCTTTCCCCACTTTCTAGCCCTCTACCCTTCCACTTTTTTTTTTTTTTAATCACCAACTGTGTTATTTCTCTCTGGCTATGCCTGCCACTTCGAACACTTCCCATTTTGTTACACAGGGCAGTTGAGGAATACCCACATGCCATTTGTGAAGAAGAGTCCTTGTCTTTCTTAATTGAAAGCCCCATCAAAGTCCATTAAAGTATTGTTTTTATTTTGTTTTTTTGAAAGAACTGTTTATTCTACCAGAGCGATTATTGCTATCTAGAAGGCAGGTATAGCCAGAGTCAGCTACTTTTTTACAGCATAAATAAGGCAAAATGATTTTATCAGCACAAAAAGAAATGATGAAATCTCTGATTACTTCCTTAAGGGAAATTAGTAGATGGAAATTCTGGTATCAAAATAAAAAGGATATTCTGTACATCAAGACGTTTTGTCAGGAATTGTAATATTTATTTTTATTACCATTGAGATATAAATTGATGTGGAGGTTGTCCTAGAATATTAAGATTATTATTTTTTTCTACAAGATTAGAAACTGTATTCTGCCAGAACACCTGCCCCAAGTACTATAACTAGCCCATTACTCTACATGGCAGCCATTGAAGTTTGTTCACATTTGCAAATGTAGTCCAGAAGGACATGTAGTGATCCTTCTTTAAACACATAACTTTTCTGATAATTGAACACCTGCTTACATCAAGTATAGGTTTGGAAGTTTGGACAGATCTCCATCTGCTTAAACTTCACTCCTAGAATACCTCTTAAACGTCATTGCAATGACCAGTAATTTTTCCAGGGCCAATACCTGATAGTGATATTGGAGGATGCACTTATGAAAATGGTACTCTTCTTTCACAGAATTGACCTCCAGCTAATACCGTCTATAGCTCTGCGATATGTTAAACAGATTTTTCACTTTCTGAAGCTTCTGACCACACCCTCAATTAGTATGGAAAAGACCTTGAAGTCCCCATTTTCTTTCTGCCTCCTGAGAGTACCTAAAAAAATGTATCAGCTTGGTCGTAAGGAAATACATTTGCTGCAAAACCTCCTATGATAAATCCTTTTAAACTATTCTCTATCCTTATCCACATGGAACACCTCTCTCCCTTTCAGAGCAACTATGATGTATAAACCAAAGTTTCATATTATTCTTGATCATGCCAATATTCTGGCAGCCAGCAGTAATCCAGGGTTACAGACCCCTGAGGGAACATCCAGGATACTGTTTCATATATAAATCATCAGTGTAAGAAAAGTGACAGCTAATGGTCAGAAACACAGGAAGATGTAATCAAGTAAGAAATGTAGTTTTACTCAAGTTCCAAGATATCATTCCCATACACGGGAACATTAGAGAATTAGGACTTGGGCTCCTTCACAGTAATGGCATAGTGAGCCTGGTAACAATTTTCCTTCTCCCTAGAGATTCTCCCTATGTCATCACTTCTAGTAACCCCAAGCCTGCTCTTCTCCATGTGCATTTTTCCTATTTCTTAATGTTTTTGTTGTGACTAGTCTGTGTAGATGCTTCCTACTGCCCATGGCCTACCCAGCAACTAAGAATAAGTGTCTTAAGTGCGCTGTAATAGAGCTTCCGTATTTCTCATGTGATGATATCTTTCTACAGTACCTGAGAGGGATATGAACCAGAAGAGCAGCCACTCCATTATACATAGCATGTCAAGAAAGTTGTGGAGCACGCTTGGGCCTTATAAGAAGAATATATAAACCCAAATCCCACTACAATATCTCACTACAGTAATGCTGGTTTGGGGCAGAATCTCTTCTGCTCTGCCTCTTAAAATGGAGCATGTATTTAAAAAGCTAGATGTGTTAAATGATTACTTTGTCTTTAGAGGTTAAATAGGCCACCACCTATTCCATACCACACTCCCTTTTTCTCTTCTTATCTGGCCCATCATTTTATCTCTTTTTAATTCTAAGTATATGTTAAATATACCATTAAGTCTCACAAGAAATTAGTGAATAAAAAATTATACTTCCTCTCCAATTCCACGAACTGAAAATATGTCTAAGAAGCTCTTTGACAAGAGAAGGAGATTAAACAGGTTTAACTGACACTGCAGGTTGGGCTTAGATGGGCAGGCATTAACAGGAGGCCTCGCTGTATCCTAGCAGGGCGATGATTACCAGACTGGGATTCAAAGCAGATATCCAGGCACTAATATAAAGAAATAAAATAGCAGATCACTGTAATCACTGAAAAGTATGAGAACCAACTTCCATTGTCACTTTAGGGGAAAGACAAGGTGTGCAGGGATAAAAGAAAATGAAACTTTTCTACCATTATTATTTTTCTCCTTTTTAGAAAGACATTGCGATCAGTGCAGAGGCAGAGGATACATGTTACTATGTATAATGATATCATTGTGGTCTATTTTACTTTCATTTTCTCTGTCTTTTTAATCTTCTCATAATATATTTAGATAGTTAATGCTCTCTTGTTAAAATGGAAAATAAAAGTCCTCAGGCACAAATAATAAACTCCTTTCACAGTTATAAACTCTAGATGTCATTATTGGATCTTGAACTCAGATTTTCTGGCTCCAGAAGCACAGATATGGTTCTGGAAAATTGGCTTAGATTCTAAGTGTATTGAAAGATTAGGGCTACATCATACTTCCTTGTTCATCATGTCTGAATATTACACAGCATCTTGTTTGTATACATTCAGTTCATCCTGTGTGATTTAATTTAAATTAGGGCAAAGAAGCATTTGATTAAAACAGGTGTATAAAGTCTTAGAAGCATTCCCCAGCATCATTTATTAATGTGCTGCAGTGAAATTTGAAAATCTTACAATGTCTACAGATGATTATAAAACATACATTGACATATGCTCTTTGAGTAGGAAGAAACTGGGTTGGATTATATATCCATCTAGATTTAGAATTGCAAACAATAGTATATTCTATATTAGAAATTAGAACTATGCATTTATGATCTGTACTATGTCTAAACTTGAATATACTAGCGTTTGGATTCTTAAAATTTATAATACAGGGACTTGTGTTGTGTACCATAAACCTTAGTCCAGATAAATGATTTCAGTGTAATTAGTTATCTCTCCATCATCATCCCAGTTTCACTTTTTACTATTTTTGTGAAATAAGAGGAAACTATCAGTGTTTCCCTGTGCTACTTTTCTGGGCACCGTTTCCTAAATTCATTTCATGCACAGTATCCTACTTGAGCTTTTAGAATCAAATATCTTTATTATTGCTTTTGTTTCCCCTATCAGTCCTATCACAGTTTCAAACATTACACATTCACTCTAAATATTTTGTCTTCTTAAAATAAAGGGTGTTTTTAAACCATATCTTCTATGTTTACCTGTCACTTTTATCTTATTGCCAAAAGTTTATAATATTTTTCCTTATTTTACCAGACTTCACTTATGATTCTTACAGCACCTTTAAACCATCTTCTTCTCTTGCTAAGGATTGTTTGTAAATGAAGATGAAACCTGGTCTACTACACTCTAAAAATCAACCTGAAAAATTCTGATCAGAGGAGAAAGCAAAGCAAACACAATTGTAATCTTCATTTGGTCATTGAGAAGCAAAACGTTTGAAGAAAGATTGAGTCCTTGAATTAGTCTCCCTCTGCATTTCTTCCAGGGCTTAAGAAAACTTGATGTGCTTGTGCTATTGCTCCAGATCTGTATTCCCCATGACCTCATTATCTGAAAAAAAGTTCTTCAAATGTAGTGTACCAGAAGGGTTTTTCCTCTTAAAATAAAATCCCCCAAAAACTGAAGAAAGGGTTTGATATGTTCTCTTGAAGAAAGAAAAAATAGTAGATATTGTTATGGGGGAGTCCAAAGTTGCTTTTCATGGGTAAGTTTAGAAAGAGGGGAGATTTTCAAGGGCATACCCCATAGTACGCTAATTAAGACTATTTCCAAAGGGTGTAAATCCCTGCTTATTGGAGTCATGGTGAACCGTGGAGGTTGGAATCTATGATTTCATTTTTCTAAGCAAAATTACACATTTTAAAAAAAGGCACATTTGTAAATGGACTCTTCAAAATGTAGCTTAAAGAAAAAACAAACATATAAATCAGTAAAGCAAGCTTAAAGAATTATGATGTTATCCTTACTCTTAAACTAGGAGATTTTAACTCTTCAGCAATAAAATTAACAAAAGATCCTAGGTAGATAAATTACTTCAATAACAAAACTTAGCAGTTTTGAATTACATTTATTTATTTATTTATTTATTGACTTACTTATTTTTGGCTGCATTGGGTCTTTATTGCTGCATGCGGGCTTTCTCTAGTTGCAGAGAGCGGGGGCTGCTCTTCGTTGCGGTGCGCGACCTTCTCATTGCGGTGGCTTCTCTGGTTGCGGAGCATGGGCTCTAGGGCGCGTGGGCTTCAGTAGTTGTGGCACGCAGGTTCAGTAGTTGTGGTGCATGGGCTTAGTTGCTCTGCGGCATGTGGGATCTTCCTGGACCAGGGATCGAACGAACGCGCGTCCTCTGCACTGGCAGGCGGATTCTTGACCACTGCGCCACCAGGGAAGTCCCTCAAATTACACTTCTTATCAAGTCTTGTTAATTTCTACCCCCAAACTAACTCCTTTTCCTTCAGAGTCACCGTTTTTCCTCCTGTCCTTCAGACTGGAAGTTAACAGTCTTCTTTCTATCTTGTTTTTTCCTTCAGTCTTTTTATACTTCCTTTCAAAATTCTGGACAGTTTTATCTTAAACATACGCCTCTCATTCATCCTTTTCTTCCCTACATGGTCTGCCACTACTCTTTCCAGGCTTTTCACCATCCAAGGGGTGAGTTCTGAGTGTGAATTAATACCTCATTAATTATTACCCTTTACCTAAGTCATCCCTCATATTACTCCCAATCTTCTAAAGACACTTTACCACGTGCTACTCCCTTCACCATGACTTTTTAATCACTTTCTGTCTGGTGCACCATGTCAAATACATATTTCTCTTCCTTTCTTTGGAGTTTTCACAACACCTCATGCGTGCTGTGTGTCGGGAACTGTGCTAAGCAGGAGAGGACAAGACACAGCCCCTGCAGTTCTTGAGTTTACAGTCTAGTAGAGAAGACAGTCACTGAACAAGTAATTACAAGGACATTGAGTTTTATAAAGGAAAAGTGCAACAAGCCAGGTGAATATTTACAGGGGCTCTTACTATTTTTATTCTACTTTATGTGCTATTCTTCCCACTACACTTTTCTCTAGCGTGGACATTCCTTTGCAATCAAGCCTGCTAAACTCTTTAACGTTCCCTAAAATACATCACACTATTTTAGTAACTGGGTGTTACTCTCCACCCTTCTGCTGTACAAGATCGTTAAAAACCCAGGGAGAATAGCACCCCAGATACAGCACTTTCTTCTGTGGTTCTTGTGTGTCCTCTGCATACTTCTATTATGATACTTATCACATTACACATAATTATAGTTGTATGTGACTGCCTTCTCTTGTTAGTATCTTGAGGGCACGAAGTGTGTTTTACAAATATTTGTAATATTCCAGCGTCTTGCATGATGCTTGTCATTTTTTTTAAACTACTTAATAAAGGATGTGTTGGATTGCATTGAATTGTTTTTATAGATTAGTTGTTTTCTATTCTCTTCTAAATATATTATCAGGTAATTAAATAAAGAGAATTACTATAACTCATGTTTTCTATAGTTCTACCCCAGTGAACATGGCATGTGTCCATGTGTACCATATTTCTCACCTACACTGAAATCCCTTTACGTTGCCAAGCCCTTATTTGCTTCCATGGCCTTGTTCTTACCATTTACTTCCTGTTTTGTGCTTCTCAAACTGGTGTGCATATCCCTATAATTTTGGAAGTAGAAAGCTTTGTGTAATTATTGGATAAAGTAACAGAATAAGCAGTCTAACATCTGGGAGCATCAGTTTATCTCTAATACTTAAAGAGAAATAAGTAATTCAACATTTAAATAATTTTGAATGTTTTTAAAACAACTGCTGATGTATCGTATAGTATAATACAAAATGTAAATCATTTCCAAGGAGAAATGTGAGACTTCCAGAAAACTTTAAACTTGCAGAGAGCTGTTGGACCTAAGCTTTGAAAATGTACAAAGGTACTTTGGTGGCAGAGTATAAAGAGTTCTGAAGTTGAATGGAATGAGCATGAACTTTGAAGGTATCCCGGTCTTCATTACAAATCAAGGGTCTATTTCTTACTAGCTGTGAGTCCTCAAAAAATTAATTTGTCTCTTTGAACTTTAGTTTTTTCACCCATAAAATGGTGATAATAATTACTTCAGCAGGTTACTCTGAGTATTAAATGAGATGATGAATGTAAAGTGCCTGGTACATATTCGACAAAGTATGACTGAGTCTCAGTAATTGAGAATATCAAAGTAACATCTGAAGAATGTTTATCAGAGATATCCTGTGATCAATAATATTATAATTTCTAACTTAGAACTTTCATAGCCATAGGTTTTCTTTGGGCACAATATTAAGAAAATTAGTAAAGGAGAACCCTGTGTCATAAGGAAGTGTGCTATGGAATAGTTCACATTTAAGTATAAATTTAAACTCAGTTTTATTTTAACTAAAAGAACTACCATCTGGTCAGTGTCCGAGGTCTCTTAGAAATGAATTGGAGGTTTCATCTCAATGCTTAAGGGACACACATACGCATAATATGATAAACTAGAGGCTACTACTAGATTTAGCACTCTTGTCACATGCTCTAGTGGAAAGGATAAGGTTCAAGTGGCACAGAGCAAAACTCTTCTCACATTAAGTGCTTGTCTCTTAAGCAAGGCTTTTGAGAGCATTTCAGTCCCTCAGGAAAGAGTATTGCAAATCTTTCTACAATTACCATGGGAGCAAACAGGAATGTCAAGTGATCAAATTGGTAACAAATTGAATAAAATTAGATGGCTAAAGGCAAATAGATTCTGTTCTCCCTTACCATTTCAGAGAAAAATTAATAATCAACGTGTTCTAATCAACCCTTCTCCCTTCTCAGAGGAAAAAATAAAAGCTGGCTAGGATGCCAAAATAATTTATAGAATATGTATGAAAATATAGTGTCTTTTTTTTAATGTAGAGAATTTTCCATTTTAAATATGTCCATAAACACTTAAAATAGAAACCATAGTAGTTTCAATTTATTAGTTGTTTCTTAATTTACTTTTCCTGCCTTATCGTGAAATTGGCAGGATTCCAGACAGGCAATTATATATCCATTTGAAACTGTTAATCCTATCATTGCTTTTCATAGAACCTAGAGAAACCATTGTTTTTTGCTGCTTGATAGTAGGAATTGTAAGAAAATCACTGGAAACACAGCAACATGATATGAAATAAAATTGTTCTTTGAGTGTATTTCTTGAACATGCATTTTAAGTGGAGAATTCACTATGTATAACTCTGACATTCACTGGTGATGTGGAGTAAATTGATTTCCCTGAAGTCATTTAACTAACTGAACTATAATTGCAAGTGTAATCAATTTACTGCAAGGGCTTAAATTCCTTCTTTTGTCATGCTTTCCACAAGGAATGTGTGTGAAATTGTCTTACTAAACAACTGTTTAAAAAAATCATTGCCAGGTATAAGAATTCTCTAGTTTAATATTAGGGGTCTATTCTGAACCAGATCTTTATGGAGCTGTAGTTGAGGAAAGAATACTACTGGGTAGAATATCTGCCAATTTTTTTTTTTTTAATCACAGTGAAAGTAGAGGTATGTTTATTCTTTCCAGGATAATGAGATGCTTTGGCACATTATTTGCTTTAGAAGTGGTACAAATAAATAAACTATGGTACATCCAGAAAGTAGAATATTATTCAATACTAAAAAGAAATGAGCTATTAAGCCATGAAAAGACATGGAGGAACCTTATACGCATATTGCTAAAGAAGGCAATCTGAAAACACTATGTACTATATGACTCCAAGCATATGACATTCTGGAAAAGGCAAAACTATGTCAAGAGTAAAAACATCAGTGGTTGCCAGGGGTTGGAGTGGGGAGAGGAATGAATACGTAGAGCATAGAGGATTTTAAGGGCAGTGAAAATACTCTGTGTGATACCATAATGATAACTATATGTCATATATTTGTTAAAACCTATAGAATGTACAGTACCATCAATGAATCGTAATGTAGACTATGGACTTTGAGTAATTATGATGTGTCAATGTAGGTTCATCAGTTTTAACAAATGTTCCACTCTGGTGGGGGATATTGATAATCTGGGACCCTATGCATGTGTAGGGGCAGGGGTTGTATGGGAAATCTCTGTACCTTACTCTTTTGCTGTGAACCTCAAACTGCTCTAAAAAAGTGAAGTTTAATAAATTTAAACCGAAATACAGAAAAGTATTTTTTAAACTAAGAGAAAATGGTACAAATGTATTTCACAGAACAACTTTGTAGCAATACCCCATGTTTTATACAACAGCCCCATAAATAACTATTATATGGGTTTTGATGAACATACTAGAATTTTCATCAAAAGTAACTACTTTTATAAAATCTAGATGTATTTTGGATTTTTCTCAATTTTTTATCCCTTCATTATTGATAAATCTCAAATGATATGGTTATTTTGTCACCAAATTCCGATTTTGTTTTGTAAAATTAAAATCAAGGTAACAATTGGATTCTTCAGTCATTGACTTTTTTACTTTTCTGCCCTTGAAGTTATTTATTCACATAGAATGTTATTCATTTAATAAATGCATTGGCAGAATGAGCCTTCAAAAAAATGCTGAGCTAATTGTATTTACTTTTTCTAAAACTTGGTCCTTAGTCACTTTTACAATATACATTGAGAAAGTATTTTCCATATTCTCTTTTTGTATTCTGAAAAGTATTTCAATGAATTTGTATTCCACTTGCTCTTCATTGTATTTTTATTTCATGTTTATGGATAAATGTAAGTGATGACATGTTGTTCCAAGCTATCCTCATTGTAATACTTTCTATTTTTTGAAGCCAAGATATGCCCTTCTATTACTATGTATGCTCATAATTCTTATTCCTACAAGTCCCTAGGACCACATAGACCTGTTAATACTAATGTTTAGTTCACTCTACTCATTGATTATAATACTTAACCTGGTACCTAGACATCTGAAGCCATGAATATTCTTAGGATTCTTTTCTTGTGTTCTTCTGAGAATTACTTATCTATATAATGTCACTTTTGGTGATTTATGACGTCTAAATTGCTCAAGTTTAATTTTATCTGGAATATTTACTGCTTTACTATTAATTCTAGTTTAAAAGCCTAGGATTGGGGCTAGATGTTTTTTATTAAACACTTTCTTTGGGTTTTTGTGGAATGCACTTTGTCATTTATGAAGCATCTGTTAATCTGGCAACATAAATTATGGTGAAGAAAAACAGTTTACGTCTTAATTTGTGTTCTAAAGGCATGCCTTTGATTGAAAGGATAAATAAAAATTGTCATTTGTATTTGTAAGTTTTTTGAATTTTTGGACAGACTTCAAGTTATGTATTTTAGGGTTCCTCTGGCCCTGTCACTCATAGAAGAAGCTAGTGGTGAATGGGTGTGTGAAATATGGCAGGCTCTCTATCACATCTGGGGACCTAAGTTTTATGCTTATTTTTAATGCCTATAGGTTAAAGTTTCCTGAAAGGATGTCATAAAAGAGTTCTCAACTATAAACACACAAAAAATATAGTCCATGAATAGGCTACTGGAATAGGCCTGAGAAATATGGAGAGAGAGATTCTAAAATTCAAGAAGTATGTCTCACTGACATTCTTTTCCAAACCCCAGTCTAGGTGTGGAGACTCATGAACTTACATGAATTCATAAGCTAAAACCAGGGTATATCTTTGGTCATTTGCTACTGGCTGATGCTAAGGCCAGTCTTTCCTGAACTCCCTAGGGTATTTTACTGCAGGTTAAGTGCAAGTAGAAAAATTTAGAACAATAACCTGCTTAACCTTCGAAGTTAGCTGACAAAGATATATACTCCATTTCTATGATGTAGAATTGTTGCTGAAACTAGATACCCATGGTAAGATTACATCTTCCAGCACCCAGTTCCTTAATGGGGCTCACATGATTGAGTTCAGTGATTAGACTGTGAGTGAAAGTGTCTCTTTCTGAACTGAGGCGGTTGTATGCAATATGTCTTCTGTTTTTGCAAGCTTTGAAAACCTTGTGTTGAAGGTGGTAGTTAGGGTCTCAAGGTAGATGGAACATGGATCTATGGATCATTCCTCGTAAGAGAGAAGCCTAGGAGAGTCACTTAGACAGAAAGATCATCATTGTACCTTAAATAAGGGAGAAATAAAATATTACTGTTTTAATCTTATGAGATTTGAGGTGGAAATTTAGGTCATTGATATGACAACCTTCTTATTTTCTAATGTAAACAATTATTGCTTATACAGAAAATATAGACGCTCTCTAAACTTATAAAGCTCTCTAAACTGTGCTTTATTTGCATTCAACAAATTTTGACACATTGCTTTTATTTTCATTGAATTGAATTTAAAATGTTTTGTAATTTTCTTTGTGACTTTGTCTTTGACCATTGGGTTACTTAGAAGTGTATGACTTAATTTACAAATATTTATACATTTTGTGTATATTTCTCTTTTATTGACTTAAATATTTCTTATGATTTCTATTGTATAGTTTATTAGATTTATTTTATGATTCAAAATATATTTTGGTGAATATTCCAAGTTCACTTGGAATAAAATGTGTATTCTGCTGTTGTTGATAGAAGTGTTGTATAAGTTTCAATTAGATCAAACTGACTGATAGTGTTTTCCAGATTATTTATATCCTGTCTGATTTTCTATGTATCTTTTATATTGATTCCTGAGAAAGGAGCATTGAGAATTAAACTATAATTGTAAATTTGTCTGTTTTCATCAATTCAGTAGTCATTTTTTGCTTCATGTATTTAGAAGCTCTGTTGTTATTACCTAAACATTTAGGATTGTTAAAATCTTCTTGGTGAATTTTCCTGTTTATAATTATGCAGTACTTCTCTATCCTTGACAATATTTTGTTCTGATATCTCCTTTATATGATATTAATATAAGCATTCCAGGATTCTTTTGTTAGTGTTTGCATTCTCTATACTTTCCACCCTTTTATAGGTTTGCATCTATCTCTGTCTTTATATTAAAAATGAATTTTTCATAGACAGGTCAACAGTGTCTTTTTGGGTTCTGATATTTTTAATCCAATCTGGCAACCTCTGCCATTTAATTCAAATTTAATACAGTTATTGCTGTGGATAAATTGAAATCTTACATTTTTCTAGTTACTTTTTATTACTGTGGTCATTCTTGATTTGTTTTTGGTTACATTTTCCCTCATCGCTGCCTTCATTGAGTTGCATTATTTTTAAAATAACTCCATTTTGTCTTAAGTGTTGGATTTTTGGTCATTCCTCTTTATTTAGTTTTACCAGTTTGCCATAATGTTTATAATATATTTTAATGTATCACACAGTCTATTTTCATATAATATTATGCCACTTAAACAGTTAAAACCTTAAAACAATATAATTTTAATTCTTCACTCTCACTTTCTGTACTATTATTGGCACAAATTTTACTTTACTTTTACATGTGCTATAACTTACCCCCAATACACAAACATACATATCATTGTTGCCATATTTTTTCATTTAAGAGCCCATCATCTTTTAGAGAAATTAAAAGAAAAGAAAAATGCCAAAATATTTTATAGTAATGTTTGTATTTATCATTTATGGAATTATTCATATTATGGAAATATTCATATCAACACAGTATTCTTTGTGTTCATTCAAGTTTCTGTCTTTTGTCATGTTATTTCTGCCTGAAGAAATGTCTTTATGTTTCCTACACCACTGGTTTGCTGTGAAAGCGTTTATTTTGCCATTATTTTTGAAAGATATTTTCACTGGGTATAGAATTTTAGGATGAAAGTGTTTTCTGTTTTTCTTTTTTTTTTCTTTGCAGTTTGTCATAGATGTAACTTCATTGTCTTTGGCATAGTGTGTAACAAGAAGTTTGACATAAATCCTGTCTTTGTTCCACTGAATATTGTTTCTTTTTTTCTCTGAACACTTTCAAGAATTTGTTACTATATATGGTTTGTAGTAGTTTGACTATAATAAATTAAGATGTATGTATGGGTGCGTTTTTAACCTATCTTGGCACTTTTCTGAGCTTCTTGGACTTTTAAAAAAATCTTTAATTATATTTGCGAAATTATTGTCTATTTTCTCTTTAAATATGTTTTCTGATTATACTCTCACTCACTTCTTCTGTGACTTCAGGTATCTACAGGCAGCGCCATTTGATATTGCTCAACAAGTCTTGTTAATTCTGTTCTGTTTTTCTCATTGTGTTTCTTTTATATTTCAGTTTGGGTAATTTCTATTCACGTTTTCTCAGATTTTATTATTTCCTTAGTTGTGGAACGTTTGTAACTGCACTGGAGTAAGTATTCATCTCTCACACAATGGATTATCTTATGTCCTAGCAATTCTATTTCATTTTCATATTTTTATCTACCTGCTGAGAGTCCTCTTTGATTTGTGGATGGTATACACTTTTTCCATTAGATCCTCTAACAGCAGTGTTATTTTAAAGTCCCTATCTAATACTGCCAACATCCGTATCATCTCTGAGTCTTGTTTTGCTAATAGAATTTAATATAACGTGTATTTTTTCATGTGTAGTAGAGTAGAGACCCCTTTATCTTTGAAGCAGTTAGTGTGATAGAGTTGAGTCAATCTAATCAGAGGTTGAGCTAGATTTGTTTTTTGTTTGGTTGGTTTTGGTTTTAGTGTCCACGGCTTTGTATTCCTCTAGCAGTGGAATGATGTTGCCTTGTGATCAGATTGGGCCCAGGTGAGCCTGAATGTTTTATTCAGTGGTAACACTTTACTTTCAACTTTCAGCCATCCCCCAACATCTGCACCTCAGAGGAGCTCTCTCTCCACACTCTGCCCATCTCCAGCAGCAGACCGGTGTTACTTGTTATACCATACTAGGCTTGTATTGTGAGAAAAAGGGTTCTTTTTGGTTTTGGTCCAACCTCAGTCTCAGGGATGTCCTGTGCATATGAACCTCAAGGGTGAGGCTTTCTCAGTATTCTTGTTCTTTTTCCTTATGGCAGACAAATTCTTTCTTGTATGTGTTGGGGGTCTTGGGTAGGAGTTTTATGTCCCTTCTCCATTGATAAGATAGTTCTTGTTAGTTTCTGTATACTATCTATATCATTCAGGGTTCTACTACAGAAAATGAACTAGTAGATTTATTTTTTCACCTTGGCACCCATACACATCTCCTTAAATGAAACTTAATCTCAGAATGATAACAAAGTCATATTTTGACTTGCTATAATACAGATATCCTGTGTGTGCAACTGTAAACGTACTGACACTTTCCCTGGAAGGGAATGCAGAGATTGTGTATGATATTCACTCTTCTCCGTGAAACTTAAATACAGTGAGTTTAGCTATTAGTAATATATATTTTGCTATGTAATAAAGGAATAAGAGAGGTAGGAAAACAAAAATATTTGCTTAATATACATATTAAAATATATATGACAGAATAAGGAAGAAATACTAATAACAATTATATTCCTTATTTCTGCAACTGGTCACATGATTGTAGCTGGTTTTAAACTACCTTCTTCTACTACCCATTACATATTTCCTTTGTCCTCAGTAAGCTCCTCAGCTGGTTATGGTTCCTTGCCTGGTGGGATCATCTACACTTCATTCCTGAAGGCCCTGGGCCATTAGCTATCCTGATGGAATTGAGTTGTAGTTTTCCATTGACTTCAATCACAGGACATGGCAGTACTAATATACCCTAAGGGATGTCTTGTGTTCCAGACATATTCTTCCTTACCTCAGTTGTGTAGTAGCATTCTAAATTCCCCTTGGTAATAAGGGTCAGTCACCCCATTCAGCACAATAACTCCTTTCTTTTCCAGTTGATTCAGAGACATGAGAGGCTCCAAGTGTACAGGTGACAGTCAAATTTTAGTTTAATGAAATTCATTGTTATGTCTCTTAGTGGAAACATTCATCCCTTTGGGACTAAGACATATAGACCAGAAGAGTATATGGTCCCAAGGATGAGCAGTACAGATTTTTCTAGTGGATCAGTAAGGGTAATAGTGATTACTCCATGATTCCTGGACTCAAGAGAATCCTGGAAATGAGAGAAATAGCACCATATATTGGACATAGATTTAGAGCATATATAGCCTTCTTGAGGACCTTGTCCCATCCATGCAAGATATTTTCAGCTAGCTAGCACTGTATTTGAGTTTTCAAAAGATCATTCCACAATTCTATAAAGCCAGCTGTTTCAGGATGATGGAAAACATAGTAGTATCAGTGAATTACTTGGGAGGTTGGGAATTCAATTTGTGTTATAATTTAGTCACCTTCAGGATGAGACCCTGGATTTGGTTTTCAGAAATCTTAGCCCTGTGGCTACAGGTTTCTTTCAGGGCACGTATAGATACTTCCACATCATTTATGTAGAGCTTGAGATATGGATTTCTAGCCCCAAACTCATCCTTTTCTTTCTCCATATTTTCCAGTGCAGTTAGGAGCAGCTATTATACTCCCTAGTTTGACTAAAATATTCTAAGATATCAAAAACATCGTCATACAGAATCTTACCTTTTATAAGTATTTGATTGGAATTAGTAATGACATTGTATGTATATTGTCACATCATGCCATGAACTACCAGTGTCCTCTTTACCACTGGAAATAAGAGTCTTTAATGTCTTTAAATCTAATCAAATTAGAGAACCAATTCCAGAAAAAACAGAACCAATTCAGAAAATTCATCCTCAAGTTCCTGTTCCTCTAGAACCACTCTCAGTACCAAAATCTGTTAGGGTTCTACCAGAAAAAAACAGAAGCAGTAGGAAGTATCTGTATATGTAAAGAGAGCTATTAAAAGCTCTTGAGTTAAGTAATTGTGTGGACTGAGGAGGAAGTCAAAAGCTGGAAGGCAGGCCTATAGACTGGAAACTTGGGCAGGAGCTGACTCTGTGGTCTACAGGCAGAATTTTTTCTTTTGCAGGAAACCTCAGTTTTGCTCTTGAAGCTTTTCATCTGATAGGCTGAATCTGAGTAAACTCAGATTATTGAAGATAATCTCCTGTACTTAAAGTCACATGTGATTGTAGATGCCAATCAAATCCACAAAATACCTTCACAGCAACATCTAAACAACTGGATTAGTGTTTATTTGAATAACTGGGTAGATAGCCTAACCAAGTAAACTAACCATCACTGTATTTTATGACTAAGATGATTTCCTTTTCCTCACCAAGGAGTAGAGAGTTACATTTTATACCCTTCTCCGGACTACCCTGAGAGGAGAGGAGAGGAATTTGTAGGTTTTGCTTCCTCTTTTCCACTAGCTGAAGACTTTTGCTTTCTGGGAGACAAGGATCCAGAGAAAGTGGTGGGGATGTACTTGTCCTCACATAGATGATTAACTCCTTTGAGAGAATATGTGTCACTCCCCCAGCATTTTAAGGCCTTTTCTTTTGAAAGAAGGGTTTCAGGAAGTATGTAGTTCTTGTCTCTGCTCCCCACAAGTAGTTAATCACCTTCTGTCACCTGAGCCAGCCAGCATGCTCTTTCTGACATCTTGCTCTGCACTCCATATTTCTTGAGAATATCTGGTTGAGTCCCAAAGAAAAGATCTTTATGAGAGGGCACAAAATCCGCTTGTGTGTGGAGTCCCCAAATATTCCAGACTGACCTACGAGTCCATCCTTAATCTTTCAATTCATTTCATTATGGTTTTTGCTGATTTCTTCTTATCTGCTTGTATGGATGCTGGTGTCTCTTCCTCCTAATCTGTGTCACAAGTGAGATGTGAGTGTGTCCCTTTCCTCATTAAAAGGGCTTGTCTCTCTTTAGAAACCCAGTTACATGGTTGTCTTCTGACCACTGCTTAGTAATGGCTAAAGAAAAGTTATGATTATGTAGCTTATGTCGCTTTTTGTAATTTTAAGATTAAAGTGACCTTCTTTGAAGCCTTCTACATCATAAGTGGAAGCAAAAGTATACTATAGTCTCTTATTAAAATCATATTCGTGATGTATGTAAAAGTAATGTTCTGCTCTTACCACTCAGTTTGAAATCATAAAGACATTTCCTTAATTTTCACAATCATTATTTTTTAAAAGAAATAAAAATTTAATATGGTTTTAAATCTCTGAGCTCAAGCTTATTATAAAGTCCAGATTAGAATAGACAAAAAGTTTAATTGTTAATATGGTGCAAAAACTTGAGAAAATTTAGTCAGGAATTAGAGCATGGATTAGTTGTCTTTTTGGATCAATACACGTAACTCACTGGTTATTACAAATGCTCAGTTTGATCATTTGTATGTTACTGATTTTCTTTTATACATTTATTTATTTATTTATGGCTGCATTGGGTCTTTGTTGCTGTGCGCGGGCTTCTCTCTAGCTATGGCAAGTGGGGGCTACTCTTTGTTGCCGTGCGCGAGCTTCTCATTGCGGTGGCTTCTCTTGTTGCGGAGCGTGGGCTGTAGGCGCGCAGGCTTCAGTAGTTGTGGTGCGCATGCTCAGTAATTGTGGCTCACAGGCTCTACAGCACAGGCTCAGTAGTTGTGGCACACGGGTTTAATTGTTCCGCGGCATGTGGGATCTTCCCGGACCAGGGATCAAACCCGTGTCCCCTGCATTGGCAGGTGGGTTCTTAACCACTGAGCTACCAGGGAAGTTCCTGTGTGTTATTAATTTTTATACCGTATTGCTATTGTAAAAGATGTAAAACTGTACTAATCCAGATGAAAAACTCTTCATTATAAAAAGACCTTGATCAAGGATTATGAGTATAGACTTTATAGCATTGACTAATCCTAGCTGGTATAGATTGACCAGGTACTTAGATCCTGGCCTTCCTGGAGTATGATGGTGACTGTTGATTAACTCTGTGGAATATATACTCAAAGAGGAATGATTCTCTATTTTTAAATTTGGTCAGTAAGTTGTTCGGGAAATAAGGTATACAATTCTAGATTTTATATTTACACTGGGTTTTAGAGAATCCTATTGAGGTTTGACGTTTAAGGCATGTCAGATAACTGGAAAGTGCTTAATTGACAAGCTTAATATAAGAAATCCCCCACCTTGAGGTGACTTTGGGTCTCACGGTACCTCGATGCTTCAAACATGCATCAATGGTAGGTAAGATCTGGAGGCAAAATGCATCCCATGTGATCCATGAGAGA
Source organism: Balaenoptera borealis (assembly GCF_965194805.1). Lineage (NCBI taxonomy): Eukaryota > Metazoa > Chordata > Mammalia > Artiodactyla > Balaenopteridae > Balaenoptera > Balaenoptera borealis. The sequence goes on from NC_138865.1 coordinate 61,724,482, forward strand.
AAGGACAAAGATAGATATCCCGTTGACATCTCCAAACCCCTTTTGGTAAAAATGTTTTTGCTGTTGCCTATTACTGTATTATACTTTGTCTAATAAAGCTCTTCTGTGAGGATAAACCACTTGAGTCCTATGAGTCCTGTTAGCAATCAATGTTTAAGGTAACCGATGTGCAAATAGCACACCAATATTAATAATGTGGTGTGTATCCTTATATCACTTCCTTTAGTATAAATATAAGCACATAAGTTTTCCTTCTATATGTTACATAGAGGTAAGTTCATCTTATATGCATTACTTTGAAACTTGACTTTTTAGTTAAACTCTATTATTTCTTTTCTCCCATATCTATACATAAGGAACCATCTCATTCTTTCCAATAAATAAATATCATTCTATATTAAATAAACATTTAAATTTCTGATCCCTAATAAACATTGTGTGAAAATTGCCATCTCTTTAAATATATCAATTTTTAATCTATTTGTAAAATCTAAACTTGGAATAAAAAGGGCATGATCAGCAAACTGTCTAATATTAATGATGTGACTCATTTAATCATAGAGAATTAAATAGTATAGTTCTATTCAGTCATCTAAATTTAAAGAAAAATATAAAACAAGTACAAATATTATAGCAAAAATAATTCATAGAGGAATATAAGGGAGATATAGTATAATTTTAAATATAACTAGCAAGGTGATCACAGTTAGGGTTTGGGTGCATAGTAGAACTTTGTCATTCACCAGAGATATATTCCAGGACATTTTGAAATTCATAATTGTGTAAAACTGTAGCATATGATTTATTATTTGTATGATTTGTGGCTCTGGAGATTAACTGTGTTTATATTTTAATTGAGAAACACACTATATTGTGATGTGTGTGCTAGTTGATTGTATTGAGAAGATAAAGTTTTGACTATATTGATAGAGTGAAGGCTCAAAGTCAAAATTAAGTTGAGTTACAAACTGAGTTTTGTACTCTGTATACATTTTTCTTCTTAAATTATGCAGGTTTCTAAGAATATGCTAATACTTGGCTTCATCTTAAAGACATAGAATATGGTATTTTATTTTCATTATTTTAGAAATAATAGGTATGCGTCAGTGTTTTTATATATATCATATATACTTATACCATTATATAGTTTATGTATATACTAGTATATATAAAACATATATACCTACATATGTATATATAAAATCAGTATTTTGAATATGATTTAAAATTTCTGTGTTTTACATGAACTGCTTTTTTTTAATGAATGGATAGCAGTGTGGTAAAGTTTCTTATTACTTCTGTGTTTTTGTCCATTATGTTAAGCCAATTCTAGGATGGTCAAAGAGGCCTAATAGAGGAGGTACAAGAGTTGCAATGGCCATTAGTCTCAGGGTTTCCTTATATCAGTCTTATAATTCTCCAGCCTTTATGTTTTTGTTAATTTTATTCATATTTTAAAATTATTTTTGCTATATATGTATTTTGATTCTGTGCTAGTGTCACATAAAAATTTATGCCTAATGTACCTCTAATATGGTTGTTCATGAGATTTAATAATATGAAATGGATCTTTCTGCTCTATGTAATTATTTTCTTAAATATACTTTGGAGAGCCTCCCATCAAGCTTCTGAGATAGCCTCAACCACCAGAGGGCAGACAGCAGAAGCAAGAGAAACTACAATCCTGCAGCCTGTGGACCAAAAACCACAGTTACAGAAAGATAGACAAGATGAAAAGGCAGAGGGCTATGTACCAGATGAAGGAACAAGAAAAAACCCCAGAAAAACAACTAAATGAAGTGGAGATAGGCAACCTTCCAGAAAAAGAATTCAGAAAAATGATAGTGAAGATGATCCAGGACCTCGGAATAAGAATGGAGGCAAAGATTGAGAAGATGCAAGAAATGATTAACAAAGACCTAGAAGAATTAAAGAACAAACAAACAGAGATGACCAATACAATAACTGAAATGAAAACTTCACTAGAAGGAATCAATAGCAGAATAACTGAGGCAGAAGAACGGATAAGTGACCTGGAAGACAGAATGGTGGAATTCACTGCTGCGGAACAGACTAAAGAAAAAAGAATGAAAAGAAATGAAGACAGCCTAAGAGACCTCTGGGACAACATTAAACGCAACAACATTCTCATTATAGGGGTCCCAGAAGGAGAAGAGAGAGAGAAAGGACCCGAGAAAATATTTGAAGAGATTATAGTCGAAAACTTCCCTAACATGGGAAAGGAAATAGCCACCCAAGTCCAGGAAGCGCAGAGAGTCCCATACAGGATAAACCCAAGGAGAAACACGCCGAGACACATAGTAATCAAAGTGGCAAAAATTAAAGACAAAGAAAAATTATTGAAAGCAGCAAGGGAAAAACGACAAATAACATACAAAGGGAACTCCCATAAGGTTAACAGCTGATTTCTCAGCAGAAACTCTGCAAGCCAGAAGGGAGTGGCATGATATACTTAAAGTGAGGAAAGGGAAGAACCTACAACCAAGATTACTCTACCCGGCAAGGATCTCATTCAGATTTGATGGAGAAATCAAAAGCTTTACAGACAAGCAAAAGCTAAGAGAATTCAGCACCACCAAACCAGCTCTACAACAAATGCTAAAGGAACTTCTCTAAGTGGGAAACACAAGAGAAGAAAAGGACCTACAAAAACAAACCCAAAACAATTAAGAAAATGGTCATAGGAACATACATATCGATAATTACCTTAAACGTGAATGGATTAAATGCCCCAACCAAAAGACATAGACTGGCTGAATGGATACAAAAACAAGACCCATATATATGCTGTCTACAAGAGACCCACTTTAGACCTAGGGACACATACAGACTGAAAGTGAGGGGATGGAAAAAGATATTCCATGCAAATGGAAATCAAAAGAAAGCTGGAGTAGCTATACTCATATCAGATAAAATAGACTTTAAAATAAAGAATGTTACAAGAGACAAGGAAGGACACTACATAATGATCCAGGGATCAATCCAAGAAGAAGATATAACAATTATAAATATATATGCACCCAACATAGGAGCACCTCAATACATAAGGCAACTGCTAACAGCTATAAAAGAGGAAATCTACAGTAACACAGTAATAGTGGGGGACTTTAACACCTCACTTACACCAATGGACAGATCATTCAGACAGAAAATTAATAAGGAAACAGAAGCTTTAAATGACACAATAGACCAGATAGATTTAATTGATATATATAGGACATTCCATCCAAAAACAGCAGATTACACGTTCTTCTCAAGTGCGCACGGAACATTCTCCAGGATAGATCACATCTTGGGTCACAAATCAAGCCTCAGTAAATTTAAGAAAATTGAAATCATATCAAGCATCTTTTCTGACCACAACACTATGAGATTAGAAATGAATTACAGGGAAAAAAACGTAAAAAAGACAAACACATGGAGGCTAAACAATACGTTACTAAATAACCAAGAGATCACTGAAGAAATCAAAGAGGAAATCAAAAAATACCTAGAGACAAATGACAATGAAAACACGACGACCCAAAACCTATGGGATGCAGCAAAAGCAGTTCTAAGAGGGAAGTTTATAGCTATACAAGCCTACCTAAAGAAACAAGAAAAATCTCAAGTAAACAATCTAACCTTACACCTAAAGAAACTAGAGAAAGAAGAACAAACAAAACCCAAAGTTAGCAGAAGGAAAGAAATCATAAAGATCAGAGCAGAAATAAATGAAATAGAAACAAAGAAAACAATAGCAAAGATCAATAAAACTAAAAGTTGGTTCTTTGTGAAGATAAACAAAATTGATAAGCCATTAGCCAGACTCATCAAGAAAAAGGGAGAGGACTCAAATCAATAAAATCAGAAATGAAAAAGAAGAAGTTACAACAGACACCGCAGAAATACAAAGCATCCTAAGAGACTACTACAAGCAACTTTATGCCAATAAAATGGACAACCTGGAAGAAATGGACAAATTTTTAGAAAGGTATAACCTTCCAAGACTGAACCAGGAAGAAACAGAAAATATGAACAGACCAATCACAAGTAATGAAATTGAAACTGTGATTAAAAATCTTCCAACAAACAAAAGTCCAGGACCAGATGGCTTCACAGGTGAATTCTATCAAACATTTAGAGAAGAGCTAACACCCATCCTTCTCAAACTCTTCCAAAAAATTGCAGAGGAAGGAACACTCCCAAACTCATTCTATGAGGCCACCATCACCCTGATACCAAAACCAGACAAAGACACTACAAAAAAAGAAAATTACAGACCAATATCACTGATGAATATAGATGCAAAACTCCTCAACAAAATACTAGCAAACAGAATTCAACAACACATTAAAAGGATCATTAAAAAAAAATATATATATATACTTTGGAAATAATTTTGCCATCTTCTTTTCTCTTTTTTACCATCTCCCTGTTTTATGCCCATCAATTATTTCTAAGCTTTCTTTGTTGTCTTGGTTTTGTTAAGTCTTTTGTGTAAGCAGCCTTTACTCAGATTTCTTTAAAAATGTTTTACTCTGCAAATAAGACACATTAATTTTAGATAAATGGATATGCAAAAAAAGATTATTTGTAATTACCTCATACCAGAGAGTAACACTGTTTACGTGTTGGCATATCTTTTCAGATGTTTTATGTATATATACTTATTGCTTATTATATCAAAAGTGAAATAGTTTTGATACTGCTCTGACCTTAATAAAAATGCCTATAATGTTTCACTAGTAAATAAAAAACATTGATGGTAAATTATCAGAATTTTTACTTATTGTTATACCATTTTAAATTTTATTAAATGAATTTTAATATCAATTTTAGTGATTTTTTTTTTGTTTACATTTTTTTTAACTGTACCTGCATTGGATTTTGTTAATAGATTACCTATTGCTGAATTTATTTTATGGTTTTGGATTAAAACCTAAATGTTTAATTATATATAATTATTTGAGTATCTGCCATGTCAAATTATTAAAATTTATTTGGGACTGGCATCTAAGTTCCTTGCTGAGATCGATCTTTAATTAATGTGGTATTTTTTCTTAGGTATTTACATCAGAGGGCTTTTTGTTGTTGTTTTTTCTTTCTATAAAAATGGGCTGAGATGATTTCTGTCTTTAATTTAAATGTGCTAAAATTTAAGTAGATTTTTGGGATGTTCTGAGAATAGGCCCCTTTGAGAATTTTCAAAGTATGGCCTGAGGATTCCTTGTATTTCTGAGAAACTTTCAGAGGTACACAAAGTCCTCCCTTCACAGTGACATACTTGAGTGAGGTCAGATTTTCTTTGCATATTAAATCATAGCAAAATAAAATAATAGATTGAATGCAGAAGCAAATATGAAAGTCCAGCTTTTTCTATTCATCCAGATATTAAAGAAATTTGGAAAAAGTATAAAATCATGCCCCAATTCTCACTCTGTTTCTTTTTCTTTTAGAATATATAGCCATTTTCCATTAAAAAATACATCGTTAACATTTGATGAATTATTTATTGTATTTTAAAATAAATATTTTCAAAATTCAGTTTTAATTTCTCATATTACAACTATCTATAGATATAACCCACCTAAACAAGTCATTGGAAATCCTCAAAAAAGATTTTATGTTCTGTGTATCAGAATGTTTAGAATCATTCCACTAGCTCATTAACCACATCAGCTTTCTCTTTTTGGTGTTGTAGAAGCTTTTTCTTGTGTGGAAGAATACATATCCCAGGTAGTTTTGGGTTTAGATTTTCAGATCTGTTATAAGTTGCAACAAAATGAATATGCACGTTATTTGGAAGGTAGGAATAGAGCATTATGAGAACATTCATCCGTTGACGCTGACCTTTGTGCTAGCAAGCATAGTCAAAGAGCCATTAGGTTTTACTATTGACCTGTATCAGACTTGCTTTTATCAAACCTCTAGCTTCATAAGGGCTATGAAAAAAATGCGGAGGACCCATTTCATGGTGCAGATATTGGAAGAAGAGGAATAATCCTAGAACCAATACTGCAGAGGTAGATTCTTGATTAAATACTTCCCTGATTATGCCAGGATGGCAAATTCTAGGGTTTGCAATGTGGATCTTGGAGTTATTTCTAAAAGCTAAGCAAGCTTCTAATTCTTTAGTTTTTGCAACAATTCTATAATTCTGTAAATCAACTCAACAATTCTGTAATACATTATGATTTATTATTCCAATGCAAATGGCTGGTATAGATTCAGTTCTCTGGAAATGAACCCATCAGATGAAGTTACTACTTTTTGAAATATGCTAAGTCTTGCTTTTAAATCTGTCAAGCCCACAGCATATTTTGAGGAATAAATTTGGCCAGTGTTTTCATTAATTTATAGCTATCTTTATATTTTATAACTATTCTTTATGAATTTTGACAATATCTATATTTCTAGAAAATTACCCAATATTAGGAAAATTTGAAATCCAGTAAGTATAGTTTGATACTAATTATGAATATCTGTGATTAAATCCTACACATATAGTGTGTATAGTGTTGTCCTTTCTTTTTTTTTTTTTTCTTTTTTTTTTTGAGAAATACTGTGAAAATTCTCTCTTCTGTTGGTCAGTTCAAGAAATTATCTCGGGATTATTAATCTATTCTATTTTTTTTGTTTTCAGATTTGTTTATTTCTACTTTAACTTTATTGAAAACTCTTGCTTTATCATGGATTTTTTTTCTCAGACTCATTATGTGAATGATTAATTCATGACTGTTCATGAGTTCATTTGGAACAAATGCAATAATTTATTATTTATATGTAAGTAAATGTATATATATATACACACACACACACACACATATTAATTTTTCTTTCTTTGATTAATGACTGAAAACATTGTGTAGGCAACCTGCTGTTCTTGTCTGGCTTTCAATTTAGTCAAAAAGATTATAATCATATTTTATAAATGTTCACGTAATATTTTAGTGCCTAGATATTTATAGCAGATAGAGCTTTGCTGTTAATAGCTTGCTTTATCAATGTTAATCTTCTCTTAATTGTTTTGCTTTTCTGTATTTCTGTCTATCTACATATCTATCTATATTGTGTTTATATACACATAAATGCTCATACCAGTTTCTTATTTACTGGAGTTCACAATAAAAAAAAATAGAATTATTTTGTGTGACTAGGTTTACCTGTTACAAAATTTATAAAATAGAAATCAAATTTATAATAGTTTTATCAAGTCTAAGTATTTTCATTTTTATAATAGATTTATCTTCTTATATGTACTTTACGACCTGTGTTTTGTTGTTTTCTTAGCATCCGGAAAGGCTTACTAATGTTTTTCACACTTTCAGTATTGAAAAAATATTTTAATCTCTGTTTATCTGTCAGCATTAAAGGGAACACAGTATTTTGGGACCTGTTATTAAAAAGAATGATTGTATACTTTTTATTTGGTCTAGTCCTTGCTTAAGTAAACTTGCTGATATTTATATATATAGTCTAGATTTAATACAAGATTTTTGGTATTGTATTATTATTTTAATAGTATGTACTTTTTTTCTTTAAGATATTAATAATATGTCAATATTAAAACATGTACAACAGTAATTTTCTTATTTTACATAGCATTATTGTTGAGAATCATTACTTTCATACCATTATTTTATTTTATTATGCTGGTCTCGAGTTCCACTTTCGTTTTTCTATTTTAAAATATTTTTCCAGCTTTATTGAGATATAATTGCCAAGTTATAGTCTCTTCAATAAATGGTGTTGGGAAAACTGGATATCCACATGCAAAAGAATGAATCTAGATCACTGTCTTACACAATATACAAATATTAACTCAAAATGGATTAAAGACTTGAATATAAGACCTGAAACTATAAAACTCCCAGGAGAAAACATAGGTGGTAAGGTACTTGATGTTAGTCTTGGTGATGATTTTTTGGGTTTGACACCAAAAGAAAAGCCAGCAAAAGCTAAAATTAACAAGTGTGACTACATCAAACAAAAATGCTTCTGCACAGTGTAGGAAACCATTAATAAAATGAAAAGGCAATGTACTGAATGGGAGAGTATAATTGCAAATCATGTATTTGGTAAGCAGTTAATATTCAAAATATATAAAGAACTCAAATAACTTAATAACAGAAAAGCAAACAAACCAATTAAAAAGTGGACAGAGGATCTGAATAGACATTTTCCAAAGAAGAAATACAGAGGGCCAACAGGAACATGAAAAGGTGCTCAACATCACTAATCCTCAGAGAAATGCAAATCAGGACCACAATGAGATATCACCTCACACCAATTAGAATGGCTATTATCAGAACAGATACGAAATAACAAGTGTTGGTGAGGATGTTGAGAAAAAGAAACCCTTGTGCAGTGTTGGTGGGAATGTAAATTGGTGCAACTACTGTGGAAACCAGTATGGAGGTTCCTAAATATAATTAAAAATAGAACTATATATGATCCAGCAATCTCACTTCTTGGTATTTATCTGAAGAAAATGAAACCAGTAACTTGAATAGATACAAACACTTCCGTTTCCTGTTATATTTGCTTTTAAAAAAATATTGCCCATCTATTTTCTACCCCATTTATTTTTTTGAAAATTAACATTTTTTATCAAATTATTTGAACTCCATGCAGGTAGTATATTATTTTTTTGTGTGTTTGTGGAGCTTTTTTGGGTAGCTTTTCTTTTTATTTATTTATAATGACCATGTATATATACACATATGCATAAATGTATATGTGTTTATGTGTGTATATATATGGCTATATATATAGCTGTATAAATATACACATATGTAGGCTATACATATGTGTATATATATTTATTTATTAAAATTCATAAATATTTGGTCAGTGATTTTGCCCACAACTTTCATGCTTATGCAGTTGTTGCATGTTTACATTCATTCATTCACAATTTTTTTTTCAGTAGCTACCGTATTATAAAAACTGGGAATATAAAATGAAAAAAAAAACAGCAAAATGATCTCAGCCTGCTTGGATCTTACATCCTCAATTAAGGAGACAGATATTATACAATATGACTAAAATATACAGTATGTTGAAGGTTGTCTAACAAAGGGCTTGGATAATCACACATTTCACATGGTGTAGAGTAGGACTTACAAGCAAAAGGTTAGCTGTGAAATGACAAATAGTTTCCTGAAGACTTTTGTTGTGCTACAGAAAGGTTTTCATCAGTCAAATTTGGCGTTATGCACATTGCATTGTGTTCCAGGAGGGTAGCTGTGTTCCTTTGCTGGTCTGCATTTAATTGGGAGTCTAGGAGACGGATAGAAGCCAAATATATAGTTTAGGCATTTTATAGTCATCAGTGGCTTTGCCAGGGAGTTCAAACACTCTTCACCTGAAATCAGATGCCCAAAGGAGTTGCATACCTGTGGTGAAAACTTTCATGGAGGTTGAGGCTAGGAGTAAAGAATTAGTGGCAGGGGAGGCTATATGTTGCCAGGCAACGAGAGAAAGCTGCAGTCATTCAGTGGACAGCAGGAAAGGGAGACAAAAAAATATCTGAAGACTGGGGAAATAAGCTATTTTGAAAAGGGTGCTCAGGGAAAGCTTCATTTATATGCCAAAATTTAAGTAAAAGCTTGAAGTAGGTGAAGGAGTGAGTCATGTGCTTATTTGATGAGGAGAATCCCAGATGACAGAATATCAAGGACAAGGGACCTGATCTTGTAAGTAGTTTTATGGACTTTGGCATTTACTCAGAGTAAGCAGAGAGCAATGGAAGGATACAATATAGAAGTAATATTCTGAGTAAACTTTTAAAGATCATTTTGACTGTTAAGAATACTCTGTTGGGGAATAAGAGTATAAAGAGTGAGGTCACTTAGGATGTTATTTAAATAATCCTGGTGTCTTATTCAAGGTCTTCGGAGAAGTAGATGCCAAGATAGGATTCCACATAGAACAGATTTATTGAGGGGAACACCTGTGAGGGAAAATGGGACGAGCTAGAGGAGGCTGGGTGAAGATCTGACCCCTGTGAAAGATGAAGGGAGGAAGAAAGGAAGGAAGAAAAGAAAAAAGGAAGGGAAACAAGGCAGAAGGAAAGGTTCTTGGATTGCATTGTGCTCCTAAAAGTCTTGGCAAGACTGACAGGGAACTCTAGAATCAGTGTCACCTCTCATGTGACCCCCACATCTCTCAGGAATGTTTCTGCATTAGATCCCAGCCACGTTCATTCGTTGGTTGAAGCAGCCCCTGGACAGCATGGCTTCAGCACAAATGCAGGTTTGGATTTCAGAGTGCAGCAATTGGAGCCATTTCAGTCAGCTTCCTGCAGTGGAAATTTGGAGTGGCATATCTTCCTGGCCACTACACCAAGTTAGCAATGATGGTGGATTGGACAAGTAGCAAGGTACCAGTAGAGGTGATAAGGAAGGAGTCTAAATGGAAGCTAGAGCAAACAATATTTTATGAAGGATGGGTTGTATAATGAGAGAGAAATACAGGAGTGATCTATAAAGAATTTGTCAAAACTAGCTAAAATTAGTCTGTAGGAAAATGATAATTCTAATTCTGACATTTTAGATCAATGTATTTATTACATCTCCCCTTTAATGTAGTGTTGTTCTTAACATTCTAGAACTTACTATTTTTTATCCCATTTGAAATGTTTTTTTTAGGGACTCTCACTGATACCAAACATGCCATCTCTTTTTTTGAATCTCCAGAATATGCATATTTGCAATATGAATTGGTTTTTACATTTAAAATCTGTTAAGTTCTGTAATTGAGCTTTTTAAAATTGATAGCCACTGAGTTTCTCTAATTTTTCATCTGCTAGAGGCAAAGAATGTTACTTTATCTTTGTTTTCTTTGGAACCTAGACAAGACCCTGGAAATGAGACTAAGTAAATGTTTTAGACCTGTATTGAATTTAAGATACTTTACAGGGTTTATAAAAGTAGAATAAGGAGTTAAGAGAAGCATTTTTGCAAATAATTCATATCAACAAAAGTTATATTTTGTATGAAATAAATTTAAATATTCATTGTAATGTACATATTTGTCAGTATGCACACATACCTGTCAGTAATTTTCAGATTCACTGATATTCTTGCTATAACATTCAATATTTTCAGAGCTGTGAGTCAAAGTTTGAGTAATGTCTTCTCATTTGAGTAACTGAGTTTAGGTGTAACATACCCAGTGAAATCTGAAGTACAAACTCGCCAGCCAATTGAAATGATTGAGCATATTTTATTTCTTTTCTCTGAAAGCTGTGTTATAGCTGGAGTGCTTTCAAAACTTAATTTTTTTTTTCTAGAGAGTTTTTTTTATTAAATAAATTTAAGTACTTTTCCATTTAGTATGTTACTTTTTTCTCCTGGTAGTACATCCCATTACCTAATAAGTTTTTTCACTACCTCAGGCTGTCAGAATTCAGTAATTTATATTTTTTTGTATCTAGAAATAATTTAATTAACAATCTTTGTGTTCAACAGTCCATTGTAAAAGTACGAAAATTGCTGTAGTGCAAACTCGTTAACTTTTTAAAGTTTTATTTTATTGGAGTATAGTTGATTTACAATATTGCTTAAGTTTCAGGTGTACAGCAAAGTGATTCAGTTATACATATATTCATTCTTTTTTAGATTCTTTTCTTATATAGGTTATCACAGAATATTGAGTAGAGTTCCTGGTGCTATACAATAGGTCCTTGTTGGTTGTCTTGTATATAGTAGTGTATGTATGTTCATCCCAAACTCCTGACTTATCCCTCCCCCCACACGTTTCCCCTTTGGTAACCATAAGTTTGTTTTTGACATCTGTAAGTCTGTTTCTTTTTTGTGAATAAGTTCATTTGTATCATTTTTTAAAAATTAGATTCCACATATGAGTGATACCGTATGATATTTGTCTTTCTCTCTCTGACTTCACTAAGTATGATAATCTCTAGGTCCATCCATGTTGCTGCAAATGGCATTACAGTATTTCATTCTTTTTTATGGCTGAGTTATATTCCATTGTATATATGTATCACATCACAAAACCAAACAGTTAACGAGTTGGATAAACAAACTTGTTAACTTTTTGATTTTGTGGTCTCACTGTAATTTGAAGAGAAATGTGTCTCTCCTTCTTTTCATATTATTTTTTAACAGCATCAAATTGTACATCTGTTAGCTTTGCTGACAAAGCTAATAAATTAAAAAGAATTGTAACCTTTGTGTAAGTAAATTAGGTGTTATAAAAGTAGTGGAGGTTAATTAATGCATGCAGTCAACCCAGGTGCTTTAGTCACCTTGATTTGTCTGCAGTAATGTATAGGTGAATTTTCTTTACACTTTCCCTTGTCTAAAACTTTCAAAACATTCATATAAAAGTTGTACTTTGTTTGTTCGAAATAGTATCATCTGACAGAGTCACTTGATTTACTAATAGTGTTAGCAGAAATCTCAAATGAAGTTTCCTATTGTGACTCTAAAGCATTATTCATTGTACAATAGACAAATCCTGAATGATGGCCCCATATATTTTATCACTAGGTCAATGAATGCTATTTATGTCTTCTCTTATGTATGCATAAACACTGAAAGTTAAAAATTAAATTGTGTAAGTATTCAATACATGTCAATTATTACACTATACAGGAGATCTCAGTGGAGACAGTTTTGTCCCTCAGGGGACATTTGGCAATGTCTGGAGAAATTTTTGGTTGTCACAATTGGGAGTTGCTACTGGCATCTAGTGGACTGAAGACAGGGATGCTTCTAAACATCCTATTGATACAATGCACAATGCACAGGACAGTGCCCTGTGACAAAGAATTATCCTATTCAAAATGTTAATTGTATGGAGGTTAAGACCCTAATCTAGAAATACAATCATAAGCAAGATAGAATTGCTCATCTCTCAGATAAAATTTATAATTTACCAAAAGAGTACGCTAGTAATCATTAATTCATACAGTATTCACTCAATATAGAAAAGTGGTCTTATGTTTAAAATATAGTTAAAATTTATAATTTGATAGGTTTAAAAGGGCACAATAAAAATACCCTTTCTTCATTTGTTTTTGGGACCAATTAATATGTAGATATAGGGAAGAAATCATCAGTTTTACTACTTGCAGATGTTAGGTTGGAGGATGTTGCTTAAACATGCAGCCACCCAGTCTTACCTTATTCAGCTTATCTTCTTTTATTTCTCCATTTCATTGTGAGACCATTGCCTATAGAAAAATCCTGGAAGAGTAAGGATAATGTTTATAAAATTATGATTTCTGGAGTAAGACCATAACATATATTAGCATTTTGGCCTAAAAAGAGTTACTTTCCCTTTCTGCAAAGTTATGCTTCTTCAAGTGATGATAATGTTATCTATGCCATGTAGTTTTGCAAGGATTAAAATGACAATACCTGCAAAGAGTTAAGAATAAAACTCAACATGTGGCAAATCTCCCCAGTACTTGTTGGTCATTCATCTTTTATAGTCTCATCTGAAACTAAGAACAGTTTCAAAATTAAACAGGAATTTATTTTCTTTCCTCATTCTTTAAGAGGAAAAACAAATCTTTAAGCAAAGATATGTATTCTTTGGGAAGAATACTAATAAACGATCAGAAGCTGGTATAGTTGTAATGTTCTTCATCTTATATTTTTTATTAGAAACTTAAGGAAGTTTCTTTCATCAGAAAGAAAGATTAGATGTCTACTCCAGGTCAAGCTTACTGGTTATAATTTTCCAGGGAGAGTCATCAGTTTTTCCATTATCTTAAGTTCACAGGAGAGAAACAGAAATAAAAGTAACTTAAGAGCAAAAAAAATTTGATGGAAGGGAAAAATTCAGTGACTTGGCAGGTTACTAATTTTTCAATTGAAGTAAAGCAAATCATAATGTTATCTAGTTACTGTACTGCCTACAAACAACACATATAATCACAGTATATAGTGTAATTTTACTTACTGTTTCATAAAATCGGAAAATTACTGTGCTATTTTTTATTGAACATAGGATAACAAAATTCATAAAAGAAAGAGGAAAAACACTAATAGTAAAAAGAGAAGATGCAATTGGTAAGATAGACATTTCTTAACTGTATCACTCATTTTACTCAGACAAATGACAAGTGTTTATTTCACTTATTTTGATTGAAACTCACTTGCTCTTCTTATATTTTTATAATTAATTGAATGTTTAGGAAAATATTTTAATTTTTACATGCCTCAAGTTATGCCTCTAAAACCATATTCCTTCATCTTATTTGGTATTATTGATTTGTGAACTTGGAAGAGAATCAATAAAATTTGACTTTTTTGAAACCTTTTCACGAATGTGAAAATAATCTCTGATGCTGTTAGATTTTGTATAGAAGGAAACTTGTGATTATGAGAACAAAAATGAACTTAAATACAAGAAACCTTTAGCTGAAATATCACAATATCATTTTAACTGATCGGCTGCATACACACAAGTAGGAATTAATCTTCAGAATAATAAAACATTTCAAGAGATTGATAATTAGGGTTTGAATTTTAATATAATGGCTTTAATTTTATCTTGTCTATTGCTTAGTAATTAGTAAATTCAATTTCATGTTTAATTTTGTTTTAAATTGCCTGTTGCTCATAAAATGAAGTGAGACAGAACATAAGGGTAAAAGGTCTGCTCTTAGAATCCAACTTTAGTTTTTCCTGCCTGTTTCACAAAAGAGAGTTCCTAATCTTTTTAGTAATTCTGCACCTAATTTTCCTCATTGACAAAGTGTAACTATCACTAAGGTGACTTGTAAGGTATGTCTTTCAGGTGTTTTTTGACTTGAACTAATAAAGTAGTTCAAGTATATTTATGAATTATAAAGTCATAGGTTTATTCAAATGTGATAAGCAAATTATTGCTTTGTGCAATAGGTGAACCTTAATTTAGACAGGAAAATTTAACTACTATATGTTAAATAGTATTTTTCTTTCCACTTTCATTTTTTTCTAAATATATTTCCTTGGTAAGGAGAAATCATGCAGCTTTCAAGACATGATAACATAGCACTTGGAAACTGAGGAAATAATATGTGCAATTTTATTTATAAAGACAATTTTCAGAAAATTATTTATTAAAATCAAAATACAAGATTAGAAAATTAGCTTTGATTGATATATGATTGTACTAAAAATGATCATCTATTTCATTTACCATATTATATTGAACATCCATTTGAAACCTAGTATTCTC
This sequence comes from Balaenoptera borealis, assembly GCF_965194805.1. Taxonomy (NCBI): domain Eukaryota; kingdom Metazoa; phylum Chordata; class Mammalia; order Artiodactyla; family Balaenopteridae; genus Balaenoptera; species Balaenoptera borealis. The sequence continues at coordinate 61,739,686 of NC_138865.1, forward strand.
ATTACCTGACCCTTTAATATAATAAAATGAGTAATTGATTATTCAGATTCTAATGCTTGGACTAGTGTGGAAAGCTGCAGCCTTGTCAAATAAATAAATTATTTGAGTTTGAGTGAGGAGGGGATATATAAGCCAGAGACATAGTCCCTAAATATGTAAATATTTATTTTCCAAAAGGAAATTCATATCCAAAATTCAAATGATAGAGGCTTTGTGGTTTAAATATTTTTCTGATTTACTTTGTAATGCAGTAATGTAATGACTACAAAGTAGGCAATTTAATGTCTAAATTTCGGTGAAAATATTTTGACACCTCATTGAATATTATTTCTAAGACACTACCTTTGAAATAGAGAATTTCCCTCAGACTGCAGGTTTTCTTTCTTCTTGAATCCTAGCTCACTTTTACATTTCATAAGCTTACTCACGCTACCTTATTTAAGGAAACATTAGCTTTTTTCTCAGTACTTCTGTAAGTCTCAGAAAATATTAATAAGTTTTTAAGGAGTTGGCTCATACTTTTGCTTGATAAATCCCAAAATCATTATTAATCTGCTTCTTTCTTACCTATTTTTAATATAGAGGGTGGAAAAGCAAAATATTCACTTATCATGTGAAACTAGGGGTGTCCAGTATGACGTTTTCAGGGTCATTAGGGAGGTTTCTTAAGAAAGCTTTACTTAAAAAATAGACAAATGCCAGAAAAAAATATGTTCATGGCATACTTTCATTCTTTTTCCTACCTAAATGAAAATGAGGTGTCTGGTACTGTAGCAACAGTCTTGCATCCATGCGGACAAAGTACAACCATAAAAACCTAGCTGCTAGGATGGAGAAGCAGAAACAGAATGAGGTTTAGTTCCTGGTGACACCACTGAATAAGTCAAATTAAATCAGCAAATGCCTACTTCAAGACTGTTAAGTGAGAAAAATAAACCCTTATACATTTCAGCCTCTATAGGTCCTTTTCCTGATCCTTGCAGCTAAACACATCCCTTACTGAAACAAGTACCTACTATATATATAACATATGCATTTAATTTAAAAAATACTTCCCCTTTTCATGAAAAATAGTTCTCCAGGGAAGGTACTACATCCCCTATAATGTGCTAAAGTTCTTTTTTTCTCTTTACTGATACTTCTAGACATTCTCTTTTCCTCTTACTTAGAACACCCCAGGTTTGAATTCATCTTCAAGCCATTACACCCACTATTTTTACTTATTTGGACAGTCTGCTAACCTTTACTTGAAGGTTTGATCTCCTGGATTATTGTCACATTCTCTAGTGCTATTCCTGTAGAGGTTTCCCTCTCAGGAAAAAATATAAAAATTTTCTGTAGATAATCTAACAGGCTTAAGTCTTATAAACGTAAGGCACATAAAAAAGCAGGGTTTATGTGAGGGTCTCAGAAGTCAAGAATTATTTCCAAATCTGAATATCAAAAAGTCAAATACATAGTCCCAGTTTTCTACTCCTTGCAGAAATCAAATAACCATTTCAACATCCCAGAGAGGAATTCAGACTTTTTATTAGAGAAATTGAAGAGGCCCCAAGGAAAAGATCTACCTTTTGATAATAAGTAAAGTCCACAAATAAGATATATGTCTGCCTTTATAGTCGACTAAAAATGAAGGCGGCAGAGCTCAGAGGTTCCACCGTAGTCACAGACATTCTTCACCAACAACATAGTCCCTTTCTTTTCTCTTGATTATAAAAAGAAAGCCAGAGGCTACTAGGCACATGAAGAAAATCTGCAGCATGGATGAGATAGGTAATCAGAATAAGCAGGAACACACAAGGAAGAAACACCACACCCTTAGGCCAAGAATTATAGATTATGTCTCCAAATGAGGTCTTGTGATATACCTCACAGAGCAGAGATTCTCTAAGTTATGAATGGTTTCCATGTTATATTCCAGAGAATTGCTTAATTTATATGTTCTCTAGGCAGCAATGACTCAAATTCATTGCGTGTGTGTGTTCGTGTGTGTGCATGCTAACAAGCTTTACTGTGAGTAATCCTCTTACCGGGAACATCATGATAAGGACACTCAAGACATAAGGTCTCTTCACCAAGAAAATAATCATTAGTCTATTTATTCAGAAACCCAGTTAGACAAAGATATTAGACCAAATCATCTGTATTCTTTTCTTTCCCTTGGGGGAATCCATCTGGTAAAGTGAACATGTGGATTAAAGGACAGCTTTTGAAAATCCTTTCTCCCATCTCCAAATCAGTGAAATGGGTAAAATTTTAAAAAGACTGTTGATGATATTTATTTTAAAGGATTTGGAGCAACTGGAACGCTCAGACATTGCTGGTAGGAGTTTAAAATGGTACACATTGTTGGAAAATAATTTGATACTTATTTAAAAAGTATACATCTAGCCTATATGATGTGTTTGCACTCTTAGGAATTTAAATGAAATTTAAAAGAAAGATAGATAAAAATACATATTCACAAAACACTTGACAGAGATGTTCATAGCAGCTTTATTCATAATGGGCAAACACTGAAAACCATAACATGAAACAGAATGAGGAAAAATTATGACATATTTACAGTACAATACTATACAACATGAAGAGGAGTGAGGTACTGATACATGTAACAACATGGTTCTCAAAATACTATGTTAAAGAAGACAAAAACAAAGCTTAACATTGTATGTTTTCATTTATATGAAATCTAAGAATAGGTAAAAGGAATGTATAGTCATAGAAATCAGATCAGTCATTGCCCCTGGACAGGGCAATGGTAGATATTACCATGGTGGAATTGACCAAAGAGGGCAAAAGAACATTTTGAGATGGTTGAAACAATTTACATCTTGTTTTGGGCAGTGGATACACAATTGCATGCAGCTGCCAAAGCTCATTCAGTAAACTGTTGTTTATTATCTTACTTTCTGTTTATTGTTTATTATACATCAGTTTTATAGAGGTATGTTTATTATGCATACACATATAATTTGTTTATTGTATATAAATTAAAGTATAGAAAAGAAAGATGTTTAAGAAGATTTTAAAATATATCTCCAAAATTATTAAAAAATACATTTTTTCTGGAAAAAAAGGAAAAAGACACAAATAAAGTAAAAAGAATCGGACTGATACCATATTTTCGAGTCTTCCGGAATGTTAGAAAACAATAACATGGTTTCGTTATAATTTTGAAAGAAATTATTTTCAAGCTAGAATTCTATATCCAGTTAAATTTTTAAGCAGCATGAGAGGAGAATGAAGGCATTCAGACATTAAAGGACTCAAAAATTATGTTCCTTCGTACCCTTTCTCCAGAAAGGAGTGAAAGTTGGGCTCCCTGTCAGGAGAAACATACTAGAAACATTGGTTCCAAGAAACTAGATTTAGCATTCTTCCCTCACTGAAATCCAGATTCACTGGTCTTCTTGCTCCATCTTATAATAAATTCATTAGCATTCTCTGCCTCAAGACACTTGCACTTTCTGATCACTCTTCATGAAATTATCGTTTCCTATATATCTGCATGGCCTGCCTCTTCTACTCATCTAGGTTCTATTCCATTATTACCTAATCTTAGAGGTCTTTCCTAACCATCTTCCATTACACAGGTACCCTCCCCTTACTTGCTTACTCTCTAACCCCTTGTCCTGTTTAATCAGTCTTCATACCATTCATCTCCATGTGATATTTAATGTAATATAACACTGTGTTTTAATTGCATTATATATATATGCATGTTATATGTCATATAGACAGATACATAAGTCTTTAACTACATTATAGAGTGTTTGCTTATTTCTATCTATTCACAAGAGTGTAAGCTCTGTGTTAATAGACATTTTGTCAATTTTTTCACAATATCCCAATAAGAAAATTATTGGATACATAGAATGGTATTTATTGAATGAATAACTATCTTTTATGGGAGGCCTTCAATCTCCCTATCTCCTTCCTCCCACCCCCCCGCCCTGAGTGCCCACCAAACACCTCTCCAACAAGAGTATTCTACTGCTACTATTTTATCCATTGTGCTTGCATATTTTTGTTTTGTTTTATTTTTTTCTTACAAAGATAATTTCAGTTAAAAATTTTGATGACTCTCAAAATAGTAACACTGTTGATCCTTTGTTTATAACTTTGCATACATACAAAGTGACTTCTACCTACTTAAGGAGTTTCTTTTCTGCTATATTTTGACTATACTAAGAGATTAGGTGCATGCCCAGTGCAAAAACATGCATTTTCATCCTGCATCCTCAAAACTTAGCCTAATATGAAGCTGAAATGGGTGTTCAATAAGGGGTTGGATATTGAAAGTATTGGTTAATGAGTAAGTGTATTTCAAAATAACTTCATTACCCAAACTTCCCTCTGTATATTTCACCAGTGATAATTTAAATTAATCCATATTGTCAGTTTAGAATGGGGAATATTTTCATAGCCATCAACTTTAAACATGTCTCTCAAAACACTGACACCAACATACTGCAACTGACTATAAAATATTTGTTCAATCATTTAATTAATACAAGATATTAATATATGTATTAATATATAATTTTTCTTAATTCATTCATCCGCTGATGGAACTTCAGTTGATTCCATGTCTTGGCTATTATGAATTATGCTGCAGTGAACATAGGAGTTCAGGTATCTCTTCAAGAGAGTGATTTCATTTCCTTTGAATATATAACCAGAAATGGGATTGGTGGGTGGATGGTTCTATTTTTAATTTTTTGAGGAACCTCCATTTTGTTTTCCATAGTGGCTGTACCAATTTACACTCCTACCGACAGTGTACAGGGTTCCCTTTTCTCCAAATCCTCGCCAACACTTGCTATCTATTGTCTTTTTGATAATAGCCATTCTAACATGTGTGAGATGATATCCGTTTGTGGTCTTGATTGGCAATTTCCTGATAATTAGTGATATTGAGAACCTTTTTCATGTACCTGTTGGTCATTTGTATGTCTTCTTTGGAAAAATGTCTGTTCAGGTCCTTTGCCCATATTTTAATTGAACTATTTGTTTTTTTGCTATTGACTTGTATGAGTTCCTTTTATATATTGGATATTAATGCCTTATGAGATATATGGTTTGCAAATATTTTCTCCCCTTTTGTAGCTTGCCTTTTCATTTTGTCAGTTGTTTCTTTTCCTGTGAAGAAGCTTTTCAGTTGATGTGGTCCCACATGTTGATTTTTCCTTTTGTTGTTTTGCTTTTCGTTGCATATTCAAAATTTTATGGTTTCAATTTTTACATTTAAATCTGTAACCCATTTTGGGTTAATATTTGTGAACGGTGTAAGATAGGGTTCCAGTTTCACTCATTTGCATGGGATTATCCTATTTTCCCAACATCGTTTATTGAAGAGACTGTCCTTTCCCAATTGAGTATTCTTGGCTCCCCTGTCAAACATCGGTTGATTATATTTATATATATGTATGTATATATATATGTTATGTATATATATGGATTTATTTCTGGGGTCTCCATTCTGTTCCATTGGTTTTTGTGTCTGTTCTTATGAAAGTATCATGCTGATTTCATTACTGTAGCTTTGTAATATAGTTTGCAACATGATGCCTCTGACTTTTTTGTTCTTTCTCAGGACTGTTTTGATTATATAGGGTCTTTTGGGATCTCATAAGAATTTTAGGATTGTTTTTCTGTTTTTGTGAAAAATGCCATAGGAATGTTGATAGCAACTGAATTGAATCTATGGATGGCTTGGGGTAATATGGACATTTTAACAATAATAATTCTTCCCATCTGTGCACATGGAATATTGTTCCATTTAATTCATGTCTTCAATTTCTTTCATGAAAGTCTTATAGTTTTCAGCAGACAGATCTTTTACCTCCTTGATTAAATTTATTTCTAAGTATTTCATTATTTTTTGATGCTATTGTGAATGAGATTCTTTACTTCTTTTTCAGATAGTGTATAGAAATAATTGATTTCTGTATGTTGATTTTGTGTCTTGCAGTTTTACTGAATTTTTCAGTGGAGTCTAAGATTTTCTATATATAAGATCATATCTGTAAACAGAAATAATTTTACTTCTTCCTTTTGGATTCCTTTTATTTCTTTTTCTTGCCCAATTACTCTAGTTAGGACTTCCAGTACTATGTTGAGTAGGAGTAGTGAGAAGGAGCACTCTTTTCTTGTTTCTGATCTTCAAGGAAAAGTTTTCAACCTTTCACTCTTGAGTATGATGTTAGCTGTGAGTTTGGCATATATGGTCTTTATTATGTTGGAATATGTTTCTTTGATACTAATTTGTTGAGTTTTAAGATGAAATGATGCTGAGTTTTGTCAGGTGCTTTTTCTGCATCTATTGAAATGATCATATGATTTTTATCTTTCATTCTGTTAATGTAGTGTAGCACATGTACTGATTTGCGTATGTTGAACCATCCTTGCATCCTAGGGTTAAATCCCACTTGATCATAGTATATCAAGTGTGTGAAAATAAATTTCAGTAGTTTAAATCACTCAGTCTGTGTTATTTTGTTTTGGCAGCTTTATCAAATTGTTACAAATGTAAATCAGTTTGTTTTGAAATCATGTACAAGATATACAAGCAGCTCATGCAGCTCAGTGTCAAAAAAACAACCCAGTCAAAAAATGGGCAGAAGACCTAAATAGACATTTCTCCCAAGAAGACATACAGATGACCAATAAACACATGAAAAGATGCTCAACATCACTAATTATTAGAGAAATGCAGATCAAAACTACAATGGAGTATCACCTCACACCGGTCAGAATGGCCATCATCCAAAAATCTGCAAACAATAAATGCTGGAGAGGGTGTGGAGAAAAGGGAACCCTCGTGCACTGTTGGTGGGAATGTAAATTGGTACAGTCACTATGGAAAACAGAATGGAGGTTGCTTAAAAAACTAAAACTAGAACTACCATATGACCTAGCAATCCCACTACTGGGTATATACCCACAGAAAACCGTAATTCGGAAGGACACACGCACCCCAATGTTCATAGCAGCACTATTAACAATAGCCGGGACATGGAAGCGACCTAAATGTCCATTAAGAGAGGAATGGATAAAGAAGATGTGGTACATATATACAGTGGAATGTTACTCAGTCATAAAATGGAACAGAATTGGGTCATTTGTAGAGACATGGATGGACCTAGAAAGTGTCATACAGAGTGAAGTAAGTCAGAAAGAGAAAAACAAATTAGTGCATATATGTGGAATCTAGAAAACATTATAATTTTAAAAGCATATTTTAAAATATTTTCCTCTTTTATTTTTTTTTTTTGACCAGTTTTTCTTTACAGCAACGACTTCAGCTTTGGAGAACCCTGTGCTCTAAAACAAATCTTTAAATTGTTTTATTGTTTAGGAAGAATACCTATGCATATTTTTTATGATTGAATATTTGAGAATTTTTTCTTTAGTCTAAATCAGCAAGTTAACCTCAGGTGAGTGTTATGTTTTAGAGTCAAAACATCCTGTATGGAGACATTTATATGCAACAATTCTTTCTTTTCTTTAGTCGTCTTGCAGAATCCAGTTGAATCCGTATTGTTCATAAGTATCTAATGTGTGGGTTGCCTATTTGTTTACACGTTTTTGGTTGTCACCATTGAGGAAATATTTTCTTATGGAGAACAGAGAACACACATTTTATAAAATTTGTGTTTCTTCTTGATTTAAACCTACTTTGGAAATGCCTGCATATTCTCTGAACATTGGATCCTTTTTCATGATATCCAGAATATGTTTATAGGTTTTCTTACTTTTTATCAGTATTCATTCTTAAAAATAATTGATTCTCATTGCCTTGTATTGGTCAAGACTGCAAATGCCAAAAATAGCATGTAGGTGAAAGTATGCAGCATGATGAAAATTTTAAAAATTCATTGATTCTGTAAAAATAAAAAATGTCTTTCAAAAGCAGTTTTATGAACTTTTATGTAATAAAGATATAGAACTTTCTTAAATAAGATGGCCTTAAACATTGCTAGTTTTATTTTCTCCTGTATGTAGAGAGATAATTCTTTTACTCCTGATATTTTATTCTGATTGATTTATAAAAAACCCCCATAAAATTTTAATAAGATCTGGTGTTGATTTCATATTTCATTGATAGTAATTTAAAAACTATCATTCACCATATGCCTAAACCATACACAATTTAGAGAGGAAAGCAGTTTTGCTGAAAGGAAGTTGCTTTTGATTTAACACTCTAAGAATTATAATCTAAATTTAGTAGAACCTTTAACTTCAAAGTGACAGTGTACAGCCAACTCTCTCCCGAAAGGTTTACTATTTCACTCTCTCTTTTTTTAATCTGCAATAAATAAATAATCAAAATCTGTCAGATGCCACATATAACAACTTCAGATTCTGGGAAATTCAACTCTTTGCCCTGGATGATTCCACAGAAATACTTTTGTTTAGGAATGGAGATGGGATTTCTTCCCAGAGACCTAGAGACAGTTCCTGGGGACAGACCCTGTGTGTGTGTGTCCCACTAGCTTCCTACACAGGTAAAAGTCAAAAGTCTGTGTTTTCATGGTTTTGAGGATGAAAGAAAGAGTTGTCTTCACATGTTATAATAAGTGGAAAGTATATGTATAACAAATTAAAGATAAAAATAAGTGTGAGTAGGTTAGAATTTTAAAATTTTACCTTTTTTACTCACTTTTATGCCAAGCAAGAGATAAGGAGAAATGACTACTGTGTGAGGAGCTAAGTTGACTTCAGAGTATTCCTCCCTCATTCTCTTTGGCAACCAGTCAGCCCGTCAACGCAGTTTTCCCATCAATATTCTGACCTCTGTCCATGAACTGAATTATTTGGTAAATCCGCCATGATTCTAGCATTTCTCACCTATCATCTTTGGAACTTTTTTATTTAGAAAATACACCAGAATTCTAAATAGATGAATTAATTCTTTCTTTCTAATAAATATGACCAGGCAAAGTTTGGTTTGATTCATAATCTAGAGAAAAAACAAAAACAAAATCAAGACAATGACAATAGTATAAATCAAAAAGTTGCAGGTAAGGGAAGGAATGATGAAAAGAAGAAACAAAGCAGACCTCACACAATATTTTCCCATGATCATTGGCTTGGATTCAGGAAAAGTATGAAGAATAGAAGGTATTGACAAGTATGGAGGTAGGATCCCAACTCTAGAGCAATAATAAAAGAGGGAAATAATTACCATTTCAACTCAACAGCTCTCCCACTCTACTCTGTAGTTGTTAAAAATCTTATTAATGGAAAAATGTTAAATGATAAAAATATTATAAATACAGGAACATGTTTTTGATGGGATATCAGAATAGTCAAAACTAAGACAAAATTAGAAAATATAAAATACCAAACGATATGATGTTGGAGCAAAAAAACAGAATATGACCATAGAGGGACAAAATCTGTTAGTATTTTGTTTTATATTCTTCCAGTGTCTGTATTTCTGTTAGTATTCTGTTTACTTAATTGAGGCTTAATATATGCCATGAACAAGTCTATGAGCGTTACATGTATAAACTCAATTCTATTCAAGAAACTTGAAATAAATACTAATTTTGTTCTCATTTTATGAATGAAGTAAGATAAAATATTTAGAGAATGGCAGAACGTTTTTAGGCAGCAGTGTACAAATGTTAAAATATTTTCACTTTTCATATAAAAATGTAGTATAAGAAGGAACATTAAAAAAATTCTAGTATAGTTTATGCAGCACTTCTGACTCACGTGCTCATTTAATCATAATACAGAGTTCCTATGTTTTAATCCAACTGCAGATTTTTCTGTCGTATTACTGCATTTCCAGTTCTTTTCACCAGTATTATTTTACATGGAATTCCTCAGCACAGTAAGTGCTGTGATTTTGCTTGGTATTTGCTATTCATTTGTTTCTCTTGCCTTGCCCTCCTCACCAGTAATTTCTCCCACACGCACATACACATATTCATTCCCTCACACACTCACACTTGGACCTAGCTTTTCTTTACCAGAGGTCTCTGTTCATCATCCCTCACTAACCCTTGCATGTGGAAAATGCAGAGATCTCTTCTCTGTGTGTATGTGTATTGCTCCCTTCTATTTTGTGATCTTTTTCTGTGCAGCGACAGAGTTTGGGCACATTTATGACACTCCAATTATGTTTATAGTTTTCGATCATTTGCTTTGTTTTCCTCTCAATTGAGGAATACTGATTTATAATTACAAATAATTCAAAAATTGTATCAATGGTCCTTGGAACAAGAAATGTTAAGCAAAATGTAACAAATATAATTGTAATTAATTAATAATTAGTAGGCAGCTCAAATATTTTTCCACAGATGTCTAAGCTAGGAAAAGGCCTTTTTACCTTTCTATCTGTTTTTTTTTTTGATTAATAAACATTTTATAATTATTTAATTTTGCACCTAATTTCCAGTGAATAGAAGTGGAGTTCAAATATTACTGAGAAAATTAATATGTTACAATTGATTGCTTAATCTGACCTCTAAATATTTTGCCTTTTTTTTTTTTTTAAACATCTTTATTGAAGTATAATTGCTTCACAATGGTGTGTTAGTTTCTGCTTTATAACTAAGTGGATCAGCTACAGATATACATACGTTCCCATATCTCCTCCCTCCCGCATCTCCCTCCCTCCCACCCTCCCCACCCCACCCCCCCAGGCGGTCACAAAGCACCGTGCTGATCTCCCTGTGCTATGCGGCTGCTTCCCACTAGCTATCTATTTTACATTTGGTAGGGTATATATGTCCATGATACTCTCTCATCCTGTCACATCTCACCCCTCCCCCTCCCCATATCCTCAAGTCCATTCCTTAGTAGGTCTGTGTCTTTATTCCCATCTTGCCACTAGGTTCTTCATGACCTTTTTTTTTTTTCTTTTTTTTTTTCCTTAGATTCCATGTATATGTGTTAGCATACTGTATTTGTTTTTCCCTTTCTGACTTACTTCACTCTGTATGACAGACTCTAACTCCATCCACCTCATAACAAATACCTCCATTCCATTTCTTTTTATGGCTGAATAATATTCCATTGTATATATGTGCCACATCTTCTTTATCCATTCATCCGATGATGGACACTTAGGTTGCTTCCATGTCCTGGCTATTGTAAATAGAGCTGCAATGAACATTTTGGTACATGACTCTTTTTGAACTATGGTTTTCTCAGGGTATATGCCCAGTAGTGGGATTGCTGGGTCGTATGGTAGTTCTATTTTTAATTTTTTAAGGAACCTCCATACTGTTCTCCATACTGGCTGTATCAATTTACATTCCCACCAACAGTGCACGAGGGTTCCCTTTTCTCCACACCCTCTCCAGCATTTATTGTTTGTAGATTTTTTGATGATGGCCATTCTGACTGGTGTGAGATGATACCTCATTGTAGTTTTGATTTGCATTTCTCTAATGATTAATGATGTTGAGCATTCTTTCATGTGTCTGTTGGCCATCTGTATATCTTCTTTGGAGAAATGTCTATTTAGGTCTTCTGCCCATTTTTGGATTGGGTTGTTTGTTTTTTTGTTATTGAGCTGCATGAGCTGCTTGTAAATCTTGGAGATTAATCCTTTGTCAGTTGCTTCATTTGCAAATATTTTCTCCCATTCTGAGGGTTGTCTTTTGGTCTTGTTTATGGTTTCCTTTGCTGTGCAAAAGCTTTTAAGTTTCATTAGGTCCCATTTGTTTATTTGTGTTCTTATTTCCATTTCTCTAGGAGCTGGGTCAAAAAGGATCTTGCTGTGATTTATGTCATAGAGTGTTCTGCCTATGTTTTCCTCTAAGAGTTTGATAGTGTCTGGCCTTACACTTAGGTCTTTAATCCATTTTGAGTTTATTTTTGTGTATGGTGTCAGGGAGTGTTCTAATTTCATACTTTTACATGTACCTGTCCAATTTTCCCAGCACCACTTATTGAAGAGGCTGTCTTTTCTCCACTGTATGTGCTTGCCTCCTTTATCAAAGATAAGGTGACCATATGTGCGTGGGTTTATCTCTGGGCTTTCTATCCTGTTCCATTGATCTATATTTCTGTTTTTGTGCCAGTACCAAACTGTCTTGATTACTATAGCTTTGTAATATAGTCTGAAGTCAGGGAGCCTGATTCCTCCAGCTCCATTTTTCGTTCTCAAGATTGCTTTGGCTATTCGGGGTCTTTTGTGTCTCCATACAAATTGTGAAATTTTTTGTTCTAGTTCTGTGAAAAATGCCAGTGGTAGTTTGATAGGGATTGCATTGAATCCGTAGATTGCTTTTGGTAGTAGAGTCATTTTCACAATGTTGATTCTTCCAATCCAAGAACATGGTATATCTCTCCATCTATTTGTATCATCTTTAATTTCTTTCATCAGTGTCCTATAATTTTCTGCATACAGGTCTTTTGTCTCCTTAGGTAGGTTTATTCCTAGACATTTTATTTTTTTTGTTGCCATGGTAAATGGGAGTGTTTTCTTAATTTCACTTTCAGATTTTTCATCATTAGTATATAGGAATGCAAGAGATTTCTGTGCATTAATTTTGTATCCTGCTACTTTACCAAATTCATTGATTAGCTCTAGTAGTTTTCTGGTGGCAGTTTTAGGATTCTCTACGTATAGTATCATGTCATCTGCAAACAGTGACAGCTTTACTTCTTCTTTTCCGATTTGGATTCCTTTTATTTCTTTTTCTTCTCCGATTGCTGTGGCTAACACTTCCAAAACTATGTTGAATAATAGTGGTGAGAGTGGGCAACCTTGTCTTGTTCCTGATCTTAGTGGAAATGGTTTCAGTTTTTCACCATTGAGGACAATGTTGGCTGTGGGTTTGTCATATATGTCCTTTATTATGTTGAGGAAAGTTCCCTCTATGCCTACTTTCTGCAGGGCTTTTATCATAAATGGGTGTTGAATTTTGTCAAAAGCTTTCTCTGCATCTATTGAGATGATCATATGGTTTTTCTCCTTCAATTTGTTAATATGATGTATCACGTTGATTGATTTGCATATATTGAAGAATCCTTGCATTCCTGGAATAAACCCCACTTGATCATGGTGTATAATCCTTTTAATGTGCTGTTGGATTGTGTTTGCTAGTATTTTGTTGAGGATTTTTGCATCTATGTTCATCAGTGATATTGGCCTGTAGTTTTCTTTCTTTGTGACATCTTTGTCTGGTTTTGGTATCAGGGTGATGGTGGCCTTGTAGAATGAGTTGGGGAGTGTTCTTCCCTCTGCAATATTTTGGAAGAGTTTGAGAAGGATAGGTGTTAGTTCTTCTCTAAATGTTTGATAGAATTCGCCTGTGAAGCCATCTGGTCCTGGGCTTTTGTTTGTTGGAAGATTTTTAATCACAGTTTCAATTTCAGTGCTTGTGATTGGTCTGTTCATATCTTCTATTTCTTCCTGGTTCAGTTTCGGTAGGTTGTGCATTTCTAAGAATCTGTCCATTTCTCCCAGGTTGTCCATTTTATTGGCATAGAGTTGCTTGTAGTAATCTCTCATGATCGTTTGTATTTCTGCAGTGTCAGTGGTTACTTCTCCTTTTTCATTTCTAATTCTATTGATTTGAGTCTTTTCCCTTTTTCTCTTGATGAGTCTGGCTAATGGTGTATCAATTTTGTTTATCTTCTCGAAGAACCAGCTTTTAGTTTCATTGATTTTTGCTATTGTTTCCTTCATTTCTTTTTCATTTATTTCTGATCTGATCTTTATGATTTCTTTCCTTCTGCTAGCTTTGGGGTTTTTTTGTTCTTCTTTCTCTAATTGCTTTAGGTGCAAGGTTAGGTTGTTTATTCGAGATGTTTCCTGTTTCTTGATGTAGGCTTGTATTGCTATAAACTTCTCTCTTAGCACTGCTTTTGCTGCATCCCGTAGGTTTTGGGTTGTCGTGTCTCCATTGTCATTTGTTTCTAGGTATTTTTTGATTTCCCCTTTGATTTCTTCAGTAATCACTTCGTTATTAAGTAGTGTATTGTGTAGCCTCCATGTGTTTGTATTTTTTACGGATATTTTCCTGTAATTGATATCTAGTCTCATAGCGTTGTGGTCGGAAAAGATACTTGATACGATTTCAATTTTCTTAAATTTACCAAGGCTTGATTTGTGACCCAAGATATGATCTATCCTGGAGAATGTTCCATGAGCACTTGAGAAGAATGTGTATTCTGTTGTTTTTGGGTGGAATGTCCTATAAATATCAATTAAGTCCATCTTGTTTAATGTATCATTTAAAGCTTGTGTTTCCTTATTTATTTTCATTTTGGATGATCTGTCCATTGGTGAAAGTGGGGTGTTAAAAGTCCCCTACTATGATTGTGTTACTGTCGATTTCCCCTTTTATGGCTGTTAGTATTTGCCTTATGTATTGAGGTGCTCCTATGTTGGGTGCATAAATATTTACAATTGTTATATCTTCCTCTTGGATCGATCCCTTGATTATTATATAGTGTCCTTCTTTGTCTCTTGTAATAGTCTTTATTTTAAAGTCTATTTTGTCTGATATGGGAATTGCTACTCCAGCTTTCTTTTGATTTCCATTTGCATGGAATATATTTTTCCATCCCCTCACTTTCAGTCTGTATGTGTCTCTAGGTCTGAAGTGGGTCTCTTGTAGACAGCATATATATGGGTCTTGTTTTTGTATCCATTCAGCCAGTCTATGTCTTTTGGTGGGAGCATTTAATCCATTTACATTTAAGGTAATTATCGATATGTATGTTCCTATTCCCATTTTCTTAAATATTTTATGTTTGTTATTGTAGGTGTTTTCCTTCTCTTGTGTTTCTTGCCTAGAGAAGTTCCTTTAGCATTTGTTGTAAAGCTGGTTTGGTGGTGCTGAACTCTCTCAGCTTTTGCTTGTCTGTAAAGGTTTTAATTTCTCCATCAAATCTGAATGAGATCCTTGCTGGGTAGAGTAATCTTGGTTGTAGGTTTTTCTCCTTCATGACTTTGAGTATATCCTGCCACTCCCTTCTGGCTTGCAGAGTTTCTGCTGAAAGATCAGCTGTTAACCTTATGGGGATAACCTTGTGTGTTATTTGTTGTTTTTCCCTTGCTGCTTTTAATATGTTTTCTTTATATTTAATTTTTGACAGTTTGATTAATATGTGTCTTGGCGTGTTTCTCCTTGGATTTATCCTGTATGGGACTGTCTGTGCTTCCAGGACTTGATTAACTATTTCCTTTCCTTTATTAGGGAAGTTTTCAACTATAATCTCTTCAAATATTTTCTCAGTCCCTTTCTTTTTCTCTTCTTCTTCTGGGACCCCTATAATTCGAATGTTGGTGTGTTTAATGTTGTCCCAGAGGTCTCTGAGACTGTCCTCAGTTCTTTTCATTCTTTTTTCTTTATTCTGCTCTGCAGTAGTTATTTCCACTATTTTATCTTCCAGGTCACTTATCCTTTCTTCTGCCTCAGTTATTCTGCTATTGATCCCATCTAGAGTATTTTTAATTTCATTTATTGTGTTTTTCATCGTTGCTTGGTTCCTCTTTAGTTCTTCTACATCCTTGTTAAATGTTCCTTGCATTTTGTCTATTCTATTTCCAAGATTTTGGATCATCTTTACTATCATTATTCTGAATTCTTTTTCAGGTAGACTGCCTATTTCCTCTTCATTTGTTAGGTCTGGTGTGTTTTGACCCTGCTCCTTCACCTGCTGTGTGGTTTTTTTGTCTTCTCATTTTGCTTATCTTACTGTGTTTGGGGTCTCCTTTTCAGAGGCTGCAAGTTTGTAGTTCCCGTTGTTTTTGGTATCTGTCCTCAGTGGGTAAGGTTGGTTCAGTGAGTTGTGTAGGCTTCCTGGTGGAGGGGACTAGTGCCTGTGTCCTGGTGGATGAGGTTGGATCTTGTCTTTCTGGTGGACACGTCCACGTCTGGTGGTGTGTTTTGGGGTGTCTGTGGCCTTATTATGATTTTAGGCAGCCTCTCTGCTAATGGATGGGGCTATGTTCCTATCTTGCTCGTTGTTTGGCATAGGGTGTCCAGCACTGTAGCTTGCTGGTCGTTGAGTGAAGTTGGGTCTTGATGTTGAGATGGAGACCTCTGAGAGATTTTCATTGTTTGGTATTACGTGGAGCTGGGAGGTCTCTTGTGGACCAGTGTCCTGAAGTTGGCTCTCCCACCTCAGGGGCACAGCCCTGATGCCTGGCTGGAGCACCAAGAGCCTTTCGTCCACATGGCTCAGAATAAAAGGGAGAAAAAAATAGAAAGAAAGAAAGAAAGAGGATAAAATAAAATAAAGCTATTATAATAAAAATTAAGAAAAAAATATTATTAAGAATAAATGTATTCAGTAAAAATTTTTCTTTAATTTTTAAAAATAGACCTATTAATTTTTTGTAGTTAAAAATAAGAAAAAAATTATTAAGAAAAAAATTTATTAAGAAAAAAATTTTTAATTTTTTAAAATAAAAAATATGAAAAAACTTATTAATTTTTTTTAATTTCTAAAAATAGAAAATAAGGAAAAAATTATTAAGAAATCATTTTTTAGGAAACAAAATTTTTTTTTTTGAGTAAAAAAAAAAAAAACACGGACGGGCCTAACCCTAGGACTAATGGTGAAAGCAAAGCTATACAGACAAAATCTCACCCAGAAGCATACACCTATACACTCACAAAAAAAGGAAAAGGGGGAAAATTAATATATCCTGCTCCCAAAGTCCACCTCTTGAATTTGGGATGATTTGTTGTCTATTCAGGTATTCAACAGATGCAGGCACATCAAGTTGTTTGTCGAGCTTTAATCTGCTGCTTCTGAGGCTGCTGGGAGAGATTTCCCTTTCTCTTCTTTGTTCGTACAGCTCCCGGGGTTCAGCTTTGGATTTGGACCCGCCTCTGCCTGTAGGTCGCCTGAGGGCGTCTGTTCCCCGCCCAGACAGAACGGGGTTAAAGGAGCAGCTGCTTCGGGGGCTCTGGCTCACTCAGGCCAGGGGGTAGGCAGGGGCACAGAAGCGGGACGAGCCTGCAGCGTCAGAGGCCGGTGTGACGTTGCACCAGCCTGAGGCGCGCAGTGCTTTCTCCCGGCGAAGTTGTCCCTGGATCACGGGACCCTGGCAGTGGCGAGCTGCACAGGCTCCCAGGAGGGGCGGTGTGGAGAGTGACCTGTGCTCGCACACAGGCTTCTTGGTGGCAGCAGCAGCAGCCTTAGCGTCTCCTGCCTGTCTCTGGGGTCCGCGCTGATAACCGCGGCTCGCGCCCGTCTCTGGGGTCCGTGCTGTTAGCCGCGGCTTGCGCCCGCCTCTGGGGTCCACACTGATAGCCACGGCTCGCGTCCGACTCTGGAGTTCATTTAGGCGGTGCTCTGAATCCCCTCTCCTTGCGCGCTGCCAAACAAAGAGGCAAGAAAAAGTCTCTTGCCTCTTCGGCAGCTGCAAACTTTTTCCTGGACTCCCTCCCGGCTAGCACCGAAGCCCGAGCCTCAGCTCCCAACCCCCGCCCACCCAGGCGGGTGAGCAGACAAGCCTCTCGGGCTGGTGAGCGCTGCTCGGCGCCGAGCCTCTGTGCGGGAATCTCTCTGTTTTTCCCTCTGCGCCCCTGTTGCTTTGGGATCCGCGCTGATAGCCGCATGTCGCACCTGTCTCTGGAGTTCGTTTAGGCGGTGCTCTGAATCCCCTCTCCTTGCGTGCCGTGAAACAAAGAGGCAAGAAAAAGTCCCTTG
The DNA here is from genome assembly GCF_965194805.1 of Balaenoptera borealis. NCBI lineage: Eukaryota > Metazoa > Chordata > Mammalia > Artiodactyla > Balaenopteridae > Balaenoptera > Balaenoptera borealis. The sequence goes on from NC_138865.1 coordinate 61,757,332, forward strand.
CCTCTTCGGCAGCTGCAGACATTTTCCCGGACTCCCTCCCAGCTAGCACTGAAGCCCGAGCCTCAGCTCCCAGCCCTGCCCGCCCCGGTGGGTGCGCAGACAAGCCTCTCGGGCTGGTGAGTGCTGGTCGGCACCGATCCTCTGTGCGGGAATCTCTCTGCTTTGCCCTCCGTACCCCTGTGGCTGCGCTCTCCTCCATGGCTCTGAAGCTTTCCCCCTCTGCCACCCACAGTCTCTGCCCACGAAGGGGCTTCCTAGTGTGTGGAAACCTTTCCTCCTTCACAGCTCCCTCCCACTGGTGCAGGTCCTGTCCCTATTCTTTTGTCTCTGTTATTTCTTTTTTCTTTTGCCCTACCCAAGTACATGGGGATTTTCTTGCCTTTTGGGAGGTCTGACGTCTTCTGCCAACGTCCAGTGGGTGTTCTGTAGGAGCACTTCCACGTGTAGATGTATTTCTACTGTATCTGTCGGAAGGAAGGTGATCTCCGCGTCTTACTCTTCCGCCATCTTGCCCCCAGCCTCTCTATCTGTTTGTGAATCAATTCTTGTAGTCCTGGCCAATTTCCTATTCTTCTTATTAAAAGACTCATACTATTATTTAATGGATTCTTACTGTGGTACTGTGTGTGTGTATACCTGTGTGTGTATGTGTGCACGCACATAGTTTCTTTCAATCTAGTGTGCTCAAACTGGTCGAAAAGGGATTTCTCTCTTTCTTGTCTTTGTTTTTATTGTTTTTTTGTGTGTGTCATTTCCAACCCATTGTGTACCTATCTACATGTTTTCAAATTTGAAAATCACTCAGGTATTGTGATTTATTAGTATTTTGTTGCTACAGATGAGAAAGGCCCACCATAGGGTAATGTGTGTGGCAGTGTTCACTCAAGAAAATGTAAGGTAATACAGCAGATACTTCTTTGTATGTGTCAGATAAAGATTTTTTAAAAACAGACTAGCTAACAGAACTATTAAATTTTAAGTTTGAACCTCAGATAATTCTCTTCTTTTCATGTATAATAATACTATATATTTACATCACCTTCATTTATTTTATTTTCTTCTACAAAATTTCCTCTTGCACGTGTTGTAAAAGGACAATTACGAGGGTGTTTCTTGCAGCATATTTTGACTCTAAAAGCCAGGAAACAATTTAAATATTTATCAGTAATAATTTTTAAACAAAATAACATTGTGCAAGGATTTAAAAGAATGAATGAATTATGTCTTTATATATCAATGTAGATAGATCTCTAAAACAGAATGTAGGTGAAGAGAAGATGCTGATTGATTGAAAAAGAAGAATACAGTTTATTTAAAAAACATATAAAATGACTAATACGTTGTTTATGAAAATCATATCTGTTTATAAATATAAAACTATTGGGATGGAGAGATATGCATGACATTTTTCATAGTACTTTTCTTTTGGAGAGAAGGAGAGCTAAGGAGACTGAGTGAAGAGAACTTCAACTAAATCTGTTATAATTTATGTTTCTATTTTCGATTTTCAAAATGGCAGAGAGCAATATAACCAAATGTTTAAGGTAAACTTGCAGTAGTGGGAACTGGGCTCTTTGTTATTTGTCCTTCATAGTCATTTCCATTTTTAAAATTTCTCACATAGGAAAGAGAACTATTCATTCTCTGCAGGAAACAAAAGCTTCTGCTTTCTAAATTGTTCTACGAAACTGTCCTGAATATTATCATATAGAAAATAGGTAAAATTGCTTGATCATGTTGATAAACAACATCAGACACATTGATGATGATTTAAGTCAACCCCATTATTTTTTAAATAAGATCAAGACCCAGTGGGTTTAAAATGTGTACAGTTGTTCCTAACACACATTTGTTAAACATTTTTACCAAAGAAGTAGATTTGGGTTCTGTTGTGGACTAAACAACATTTTGTTGACGTTTATAGTAAAACAATTGAAATTTGAAAACAATCCCAGGTTATAATGAGTAAATTACTAAAAGAAGACAAAAAACTTTAAGGGTAATTCATTTTACAGAGAGCCTGCTCTGCTCTGCTATCAGACTGTTCCCCACGAACCTTTCTCTGGGATTGGATTTGATTCATAATCCAAAAAGGTGTTACTAGAAGTGATGCTATTTGCCTTGGGCAGTATGCTTGAGCAAGAGAAAATCTGATCACAATATCAATCTTAAGAAACACTGGAAAAATAGATATGTTTTAGTTAAACAAATAAGATACGCTACAAAAATACCAGTATTTGTGAAAAGGTCCTTCTGGACAAAAGTTCATCCTTAATGTTCCTGAGACAAGTGCTTGGCTCTCATGAAGCATAAGCAGTCTTGCCTCTCAACCCATGAGAAGATAGAACTTATTTAAGATTTGCCAATAACATATTACTTGGACTATATTACTTCCTGCCCTTTAGGGATGGGTGTCTCAACATAAAGTAATATTTATTTCAGATACCACACTAAATATTTTTGTTGTCTTCAAATTGATTTTTGTGAGTAATTCCTGTCTCATAGACCCATCAGGATGACTTAGTTTAAAGGGTACCCTGAGAGTCAAGACAGGCCAAGGATCTCAATGAAACAACATGACTTCAGAGAAAAACAGTTAAAATAACAAATTGACTGCAATAAGGACAGTGAAAGAACTGCCTAAGACTCACAAGAGAAAACTGAGCATGTGATAATGAAACTACTTTGTCTATTGCTTTAAAACTGTTCAGTGAAATCCTGAGATCTCGCTGCCCTTATTGCCTGTAATAGGGTCAAAGAATGCCTGCTGTAAAGAGTAAGTAATATCTTACTATGTTTTTATCAAGTATCAATACATATATTAAGGAACCAGTAGAAAATATGAAGACAACATTTTCAATCAACGTTCTAAACCTTATAAAAATCTATGCAGTTGAACTTTTTCTATTAAAATAGCAGCATGTTCAGGACATGCTCTTAATTAGAAATCTAGCTATGTAAATCCCAGCTGAGCTTCTCATGTTTCCAAGTTGAGCTTTGAATGAAAATATTTATTTGCCTTTATTAGAGTAATATCTATAGACACACTATTCCAAATAATCCAACAAATGAGGTAGCAATAATAATGATTTTTAAAAATTGTAATGTGTGTCTATTTCACTGTATTGTAGGCGTGCATGTTTACAAGAAGTGTTCAAATCTAACTTAAAAAAAAAAGTTTCACTTATTTCCCATAGGAGTAGTTTTATTAATGACCTAATATGTGTAAAGTGCTTTCCACACACAAAAAACCAGTAATTTTCAAAACGTTATTGCTGAGAAAAAGAGAATTGCTAAGTTTCTAAAGGTATATTAACCGTGGTAAGCCCTCAGGGTATCATTTACTTTGCTGGGAAAAAGTTTAATTGTTGAAAGATGCTATAATGCATGAAAACAATAATGCACTTAAAAATATGTGCATTGATTTCCTTCTTAGCCATTGAAACTCCAGTCGGTTTCCCAGTGACTTTACATTCCTGCATTTCCAGTGCTTTCATTCTGTTGAACTCACACCTTTACTGAACTTATTTAAAATGGGGTTGATAATTGCTTTAGCCATTTTCTTTTCTTTTATACCTGTAAAGAGTGGGTCATAATTTATGCATCAACTTTTATTTTCACCTTTTTTTAAAGTAAGATTTTGGATCTCATGCTCTATTTTACTGTTTTTGGTATAATACATTTTGATGAAAGCTTCCTAATTTAAATTAAAGCATATTTCATTATTTTCCTTTTAAGAATTTATTTCAGTAGTGATTTGTTCAGAAACTTATGAATTCTCTTCATCTGGTTACACTTTCATTTCTTCTGAAGCAACAATGAACTTTTGACATTATTAAGCAACATTTAAATATATTTTTTTCATCTTTAAGGCCTTTATTCTAACTCATTCAATGATTTTTTAAATTTAGTCACATTTTTTACCTCTGATTTCATGTTCTCATTTAATATAATTATGTGTATATATAGATGATAAGGATGAAATACAATTAAAAAAAAGATGGAAATATGTATAGCTGTGGAGTAATAAATTTACTCTTTTAAGGATAAGACTGAGAGACATACTTTCTTGTTCATTTATCTTAAATAAAATTTTGTCATCTTACTTGGAACACATAGTTTATGTATTATATATTCATTTGTTTTTGGTGGAAGTTGTTTGTTTAGAAATTACCTGAAGACCACTTTCATTGTCATCTTTCATTTTTCTACTTTTTTGAGATATAAATGACATATAACATTATATCAGTTTAAAGTGTACAACATAATCTTTTGAGTATGTATATGTTGTGAAATGATTACCACAATAAGTAGAGTTAACATTCATCACCTCACATGATTACACATTTTGTCCCTGTGATGACAACTTTTAAGATCTAATTTCTTAGCAACTTTTAAATATACAATACGATATTGTTAACTATAATCAACATGATGTATATTATGTACCCAAAACTTATCTATTTTATAACTGGAAGTTGGTATCATTTGACCTACTCCTCCATATCACCCACCCCACCCAAACTTTGACAACCACCAAGCTGTTTGGTTTCTATGACTTTGGTTATTTTCGATTCTAAATGTAAGTGAGATCACACAGTATTTGTCTTTCTCTGGGTGACTTATTTCATTTGGCATACTGTCCTCAAGGGTCATCCATGTTGCAAATGGCAGGATTTCCTTCTTTTTTATGGGTGAATAATATTTCATTGTGTGTATATATTATATATATATATATATGTATATGTATATGTGTGTGTATATATATACATATATATATATATATATGTATATATATACACACACATCCTTTTCTTTATCCATTCATCCACTGGTGGAACTTCAGTTGATTCCATCTCTTGGCTATTATGAATTATGCTGCAGTGAACACAGGAGTGCAGGTATCTCTTCAAGAGAGTGATTTCATTTCCTTTGGATATATGACCAGAAGTGGGATTGGTGGATGGTGGTTCTATTTTTAATTTTTTGAGAACCTCTATATTATTTTCCATTGTGACCATACCAATTTATATTCCTACCAACAGTGTACAGGTGTTCCCTCTTCTCTACTTCCTTGTCAACACTTGCTATTGTCTTTTTGATAATAGTCATTCTAACATGTGTGAGATGATATCCCTTTGTGATTTTGATTCTAAGTTCCCTGATAATTAGTGATATTGAGAACCTTTTTCATGTACTTGTTGGTCATTTGTATGTCTTCTTTGGGAAAATGTCTTTTTAGTTTATCTGACCATTTCTTAAATAAGGTTGTTTGTTTTTGCCATAGAGTTATATGAATTCTTTATATGTTTTGGATGCCAACCCCTTATCAGATATATGGTTTGCAAATATCTTCTATCATTCTGTAGGTTGCCTTTTTATTTTGTTGATGGTTTCCTTTGAAGCTTTTTAGTGTGGTGTAGTCCCACTTCTTTATTTTTGTTTTTCTTGCCTTTTCTTTTGGTGTCAAAGCCTAAAAATCATTGCCAAGACCAATGGTAACCCCCTGTGTTTTCTTCTAAGAGTTTTATAGTTTCAAATCTTAACATTCAAGTCGTTAAGTAATTTTGAGTTAATTTTTGTCTTCGGTGTAAGAGAGGGGTCCAATTTCATACTTTTGTGTTTGTCCAATTTCCCCAATTTATTGAAGATACAGTTTTTTCCCCATTTATATTATTGGTTTCTCTGTTGTAAATTGATTGACCATATATGTACATGCTCTATTTCTGGACTCTCTGTTCTGTTCCATTGAATGTGTCTGTTTTTATGCCAATGTCATACTGTTTTGATTGCTTTAATTTTGTAATGTAGTTTGAAATCAGGAAAGGAAACATGGTGCTTCCAGCTTTGATCTTCCTTCTCAAGATAGGTTTGGCTATTTGAGATCTTTGTGGTTCCATATGAATTTTAGGATTGTTTTTTCTATTTCTGTGAAAACTACCATTGTAATTTTGGTAGGGATTACATTAGATCTGTAGTACATAGTACTACATTCTTTGTGCAGTATGGCCATTTTAACAGTATTAATTCTTCCAACCCATGAGCCTGGAATATCTTTCCATTTATTTGTGTTGTCTTTAATTTCTTTCATCAGTGTCTTATATTTTTCAATGTAGAGATCTTTCAACTCCTTGGGTTAATTTTTTTTTTTTTTCCAAAATGAAGGCAAGAAAATTTTATTTAATGGAATATTATATAATAACTATGAGTTGCATGTGTCCTTGTGTAAATTTAATCCTGGTGGTGTTTTTTTTTTCTTTTCGATGCAATTGTAAATTGTAAATTTTTTAAATTTCTCTTTCTCATAGTTCAAAAATTAGCATTCACAGCTGATTTTTTTTTTGCATAGTCATTTTTAAAGTCTATTTAATATAAAAACCAGCTTAATATTAAATTAGTAAATAATGGTATAAGTGGTATACAGATATAGAAAATACTATGAAGACCATGAACCAATAAGGAAAACACTACTGGTGAGGGTACAACTTGGTGAAAACTTGCTTCCTGGACTGGGAGCCTGAGCACAAAGGGGTCTGCCCTCTGACCTGAAGGGTAGACAATGGAAGGAATCTGGGCAAATAGACCCAAAATGAGCACAATCTGCATTGAGGAATGAACATCCAATGGTAACAAAAGGAAATTTAATTCAATATAAATTTGGATTCATCACATAAGGGAGTGGTGTATTATTCTTAATTTCTGTTTGGAGACAGAGATTTTAAGAAAATTCCCTCTATAGATAAAGAAAACACCTTCATTCCCACCCTCAAGGCTAGACCCCTGTCAAGAGGTCCAGCTGCCAGTTGTGGGACAGGCTGCAGGTGCTAGGAGAGCTCTGTGCCGCAAAGCACAAAAGTAGGTGGCTAAATCTCCAGGGTGGGAGGCTGAGATATATAAAATACTAAAACTTCTCTTTTCCAAACAGTTCTTTAAAATTGTTGTCTGCCTGCTGTTTCTGGCTTGATTGAATTAAAGTCAAAGATACAAGTCCTTTCCCAGGCTCCTGGCTGAACCAATGGAAGTTGAAAACGGTTTACTTTTGATAAGTACAATTAAGAACGGCACGTGCTCTCTTCTGGATACTCAGGAATGAAGGACTCTGGTCCAGTATACATGGGCTGCTCACTCTTCACTCTGTATGACAGTCTCTAGGCCCATCCACATCTCTACAAATGAGCCAATTTTGTTCATTTTCATGGCTGAGTAATATTCCATTGTATATATGTACCACATCTTCTTTATCCATTTGTCTGTCTGTGGGCATTTAGGTTGCTTCCATGACCTGGCTATTGTAAATAGTGCTGCAATGAACATTGGTATGCATGGAAACACAGCTAATTTTTGTATATTGAGTTTGTATCCTGCAACCTTACTGAATTTGTTTTGACAGTTTTATGGTGAAGTTTTTAGGGCTTTCTATATATACTATTATGTCACTTGCAAATAGAGACATTTTTACCTCTTTCTTTTCGATTTAGATGCCATACTTTCATTTGTTTTCTTAATTGTACCATTCTTCAAATCCTGCTCCAATTTTGGATTATGACAAATGATGAAAAAAACTAAAATTGAGAGCACTTTTGCTATCCAATATAAATCTTTAACCAGCTTGTTTTGGGGAAAAAGCATCTTTTTTAATTTTGTTAAACAATCAAAATAGCATTTTCTCTGCAGTTTATTCCCTTTAAAATGGACTGTGTGGTTAACTTGACATACAAAAGTTTGTCATATACTTTAGGCCTGTAGGAGGGGACATACAAATTTAACATGTGTTAAATTTCAACTTGAGTAGGATATCAGTGAGTATCTAGTTTATGTGCTGTAAACTGCACAGTTAACATAAATTTACACAAAATTATTGACATTTCTGAAACACTAAAGATGTGACTTCTTTATGTATGGGCTTAGAAATATTAAAGGTATTCAGATTAAATATGATCGTTAATATTTATTTTCATTTGATTATGTATGCAGTCATAAGCAGCATTTAATTTAGTATCCTGATGATAATATCATGCAAGTCTGTCCACTTTTGCATGTTAACTATAAGTACAACCAATTCTGACATTTGGGTGAGCTTCTCTGGTTTTCTCTTTGATCTTCTATTTTAGATCCAATGGAGTATTAAAGACATGAGCCCTAAGCACAGAGGCTAAAATAATTTTGCTTAGAGACTTTGCCTCAATCCTGTTAGAGTTCTAGAATAGCTCTACACCACCATCTGTTTGAGTGAGAAAGTTAGGAATGAAACAATATATCTGTGTTCATGGTTTAGTTGGAAAATGTGTTAAATAAATATTAAACACAAAAATCTAGAAATGTATCAATAGCAATCCCGTTTTTTCTTGTGTTTAGTTTATATCCAAATATCAATGAAGCAATCTTGAAAATGTATATAGGGCAGTAACTTTTAGGCAGTCAAATCAGTGTGTTTTATAATAATGGGAAAATTGGAATAATTCAATCAAGGCATCCCATTATTCTATCACAGCAATTAGATATTCCATATATTTTGAATCCCTCTGCCTAGCACAACACCTAGAATTTGGTGTGCATTCAACAAATGTTATTTCCAATGAGTCACTAAATTCTTCTCTGCCATGGAGGAAGATTAGAGGAAATTTCTTTTAGTTGTACTCTCACTGTGGACTGACAGGAAGTCTGTAGGCATAAATGTCCCCTTTATAACACATACTGCTTTTCCTTAATAAGTGACTCTAAATTCATGGCACATTTTTTTTCCCTTTTGGTTAGAATACTTATCCAGCATCCCTGATAAGTCTTTCATTAGTTTTCTTGTGTTATAGCTCTGGTATATTCTTTGCTGCTCATCCCTGTACTGACAGTAAGAACTCTAAATTGTGGAAGATTCTGATGTTTGCCTTTTCTTTTCTTTTTTTTTTTTTTGTATAATGCTTCCCTTTTTTTAAAGCACATTCATGTATAATTTTGAAAATCATTTTAAAATACACATAATAAATATTAACGTTCTCATTGTAAAATAATTCAAACAACTTAAACAGTGTAATGATTCTCCTTGGCTACTCCCCCAGTCTAAGACACCTCTTAAAGGATAATTGTTTTATCAATTTTTTGTGAATATTTTTATGCATTTATATACATAATGAACTCATAGAAAGATAATCTAAATGGCATCATCCAGCAGCTACTTTTTGATTATCTGGTTCTTTATTATTATTAAATACATGTTCTATGTACATGATATATAATATATATCATTTATATTCTGTCTTGGTAATACTGTGTCAAGAGAATCCATCTTATTATTTTAAACTGATGTTTAATATTCTGTAGTACATATTGACAGCTCCCCCTCTTCAATTTTAAATTGGATAATCTCACCATTCTTTGGCGGCCATAGTAAGAAACTATTTGGAGGTAGCAAGATGCTGCCATGGTCAACCATAACAATACCAGATTAATTCCAGCGTGATGCTAGGAAGTGAAATTCCTGATCTCCCAGCCTAAAGATAAGACGTCCTCATAATAGGAGATAGAGAAGATAACAAAATGAAATTCTGATAATAATTTATTTATTCTGACTGGCATATAGATAAGTGGGAGAACAAGAAGACTTCAGTGTTTTAGATTTTTGGAAACACACACATTTGGAATTACTTATTTCAGAGAAACTGTATATCCCTCATACTTGGTTCCTTCCTTTTAATCTAACCAAGTTTCCAGCCAGAAAATCTTTTGCAGTGATTTGAAACAACGCCAGTGTGGCTTTATAGTGTTGCCTGATCCAAGTGCAAACTAGTCTTATAAATTTACCATTTTATTTTAGCATGTGCATATAAAATGAAAAGTAATTTTTCCTGTGTTATGTGTTTGATACGTGCAAAGCCCATCTTTGTTGATAAGGTGCTGCCAGTTGTTTTCCTACCAAGGGTGTGGAGACAATATTATTCTTCTTTTATCTAAATTACATGTAGAACCAGATGTTTACATACAGGTTTATCAGTTGGAATTAAACTGACCTATTTTTTTCATTGCTCTTGGATTTTGTTTAACAGTTTTATTGAAACATATTTGCCATACAATAATTTGCACATATTTAAAGAGTCTGTGATTTGGTAAGTTTTGACAGGAATACACCCATGAAAACATTGTCACAATCAAGGTAATGAACATATGAAAACTCAACATTTTGTTCCCAAGGCAGGCTATGTATTTTGTAGGGCCCATTGCAAAATAAAAATGTGAGGTCCCTACTGGGAATGGGGAAGTATATAAATCTCCTTCCACTATGGTTTACTGCCCCAACTCGTGGTGGACAGGAGACCTCTAAGGGGTGCTAACATTTGTGATGTAATGTTCTTGGTTCTGGGATCTGGGTATTCAAGAAGGCCCCTGTGGGTAACCTACAGAAGGTGCTATGATGCTACCAGCCCAACAAAAGCAATAAAAGACAAAAGTATATACTTTTGTATTTCATGGAGGAATGAGGACTCTTTTGTTTTGAATGATACTGATGAAACCATAGCCCAAGAAAAGATAAGGATTCTCTTTCAAATCTTCAGCTAAATTTAACTATATATGCATTAAAGACTTTATAATGTCTTTTTATTTCTGTATACTAGGCTTGAGAGCCAAGTGTGTGCCTTCTAATTTCAAGTAAGGAAAGATACTGAGTTGTTCAAGTGAACTTTCCCTATAAGCATTAATTGTAGAATTATTTCAATTTTGTGCCTAACTAAACACCCTTGAATGGATTATTAAATAAGTATTCATAAATCAAAGTGAGTGAATATTATCTTTGGGAAGGGTTCTGGAACCATAGCACTTTCACTATAAATCGGTAAGATGAGAGTAAGTAAATGAAACAATTATGATTAAAGCACTTCTACAAAAATTCAAATTCAGAAATTACCACACACACAAAAATATTTTAAAATTACAAACATATATGACCTAAAAGTGGTAAAAAATGGAAAGATAGTGCACAACATCCAAACTTGTTAAATTATAATCTCAGAAGAGATTGTGAAGACTTACACAGGACAATTGATATACTGGTACATATTTAGCTTGAATGTAAGGATATTTATAAAGTGTAATCTTGAGATTCAGTAATGTCATTTTATTCATGTGTTGGCCATATGCAAAGTAGCAATATTATACTGCATTTTATCAATTTTAAGACAAACATTTCCCCACGTTTTAATGTGTGAATGAAAATGGGCTTTGTCTTACAATCAATAACAGTTCCTGGTTTAATTGGCAGTAATTTTCCTTAACTATCTAAGAAATAAAAGTGTATCTTAAAAATGATAAATTATATTATTTTTAAAATAATGGTACTTATCTGTAAAATTTATTCAATTTCCAAAGAATGTATGACGGACACATAAATTTTCAGACCCTGAAAATAATGCAACAGCCATCCAGGGATCTCAGGTCTACGTGCTTGGTCTACAGGTTTGGAATGCATGCTCGTAATCTGGTGTAATCCAATACAAAGTTTTACTTGGGAACAAACCCATGCATTTTTCTCTGTAAGGTGAAATGACTTATGGAGGACGCTCTCCTGTGTCTCTGCTGTAGAATATGTATTTTATACCATGTTTTTATCCACATAAATGATGTCTACTATACATTATGAGAGGAGCATATAATTTATTTTCTGTATTGGGGCACTGTTAAAAGTCACCTTATAACAAAGTGAATCAGCTATACGTATACATATATCCCCATACAGTAGCAACTAACACAACAATGTAAAGCAATTATACTCCAATAAAGATGTTAAAAAAAAAAGTCACCTTATGAACATTATGATGAGTTAACAGATAAATGAGCAAGTGATATACCAGGCAAACTAAGATGTGTAGTCCCTCTATAGAAGGTTAATTTAGAAACAGGAAATTATTTCTCAGAGGACGTAGCCTGCTCATATGTAATTTATTCATAAAATCAAGCCGTGGTTCTTTAAATATGGTCTGCAGACTTACAGGGTCTCTGAAATCATTTCAGGAGCTCTGCAAGTTCAAAATTATTCTCATAGGAATATTAAGGCATTATTTGCCTTTTAAGTGTGTTGAAATTTGCACCGATGGTGCAAAAGCAATGGAAGAAAAAAATTCCTGCCACCTTAGCATAAATTAAATAATGCACTAAACTTTACTAGTAGTCACTATACTCTCTACTGTCATGAACTACAAATTAAAAAAGTAAGTTTCAACTGAAGTGCCCATGATGAAATAGTCAAATGTATTATTATTAAATCTCAACACCTGAGTGTTTCTATATGTGTGTCTGTGTGACAAAATAGGATGTACGAATTTAGCACTTCTGCTGCATACTGAAGTATGATGGTTCTCAGAGGAAAAAGTACCAGTTGATTGAGTTGCAAGCCAAAATAGCCTCTATTGTTTTGTAACACCATTTTACTTGGAAGAATAACTGATAAATAAACTATGAAAACTTGCTATTTGGCAGATATTTTCTTGCAAAAGAACAAATTGGGTCTGCCACTTCAAGTAAACTGACAATATTTATTTAGAGAGAAAATTTGAGTTGTCAAGGTAAAATTAGAATTTTGGAAAACTTTTTCCTACCATCTAAGCTTGGTAGCTTCCCAGTACTGAAAGACTATGATGAGATCAGTGGAGATACTACCAAATGTGACTTTTTGATTCCCACCACCTGGAGTACGCATAGTGCATAATTCTTTCCCCTTGAGTGTGGGTGGAACCTGTGAATATAAGTAATATCTTCTGGGGGTTATGTTCTATGACATGGAAAAGAATTTTACCAATGTGATTGAGGTTACTAATCATGTCTTTGATTTACCAAGAGGGAGATTATCTGGATGGGCCTGACCTTATGTTATGAGCCCTTTAAATCTGTTCCAGAAGTTAGAAACAGAGGTAGTCAGAGATTCAGAGTCGCAGAGATATTCTTTTTCTGGCCTTGAAGAAACAAATTTCATTGCTGTGGAGTGGGCCTTGTAGCAGGGAATGATGGGCATTTTCTAGGAGCTGAGAATAGTCGCTGATCAACAGCCAGCAAGAAAATGAGGACCTCAGTCCTGGAACAACAAGGAAGTGATATTTTCCAATAATGTGAATGAGAATAGAAGAGGACAAGAATCCTCCAATGAGATAGCAGCCCTGATCAAGGTACTGATTTCAGCTGTGTGAGACCCTGAGCAGAGAACTCAGCCATGCTGAACCAGGCTACAGAGCCATGTAAACTGTTAGAAAATTCATTTGTGTTATTTTAAGCCACTGCACTTGTGATAATTTGTTACATAGTAGTAGAAAACTAATACAGCTAGTACTGAGTTCTCTTAGTTGCTTTTGTTTGTTTTTAGTCAGAGAATTTTTTTCCTCCATTTTTCACAGTTTTCACTGTATATGGGCATACCTCAGAGATATTGCAGGTTTAGTTCCAGACCACCGAAATAAAGTGAATATCACAGTAAAGGAAGTTGCATAATTTTTTTGTTTTCCCGGTGCATATAAAAGTTATGTTTATACTATACTGTCATCTATGAGTGTAATAGCATTATGTATAAAAATAATGTACATATCTTAAAAAATACTTTATTGCTAATAACAATCATCTGAACCTTCAGGAAGACATAGCAGTAACATCAAAGATCACTTATCACAGATCACTATAACAAATGAAATAGTTTGAAATATTGCGAAAATTACCAGAATGTGACATAGAGACATGAAGTGAGCAAATGCTGTGGGAAAATGGCACTTATAAACTTGTTCTATGCAGAGTTGCCGCAAACCTTCAATTTGTTAAAAAACGCAATATCTGAGAAGTGCAGTAAAGCAAAGAGTAATAAAATGACGTATGCTTCTATAGAATTCTGGGTTTTTAGTTACTTTGTGGGTTTTTTTTTTCCTTGTCTGTTGTTCTCTCAACATTTTAAAGCTGCTACTCCGCTGATTTCTGCCTTTCATGGTGTTTTTATTAGATTTGCTATAATTCTTGTCTTTGTTCCTGCACTGTAATATGTCTCTTTTAAAACTTTTTTCAAGGTTTTTCTGTTCAATATTTGGATATGATATACTTAGGTTTGTATGTTTTTGTGGGGGGGGATTTTATATTTACATTGTTTGGAGTTCTCTGAGCTTTTTGGATTCTTAGTTTGGTGTCTGACATAAATTTTGGGAAAAGCATGACCATTTCTTCAAATATACTTTTCTGCCATGGTCTCTCCACCTTTGCTTTCTGAAATTCCAATTTTGTCTGCAGTAGACGGTTTGATGGTGTGCCACAGCTGTTGGATGCTCTGTTCTTTGTTCTTTCATTCTTTTTTTCCTTCTTTCTGTCATTGTTTGTTTGCTTTTATTTCTAATGACTAATTTCCAAGTTTACTAATTCTTCATTCAGCTGTTTTGAGTCTTCTGAAAAGTGTACCGAAGACATTATTTATTTGTTGCTGTGGCTTTTATTTCTAGCATTTATATTTGAACTTTTCTTACAGGTTTCATCTTTCATTTGATTTTGCATGTTTTCTACCTTTTCCATTAGATTTTTTTAACAAGTTAGTTATTTCAGTTTTTTTTCAGAGACTTCCAGCATCTCTCATATATGAATGTGGTACTGATGATTGCTTTGTATCTTAGAACTGTGTTATTTTTGCTTGCTTTTTAATATTTTTTACAGTTTTATTGAAAGGTGAAACTTTGATAGGACAGTAGAAAATTAGGTAAATAGATTTTCTACCTGGAACAGACATGACTTTCTTTCTGCTAGGCCTTAATGCTGGGGTTTGAGTTAATCTAGCTAGGAGTTGGGCTCGGTTTGAGATTTGTTACTATGTGTTTAAGATCTGTGCACCATACACTTCAAATCCCACTATTGGGCATATACCCTGAGAAAACCAGAATTCAAAAAGACACATGTACCCCAATGTTAATTGCAGCACTATTTACAATAGCCAGGACATGGAAGCAACCTAAATGTCCATTGACAGATGTATGGATAAAGGAGATGTGGTACATATATACAATGGAATATTACTCAGCCATATAAATGAAGGAAATTGGGTCATTTGTAGAGATGTGGATGGACCTAGAGTCTGTCATACAGAGTGAAGTAAGTCAGAAAGAGAAAAACAAATATTGTATTTTAACACATATATATGTGGAATATAGAAAAGTGGTACAGATGAATCTATTTGCAGGGCAGGAATAGAGACTCAGATGTAGAGAATGGACGTGTGGACACAGGGGGAAGGGGAGGATGGGATGAATTGGGAGGCTAGGGTTGACATAAATACACTACCATGTGTAAAATAGTCAGCTAGTAGGAACCTGCTGTATAGCACAGGAAGCTCAGCCCTGTGCTCTGTGATGACCTAGATGGCTGGGATGGGGGGTGGGTGGGAGGGAGGACCAAGAGGGAGGGGATATATATATACATATAGCTGATTCACTTCATTATACAGCAGAAAGTAACACAATATTGTAAAGCAATTATACTCCAATTAAAAAAAAAAATTCCTGCAGCCATACCTGTTGTTCACAGTAGGGGTTGGTTTGCCAGAATAATGTCTGTTGTCTGTTGGACTTTAGGCATGACAGCTGAGTTAAATCTCTTTGTGCTTATTTATTTCTGATTCTTTACTCAGCAGCCATTTATGAATGGAAACTTGTTAGCTTGGTGATACAGACTAGTGGGGCAGGGGGAAAAGAGAGGATAGTCTCTGTTTTTTTCTGAAGCTTCAGTCTTCCGCAGTCACAGTGACCCTGGGTCTTGTGAATGTGATTTTTACAGTTCTGCCCCTTGCCATGCTGTAGTTTTGGGCCCTGTTCATTCTTTTGCCCCTCCCTCAGGATTGTTTCATTCTGTTTCCTTCCCCCAACTGCTTTGTATTTTCACCAGTGCCCTTCTCCAAACTTATTAATTCTTCTGTGCCATAATGAACATAGTGAAAGGATTCAGGCAGAGATTTGTGTCCGGCCTTCATAGCTTCTCTTTCCCTCCCCCTGGTTGCCAAAACAAAAATTTTTGTAGGATTCTTCCTAAATTTTTATGTGTGCCTAGTGGTGTCTGCAGAGAGAGAGCCTACAAGTAGGTGGCTATCTCTCCAATTTCTGCAGCCCCAAAGAACTTAACACTATTTTCTAGAACTTGTATTTTACAGACATTTTACTGGTGTCTAGTTATGTTTTCCCCCAGTGAGTACTCATATCACCTTTCTCTTTGCATGTACTAGTCTCTTCTTAGATTCGGGGCCAGTTGTTTTCTCTGCTGTGTAATTGGTTGATAAAATACGTCATTATTTCAGTTTAGTCTGGGTTTTATTGTTGCTGTTATTGTAAGGGTGTGAGTGATGCTCTTTCCAACTCTAAATTCTATAGCAGTAACCAGAAATTCCGTTTTGAAAAAAATATATTTGTTTTTCACAAAATGTTATTTTTACTAACACATAATATAATTTCGTTATTTTACATGAACTAATTTGTATTTTAAATTTTCTGTTTGAATTATTAAAGAGTAATATGATAAAATATAACCCACAAAAACAAAAATCTCTTTTAAGAGATTAAGAGTGTGCAATATTTGTTAAGAGTATAAAGGAGTCCTAAAATCAAAATGTTTTAGAATCTCATTTTTAGACTTAGATGGGACCCAAAGAATACCTCAAGTCAATGAGCAGATTGCCTTTGTGTTTTTGAGTCTTATATACCCTATTGTGTCTTTGCTTGAGAAAGAGTGAGAACTTTGAAAACATCCCCATTTTCAGAGAGAATAACTCATGTGAAGAAGGTTATGAATATTGCAGTACTTTTAAGCATAAGCTTTAAAGTTGTTAACCTAATTTTTAAGAATTACCACTGTTTTACTTTGGCCACTGATTTATTTGAAAAAAATGTAACAGCTTTGCCTTACACATGATTACAGGGTCCAATGCAAAATGTTACTGCACTGTCTAAAATGAGAAAGAATTTCAAAACATAGGCAGCAGAGCCCTAAACCAAGCATAAGGGCTCCTCTAAGCATGAGGCCCTGTTTGAACAGGGCAAACACCATGAAACCAACTGTGGGCCTAGACCCACCATTCCGTGGAAGTCTTCAACCACATGTTTACTCTTGCTACTAGATATTCCTTTCATTTAATTGTCTTTGTTTGTTTTATTTCATTGTGTGTTCACCCCTAAAATGAGCATTTACATTTCCATCTTAAAAAACAAGATTTTCCAAAGTTTCACATTAGATTTTCAAAGCAGCTGTCTCTATCTAAACATTTTAACATTTTTATGTTTTTTTCTTTTTATCATTCTCTAACCAAGTGCATGTTTTTACACAGCTGTTTCTGATCCTGGAATCTTTCAGAATTGCAGTTATGATGTCCTTTTAAATTCTCCAAGCTGATTTAATGAGGTGGGATATTGTTAGCTGTAAATTATACATGCAAAGAGAGAAAAAAATGGGCTTAAAATATAAGAAAGCGTAGATAATGTAAACTATTATATAAATATATAAGCACATGTACTCATATCCCTATGAAATGAATCTTCACAATGAAGAAAAGCAGATACAGATAAAAGAACACAACTTAACATGCTTCTGTATCGAATAGTATCTATGTGGTCTTCTGTGCACCAAAATACCATATTATCCACTTTCATATCACTTTCGAATTTACAAATCTTGTTCTGCTTATCACAATAGCATATTGTTATTGTTGTCGGGAATATCTTTTCCAATAAACTGTGAACTTCTGTAGGGCGGCTGTGTCTTATTCATGCCTAGCCTAACAAAATGGTTGACATCTTAACCTAAAGAAGTCAATCAGATAAGTTCAGACAGTGATTTAAACTTATATGCACAGATAGAATTTATTATCTAATGATAAATATTATTCTTTAAAAAATGACTGAAAGAGAGTCCACTAAAGGGTAAATTCATAGTAAAATGTGAAAAAGAGTTTGCCTGGAATATTATCTTTAAAATATAGCTTAATTTATAAAAACTACTTTTGCATGTGTTCAGCAAAAATTTTGATTTATAATTACATGTATGACCTAATAAGACAGATATTTAAAACATGAATAAAGGATTTAGTGATTAAATTTTGTTTCTGAAGGTATTATATGATGGTGTGATAAAGCATCTCTTGTTTCATCTTCACTTCTAAAGCATGTTCAGAAAATTGTTATTTAGAAGAACATTTCAGGATCTTTAACATTTTTTCAAAGGTCTTAGATCTTTTGATCCTCAAACAATTTTCTTTTGAAGTGTCAAACATTGTTGTCAAATTAACTTCTTCAACTATTTACCCATTTTAATTCTCAAAAAGACTCCTATGTCAATGCCTTGTAGATGATTTGGGCAGTTCTCCAACAATTTCATCAACCTCAAGAAATCTTGCATCTTTCTCAAGATCTAAAATGTAAAGTTGGTCTCATTTTCTTTTGCATTTGCACTATACTGTCAGATGTTCTGTGCATCCGAGATTCAGTAAAAGATTGACAGGCAACATCCATCTTGAATAAATTTTAATGTTAAGTGGTAAGTATTTACTGGAGACTCATTTTTAAGTAGATAATTCATTGGTAAATATTTGCCTAATAAAACAGTTTTTCTTCTTATGAACCTTATAATTCTAGAGACTTGACTAATGCATGGTTAGATAATGAGAACGACTGTATTTGTAAGCTCTAGCTTTTATTCAGTGACAACAAAATTGATATTTTGTTGTATATGGTTCAGAATATTTTCCTTGGAAAAGTGGCATTCATTGTGTTATGTGTGTGTTTATGTATGTTTAGGTATATATTTATGCATATCATACACAAACACACACACACCACACTCACATACTCAGGTTCTGCCCAATTGTCAAAAATCAGTTAATTAGCTAACCAGGCTTCTAAGTATCACATTTATAAAATGGTAATGCATATATCAAGTGAAATATGATCCTTAGCTAGAATTCTAGTTTTAGTGAATTCCAGCATTAATCCCATGCGACTCATCTGTCAGGAAGTATGAGAATCAAAACTGTTCCTTTTGTTGCCTTTCAATCACTGTGAAAACAGAGAAATGAACAGTCCCTTTGGCACATTCATCAAAACTGTGATCAGGCTGATTAAAATGCAGATATACTGGGGCTTATCTTTTATCTGCAGCCCACCAGTGATATCTGATTTATTTGAATCTCATTAACACTCTGCTTCCATGCTTTCTTTACTGTTGTTTGCTGCTGTTACCAGAATCTAATTAAACAAGCACAACGGGAAATTTTGTATGCACATTTGCTCTATACGTTTCTCTGATATCATTTGAAACCTGTCTTCCTACCAGTAATGTACTCCTTAGGCATAGCATGAGGGCAGAATGGTAATTTTGTGTTGTTCTGCACTGTATTACTTTTGTGTGAGGAATCAAGGATCTTATAAATTTTTAAATTGAACAATACCCTCTATGTGTGATTTGCCTCCATTTCATTTAAAGAATTTGCCACTTGGTATAAAGGCTTCTGATGTCTGAATAACAGAGCCTACGTTTCACGGAGTATTTATTATTGTTCTGATTTCTCTGGTGATACACACTGTGTATTTCATTTTTATTGCACACATTTTCACTAGTCTCTTTTCCATTGGGTTTTCCCATTTTTGTAATTCAGATCTTGGGAAAGTCAGGTTCGCTAAGTGTTCTCTTTTAAAGTCCCATTCCCTTAACATCACTTCAGTTTTCTCAGTTATTATACTAGATTGTGTTTTCTAGCCATTTCTCTTTTACTCTTTCTAAAAAGAACCACTTAGCTCCCCTACCCCACAAATAAAGAGACAGAAAGTAGAAGAGGAAAATAGAAATATACCAGAGAAATATAAAGTTATTTTTAGTCAAGATCAACTTCTTCATTTTATGTTAATTTTTTATTACAGAATTCCAAATGGGAATCTTTGAGAGTTAATGTCCTTTGTATTAGCTTTGTGCCTATGTAGTATTTGGTTCCTTGCCATGAACAGCAGGGAATAGATTATTTATTTTTGTGGTTGTGCCCCGCTACTACTCATGTTAACCAAAATAATTGAATTCAAGCCTTAGTAATTGTGAAAGCAATTTGGATATAATCATATTTCAATTACTGTGATGGGGTAAACTCCAGATTACACCATCTGATGCTTCTAGAGGCATCAATATGAACAATATGAACAAAAGGAGAATATTTACACCAAATGTCTTTTGAAAAGTTAAAAAGAGAAAATTATTGTTTGCTTTTTGATGGTAAGTTAAGTATATATCAAACATATATATATATGTATATATCTATGTAACAGCATACCCCAACTGTTAGCAACTTTATCTCAGTGAACTTGTATATTTATTTTCCTTATACTTTTACTTATGGATACCATGTGTGTGTCTGATCTTGCCCAGTTGTAAGTACTATTTAATTAGTTAATTACATTCTGAAGGTGAAGACCTAACATTTGGTGGTAGGAGAGTGGATGATAGACATTCATATATATTATGTGTCTATAACTTGGTTCCAACATCTTAGAGGCAAGATTTTGGGATAAATTTTGCTTGTTCGTGGCAGAATAATAATACTTGTAGGATTCTAGCTACAAAAATAGTAGCATTAATACATAGAGACGTTATCTACCTATGTATAATTTATTGAAACATAATAATAGCAAAGTGTTGGCAACAATTTAAATGACCATGGTAAATGACTAAATATAGTAGAGGAATAGAATAGAATACTAAGGAGCATTTCCAAAAAATATTAATGTAGATCTCTATGTACTGGATTAGGAATCTATTCATGATATTTTTGTAAATGAAAAATTAAGTTGATGAATGTTATGTGTCATATTATTCTATACTGTAAATATATTATGTACAGGTATATATGTTTTTACATGGAGATGGACTTCTATGACCTGGGTGAGAGAAGACACCAAACTGATAACTATGGGAGCCTCAGGGGTACATACTTGAAGGAATAGGCAGAAGAATTTTCTTTTTCTAATTTATATAATTAAAAAGGAAAATAGAGGATTTTAGGTGAGTTTTACTATTTAATAATTTTTAGTCTTTTCCAAAAAGATGATGCAATTGTCATAATCAGTGATACTTCCAATTATGCTTTCTTGGTGTTAGGCAGTGGTACAGAAGTTTTAGCCTGCATGTGAATATCGTCTATTAATGTTGGTAACTAACAAAGCACATACACTTTATGCATGTTCCCTTGGAGTTCTGATCCAGTTTAGAACAGTGCAGTAGCTTAAATAAGATAAATTATTATTTTCCCCCCTCTATCACAATCTGACAAATCTAGACTACCAAAGCAGTACTGTTTGATGAGATTATTTAGGGACCCACGTTTCTTCTTTCATATTGTTCTGGTCTTCCCAGGATGATTGTGTTCTTCAACATAATCATAATTGGGTGACCTCATATTTGGAAGGATAGAAGACCCAAAGAAACAATTTCCTGTGGGCAGGGGAGGCTCTCAAGTGAGTGCACATTTCATTTCTACTCTCATTCCATTGATGATAACTTGATCATACGACCACACTTAGACAAAGTGTGTGTGTGTGTGTGTGTGTGTGTGTGTGTGTGTGTGTGTGTGTACCCTTTCCCTTACCCTGCCCCTAGACCACCATTTAATGTGTTTTGTGTATATGTTTATACTTGAATATTGTCTTAAAAATATATTATATGTGTCAAAAATTTCTTTCAGTGTTTTAGAGTAGATGACTATGTGCTTTAATTAGATGCTAACTACCACAGCATGAAAAAGTACTTCTGTGCATTAGGAAAATGAAATTACAAATGTTAATAAGTAATAAATTTCCCTTACATCTTTAAGGGCCATATCAGTTGAAATGTTGCAAAATACACCAGTGTCCTATCTTATATTCTAATAGGTTTAGTTCTTTCAAAGTTCAAATAATGATGTCAAATTAATTAGAATCTTCAATCAAAATATCAGTTATACAGATCTACTCACAAGTGCCCCAACAGTGGCTCTTAGCCAGACATGCTATGAATGATGTTACTATAATATACCACAGTTTGTTGTAAAATTACTAATGTCCTGGAATTAGAAAAATAAAATCAAGGATCTACCATTTTCTTTTAAAAGTCATCATCCTGGGTCTCTTTATAAGAATATGTGTATTTTTTCAGATTCTTATAGATTATACATCCATACCAGGAGGTGGTACAGTCTGAGTTTTATGGATACTAATATTTCTTATACAAATACAAATATTATTTTCTACCAGATTAGTACAATTCTTTTTGATTTCTATATAGTATCTTAACATTTCACTTTCTTTAATTTCATGTATGTAATTACTTTTAACAAGGGCTACCTAATTTAGGTCATTTCCTAGTGATGCATCAGTGAGCATAAATTGCTGTTCAATTGTGTCAGCTCTCATCTCTGAGTCAGTGACCCGTAGAACCACTTATACCACAAATGTGAAATGATTCTGTTAACACACAGCAGTTTTCTAGTTTCCCTAATCATTAAAAAAAAGGGCATTTAATGTAAGATGTTCCTCATTCTACTCCAGTAACCTATCAAACTAAACTATCTCTTTATTTCAGTGCTAAATTTCTTGTCGCTTTCTGCACTGTCTACTGCCCAGTCACATCTCAGTTGTTTGTGACTGAGCTTCTGTCCTGGTAAATATTCTCAAACTGCTCTTTAAAAGATGACTGTTTAGTTAACAAGTACCTTTGGCCCTTTTTCATTCTCAGTCTTAGCTTACAGTCAGTACTGAAGGTAATGTAGTTTAGTGATTAAGCCACGCTCACATAAGCCCGAAATTAAAATTCAGCTTTGCCAGTTTCTGGATATAAACCTTTAGATAATTTACTTAAACTGCCTGAGGCTTGTTACTTCATGTGGCTGATACTAACCTTATAAAGAGATTCTGTGATTTTAAGTGAGATAAGGTATATAAAGCACTTGTACAGGATCTGGTATATTAATGATAACTTTTAATACTAGACATGATTTCCATTCTCAGTATTCTTTGCTTTTAAATTGAAGTCTAGTTGATTTACAATATTATATTAGTTTCAGGTGTATAGCATAGTGATTCAGTATTTTTACAGATTATATTCCATTAAAAGTTATTACAATTAAAAAATAATGGCTACAATTCCCTGTGCTGTATAATATATTCTTGTTGTTTATTTTTTACATAATAGTTTGTATCTCTTAATCCCATACCCCTGTTTTTCCTTTCCCCTCTTCTCTCTCCGCACTGGGAATCACTAGCTTGTTTTCTATATCTGTATGTTTCTCTTTTGCTATATACATGCATTTGTTTTATTCTTTGTATTCCACATATAAGTGATATCATACAGAATTTATCTTTCTCTGTCTGACTTATTTCACTAAGCATAATATACTCTAGATCCATCCACGTTGCTGCAAATGGCAGAATTTCATTCTTTTTTATGGCTTAGTAATATTGCATTGTGTGTATATATATATATATATATATATATATATATATATACTGCATCTTCTTTATCCATTTGTTGATGGACATTTGTTTTGCTTCCATATCTTGGGTCTTGCAAATAGTGCTGCTGTGATCACTGAGATGCATATATCTTTTTTAATTAGTATTTTTGTTCTTTTTCCAAATATATACCCAGCAGTGGAATTGCTGAATCATATGGTAGTTCTATTTTTAGTTTTTTGAGGAACCTCCATACAGGTTTCCTATAGTGGCTGCACCAATTTATATTTCCACTGACAGTGTACAGTGGTTCCCTTTACTCCACATCCTTGCCAACGTGTTGTTATTTGTAGACTTTTTGATGACGCCATTCTGACAGGTGGGAGGTAATATCTTATTGTGTTCTGATTTGCATTTCTCTAATGCTTACAATTGCTGAGCATCTTTTCATGTGCCTGATAGTCTTGCCTCTTTATTGTGGATTAATCGAGCATTGGTGCATGAGTTTATTTCTGGGCTCTCTGTTTTGTTCCATTGACCTATGTGTCTGTTTTTGTGCCAGTACCATGCTGTTTTGATCACTGTAGCTTCATAGTATAGTCTGAAGTCTGGGAAGGTGATACCTCCAGCTTTGTTCTTTTTTCTCAAGATTTCTTTGGTAATTTGGGGTCTTCTGTGTTTCCATATGAATTTTCGGATTATGTTTTCTAGTTCTGTGAAAAATGTCATGGCTATTTTGATATGAATTGAACGAAATCTATAGATTGCCTTGGGTAGTATGGCCATTTTAACAATATTAATTTTTCAAATCAAAGAGCACAGAGTATTTTTCCATTTCTTTGAATCATCTTCTATTTCCTTCATCAATGTTTTATAGTTTTCAGAATAGGAATAAACTTAACCGAGAAGTTTAAGGTTAAGTTTCCTTCTCGGTTAAGTTTATTGCCAGGTATTTTATTCTTCTTGCTGCAATTTTAAACAGGATTGCTTTTTTGCTTTTTCTTTCTGACAGTTCATTATTAGTGTATAGAAAAGCACAGATTTCTGTTGCCACAGCCGCCCCACCCAAGCTCCATCCCCAAACCAGAACCAGATTGCCTCTGCCTCCCAGGGTACAGTTTTCTCTCTAGTGTGTCAACCCTAGGTCCAGTGCCACTCTGTTACTTTGAGTAAGCAGGGCTGGGGCATTTGCTTGTTTGGGCCTGGGGCACAAACCAAGGTGGTAGCAGAAATCTCGGCAGCCGCTAGAGCAGTCCTTTCTCTGCGCTGTTTGCCCTGCCTCAGGGCAAGCCAGTGTAGGCTTGCTCCTCAAGAGTGGTGTCCAGGCTTCTCACTGCCCCAGTGGTCCTCCAACCAGCCAAGGGGGCCTGCCTCCCTTGTGTAAGGTCCCAGGACTGGAGTGCCCAATCTGTGGATCTCACTGCTCACTTCTCAGAGCAGATCTCTGCCCATATATTCTCCTTTTTCCCCTGAGTCCCTCTCCAGGGGCATTGGTCCAGAACTGATTGCTTTTATTCCCTTCTTACCCAAGTATGTGTGGATCTTTCTTACAGTCTTGGCTGTACAGAAGTCTTTCTGCCAGTTTCCAGTTAGTTTTCAGTGAGAATTGTTCCACATGTAGTTGTATTTTTGATGTTTTGTTGGGGTGGAGGGGTTGAGTTCCATGTCCTCCTACTCTGCCATCTTGATAAGTGTCCCCTATTCTCAGTATTCTTGATCTGTCATTTTCTGTGAATTTTATATCATGCTCATCCTACTTCTCTGATTATTTCTTAATCTCTTCAGTTGTTATTTCTTCCTCCTGTTTCTTATATTTACATATTCCTCAACATTTTTACCTGTCCATAGGTTGCCCTTGGTGATCTTATCCTCTCTCCTTGCTATGGACTGCATATTTGCCATTCACCCCCCTTCATGTATTGAAACTCTGCTCCCCAAGTGACAGTGTTTGGAGATAGAGCCTTTGGGAGGTATTTAGATCATGAGGTTATACCCCTCATGATGGGATTAGTGCCTTTATAAAAAGCCTTATAAAAATTAGTGCTTCTCTTTCTGCTCTCTGTCATGTGAGGATACAATGGAAGGATTGTCATTTGCAAACCAGGTAGCAGCCTCTCACCAGACACTGAATTTATCCTCACTTTGATCTTGGACTTCCCAGTCTCCAGAACTGTTAGAAATAAGTTCTTGTTGTTTAAGCCACTCAGTTTATGGTGTTTTGTTTTAGTAGCTGACAAAAATACTCTTGGAATCAAAGATCTCTTCTCGATTCTAATCATTTGAATTCTAGACTATAAAATTCTAGGCATACCTACTCTGAAGATAATCTTTTAAATTTCATATTTCCTTCAGAATATTTCTAAGTATCTTTCTGATATCTCAGTTTCCACATGCTTCAGTCTGACTTCATCTGTTTCCTAAACCTGATCTAATTATCCTCAAATTTCAGTTAGTGCTACTTCTGTACTCATAGTCACTCTAACTTTTGATTATGTTGTAATCTTCCACAGTTAATCATTTGCCTTATAACATGAATTCTACCTTCAGTATAACTCTAGTCACTCCTGTATTTTCACTTTGTCACACTGTAACTCATGTCCTTAGTATTGTCTTCTGACTTTCAGCATCTCCTACATCCTTTTGCATTGATGCCAGATTAAACCTCTGTATCTACAGTCTACAAAGATTCAGTTGATTTCCCAGTCATTAATTAACAAACTGATTCAGTCTTACCTATCTTATCATCAGTAACTGATCCTCAATGTTCATGACTGGAAATAAGTTAAAAGCAAAAAGAATTAAATTATTTCAGGTGGAAGGGAGCAGGATGATGAATTATCTAAAAATTGTTTTATGTGAAGTTCTTGGGAATGTTTTACCTGGATAGGAAAGTCATAGGTGGTATAACAATTTTTTACACAGAGTACATGAGAAAGTATACTTCTAGTAAAGTGGTACTGTCCAGACATAACTCTACATTAAAAATAGTATTTCTACAGAAATCATAGAAAAATGGTTCTTGAAACAAGCAGATACTTCTTAAATGATCAAAAGTATTGTCAGTCTCCAAAGTTATGATATTCCCTTCCCTGCAAGTAGTTAATTAGAACATATATGAACACTATTAAGGGGATCAAAAAAATACTTGTTTTGAGAATTTATGAAATTTTTATTTGGTTAAGGAATCACTAAAATTTTATTCATATAGGTAGAGGCTAAGAATCCTATGGTTAGTCATACTTTGATTTAATATATCAGTTTAAATTACTAATAGTCATTTTGATGGTTGAAAGCATTGACTAAAAGAAATAGATGCAGTTATAAGTTATACTTATTATAGTATGTAATATATGATTATTATAACTGTAAATATGGTGTGGTCCATATATCTATTGGCTGTTTTGTCTTGAATGTTGATAAATAGTACAGATGTAGGAAGGGGCAGATAATGGGAACTGATAGATTTAGATATAAATATAATGTTTCACTCTAATTTCATGAACTGAAATATTTTTTGTAAATGTTCAGAATAAAGGAAAATGCCTTAAAGACAGCATTGAAAATGAAAAGGATAAAACAAGGACTTTGTTTTTCAAACTCCCTTGTTAAAGTATAAATTCACTAAGAGGGCTGATACCTTAAACTTTGTCAGCTAACACCTTGGGTTTCAGCTATCATCTTAATTCTCAGCTAACACTTTAGCAGAGAATAGCAGCCATGTGCAGCTTGCCCTTGGGAGTCCAGGAAAGAAAAGGTGAGATGTTACGGGAGGCAAATGAAGCTGAATCTGAAGAGAAGAGGTGCCAAAGATTACGAAACCTACTGCATTTTTTGCTGACGGCCAGCTTGCCATCTAAAATACCTTACTCAAAAAAAAAATTATTCCTGAGATGTCTAAAGTTAAGTACAGCTATCTGAAGTTAAGTACAGCAGGAAAGGATTTTGTGTTCTTCCCCAATACATTTTCATCACCTTTACTTCTCATTCTTCAGAGAGAGGTTGTCTTTGGTAAGACAGTGATACATAATTATTCATAAATGTTTGCTATGAGAGAAAGGTGCTATTAATAAGAGGAAAACCTTTTTGATGCTCCATTGTGAAGAATTTTAAATACTTAGGAATGGTATTTATATTGCCATAAAAAAATCCATGAATATTCTTTAGTTTGAAGTCAAGAAAATAATACCACCATGAATGTGGGGATATCATAGCCAACCACCAGGATAGAGCAAGGAGGAGGGGGAATCAGAAACAGAAGAACAAAAGAGACTCTGATTAAAATTATGATAGAACAAAGGGACAAAAAAGTTAAAAAGAAAGGACAGCTTGTTATCCGTCCACACGGAGCTCTAAATGGATTCAGTTGTGGGGGGAAACTTTTTTTTAAATACTTGGCTCTGTCGTCTGAAATATGCTTTTCAATATACCTAAGAATAAAATAACTTAATTTTTGGTAAATAAATGCAACCCATTATTCAGATGTGGGATATAACTTCAATATTATATATGTAAGCTTTTCTTTGACTTGTTTTCTTTTCTCATATTTATTTTTTCTGTCTAATGTTTACACTAAGGTACAGTTTAAAGTTAAATGTACTGACCTTTGTTTTGCAAATGCATACACTCATGGAAATCACTCATAGAAAGTACCCTAACCCTAACCCAAGAGGTCATCATTGTCCTGATTTCTTTAAATGTTTATCAGTCTTGCTGGTTTTACAACTTCATATAAATGGAATCGTACTGTCAATATAAGTACACTTTTATGTCTGGCTTCTTTCGATTAGGGAGTTAAAAAAAAGAGTTTGAGGTAGATCAGTTGTGTTGCATATGTAGTGAGTTTTTTATTTGCTAGTTTTTGTTTTTGTTGCTAAGTAGTATCTCATTTTTATGGATAAAACACAGTTTGTTTAACCATGCCCTGCTCATGGGCGTTTGAATTATTTCATTTTTGACTGTTATTGATAAAGCTTCTCAGGACATTCACATATAAGTTTTTTTTTCATTTCTCTTGACTATAAATGTACACACACACACACACACACACACACACACACATATATTGCTGAGTCATAGGGTAGGAGTTTGTTTTATGAAAAAATTTTTATACTGGTTTCTGAAGTGTTTATATCATTTTACACATACACCAACAACATGAGTTTCAGTTGCTCCAAATCAGTCTTTTTAAATGTGGTACTCCATTGGATATGAAGTGGTATCTCATTTTGGTTTTACTTTGTATTTTTCTTGTGACTAGTAATACTGAACTCTTCTCCATGGGTTTATTGGCCATAAGTATATTTACTTTTGCAAAGAAAGCTTTCAAGTCATTTGCCAACTTTTAATTGTTTTTTTTTTATTAGTAAATTAGAGAAATGCTTTATATATCCTGGATACAAGTCCTTCAGCTGGCATATTTATTTAAACATTTTCTCCCAGTGTCTTACCTGTTAGTTTTATTAAAGGTATCTTTTGATGAGCAGTATATTTTATTTTGCTGAAGTTTATTGTGTCAGTATTTATTTTGTGGGTAGTATTTTCTGGGTAATGCCTGCACTTTCCCATAGAATATGAAATCTTGTCTACAAAGATAGGAAAGATTTTGTCATACCTTTTTTCTATAATGTTTATAATTTTAGTATTTACATTTTTGTTTACTCCATCTTTAATTAGTTTTTATATATGGTGTAAGGGATGGATAAAGGTTCTTTTTTTATCTGTAGAGAGCACTATTTGTTGGAATGTCTCTCCTCTCCACATTAAAAGGCTCTGGTGCCTTTGGTGATAAATCAATTGATTGTGTACAAGTAGAACTACTTCTGGGTAGTCTATTATATCGCATGGAATAATTTATTTCTGTACCAACATTACACTGTCTTATTTACTGTAACATTATAGTATGTCTTGAAATAAGGTAGTATAGTTAGGCAGCATTGTTGTTTTTCAAGATTATGTTGGCTATTTTAAATGCCTTGCATTTTCATATGAATTTTAGAACTAGCTTTATTTATCTTGAAAAAAGCCTCCTATTACTTTTTTCTCAAATTTCATTGGATATAAAAATCTATTATGGATGGGGGACCTTCAAGATGGCAGAGGAGTAAGACGTGGAGCTCACCTTCCTCCCCAGAAATACATCAAAAATACATCTACATATGGAACAACTCCTACAGAACACCTACTGAACTCTGGCAGAAGACCTCAGACTTCCCAAAAGGCAAGAAACTCCCCATGTACCTGGGTAAGGTAAAAGAAAAAAAGAAAAACAGAGAGAAAAGTATAGGGATGGGACCTGCACCTCTGGGAAGAAGCTGTGAAAGAGGAAAAGATTCCACACACTAGGAAGCACCTTCACTAGTGGAGAACAGGGGGTGGCGGGGGGGAAATGTTGGAGCCATGGAGGAGAGTGCAGCAACAGGCGTACAGAGGGCAAAGTGGAGAGATTCCCGCACAGAGGATCAGTGCCTGCCAGCACTCACCAGCCCGCGAGGCTTGTCTGCTCACCTGCCGGGGTGGGTGGGGGCTGGAAGCTGAGGCTGGGGCTTCGCAGGTCAGATCCCAGGGAGAGGACTGGGGTTGGCTGTGTGAACACAGCCTGAAGGGGGCTAGTGTGCCACAGCTAGCCGGGAGGGAGTCCGAGAAAAAGGCTGGAACTGCCTAAGAGGCAAGACACCATTATTTCCATCTGCGCGAAGAGAGGAGATTCAGAGCAACGCCTAAACAAGCTCCATAGACAGGCGTGAGCCATGGCTATCTGCATGGACACCAGAGATGGGGATGAAACACTAAGGCTGCTGCTTCTTAGCACCAAGAAACCTGTGTGCAAGCACAGGTCACCATCCACGCCTCCCCTTCCAGGAGCCTGTGCAGCCTGCCACTGCCAGGGTCCCATGATCCAGGGACAACTTCTCCTGGGAGAATACAAGGTGCACCTCAGTCTGTTGCAATGTCACACTGACCTCTGCCACCGCAGGCTCTCCCCGCATTCTGTACCCATCCATCCCCCTGGCCTGAGTGAGCCAGAGCCCCCTAATCAGCTGCTACTTTAACCCCGTCCCGTCTGGGCAGGGAACAGATGCCCTCAGGTGACCTACATGCAGAGGCGGGGCCAAATCCAAAGCGGAACCCCAGGAGCTGTGTGAACAAAGAAGAAAAAGGGAAATTTCTCCCAGCAGCCTCAGGAGCAGCAGATTAAATCTCCACAATCAACTTGATGTACCCCGCGTATGTGGAATATCTGAATAGACACCGAATCATCCCAAAATTGAGGCAGTGGACTTTGGGAGCAACTGTAGAGTTGGGGTTTGCTTTCTGCATCTAATTTGTTTCTGGTTTTAGGTTTATCCTAGTTTAGTATTTACAGCTTATTATCATTGGTTGATTTGTTTATTGATTTGTTTGCTCTCTTCTTTTTTTATATATATATGTATTTTTTTTCCTTTTACTCTTTTTGTGAGTGTATGTGTTTGCTTCTTTGTGTGATTTTGTCTGTATAGCTTTGCTTTTACCACTGTCCTAGAGTTCTGTCTGTGTGGGGGTTTTTTTGTATTTTTTTTTTTTAGTTTTTAGTGCTTGTTATCATTGGTGGAATTGTTTATTGGTTTGGTTGCTCTCTTCTTTCTTTTTTTATTTTTTAATTACTTTAAAATTTTTTAACAACTTTATTTTATTTTATTTTTTCTTTCTTTTTTTTCCCTCCCTTTTCTTCTGAGCCGTGTGGCTGACAGGGTTTGGTGCTCTAGCTGGTTGTCAGGCATGAGCCTCTGAGGTGGGAGAGCCAAGTTCAGGACATTGGTCTACCAGAGACCACCCAGCCCCATATAATATCAAATGGTGAAAGCTCTGCTAGAGATCTCCCTCTCAACGCTAAGACCCAGCACCATTCAGTGACCAGCAAGCTACAGCAATGGACACCCCATGCAAACGACTATCAAGACAGGAACACAACCTCACCCATTAGCAGAGAGGCTGCCTAAAATCATATTAAGTTCACAGACACCCCAAAACACACCACTGGACGCGGTACTGCCCACCAGAAAGACAACATCCAGACTTATCCACCAGAACACAGGCACTAGTCCCCTCCACCAAGAAGCCTACACAACCAACTGACCCAACCTTACTCACTGGGGTCAGAAACCAAAAACAAAAGGAACTACTAATCTGCAGCCTGTGAAAAGGAGACCCGAAATGCAGTAAGTTAAGCAAAATGAGAAGACAGAGAAATACACAGCAGATGAAGGAGCAAAGTAAAAACCCACCAGACCAAACAAATGAAGAGGAAATAGGCAGTCTACCAGAAAAAGAATTCAGAATAATGATAGTAAAGATGATTCAAAATCTTGGAAATAGA
The DNA here is from genome assembly GCF_965194805.1 of Balaenoptera borealis. Lineage (NCBI taxonomy): Eukaryota > Metazoa > Chordata > Mammalia > Artiodactyla > Balaenopteridae > Balaenoptera > Balaenoptera borealis. The sequence goes on from NC_138865.1 coordinate 61,789,126, forward strand.
ATGGCGAAAACACAAATGTTTAACAAGGACCTAGAAGAACTAAAGAGCAAACAAACAATGATGAACAACACAATAAATGAAATTAAAAATTCTCTAGAAGGAATCAATAGCAGAATAACTGAGGCAGAAGAACAGATAAATGACCTGTAAGATAAAATGGTGGAAATAACTACCACAGAGGAGAATAAAGAAAAAAGAAAAGAATTGAGGACAGTCTCAGAGACCTCTGGGACAACATTAAATGCACCAGCATTCGAATTATAGGGGTCCCAGAAGAAGAAGAGAAAAAGAAAGGGACTGAGAAAATATTTGAAGAGATTATAGTTTAAAACTTCCCTAATATGGGAAAGGAAAGGGGCAATGAAGTCCAGAAAGAACAGAGAGTCCCATACAGGATAAATCCAAGGAGAAGCACGTCAAGACACATTAATAAAACCATCAAAAATTAAATGCAAAGAAAAACTATTAAAAGCAGCAATGGAAAAGCAACACATGACATACAAGGGAATCCCCATAAGGTTAACAGCTGATTTCTCAACAGAAACGCTGCAAGCCAGAAGGGAGTGGCAGGACATATTTAAAGTGATGAAAGGGAAAAACCTACAAGCAACATTACTCTACCCAGCAAGGATCTCATTCAGATTCAACAGAGAAATTAAAACCTTTACAGACAAGCAAAAGTTAAGAGAGTTCAGCACCACCAAACCAGCTTTAAAACAAATGGTAAAGGAACTTCTCTAAGCAGGAAACACAAGAGAAGGGAAAGACCTACAATAACAATGCCAAAACAATTGAGAAAATAGTAATAGGAACATACATATCGATAACCTAAAATGTAAATGGATTAAATGCTCCAACCAAGAGACACAGACTGGCTGAATGGATACAAAAGCAAGATGCATATATATGCTGTCTACAAGAGACCCACTTCAGACCTAGGGATGCATACAGACTGAAAGTGAGGGGATGGAAAAAGATATTCCATGCAAATGGAAATCAAAGGAAAGCTGGAGTAGCAATTCCTCTATCAGACAAAATAGACTTTAAAATAAAGAATGTTACAAGAGACAAAGAAGGACACTACATAATGATTAAGGGATCAATCCAAGAAGAAGATATAACAATTGTAAATACTTATACACCCAACATAGGAGCACCCCAATACGCAAGGCAAATGCTAACAGCCATAAAAGGGGAAATCAATAGTAAGACAATAATAGTAGGGGATTTTAACACCCCACTTTCACCAATGGACAGATCATTCAAAATGAAAATAAATAAGGAAACACAAGCTTTAAATGATACATTAAACAAGATGGACAATATTTATAGAACATTCTATCCAAAAACAACAGAAAACACTTTCTTCTCAAGTGGAACATTTGCGAGGATAAATCATACCTTGGGTCCCAAATCAAGCCTTGGTAAATTTAAGAAAATTGAAATCGTATCAAGTATCTTTTCCAACCACAGTGCTCTGAGACTAGATATCAATTACAGGAAAAGATCTGTAAAATATACAAACACATGGAGGCCTAACAGTATGCTACTAAATAACCAAGAGATCACTAAAGAAATCAAAGAGGAAATTAAAAAATACCTAGAAACAAATGACAATGAAAACACGACAACCCAAAACTTATGGGATGCTACAAAAGCAGTTCTAAGAGAGAAGTTTCTAACAATACAATCCTAACTCAGGTAACAAGAAATATCTCAAATAAACAAACTAACCTTACACCTAAAGCAATTAGTGAAAGAAAAACAAAAGACTCCTAAAGTTAGCAGAAGGAAAGAAATCATAAAGGTCAGATCAGAAATAAATGAAAAAGAAATGAAGGAAACGATAGCAAAGATCAATAAAACTAAAAGCTCGTTCTTTGAGAAGATAAACAAAATTGATATACCTTTAGACAGAGTCATCAAGAAAAAAAGGGAGAAGACTGAAATCAATAGAATTAGAAATGAAAAAGGAGAAGAAACAACTAATACTACAGAAATACAAAGGATCATGAGAGATTACGACAAGCAACTCTTTGCCAGTAAAATGGACAACCCGGAAGAAATGGACAAATTCTTAGAAAATCACAAGCTTCTAAGACTGAACCAGGAAGAAAAGGAAATGTAAACAGACCAATCACAAGCACTGAAATTGAAAGTGTGATTAAAAATCGTCCAACAAAGAAAAGGCGAGGACCAGATGGTTTCACAGGCCAATTCTGTCAAACATTTGGAGAAGAGCTAACACCTGTCCTTCTCAAACTCTTCCAAAATACAGCAGAGGGAGGAACATAGATGCAAAAATCTTCAACAAAATACTAGCAAACAGAATCCAACAGCACATTAAAAGGATTATACACCATGTTCAAGTGGAGTGTATCCCAGTAATGCAAGGATTCTTCAACATATGCAAATCAATCAGTGTGATAAACCAAATTAACAAATTAAAGCGGAAAAACCATATGATCATGTCAATAGATGCAGAAAAACCTTTCGTCAAAATTCAACACCCATTTATGATATAGACCCTCCTGAAAGTGGGCATACAGGAACCTACCTCAACATAATAAAGGCCGTATATGACAAACCCACAGCTAACATTGGTCTCAGTGGTGAAAAACTGAAACGATTTTCACTAAGATTGGGAGGAAGACAAGGTTGCCCACTCTCACCACTGTTATTCAACATAGTTTTGGAAGTGATAGCCGCAGCAGTCAGAGAAGAAAAAGAAAAGGAATCCAAATCGGAAAAGAAGAAGTAAAACTGTCACTGTTTGCAGATGACATGATACTATACATACAGAATCCTAACGATGCTACCAGAGAATTACTAGAGCTAATCAATGAATTTGGTAAAGTAGCAGGATAGAAAATTAACGCACAGAAACCTCTTGCATTCCTATACATTAATGATGAAAAATCTGAAAGAGACATTAAGGAAACACTCCCATTTACCATTGCAACAAAAAGCATAAAATAGCTAGGAATAAATCTACCTAAGGAGACAAAAGACCTGTATGCAGAAAACTATAAGACACTGGAGAAAGAAATTAAAGATGATGCAAACAGAGAGATATACCATGTTCTTGGATTGGAAGAATCAACATTGTGAAAATGACTATACTACCAAAAGCAGTCTATAGATTTACTGCAATCCCTATCAAACTACCAATGGCATTTTTCACAGAACAAGAACAAAAAATTTCACAATTTGTATGGAAACACAAAAGACCCCGAATAGCCAAAGCAATCTTGAGAAAGAAAAACTGAGCTTTAGGAATCAGGCTCCCTGACGTCAGACTATACTACAAAGTTACAGTAATCAAGACAGTATGGTACTGGCACAAAAAGAGAAATATAGATCTATGGAATGGGATAGAAAGCCCAGAGATAAACCCATGCACTTATGGTCACCTTATCTTTGATAACAGAGACAAGAACATACAATGGGGAAAAGACAGGCTCTTCAATAAGTGGTGCTGTGAAAACTGGACAGCTGCATGTAAAAGAATGAAATTAGAACACTCCCTAACACCATACACAAAAACAAACTGAAAATGGATTAAAGATCTAAATGTAAGGCCAGACACCATCAAACTCTTAGAGGAAAACATAGGCAGAACACTCTATGACATAAATCACAGCAAAATCCTTTTTGACCCACCTCCTAGAGTAATGGAAATAAAAACAAAAATAAACAAATGGACCTAATGAAATTAAAAGCTTTTGCACATCAAAGGAAACCATAAACATGACAAAAAGACAACCCTCAGAATGGAAGAAAATATTTGCAAACGAAGCCACTGACAAAGGTTTAATCTCCAAAATATACAAACAGCTCATGCAGCTCAATATCAAAAAAACAAAAAACCCAATCCAAAAATGGGCAGAAGACCTAAATAGACATTTCTCCAAAGAAGATATACAGATTCCCAACAAACACATGAAAGGATGTTCAGCATCACTGATTATTAGAGAAATGCAAATCAACACTGCAGTGAGGTATCACCTCACACTGGTCAGAATGGCCATCATCAAAAAATCTACAAACAATAAATGCTGGAGAGGGTGTGGAGAAAAGTGAACCCTCTTGCCTTGTTTGTGGGAATGTAAATTGATACAGCCACTATGGAGAACAGTATGGAGGTTCCTTAGAAAACTAAAAATAGAACTACCATACGACCCAGCAATTCCACTACTGGGCATATACCCTGAGAAAACCATAATTCAAAAAAAGTCATGTACCACAGTGTTCATTGCAGCTCTCTTTATAATTGCCAGGATATGGAAGCAACCTAAGTGTTCATCAACGTATGAATGGATAAAGAAGATGTGGCACATATATGCAATGGAATGTTACTCAGCCATAAAAAGAAATGAAATTGAGTTATTTGTAGTGAGGTGGATGGACCTAAAGACTGTGATACAAAGTGAAGTAATGGAAGAATGGTTATCTAAATATTAGGTTTTTTATTTGATGAGCATTTATTTATTTAGGTCCTCTTGCATTTATCTCACCAATGTTCTGTAAGTTTTAGTGCATAGTTATTTTATAAGTTTTGTTGAGCTTATTTCTAAACACTTTTGCTTTACTTTCTGGTACTTTTAAATTTACTTTTGTAGTTCTTCCTTGATTTATTTTTTTAAATTTATTTATTTTATTTATTTATTTTTGGCTGCATTGGGTCTTCGTTGCGGTGAGTCAGCTTCTCATTCTGGCGGCCTCTCTTGTTGCAGAGCATGGGCTCCAGGCATGTGGGCTTCAGTAGTTGTGTTATGAGGACTCAGCAGTTGTGGCTCGCTGACTCAGCAGTTGTGGCTCGCTGGCTCTAGAGCACAGGCTCAGTAATTGTGGCGCACCGGCCTAGTTGCTCTGCGGCATGTGGGATCCTCCCGGACCAGGGATCGAACCCGTGTCCCCTGCATTGGCAGGCAGACTCTCAACCACTGCGCCACCAGTGAAGCCCTTTCCTTGATTTTTTAAATGTTGACTTTATATTCTCCAAATTTGCTGAATTTAGTTATTAGCTTTAACGTTTTTGTAGATTAGTTAGAATAATCTATGTGAATTATTAGGCTATCTGATTCTAGAGATCTAATTTTTGTTTCTAATTTTTGTGTCTTCTAATACATTTCTTACTCCCCTGACTTTTACATTAAATCAGGCAGTTACTTTGAATCTGTTTGTCCAGATACACAGCTATCTATGTCTTTTATGTATTACTGTTTTCAAATATTTTGCAATTGAGATTTGATCTCCCTATTGGAGCTACTGTTTTTGGGAAAGTTTCTTTCTTTTCAATGTGTGGCAGAAATTTTGATTTGTACTACTATGAATACTGAGTTTTTGTGCATTGTTATACATGATTTGGTTCTGAATTATGAAAAATTTTTAAATTTATAAAAATTTTAGTAGGCCCATTCTTGTTATTAGTGTGTAGTGGCTTTAAAAAGGATGATGAGCATGCAGATTGATAGAGGATGCTACTTTTTAAAAGGTTCAGTTTTGGGGAGATAAAGGTTAGAAATCCTCTTTGTGACATGATTATCTATGCACATTTAGGACAACCTAGGGGCATATAAATTTTAAAATTGTATGTGTAAGTCTGGAGATTATCAAAATAATTTTTTAATACTCCTTGTTTAAGTTGTTTTGAAGTAAATATTTGGTATCAATTATTATAAAATGATATTTAATATTACATCCTGAGGAGTTATGTTTATCCATATTATAGTTGTACATAAGTTTAAAATTTTGTACTTTTTATAGGAAAAGTGTGTTTATTGACATTGAAATTAGGAAATTTCTCAGTTAGATTCAAGAATTTTTACTTAATACTTGCAAGTATTTGGAAGTGCCACAAAACCTGGAAATTGCAACTTGCAGACAATGAAATATTTCTCTAGTTCATCTATGATTCCTATTCATCTTGGATTTTTTAATGACGTTAGAATTTTTATCATGCTGTACTACTCAAAATTAAGAAATAAACAACGTTCAGTCAAGATGTTGGACTCCTGAGAGAGAGAGCCTGGGGTTGAACCCTGCTTTTTCACTTAGAAATGTAACCAGAGGTAATTTCTTAATAACTTATAACTCAGTTTCCCTGTCTACTTCAAAGGGTTACTATGAACATTAAATGAATTAATATTTTTGAAGTACTTAAAACAGTGTCTGGCACCGCAGAAGCAATATTTGTGTTTAATAAATTAATAATACTTCTGAATATCACCATTCATATGGTTAGAAAATAGCAGTAGTTTTTATTTCTAAGAAATGGCATTCGTTTTTATTACTTCATGAAATAATATCATTTTAGAAACTGCTGCAACTTACTATATTCTTTTACTGAGTCTCACCACTTATTAGGCTGAAAAGTAAATTTAAAAATAATAATGCTGACATTTAATAAGCATCTTCTCTGTGTGAAGCATATTTTATGTCTGTCAACAATCCTATGAGATGAATTCTATGAGCCCCATGTTACATGTGAAGAAACTGAGTCTTTGAAAGACAAATTACTTCTTGCCACGGTCACAAAGTCATAATGCCAAACGTGAATTCAAGCTGTATGACTCCAAATCTTAAGACATGTACCTTGACTTCCCAAGTATCATATTCAGGCAACTAATATTCAAACTGTAACAATAACTTCTAAGTAATGTTAGAGCTCAGAAATTTTATTTTACTCAAATCTTGTGTACCCCAAAATTCAACGAAGTAATCCTTTAGAAGCAAAATTCTGCAACCAAAAAGAAGATAAGGGAGGGTGGAAAGTATTATCTGATTCTCTCACACCTATTAACACAAACCCTGCCAGCAGTCGTTTTAATATATATTGTGAAATGTATGAGTAACTGATGAATGTAAAACCCTATGAAACTTTTTTGTATAGGTTTATAGTACCCTTGTCTCAGTTAAGGTATAGTATACATATATAACAAACGCTTTTTATTCACAAAACTTTTACCAGTATCTGTGGATTTCAAAAATCAAATGTAATATCCAGTTTATTAGAAAACCATTTATCCAGTGTGTATTTGGTTTTCACCCTTCCCAGTAATCATCCCAGTGACTTATGTAAGAAAATATACATATTAGTATTCCTGCTTTACTTTTTGAAAAGTGGATTGTCATGTGTCTTTCCCTCACCCTTGATTTAAAAAAAATGTTGAAAGTATTGTTCAAACACTTGGAAGATAACATTAGATTTATCTTGCAGAAGCAATGAGACTAGATTTCTCATATCATGAACATTGTCATTATTGAGAAATGTGTAAATTTTTCAAGACCCTTCAAAATTATTTTTGATCTAAATAACTAAGGAACTTCTCAGTATACTGAAATTTTACAGTATTTATTTCTTCTTTTAAAAGACATGCATTATCAACTAAAATCATAAAAGGTAAAACTATATATGATATTACAGCCAATGTGGCTTTATTACCACTTGGAGTGTTTAATAGCATGATTATTAATTAAAAATTAAATATTTTTCACTTCCTCCACTTTTCTTCTAAATGAATATTGGATGTCAAAGATAAATTATTTGTTCCACATGATTTCTCTTAATTTGAAACAGCACTTTATTTTTTATACAAACTTTGTTTTTAATCTAAAATTCTCAATCTGCATTATGAAGTCCTAAGGTAAACGAGTATTAGTGTAGACCTCTAGGGGTAAAATACTTAATGTTGTCTTTAAAATATTAAGTATTCTTAAGGATACTAAGAGGATGGTACTTATTACTAAGAGGTACAGATGAGGATGGTACTTACTAAGAGGTACAGATGGGTATCTTTTCAAATACAAGCCTGGTGGTCTCAGTTAACCTCTATCAACACCAAGCCTCTGGCCTGTTAGCCATTCATGATCAACTAATTCAAATAAGGTGACTTAATTATTAATGAAGCATATTTAAATCCAACCATAAAATATATTTAGATCTCTCTGCCTTGAATATTTTCTCTCCTTTTCTACCTCACCCATCTGTCTAGAAGTCTGAGCTTCAAGGTCACATTTTAAATGTCACTATCATGAGAGACACTTCACTCACCGTCACCTCCAGTTCCCCTGCATCTGCAGCCTTGGTAGATCATTGTCTTATTTGTTGACTTGTTTACTTCAAATTCTTTATTAATACTTAAGCATGGCTGAAATTTAAAACTTACTTATGCAACTATTTGTATACTATGTGTCCCCTATGTAAGCTATAAGTCCCATGAGAGAGGGGGCCCGTTCTTTTTTTTGTCTTATTCAGAACTTCATGGTATTTGATTTCTTAGTAAGTTTTTTTGAATAAATATTGAATCAACTGAAAAAAATCATTTGAGAAGACCTAAACAAGACCATTTGTGAACTGTTTGAGGGATTTCCAGACAAATAACGGCTGCAGATAAAACTAATTAGTTTCATGTATAACTAATTACTGTGGAGATAATAACATATATCCTTATTTGGTCCTTAATCTGTTCTCACAATGTGGCCAATACAATCTTCTAGCCACTAATAGGTAAATTCTCAGTTCTGTTTCTAGTTTCCTTCCTGTTCCCTTACCTACATTATGTATTTTTTTTCATCTCACAATGATTCTTTCCAGATGATTTAAAGAGATTCTCTGACTCACTTTGCATTTACAGTTTTTAATTTCCTCTAAATGTAAACTCAAAGATGCAGAAAATGTAACATTTTGAAATGTTTGCCTTGTTTTCTTTTCGTAATTTATCTAAATTTCTGTTTTGAAACCCTATTGGTGGCAGATGTATAACCACATAGCAATTTGATGAATCCCTTTTGCTCTGAACTGGATACAGATTGTGGGGTGGGGTTGGGTGCTTACAAATGTGCATATAGGCACATCTATATTATGATCATCATTTGTGCATGCTGACTTTGACTGATATCATCTCTGGTATTTTAGTTTGGGGCCATGTGTGTGCTATAGTAGCATCTCTTTCCTTTGTCAAAGGCCTGTGAATCTCACCTTTATACTACATCTTCTGGGAAGATGGGAGTATGTCTGTATAGCACAAGCATTATTCTACTGCTACTTTTCCATGATGACTTCTGAAGAGCTCCCGGAGGCAGGGTTTAGGTCTTTGCTTTCTCTGATATACCAATACCTAATATTTTCTTGCTTCCTTCCTGACTCGTCATGCTCACTCTAGTATTCTTTTATTGCAAATATGGTTGGTCTATCTTAGAGGTATCATTTATTTATTTCCTATTATTATTTTTAAAATTAATCTTTATTGGAATATAGTTGATTTACAATGTTGTGTTAGTTTCTGCTGAATAGCAAAGTAAATCAGTTACACATATACATGTATCCACTCTATTTAGATTCTGTTCCCATATAGGTCGTTACAGAGTATTGAGTAGAGTTCCCTGTGCTAAACAGTAGGTTCTTATTAGTTATCTATTTTATATATATAGTAGTGTCAATCCCAACCTCCCAATTTATCCCTCCCCCCCTTTCCCCCTTGGTAACTATAAGTTTGCTTTCTACATCTGTGACTCTACTTCTGTTTTGTAAATAGGTACATTTGTACCATTTTTTTTTAGATTTCACATAAAAGTGATATCATATGGTATTTGTCCTTCTCTGTCTGACTGACTTCACTCAGTATGACAATCTCTAGGTCCATCCATGTGGCTGCAAATGACATTATTTCTTTCTTTTTTATGGCTGTATAATATTTCATTGTATATATGTACCACATCTTCTTTATCAGTTCCTCCGTAGATAGACATTTAGATTGCTTCCATGTCCTGGCTAATGTAAATAGTGCTGCAATGAACATTGGAGTACATGTATCTTTTCGAATTAAGGTTTTCTCTGGATAGTTGCCCAGGAGTGGGATTGCTGGATCATGTGGTAACTGTATTTTTAGCTTTTTAAGGAACCTCCATAGTGTTCTCTATAGTGACTGTACGAATTTACTTTCCCATCAAGAGTGTAGGAGGGTTCTCATTTCTCCATACCCTCTCCAGCATTTATTGTTTGTAGATTTTTTGATGATGGCCATTCTGACCAGTGTGAGGTGATACTCCATTGTAGTTTTGATCTGCATTTCTCTAATAATTAGTGATGTTGAGCATCTTTTCATGTGTTTATTGGTCATCTGTATGTCTTTGGAGAAATTTCTATTTAGGTCTTCTGCCCATTTTTAATTGGGTTGTTTGGGTTTTTTGTTTTTGTTTGATATTGAGCTGCAGGAGCTGTTTGTATATTTTGGAGATTAATCCCTTGTTGGTTGCTTCTTTTGCAAATATTTTCTCCCATTCTGTAGGTTCTCTTTTCGTTTTGTTTATGGTTTACTGTGCAAAAGCTTTTAAGTTTAATTAGGTCCCATTTGTTTATTTTTGTTTTTATTTTCATTACACTAGGAGGTGGATCAAAAGAGATCTTGCTGTGATTTATGTCAGTGTTTTGCGTGTGTTTTCCTAAGAGTTTTATAGTATCTGGTCTTACATTTAGGTCTTTAATCAATTTTGAGTTTATTTTTGTGTGTGGTGTTAGAGAATGTTCTAATTTCATTCTTTTACATATAGCTATGCAGTTTTCCCAGCACCACTTATTGAAGAGACTGTTTTTCCTCCATTGTATATTCTTGCCTCTTTTATCACGGATTAGGTGACCATTGGTGCATGGGTTTATCTCTGGACTTTCTATCTTGTTCCATTGATCTATATTTCTGTTTTTGTGCAGCACCATACTGTTTTGATTACTGTAGCTTTGTAGTATAGTCTGAAGTCAGGGAGCTTGATTCCTCCAGCTCCATTTTTCTTTCTCAAGATTGCTTTGGCTATTTGGGGTCTTTTGTGTTTCCATACACATTACAAAATTGATAAACCTTTAGCCAGACTCATCAGGAATAAAAGGGAGATGACTCAAATCAGTAAAATTAGAAATGAAAAAGGAGAAGTTACAACTGACACCAAGGAAATACAAAGGATCATAAGAGACTACTGCAAGCAACTATACAACAGTAAAATAGACAATCTAGAAGAAATGGACAAATTCTCAGAAAGGTACTACTTTCCAAGACTGAACCAGGAAGAAATAGAAAATATGAACAGACCGATCACAAGTACTGAAATTGAAACTGTGATTAGAAAACTTCCAACACACTAAAGTCCAGGACCAGAAGGCTTCTCAGGCGAATTCTATCAAACATTTAGATAAAATTTATAACACACCTATACTTCTCAAACTCTTCCAAAAAATTGCAGTTGGGGAACACTCCCAAGTTCATTCTATGAGGCCACCATCACCATGATACCGAAACCAGACAAAGATATCACAAAAAATGAAAATTACAGGCCTGTATCACTGATGAACATAGATGCAAAAATCCTCAACAAAATACTAGCAAACCAAATCCAACAACACATTAAAAGGATCATACACCATGATCAAGTGGGATTTATCCTAGGGATGCAAGGATTCTTCAACATAGGTAAATCAATCAATGTGATAATACCACATTAACAAACTGAAGAATAAAAACCATATGATCATCTCAATAGATGCAGAAAAAGCTTTTGACAACATTCAGTACTCATTTATGATAAAAACTCTCCAGATAGTGGGCATAGAGGGAACCTACCTCAACATAATAAAGGCTATATACAACAAACCCACAGGAAACATTATTCTCAACAGTGAAAACCTGAAAGCATTTCCTCTAAGATCAGAAACAAGACAAGGATGTCCACTCTCTCCACTTTTATTCAACATAGTTTTAGAAGCCATAACCACAGCAATCAGAGAAGAAAAAGAAATAAAAAGAATCCAAATTGGAAAAGAAGTCAAACTGTCACTGTTTGAAGGTGACATGCTACTATACATAGAAAATCTTACTATTTATTTAATGCTGAATAATCTTGTATACTAAACCTTTGAAACCCAAGTCATTGTGTTTTTTGTTTTTGTTTTTGTTTCTGCTCAACTATCATATCAATTTCTAGAGGCAATGAATATCTTGGAGAATAACTGATAACAATAGGAAGAGAAAAATATCGGGAGAAAATTGCTTAATGTTTCCAAATATCACCTCATCAGATATAATTGCATTGTAAATGTCTCTTAACCTTAACACAATATATACATGCTTAGCACTGGGACGGTTATTGTTACTTCAGTACCTTTTCTTTATCTTGATGATTATAGCATATGATCTTATGCTGGGTTCAGTTTTTTACATTCACCATTCCTGATAATTTACTCTGTATCTGTTTCATATTGTAGGGGAGGGAAACTTTTCCCTTCTTCCCTTCTTGGTTCTTTGACTGGTCTAATAATTAAATTGACATAAGACAAATTAACAGGAGAAAAATTTCATATGTACAGGATTCCCAAAGACATGAGACCTATAGACAGTCAGACAATTGACACTTATATACCATCCAGAGCTCAGGAGAAAAGGGGTAGGCATCTGAAGCTTCAGAGAGGAGGCAGACAATTTACAGGAAGATGAAGATTTGGTAAACAAATGTTTGCCATACCATGCAGATAAGTCTTTCTCATAAAAATTTATCTTTGGTATTATTTTTCTCCTGATACAGGCCCTCTATCTAAATTATCTTAGGCAGTTTAAGGGGATGGTAAACAACTCTTCCAAAGTCTGTTGGGCCTTGATGTCTTCAGTTTAAAATAATCCACCTGCCAAAGTGGTGTATTTGGGGGTCCCGTATTCTGCTTCCCCTCAATATGGCATTGATTCCCTTTGGCCAGCTCTTCTTCTAAGACTTGGCTTAGGCTTCCCTTGTAGCTGCATGTGGACAGGCCACTATTGTCTTTCTGGTCTCACAAACACCACTAGAATTACTTGTTCCATCCCCAGGTCCCTTTACACTGGCTAGGATTGCTCCTGATATGTAGTGACCTCACACTCCTCAAGATCTTTGGATTTAGTGACACCCTCTACTCCTGATACGTTGGTATTACTGAGAGTTTGAATTCGACGTCCTGTAGGATAGAAGGACCTATTTGGGTGGTTCCTAGGTTTGGTAAAGGAAGAATATTTTAGGAGTAGATTTCTTCTAGGAAAATTATATTCTCAGTGAAGACAACAGACCCCTTACTCCATGGATTTTATTTATTTTTTCTTCTTTTAAACTTTCCATTAGAGTTTATTGGTATTAAATTTCCATATTAAACATATCAATGATTATCTACATTTAGAAAAAAAATAAAGCTTCACAATACTATGAATCCGTAAATTTCTGCTGCCTAACTTCCGGAATTGTATTGGAAAACGAAAACTGTGCTATCTCATGTTCCTCCTCTGTGTGTGCTCACTCTAGTAATTCAGCTAAAACATGACTATATTGTGACAATCCCTTAATGCCATATTTATAGCAAGATTATTTACTGGCATTCTCATCTCATTGGGAGGCAGGTGACTCATTTTTTCACGACTTACATTAAAATTGTACAGATTGCTTATTATTGATGAATGACAGCTTCTTTTCTCTGTATAAGAAATAATCTTTCATAGAATCACAACTAGTGGTAATTTAGATTGAAATTTGATTCTGAAAATTTCTAACTTTAAAACCAAGATGTAAGGAAAGAATTCATAAAACTTTGAAGATGTAGTTCTCATTATATAAATGTCCTAAGGCTCTCTACATTTTGTATATATTCAAAATTAATATATATAGGTCTAAGTCGTGTTTTTCCAACATGTAGTGAGTTTCTCTCTCCACTCTCAGCCTTTTTCAGGTGCAATTTGAGTCTTCCAATTGAAAACAGAAACATTGGGAATATATAAAATACAAAGCTAGAACCCTTATAAAAACAGAAGTGCAAATTTATTTACATAAAATTATAAAATGTCTACATAGCAAACATCCAACCAAGTTAAGGAATATATGCAACACATATATAGGCAAAGGGTTTCCTTGACTTTCCAAGTGTTTTTGCAAATTATTTTTAAACACAAAAAAACAAGTAAAAAAATGGACAAAATATGTTCATATGTTCAGGCAGTGGTCTGGAAAAATATATAAAGGGGAATCAATAAGAAAAGATGTTCAGTCTTGGTATGAATTGAATAATGAAAATATCAGATACTTTTTTAATACATCTGGTAATTATTGGGGGGATGTAATTTGGCAAAATTTATCAAAATTAAAATGCACAGACAGACCCAATAATTCAAAGCCTGGGAAATGACAACAGATGTATTTACACCAGTATAGAAGGATAAATTTAGTACTTTTTGATAGTATAAAAATTAAAAACATCCTAAATGTTTACCAGGATAGATTTTTTAAGGTAAATAATAAATTATATTTACAGGCTGTAAGCTTCTTGAGAATAAGATCACATTCTTCTATATTGTTGAATTCCTAGCAGGAAGTAGATATGGACACTTGATAATGTTTCTTGGATTACTGAAAAACTGGATCATAAGAATAGATTTAAAATACTTGTGTAAGTTTAATCAAGTAAACTGTTAAAAAATTATGAGCTGTAAAACACTGTGCTAGGCATATGAGAAGTAAATACTACTAAAATTAGATGTAGTGTTTGCCTTTACTGACCTAATAAAGCAAATTTAAGAGATTTACATAATAATTCTCAGTCAGCACTTTAGCATCTATCCTGCATGGTATTAATTAGGACAAGAGATAGTAAGCAAATATTACACTGTAAGTATATTTTTGATAAACACCTATCTATGAGTGGGTTATTGTATTAGTTTCTATTTCTGAGTAACAAGTTTTGACAAACTTAGTGACATAAAATAATACCCACTTATTATCTTCAAGTTCTATAGGTCAGAAGCCTAGGAGGACTGTACTGAGTTCTCTGTTTAGGATCTCACAAGGCCTTAATCGAGTTGTCATTTGGGCTGCGCTCTTGAATGGAGTCTCAGAAGATGAATCTGTTTCCAAGTTCATTAAGATTTTTGCAGAATTTAGTTCTATACATTTGGAAGACAAATGAGGACAAGTTCCCATTTCCTTTCTGGATGTCAGCACTGGGTCTGCTTTCTGCTCAAAGAAGCTACCCACTTTCCTTCTCAAGTGGCTTTTACATATTTAAACCAGCAAGGACACGTTGAGTCCTGTGATTCTAATCTTTCTGACCTCCTCTTCAGCCCTGCCAGCTCTGCTGTTAAAGGGTTTATGTGAATAAATTAGGTCCACCCAAATGTCTTCCTTTTGATTAACTTAAAGTCAACTGATTAGCAACTTTAAAAACATCTGCAAAATCCTTTTTTGCCATCTATCTTTTCTATTTAGTGTTTTTGTTTCTTTGGATAAATACCTAGGAGTGGAATTGCTGGATCATATGGTAGTTTATTTTTAATTTTTTGAGGAATCTTTATTCTGTTTTCCATAGCTTCTGCACCAGTTTACATTCCCACCAACCGTGCACAAGGATTCCCTTTCCTCCACACCTCGCGAACACTTGTTACTTGTTGTCTTTTTGATAATAGCCGTTCTGACAGGTATGGGGTTATATCTTACCGTGGTTTTGATTTGCATTTCCCTGATGATTAGTGATGTTGGGCATCTTTTAATGTGCCTGTTAGACATCTATATATCTTCTTTGGAAAAATTCTGTTCAGATCCTCTGCCCATTTTTAAACTGCGTTGTGATGTTGAGTTGTATGAGTTTTTTGTATATTTTGGATATTAATCCCCTTTCTCATATACCATTTGCAAATACCTTCTCCCATTCAGTGGGCAGCCTTTTCATTTTGTTGATAGTTTCCTTCACTGCACAAAGTCTTTTTAGTTCAATGTACTTCCATTTGTTTATTTTTGCTTTTGTCTCCCTTTCCTGAGGAGACATAACCAAAAAAATATTACTAAGACCAATGTCAAAGAGCTTACTGTGTATGTTTTCCTCTAGAAGCTTTATGGGTTCAGGTCTTACGTTTAAATCTTTCATCCATTTTGAATTTATTTTTGTGTGTGGTGTGAGATAGTAGTT
Organism: Balaenoptera borealis; assembly: GCF_965194805.1. Lineage (NCBI taxonomy): Eukaryota > Metazoa > Chordata > Mammalia > Artiodactyla > Balaenopteridae > Balaenoptera > Balaenoptera borealis. The sequence continues at coordinate 61,805,084 of NC_138865.1, forward strand.
CAGTTTGATTGAATCACAGCTTACATATTTTGATTGCCTCACTTTTTATGGAATCTTCTCAAGGCCAGGTGTGCCTTTTCATTTTCATTTGTATCCAGAAGTACCCCAAACTAAATAGTAGATGCACAATTAATATTTTATGAATAATTACCCTACTACCCAAACATTTTTTTATTATAAAATTAGACTACATTGGTGGGTGTAGTTTAAAACACATTTATTCTTTATACACTTTTTGTATTTTGGAAGAATCCTCAATTGTATGTATGGATATTTTTGAGGGGAAAATTTAAGCACTTGGTACCACAGTTAAGGTGCAGTGGATAGGGTGTGATTTCATGACTTACATCTGACCATTTAGATACACCAACTTGTGAGTTTAACCTTTGTACTAATGAGGGTGTCCCGGGGAAGAGGCTATTGCTATGGTGTGGCTTCCCATGTCTATGACAAATGCTACTGGCATTTTGTGTGGAAATTCATGGTATTTATTTAATTGGGGGAAAATTCCCAGGTATAATAAGTTAAGTTTTAGTATCCATACACGTGGAATAAATTTGCACTTATTATTTTGTTTATTGTTGTTATAGGTGTTTCCCAAAAATTTTATATTATTTTTCAACGAAGATCTAGTATTTTGTTAAATAGTTAGCAAATATAGTTTATTAATAATTTAATCTTTAAAAATTTTTCTTTTTTTGTTAGCAAATATAGTTAACTTTTGTGTTTTATATAGTCATAATTCTTAATTTTTCTTTTTTATAGTGTTCTATAGCTTTAGTGTTTTACTTAGAGAATTATAATCTAAAATATTTGTTTCATTTTCAAATTTAATGCTTTTTATCAAATAATTTTACTGCAATAGTACAGATACTCATTTTTTACCCTTAAGAACTTTAGTGTGTGTTTCATAATGAAGGGATTTCATTAGAACTATCAAAACTAGAAAATTAATATTGATGTAATGTTATCTTCTTATTTGAAAACCTTACTCAGATTTTGGCAATTGGTCAAATAATGTCTTTTATACCAAGAAAATTCATAATTATAAATTGCATTCACTTTTTTGGCCTGTCTCTTTAGACTTCTTTAGTTTAGAAGAATTCCTTAATTTTTCATTATATTTCATAAAATAGCAATTTTTGAACAGCACAAGCTACACATTTTGTAAAACATCCCTCAATTTTGTGTTTGATATTTTCTCATTATTAAATAACCAGTTGCACATTTTTGGCAAGAACAAAAGAAGTGATGCTGAGTTTGTCTCTGTACATTGTATCAGGAGACACGCACTGTTGATTAATTCCATTATTGGCAATGTTTAACTGTGATCATTTGATTTAGGTAGTGAGTGGCAGGTTTCTTCACTGCGCTTATATCACCAGTTTACCCTTTTTAAGTAATAAGTATCTTATGGGCAAATCATTTTAAGACTTAAGTGAGTATTTTGTGTTCTTGAAACATTCACCCGCTAGTTTTAGAATCCATTACTAATTCCTGACTGAATCAATTATTATTGTTGTTACCAAACAGTAGTTTCCTAATTCCTTCATTCCTTCTCATTGATCAGTTGGCATCATAGAGTAAGGAGTAATTTTCCTTTTCTATTTTATTTATTTGTTTGTTTGCTTGCTTTTTTGTGTTAGTGTGATTCATATTGATTCTTTCAGTTGGTTGCAGTCCTTTAATATTTGTTTTGATGCGCAGATTTTCTTGGTTTGTCCAGTAGATGAAATTTTACCAGATTTGACTCTTTCAAGCCAGTTTTTTTTTTTTTTTCTTTTGACATGCCCTCCCTGCCTACCCCCCAGTTCTTTGGGAAGTTCCTTTTTTTGGGGAACAAGAAAAATATCCCAGGCTAAACTTATGCTTTCTTATGTTCCAAGCTCATTAATTGCCTGTAGCCCCAAGGATCCCTAGTTCCCATTAGTGGAGAAAAATATTCAGTAACCAAAATGTGGGTGCTAGTTGTTTTCCTTGCTACTAAGGTGTCATTACATCCAGACCCTCTCAACTGACAGAGTTAGGATATAAAATATAACTGTATATTCACATAAACATATCAAATGTGTGCATGCACAGACATATAAGCACACTCAGGACCAGCTAGTTTACTTAGTTTAAGGATGTGTAAATTGATAGCTTAAATCTGTTCAAGCCTGTTGGACAACCTGATTTGACTAAATAGCAAATGGAGCATTAAAAACCCCCCAATAAAGCTATTTTCCTGAGTTCTACTGAAATAAAGATTCTGCATGCAAAATTTGGTGGTTCATAATCTAGAAATAAAACTCCTCCTGTGAATCTAATAAAGGATCCTGGGTAACTATGCCTGAAAGTCTCTGAGTACCCCAAAGCTTGCCTGTGATTTATTTCTCTTGCTGTACCATGTCCTTTATCTGTATTAAAGTTCTGCATATTTATGCTCTGTAGAGTTATCTAAGCTGTGTAATTTTTACAACATATATTCACCCACCCATATCTATATCAATTTCTACATCATGCTATGCAAAAATTCCTAGACAAAACCATCAAATTATGCCGATAACTCCAATCCCAATGAAATGCCACAATGTTGCTATCCTTGGTCCTTTCCATATTTTTAACTCCCTACTCTTGACGCTGAGGAATCTGGTTCCCATTATTCAAAATATATTCACTTGTCTGTTAAAATTTTGTACAAAAAGTGGTTTCAGAAGTGCTATTACCTCTGCAAAAGTAAACCTACTACATAGAGTTTAATATCTGTTTGGACTTCTTTTTTGTCTTTAGTACGAAGATATATAATTCTAATTCTGTATATAAAAGTTACTTGGGTTAATTATTTTTTATTCCCTTTAGTGTGATTATGTTGTTCATTTGAAATATGGTTTGGTTCATTTGAATCTATGTTAAATTTTATAGGTTTTCATCTCTTCTTTATGGATTGTATTTATTTATCTATTCATTTGTCTATGAGTATGTGAAGCATTAAAATGGTTTGAAATGGCAGAACTGTGCAAAAAGATATATTCAGAGAAGTGTTTTTTCCTACTAATTCCCTATGTCCTTTCCATCCGATTTCTACCCATGCTGTAAAAGTAACCAGTTTCATTAATCTCTCAGTTACCTTTCCTGTGCCGTTTTGTTCAGAACTACAGATACATAAGTATTTTCTTATTTCTCCCTTTTTTCCTTACACAAAAAATAGCATACTATAGATCTCAGGTCAGCAACATTTTCAAGGATGTTATATAGATGCTTCTAAAACAAGAGAGAAAAAGCCACAAATTTTAGTTGATAATTTTAAAATGTAAAAATTAAAATGTAATACAATTTTTTTGTAATACTGTAAAGAATGGAATTGTTTTGGAGGGATATTTTTCTTAATTAGCATTCAGAGTTAGTGTTTACCATTAACAAAATTAATTGCAAAACTTCATCTGTTAATGCTGATCTGTAATCTAGTGGAATAGTTATATTGAAAAGTATGTCAAATACTGTAAACTAAATCAAAAAAATTTTAATGAATGGTGACATTACCTCCTTAAAAAATAAGTGAATTGTGAACAAATAAGTAGGCAAAATTAAATAACTTAGGTGTTTGTCTAAGATCTTCGATACAAATAACAGCTGTTATAGTAGAAGACAGCTCTGAGAAATTAATGTAAAATATGTCAAATTTTTTTCAACTTTGAGATATAATTGAGACAGTAAACTGTAATATGTTTAAAGTGTACCACATGATGATTAATATACATATAATTGTGGAAACATTCTCACCATTGAGTTAATTAACATCCATTATCTCACGTGTTTCCCTTTCGCTTTGTTTTGTTTGTTTGCGTGCTTGTTTTTTTGTGAGAACAGTCAAGTTAGCAAACTCTTAGCAAATTTCAGGTACAAAACAAAAGCTTAATATCAAGTACTTATATTACAGTTTCCTTGAAGTTTTACTGTTTCAAGTCTTAACATTCAGTTGGTGAGTTGATTTTCATGTTTGGTGTAAAATAGGGGTTCAGCTTCATTATTTTGCATGTGGATATCTAATTTACACAACACTATTTATTGAAGAGGCTATCCATTACCCATTCAGTATTTATGGCTCCCTTGTCAAATATTAGTTTATCATATATGTGTGGGCTTATTTCTGGATTCTCTATTTTATTCCATTGATCTGTATGTCTGTTGTTATGCCAATACCATACTGTTTTTTTTTTAATTGATTGATTGATTGATTGATTGCTATGTTGGGTCTTCGTTTCCGTGCTAGGGCTTTCCCCAGTTGCGGCAAGCGGGGGCCACTCTTCATCGCGGTGCGCAGGCCCCTCACTATCGTGACCTCTGTTGTTGCGGAGCACAGGCTCCAGATGCGTAGGCTCAGTAGTTGTGGCTCACGGGCCTAGCTGCTCCACGGCATGTGGGATCTTCCCAGACCAGGGCTCGAACCCGTGTCTCCTGTATTAGCAGGCAGACTCTCAACCACTGCGCCACCAGGGAAGCCCACCATACTGTTTTGATTACTGTAGTTTTGTAGTATGTTTGAAATCATGAAGTGTGATGCCTCCAGTTGTGTTCTTCTTTCTCAAGATTGCTTTGGCTATTTGGGGTCTTTTGGTCCCACACAAATTTTAAGATTTATTTTTTTCAATTTCTATGATTAATGCCATTGGAATTTTGCTAGGCATTGCAGTGAATCTGTAGATCACTTTGGGTAGTAAGGACATTTTAACGATATTCTTTCAATTCATGAGAACATAATATATTTCCATTTATTTCTCTCTTCAATTTCTTTCATCAGCATCTTCTAGTTTTCAATGTATAGATATTTCACCTTCTTCATAACCTTACTCCTAGAATTTTATTACTTTTGATGCTATTGTAAATGGGGTTATTTTTAAAATTTCTCCTTCTTGTATTTTGCTATTAGTGCATAGAACTGCAACTGATTTTTGTGTATTGATTTTGTATTCCACAGCTTTACTGAATTTATTTATTAGTTTTAACACATTTTTGGTGGAGTTTTTAGGGTTTTCTATATATAATATCATGTAATCTACAAACAGACATTTTTACTTCTTTCCAATTCGAATGCCTTTTATAACGTTTTCTTGCCTAATTGCTCTGGATAGGAACCCAGAACTATTTTGAATGAAAGAATGATCATCCTTTTCTTGCTCCTGATCTTAGAGAAAAACCTTTCAGCTTTTCACCACTAAGTATGATGTTAGCTGTGGGCTTCTCATAAATGGCCTTTATTATGTTGAGGTACATTCCCTCTATATCCAGTTCATTGAGAGTTTTTTCTCAAGAATGGATGTTGAATATTGTTTAATGCTTTTACTGCATCTGTTGAGATGATCTCATGATTTTTATCCTTCATTTTGTTAATGTGGTATATCATATTTATTGATTTGCATATGTTGGACATCCTTGTGTGCAAAGAAAACCTAACTTGATCAAAGTGTGTGATCCTTTTTAAATGTACTATGGATGTTGATTTGCTAATATTTTCTTGAGGATTGCTGCAGTTATATTGACTGGGGATATTGGCCTATAATTTTCTTTTCTGTTACTGTCCTTTTCTGACTTTGGTAACAAGATAATGCTGGACTTGTAAAATGAGTTTAGAAATCTTCCCTCCTATTTTTTTCTGTAGAATTTGAGAAGTACTGGTATTAATACTTCTTAAAATGTTTTGTGAAATTTTTGCAGTGGAGCCATCTGGTCTTGGAATTTGTCTCTGATGGGAGATTTTTATTACTGATTCAATCTCCTCACTATTAATTGATATGTTCAGCTTTTCTGCTTCTTCATGATTCATTCTTTGTAGGTCGTATCTTTCTAGGAATTTATTCATTTCTTCTAGGTTATCCAATATGTTGACATATAATTTTTCATAGTACATTTTTAGAATCCTTATTATTTCTGTGTATCAGCTGTAATTTTTCCTATTTCGTATCTTATCTTATTTATTTGAGTCTTTTTATTCGTTAGTCTAATTAAAGGTTTGTCAGTTTTCTGTATCTTCGATTTTTTTGTCTCTATTTCATTTAATTTTCCTGTGGTATTTGTTATTTCTTTCCTGCTATTAACTTTGGGCTTAGTTTGTTCTTATTTTTCTAATTCCTTGTGTCATAAAGTTAATTTGTTGGATATGTTTCTTTTTTTATAATTGTAGGCATTGATCACTCTTTCCTTTCATACCTGCTTTGCTGCATCACATTAGTTTTGGTGTATTCTATTTCCATTTTCATTTGTTCCAAGATTTTTTTTTTAATTTTCTTTTTTTTTTTAAAGCATCTTTATTGGAGTATAATTGCTTTCCATTGTTGTGTCAGTTTCTGCTGTAACAAAATGAATCAGCTAAACGTTTACTTATATCCCCATATCCCCTCCCTCTTACATCTCCTTCCCAGCCTCTTTAGCCCACATCTCTAGGTGGTCACAAAGCACTGAGCTGATTTCCCTGTGCTATGCGGCTGCTTCCAACTAGCTATTTTACATTTGGTAGTGTATATATGTCCATGCCACTCTCTCACTTCGTCCCACCTTACCCTTCCCCCACCCCATGTCCTCAAGTCCATTCTCTACATCTGCATCTTTATTCCTGTCCTGCCCCAAGTTTCTTCAGAACCATTTTTCTTTTTAGACTCCATATATATGTGTTACCATACGGTATTTGTTTTTCTCTTTCTGACTTAATTCACTCTGTATGACAGATTCTAGGTCCATCCACCTCACTACAGATAACTCAATTTCGTTTCTTTATATGGCTAAGTAATATTCCATTGTATATATGTGTCAAATCTTCTTTTTCCATTCATCTGTTGATGGACACGTAGGTTGCTTCCATGTCTTGGCTATTGTAAATAGTGCTGCAGTGAACACTGTGGTACATCTCTCTTTTTGAATTATGGTTTTCTCAGGGTATATGCCCAGTAGTGGGGTTGCTGGGTCATATGGTAGTTCTATTTTTAGTTTTTTAAGGAACCTCCATACTGTTTTCCATAGTGGCTGTATCAATTTACATTCCCACCAACAGTGTAGGAGGATTCCCTTTTATCCACACCCTATCCAGCATTTATTGTATGTAGATTTTTTGATGATGGCCATTCTGACTGGTATGAAGTGGTACCTCATTGTAGCTTTGATTTGCATTTCTCAAATGATTAGTGATGTTGAGCATCCTTTCATGTGTTTGTTTGCAATCTGTATATCTTCTTTGGAGAAATGTCTGTTTAGGTCTTCCGCCCATTTTTGGATTGGGTTGTTTATTTATTTGATATTGAGCAGCATGAGCTGTTTGTATATTTTGGAGATTAATCCTTTATCAGTTGCTTCGTTTGCAAATATTTTCTCCCATTCTGAAAGTTGTGTTTTCGTCTTGTTTATGGTTTCCTTTGCTGTGTAAAAACTTTTAAGTTTCATTAGGTCCCATTTGTTTATTTTTGTTTTTATTTCCATTTCTCCAGGAGGTGGCTCAAAACGGATCTTGCTGTGATTTATATTATAGAGTGTTCTGCCTATGTTTTCCTCTAAGTGATTTATAGTGTCTGGCCTTACATTTAGATCTTTAATGCATTTTGAGTTTATTTTTGTCTATGGTGTTAGGGAGTGTTCTGATTTCATTCTTTTACATGTAGCGCTCCAGTTTTCCCAGTACCACTTATTGAAGAGGATGTCTTTTCTCCATTGTATATTCTTGCCTCCTTTATCAAAGATAAGGTGACCATATGTGCGTGGGTTTATCTCTGGGCTTTCTATCCTGTTCCATTGATGTGTATTTCTCTTTTTGTGCCAGTACCATACTGTCTTGATTACTGTAGCTTTGTAGTATAGTCTGAAGTCAAGGAGCCTGATTCCTCCAGCTCCGTTTTTCTTTCTCCAGATTGCTTTGGCTATTTGGGGCCTTTCGTGTTTCCATACAGATTGTGAAATGTTTTGTTCTAGTTCTGTGAAAAATGCCATTGGTAGTTTGATATGGATTGCACTGAATCTGTAGATTGCTTTGGGTAGTCGAGTCATTTTCACAATGTTGATTCTTCCAATCCAAGAACATGGTATATGTCTCCATCTGTTTGCATTATCTTTAATTTCTTTCATCAGTGTCTTACAGTTTTCTACATACAGAACTTTTGTATCCTTAGGTAAGTTTATTCCGAGGTACTTTATTCTTTTTGTTGCAGTGGTAAATGAGAGTGTTTCCTTAATTTCTCTTTCAGATTTTTCATCATTAGTGTATAGAAATGCAAGAGATTTCTGTGCATTAATTTTGTACCCTGCAACTTTACCAAATTCATTGATTAGCTCTAGTAGTTTTCTGGTGGCATCTTTAGGATTCTCTATGTATAGTATCATGTCATCTGCAAACAGTGACAGTTTTACTTCTTTTTTTCCGATTTGGATTCCTTTTATTTCTTTTTCTTTTCTGATTGCTGTGGCCAAAACTTCCAAAACTATGTTGAATAATAGTGGTGAGAGTAGATAACCTTGTCTTGTTCCTGATCTTCGAGGAAATGTTTCACCATTGAGAATGATGTTGGCTGTGAGTTTGTCATATATGGCCTTTATTATGTTGAGGTAGGTTCCCTGTATGCCTACATTCTGAAGAGATTTTATCATAAATGGGTGTTGACTTTGTCAAAAAATTTTTAAGCATCTATTGAGATGATCATATGGTTTTTATCCATCAGTTTGTTAATATGGTGTATCACATTGATTTGCGTATATTGAAGAATCCTTGCATTCCTGGGATAAACCCCATTTGATCGTGGTATATGATCCTTTTAATGTCCTGTTGGATTCTGTTTGCTAGTATTTTGTTGAGGATTTTTGCATCTATGTTCATTAGTGATATTGGCCTGTAGTTTTCTTTTTTTGTGATATCTTTGTCTGGTTTTGGTATAGGGTGATGATGACCTCGTAGAATGAGTTTGGGCGGGTTTCTCCCTCTGCCATATTTTGGAAGAGTTTGAGAAGGATAGATATTAGCTCTTCTCTAAATGTTTGATAGAATTCGCCTGTGAAGCCATCTGATCTTGGGCTTTTGTTTGTTGGAAGATTTTTAATCACAGTTTCAATTTCAGTGCTTGTGATTGGTCTGTTTATTTTTTCTGTTTCTTCCTGGTTCAATCTCGGAAGGTTGTGGTTTTCTAAGAATTTGTCCGTTTCTTCCAGGTTGTCCATTTTTTTGGCATATAGTTAGTTGCTTGTAGTAATCTCTCATGATCCTTTATATTTCTGTCCGTTGTTACTTCCCCTTTTTCGTTTCTAATTCTGTTACTTGAGTCTTCTTCCTTTTTTTCTTGATGAGTCTGGCTAATGTTTTATCAATTTTGTTTCTCTCTTCAGAGAACCAGCTTTTAATTTGATTGATGTTTGCTCTCGTTTCCTTCATTTCTTTTTTATTTTTTTCTGTTCTAATCTTTATGCTTTCTTTCCTTCTGCTAACTTTGGGGGTAGATTGTGTATTTGAGATTTTTCTTGTTTCTTGAGGTAGGATTGTATTGCTCTAAACTTCCCTCTTAGAACTTCATTTGTTGCATCCCATAGGTTTTGGGTCATCATGTTTTCATTGTCATTTGTTTCTACGTAGTTTTTAATTTCCTCTTTGATTTCTTCAGTGATCTCTTGGTTATTTAGTAGTGTATTGTTTACTTTCTATGTGTTTATATTTTTTACAGTTTTTTTCCTGTAATTGATGTCTAGTTTCATAGCTTTGTGGTCAGAAAAGATATTTGATATGATTTCAATTTTCTTAAATTTATCAAGGCTTGATATGTGACCCAAGATATGATCTACCCTGGAGAATGTTGCGTGTGCACTTGAGAAGAAAGTGTTTTCTGTTGTTTTTGGATGGAATGTCCTATAAGTATCAATTAAGTCCATCTTGTTTAATGTGTCATTTAAAATTTGTGTTTCCTTATTTATTTTCATTTTGGACCATATGTCCATTGGTGAAAGTGGGATGTTAGAGTCCCCTACTCTTATTGTGTTACTGTCAATTTCCCCTTTTATGCCTGTTAGCATTTGCCTTATATATTGAGGTGCGCCTATGTTGTGTGCATAAATATTTACAATTGTTATATCTTCTTCTTGGATTGATCCCTTGATCATTATGTAGTGTCTTTCTTTCTCTCTTGTAACATTCTTTATTTTAAAGTCTATTTTTTCTGATATGAGAATTGCTACTCCAGCTTTCTTTTGATTTCCGTTTGCATGGAATATCTTTCTCCATCCCCTCACTTTCAGTATGTATGCATCCCTAGGTCTGAAGTGGGTCTCTTGTAGACAACATATATACAGGTATTGTTTTTTGTATCCATTTAGCCAGTCTGTGTCTCTTGGTTGGAGCATTTAATCCATTTACATTTAAGGGAATTATCGATATGTATGTTCCTATTATCTTTTTCTTAATTGTTTTGGGCTTGTTATTGTAGGTCTTTTCCTTCTCTTGTGTTTCCTGCTTAGAGAAGTTCCTTCAGCATTTGTTGTAGAGCTGGTTTGGTGGTGCTGAATTCTCTTAGCTTTTGCTTGTCTGTAAAAGTTTTAATTTCTGTGTCGAATCTGAATGAGAGCCTTGCTGGGTAGAGTAATCTTGGTTTAGGTTTTTCCCTTTCAGCACTTTAAATATGTCCAGCCACTCCCTTCTGGCTTGTACAGTTTCTGCTGAAATATCAGCTATTAACCTTATGGGGATTCCCTTGTATGTTATTTGTTGCTTTTCCCTTGCTGCTTTCAATATTTTTTCTTTGTATTTAATTTTTGATGGTTTGATTAATATGTGTGTTGGCATGTTTCTCCTTCGATTTATCCTGTATGGGACTCTGTGCTTCCTGGACCTGGTTGACTGTTTCCTTTCCCATATTAGAGAAGTTTTCACCTATAATGTCTTCAAATATTTTCTCAGTCCCTTTCTGTTTCTCTTCTCTTTCTGAGACTCCTATAATTCAAATGTTGGTGCGTTTAATGTTGCCCAGAGGTCTATGAGGCTGTACTCAATTCTTTTCATTCTTTTTTCTTTATTCTGCTCTGTGGTAGTTGTTTCCACTATTTTATCTTCCAGGTCACTTATCCGTTCTTCTGCCTCAGTTATTCTGCTATTTATTCCTTCTAGAGAATTTTTAATTTCATTTATTGTGTTGTTCATCATTGTTTGTTTGGTCTTTAGTTCTTCTAGCTCCTTGTTAAACGTTTCTTTTATTTTCTCTCTTCTGTTTCCAAGATTTTGGATCATCTTTACTATCATTACTGTTAAATTCTTTCTTAGGTAGACTGCCTATTTCCTCTTCATTTGTTTCATCTGGTGGGTTTTTCCCTTGCTCCTTCATCTGCTGCATATTTTTCTGTCTTCTCTTTTTGCTTAACTTATTGCATTTGGAGTCTCTTTTTTGAAGGCTGCTGGTTCATAGTTCCCGTTGTTTTTGTTGTCTGCCCCCAGTGGGTAAGGTTGGGTCAGTGGGTTGTGTAGGCTTCATGGTGAAGGGGACTGGTGCCTGTGTTCTGGTGGATGAAGCTGGATCTTGTCTTTCTGGTGGGCAGGACCACCTCTGGTGGTGTGTTTTGGGTGTCTGTGAACTTAATATGATTCAGGCAGCCTCTCTGCTAATGGGTACAGTTGTGTGCCTGTCTTGATAGTTGTTTGGCATGGGGTGTCCAGCACTGGAGCTTGCTGGGCATTGAGTGGAGTTGGGTATTAGTGTTGAGATGGAGATCTCTGGGAGAGCTCTCACCAATTGATATTACGTGGTGCCGGGAGTTCTCCAGTGGTTCAATATCATGAACTCAGCTCTCCCACCTCAGAGGCCCAAACCTGACACCCGGCTGGAGCACCAAGACCCTGTCAGCCACACGGCTTAGAAGAAAAGTGAGAAAAAAAAGAAAAAGAAAAAAATAAGATAAAATAAATAAAGTTATTTAAAATACAAATATTTAAAAATACTATTGAAATAAAAAAATTTAAAAAGTAATAAAAAAGATGAAAAGAGGGAAGCAACCAAACCAATAAACAGATCCACCAATGATAACAAATGCTAAAAACTAAACTAAGATAAACATAAAGATCAGAAACTGGTCAGTCACATACAGCAAACCCCAAGTCTACAATTCCTCCCAAAGTCCACCACCTCAACTTTGGGATGATTCATTGTCTCTTCAGGTGTTCCACATAGGCAGGGTACATCAAGTTGATTGTGGAGATTTAATCTGCTGCTCCTGAGGCTGCTGGGAGAAATTTCTCTTTCTCTTCTTTGTTCGCACAGCTCCTGGGGTTCAGCTTTGGATTTGGCCCCTCCTCTGCATGTAGGTCGCTCTCTGGCATCTGTTCTTCGTCCAGAGAGGAGGGGGTTAAAGGAGCAGCTGATTAGGGGGCTCTGGATCATTCAGGCCAGGAAGAGGGAGGGGTGCGGGATGTGGGGTGAGCCTGCAGTGGCAGAGGCTGGCATGATGTTGCAACAGCCTGAGGCATGCCCCAATTGTTCTCCCGGGGAAGATGTCCCTGGATCACGGGACCCTGGCAGTGGTGGGCTGCACAGGCTCCTGGGAGGGGAGGTGTGGATAAGGGGAGGTGTGCTTGCACACAGGTGTCTTGCTGGCTGCAGCAGCAGCATTAGCTTTTCATGCCCATCTCTGGTGTCTGTGCTGATAGCCGTGGGTCGTGCCCGTCTCTGAAGCTCTTTTAGGCAGTGCTCTGAATCTGCTCTCCTCACGCACCCCGAAATAATGGTCTCTTGCCTCTTAGGCAGACCCAGACTTTTTCCTGGACTCCCTTCCTGCTAGCTGTGGCACACTAGCCCCCTTCAGGCTGTGTTCACAAGGCCAACCTCAGTTCTCTCCCTGGGATCCGACCCACGAAGCCCGAGCCTCAGCTCCCAGCCCCCACCTGCCCCGGCAGGCGAGCAGACAAGTCTCTCAGGCTGTTGAGTGCTGGTCGGCACTTATCCTCTGTGCTGGAAGCTCTCCGCTTTGCACTCTGCACCCCTGTTGCTGCACTCTCCTCCATGGCTCTGAAGATCCCCCACCCTCACCCCCCGTTTCCACCAGTGATGGGGCTTCCTAGTGTGTGGAACCTTTTCCTCCTTCACAGCTCCCTCCCAGAGGTGCAGGTCCCATCTATATTCTTTTGTCTCTGTTTTTCCTTTTTTCTTTTGCCCTACCCAGGTACATGGGGAGTTTGTTGCCTTTGGGAAGTCTGAGGTCTTCTGCCAGCGTTCAGTAGGTGTTCTGTAGGAGTTGTTCCACATATAGATGTATTTTTGATATATTTGTGGGGAGGAAGGTGATCTTCATGTCTTACTCCTCCACCATCTTGAAGGTTCCCCCTGTTCCAAGATTTTTAATTAATTAATTTACTTATTTATTTTTGGCTGTGTTGGGTCTTTGTTGCTGCACTCAGGCTTTCTCTAGTTTTAGCAAGTGGGGGCTACTCTTCGTTGCGGTGCATGGTCTTCTCATTGCTGTGGCTTCTCTTGTTGCAGACCATGGGCTCTAGGTGCATGGGCTCAGTAGTTGTGGTTCACGGGCTCTAGAGTGCAGGCTCAATAGTTTTGGCACATGGGCTTAGTTGCTTTGCAGCATGTGGGATCTTCCTAGACCAGGGCTCAAATCCATGTCCCCTGCATTGGCAGGCAGATTCTTAACCACTGCACCTCCAGGGATGTCCCCAAGATTTTTAAATTTCTTCTTTGACCCATTGGTTGTTTAGGAGCATGTTTGATCTGTTTACATTTGTGATTTTTCCAGTTTCCTTTTTTAGTTGATTTCTGCTTTCATACAATTATGATCAGAAAATATGCTTGATACAATTTCTATCTGCTTAAACAATTAAGACTTGTTTTGTGACTTAACATACGATCTATACTGGGGAATGTTCCATGTGTGCCTTAGAAGAATGTGTATTTTGCTGCTCTTGAATGAAGTGTTCTGTATATGTCTGTTAGGTCTATCTGGCCTGACCTGAGTTTAAGTCCAGTATTTCCTTATTGATTTTTTCCTTTTGTCTGGATGAACTATTTATTGTTGACAATATAGTATTGAAGTCCTCTACTATTATTGTATTGTTGTCTATTTCTCCCTTTAGATCTGTTAATATTTGCTTAATATATTTAGGTGCTCTGATATTGGTTGCATAAATATTCAAATTGTTGTATTCTCTTGATGAGTTGACCCCTTTATCATTATGTAATGACCTCTTTTCACTGTTTTTGGCTTAAGGTTTGTTTTTTCTGATATAAGTGTAGTTACCCCTTTTTTATTTTTGTTTCTGTTTGCAAGGGCTGTCTTTTTCAATTCCTTCACTTTCAGTCATGTGTTTCCTTAATGCTGAAGTGAGTTTCTTGTGATCAGTGCATAGTTGGGGATTGATTTTTTTATGTATTCCTCCACGTTGTGTCTCTTGATTGAATAATTTAGTTCATTTACATTTGAAGTAGTTATTGATAGGTTTGTACTTATCATATCTGGACTATTCAGGGTCCTGTCCCTCAGGTGGGAGTCTTAAAATTTGGGGCACTAGAGATATGGACATTCTTCCAGGGAGATACTGGCTTCGTTTTATTGTTGGAGCAAGCATGAGGGAGAAGGCAGGGGAAATGCCCACAGGCTATTTCAGGCTCCAGGGAGGATCATAGTCAGCACCTAGAAGTGTGCTGATTAGAAGCAGATCCTCAGGCAGCAGCTTATAAGGTATGCAGTCAAATCCCTTTCATGGAAAGGCTGGGGGAGGGGCATTTTTGCCTGCTCCCTCTGCCCTGATTCCTGCAGGGATAGCCATGGTAAAGACTCATATTCCCATTAAGAACTGCTTCTTGGTTTGCTATATTCCTGAGAGACTCATGAATGCAAGCTCTGCTGGCTTTCTGAGCTAGGTATTTTAGGAACCCATCCCTCCGGTAGTGTCCTTAAAAGTTGGGGTGGTAGTTGTGCAGTTCAAACCTGAACTCTTCAGGAGAAAGCTGGGAGTTAAGCGTTCTTTCTTGATTGTATGGTGCTAGGTCAGGTTTGGGGTTTAAGATGAGAGTGTGTCTCAGCCTTTTTTATGCATTTTGATGAGGATATTTTCTCAGTCCCCTGATGTATAGGAGTCGCTCTCCTAGTTTCTAGATTTCTCTCTGAGGGAATTGCTCCAGGTGTAGCTGTGCACTTAATGTGTTTGTGGTGAGGAGGGAAATTCAGGAAACTCTGATGTTGCCTTCTGGTCTGATGGTATCTGCAATGTCAAAATTTAAAGAAAATAAAAGCATCTGGCAAGAAGGAGAAATTAATAGACTATAATATATATATTACAAGAGTTCTTAAAACCATATCAGAATGAATATGTTTAAAGAATATACAAAAAGGTGATTTCAGAGAAATCCCCAGTGTTTAAGACCTTGTGTTTTTGGATCAAAAGTTCATTCCAGTAACTTAGAAGAATAAACCATAATAAACACACCCCAGGAAATTTTACACTGCAAGATGAAAATAAGCAAGGAAATAAGATAACAATTCTCATAGCTATAAGACCCAAGGGAACAAGATATAATTCTCAGAGAGAAAAGCAAATTGCTTATAAATGAAAGTTTATTTGATTTACAGCAGATTCTTTATGAACTCCCAAGTGATATAACCAAATAATATTTTCAAAATAATACTAGAAAGTAATGATCAGCTCTGAATTTTATACACAAAGTATCATGAAAGAGTGAATGCAAAATCATGAAATTTCTGATAGAAAAAGATGAGAGAAATTTTTCCATACTTTGAAAAATAATCACTAGCAAGTATATAAGTGAACCAAAAAAGGGGAGGAATAAAATATAATCATAGTGCTTCAGAAATTGACATATTATTTCAGAAAGTGTTGCCAGCTATTGATTATATAAATTATAACTAATTTTTTCTCTGTTCAGTAAACTAGCAAAATTAAAACTTTTAATTAAAAATTAAAACTCTAAATAGTAAGGTGAAGAATTGGGAAGTTTTTACTAAGTAATTAGGCAAGTTATGTTTGGACCATTAATTAAGACATATAGAACTTCCTTACAAGTGTTAAATGATCAGAACCTTACAGGCCACATTCACATATTACAAATCAATTAAATTATAGAACAATAAACAGAAAATTTAAAATCCACAGTGAAAGAGCTTTAAGAAATTAAAAGCTGACTTTCTTAAAATCCAACAAAAGAGACATACTGCTAGTAGAACTTATAAGGTATAAAGAGAAAAGTACAAAATGTTAAAAAGTAAAAGAAGCAAAAACTATAGTGAAAATAGAGACATACTTCACGTATGAGATTAAAATGAATTACTTTATTCCAATGAATTTCTAAAACTAAGCAAAATGAATGTTTTTCTAGACAAATGAAAATTACCAAAATAGATTGGAAAAAAGGTAGAAAATATGAGTATCACATAAAAACATTAATAAAAACAAATCTGTGTCCTCATCATTTAATTGGAGTTAATACAACTGCCAACTTACTTTACATGGTAACATTGAAGATGAAAGAAGACAATTTACATAAACTCTTAATACAGTATTGGCACAGAGATTCTTGTTTGTTTTAAGTTTTGTTTCTTAATATTATCATTACTATTTATTGACATATTGGAGTAGGCCCTGGACATCTTACACTTAAAAATTCTTACCATTCTTTTTCCTGAGTCTTTCCTTCCCAGGCCAAAGACAGTCTAAAGAGGTTCTTTAAGTCTCAGATCTCTAGGTCATATATTCAAACCCAATCTACCAATGTCCACAGAGTTCACTGTATTATTTTTTTGAGCTAGATCAAAATAATATCCCTTGGTCTCTTTTGCATTTGTCCCTATATATATTTAATCTACCCCAGGAAATGAGTGCCAAGTATGACCCTGGTGCGCAACTCAAGGATTCATCATTTCCATGACTACAACATGCCACACAATTGCATGAAATACAGTGGCAGAAATGCATTAGTATAAGCACATACATGACCAGCACATTTAAGCTAGAGTACGATAAAGGGATTGTTCAGGGAGTTAGGAGGTAGAATGAGTGCTTCTCTCTGAAGGCGTCCTACAATATATTTTATTTGAAAAAAAATAGTAACATTATGTGTTTGTTTCGAAAACAGAGCCACCAGCACATGATACTGTCTGCAGAAAGTTAAAAGTGTGATGCTTTTTAAGAAACAGTCTAGAAAATGTGAAACAATAATAGTCACACTTAAAGCATATTTACTTAATATTTGTAGAACACAATTATATTTAAAGTAATCTGTTTGATTCTCTAAGTGTATAGTTAATACATGTTTGCTTTCCCCACCCCAGGCTCGATAGTAATTCAATATAGAACAGAAATAAGGACTCTCTTCCAAAAGGGATATAAACAATGATGTTACGCTAGGAGCTGATGAATCACACAAATGTGGGTTTGCTCCTTCACAAATATGCTTAATAGAATGCATCAAACACTGTCTTCTTGAACAATCACTCTTCATTGGCTAATTAACTATGAACTGATAGTTTTAACATCCATGGTTATATTTGGATTTATTGATTTATTAGCAATTTTACTTATTGGTACAATCATTTCAGAAAGAAAAACATCAATTTGATCATATTTTGAAGTCCCTGGAGTATTGCAGTCATATTATACTTTATTTTAGCATACCCAGTTGCCATAGAGATTATACAGAGCTGTACTCTAAATCCAGTATGATAAATGTCCATGAACCAAACCAGGCTTTAGTCCTTCTTACCCTTATCTAGGGATGAGACTCACCTATTTGGTTTAAAATCACATTATATGAGTCACCATTTTAATGAAGTTAATCATTTGATTCCATCCACTTCATGCTTTAGTTTAAAGCGGTAACTAGTAGAGAGTTTGGTCGAGGCATCTAAAATATTCTTTGCTGTTTGAGTGAAGCTAAGTTAAAAAGCATGTGACAGATAAAACACATTAAGTAGAAATATACTTCCTAAGAAAGAAGTTTAAATGCAGCTAAACTACAGTGAAGGAAGAGTCTTAAAAGTTACCCTTGACAGCTTTATAAAACTTTTTTTAGTTGTAAATATTACAAATACAGTGTCAGACATACTTGATTCATATTGTTCTATGATCATTTTTATCATTGTATCTTTACTAAGCATATCTATGAGTAGCTGGCAATATATGTTTGTCTTTTCAGTATCATATAAATATGTCATTTTGATCTTGGAAAATGTGACATAAAACCTTAGAAGACTTTTTAGTCAGGTGGTATAAACTTTTTAATTCATGTGGTCACACTTTCCCACAGAAAAGACAGGAAGTTCAAAATCTTGGTACCAGAATTTTCAAACATGAAAAATCAATGTAGAACGCGTGTTGATGTGTATAGTGAACATTTATTGCATTAAGATTTACCGTTGGAAGGCAGCAATTCAGAGAACAGAAGATATACTAGACAGTTTCTGGTCAGTTTCCTTAGTAACACAATGTGCCATTTTCATTGGATCAAGAAAGGTCCAATGAGCCAGCACACAAATTTATATTACTAACATACTCTACATTTTTCATCTGCAAAACATGAAACTGTAAAAGACAATTTATGCAATACCACCAGTAGAAAAGAACATATAGCAGTGACTGTCCAAGCATATAGGTGTATTGACATTTGATGACAAAGCTTTTTGCCAACGGGGATGTTTTATGAAACTATCAAATCTTGCGTAATAGCATACTGTTCATTGTTCTTTGGGTAATACAGATAAAAATACTGTTAATTATTTTTAACATCTGCAAAAGGAAAAAAAAGACTTTAAACTGTTGATAATGCATCTGTTGTCCCTTTATTAATAACAAGATATACCTGATGATCTAAAAACTATTTCTGCCAAAGATATTTTTCAGTGTTTAGTAAGTAATGTGTACTTTATTTTTCATATTTAACAATGTCAAGTGCCAAATTTTTCAGTTACTTATTAGATATTGTACTTCGAATAAGAGACATTTTTTTCCTGTTGTAAAGATACTTTGCAGGGACTTCCCTGGCTGCCCAGTGGTTAAGACTTCGCCTTCCAATGCAGGGGGTGAGAGTTCAACCCCTGGTCGGGGAGCTAAGATTCCACATGCCTTGCGGCCAAAAAGAAAAACGGAACATGAAACAGGAGCAATATTGTAACAAATTCAATAAGGACTTTAAAAATGGTCCACATCAAAACATTAAAAAATATAGAAAAAGATACTTTGCAGAGAGATAGGCAAGAAATATATACAAAAGCACTGTTTGTTTAAAAACAACAGATGTGAGATATTTCTTATCCCCTCAATCAGTGATTTCCAGGATTGAGAGTCATTTTTGAATCATACTTTGTGTTTGTTTGTTTGTTTCACCAAACTATTTCAGTAGATGGTAATTAGGTATCTGATCATAGAGTCATTTGGTTTTCTATTCACAGTCTCGGGAGCTGCAGGTATACGTCTGTTATGCCCTGTTTTTCAGTTGTGTGAGTTCATGGTTGAAATGGAAATACAGAGTTATTGGGTCTCAGCATAGTAAGCTTGGAGCTAGATACCTGACAAGGAAATATTTCAGTGTCCCATCGAAGTTCAGCTGCTGTACGCAGTTGCTTTGGTCAATGCTCCAGTGAATACTATAATAACATAAGATGACAGATGTAATGCAGCCGCATATCAGAGGCGGCTGAGTTAGTTCAGTAAACTTTCAGAGAGTGGTAGAGAGTATATTACAGGCACTGGAGATAATTTTTATATAGAACCCCATAACTGATTCTTTTTTTTGATAAGGATAATATTTATTGTTGTTTTCAGCCACTGATTTTTATCAGTTGTCTTGATAAGCGCATCATACAATTGGTGCACATCAGTTTGATTTTTTTCATGCTCCTTGGTCAAGGACTAAGTTAGATTTCTCTTAAAATTCAAGTTATGATCCTTTATGTCCATTTTATTCAATGTAGCTTTATACATTTCAACATTTTCTTGTCATAATATGCCAATAAAGCTTTTCTATTCATAATTTTATTGAATGAATAGAGAACAGTTGAATGATCAAACAATAGAAGTGTAAGTATCCTTGTGTTATTCATTCCATCTTTTCATGTTCTAGGCTCTAAAATCTATTAAGTATTCTCAGTAGATAGTGATCTGCCTAGCTTTTAAGGAACAGCAGTGTGAGAAATTCTGCAATCTGTTTATGAGATGAAATTGACTATTTTTTTTCTTAATTGACTTGATTGCTTCATTGTTATATAGAAACAGAGACTGTTTTCTCATGATACTGTTTCAGAGTTTGAATTTTTCCAATTTACTTAAATGCTATTTGCTTCAAATTCTGTAAGCACTGCATCTTTATTTGTGTAGGGCTCTCAACCATTGAACTTTATTTATGTACACATCTTCCTTTCAAAATTGTAAGCCTTTCAAATGGAACATTCATGACTGCCTTACAGCACCTTGAAAAAGGTAGAGGCAAAAAGGCGGGACATTTTCTTACACATTTTGGAATACATAGAAGTCTTTCTCCATTCCATCTCATTGCAGTGAAAACAGATATCTGACTTCAGAGGAGATGCAGAATATTATCACCATTATGCACAGAATAATTCCTTCTAGACACAAAGAACAGTCATTATTTTCAAGTAGAGGTAGATTTTACTTTGCCCTTTATATTTAATCTACACTTACCATGTTTCAGAGATATTTGTTGGAAAAAATAAAGTCATAGTATAGTCCATTTGAAAAGTAATAGTACCCATGTTTAGTTGAGTATAGAAAAACTCAAAAAATAAGTATCATCTTTTTCATAAATAATAATATTTCTAAGGACAGATACTGGAGTGAGGTCATTTAGTTCTTTTCTCATTTTCTTATATATTTAGATTGATTTATAATGGAGAACTCTATTCTTGAGCTGAATTTCATTTTAGGAAGAAAAGAAAGTAATTATGCTTCTACATGTTTTAGCAGATGAAGCAGGTTATTTTATCCTTGTCTTTTAAGCTAAAATTGTTGAACCACCATAATATAATGAATACTTTTATTCAAGGCTATGTAAAAGATTCTCTCAATATACAAAAAGGGAATTACAAATGCAGACAAGTTTCTGGAAAATTCTATTTAGAGAGATGATAGCACCTGTTTCTTTCCCATTTCTCTGTAGTCACAATAACAAAAGCATGGTTAAACGAGATGTAGACTTTATTATAAGAAATGTATCCAGTAGGATGGAAAAAATGAAAGAAGTTGGTTTGTGCAAATGTGAATGAGGTCTAGAAGAATAGATACCAACCAGTCTGTGCTTCGTAAAAAAATAAATGTTTCTACAAAAAATGTAAAAGAAATTAGATTCTGAAGCCACAAATTTTTATTGCCAAGCAGGACTGCTTTTCAGAAGGCTGCATCTGTTATAAACAGACCAGACGGATATACACAAAAATAGAAAGCTTCAAAGAAAGGGTGTGATTCACATGCCTTGCTTTAATAGCAGTATCAAGCTTTCTCTTGAAGAAGATTGGTCTTCGAAGCAGGTGTCCTAAAGGTGCCATCCTACTGCTGAAAGTCAGCCAGTATTTGAAAGCTTGCCAGCTTGAAGGCCATTAATTGACAAGCTGTGAAAGTCCAGCATCACAGGGAAGGAGATTACACAAAGAGGTGAGCCTTGATTCCTCGCACCTCACCCGGAGAAACAGCAGAGGGAGCTGCCCATCTTTTCAAGACTGAAGTGTATGCTGTGTACAGCTTCAATGATGGACCTCTAAGTAAGAATTTCACTGGGCAGAAATCACTATAATGTCTTTAATTACCTTCTGCAGTTGATATATGTAATTTCTCCAAAATACCAATCCAGAGTTATTTTGGACAAAAAATTAAGAACAGAAAGAACAGCTTCTTGCTGATAGTTGCTAGTTTCCAAGATTTGTGTGGTGGCCAAAGTAACATGACACTGTGGTTCTCTAATAAGGGCAAGACGCAGTTAAGCTCATTCTAACCGCAGATAATTGAAGGGCTATTAAATTCTTTCTTGTCTATAAGAATTATCTTTGTGTATGTAAATATAGTTAAATTTCTCCTTGTCCCTTTCTAAGAATCTGCCTGAGGAGTGCAGCAAGATTTGAAAGTGGGCCCATTGAGCTGTTGTGAAGATTTTGTTACAGATTTTTTTAAAAACAGCATAAAATGATTATATAGCACCAGAAATGTTTATTGGGCCAACCGTGACTTGAGATGAGATGCACATTATTTCTCTCTCTTCACTTGACTGCTAACTGCCTCAGGCAGTCCTTTTGAAAATACAACAGAGTGATGAACTACAAAACTGCAGAAAGCCTGGCAGTGCTAAATGGTCAGAGAGCCTCATAGGAATTCAAAATTGGTTATGAGGAAATGTATTCTGTCTGCTACAGAAACAATTAAACATGGTGCCTTGACATAAAGGAGTGTCTCATTGAATTTGCTGAGTGAGAGGCGATCCTAGCAGACAGTGGCCTCATTGCTTTGAATTCTATGCTATACACAGTTTCAAACTTAACAGGCCTACCTGAGAAAAAGATTTGGAAAAATGGTCATTTCTGCTTCCCATGAACAGCATCTTGGAGTTTCTTAAAAATATGGTCTCTTTCTCTTCTCTGCTCTATTGAAGTAGGACTAGGAAGGGTAAAGATATGGGATTATTCACATTTACATTCACATTTGAATAAAAGAGAGTATTGAATAATCCCTTTAAAAATGTCCGAATCTAAAATGCCCTCTGTGGAGGCATTTAATCAAGAGGTGCACCCGCTAGCCTGCACACATGGTAGATGCTTCTACAGCACTTAGGATAATGGTGTCATATTGTCTGAAGACATATATTCCTTATTCAGAGACCTTAAGGTAACCTGTTTTTTTAACTGCTGTACTATTTCTAATAAAGTAACTTCAAACTGAATTATTTTCAACCTGTAAGTTAATTGTTTTTTCAAACGAAGCTTACCTGTGATGGCTTACAGGACATTCTAAAATCATACTTAATTTTTTATTAAATATACTTTAATAACTCTGTTGCAAATAGTATCTTTTTAACTTTATATTTTGAATTGAATTTGAATTTAAAGAAAAGTTGCAAAGATAAGACAGAGGCTATCCATATACCCTTTACCCAGATTCTCCTGATGTTAACATTTACATTAATTATGGTGCCTTTATCAAACCTGAAATATTAACATCGATGCAATGCTATTAACTAAACGACAGACTTCCAATATATGCATTTTGAAATACACGCATATATTTCCCCAGTTTTCCCTCTTTCTGTTCCAGGGCACTGTTTAGGATATCATGTTGCCTTTAGTTGTCATGTCACCTTAGCCTCCTCTCATCTATCAGTTTCTCAGTCTTTAAGCTTTATGAATTTGACATTTTGGAAGATTAGCACTGTTATTTTCATGAATATAGGGGTTTTTTTCTCATGATTACAATGAGATTATGAGTTTTAAGGAAGAATACCACAGAGATTATGTGTCTATCTCTCATATCAGGGAATGCATATCAAAATGACTCCTCAGTGGTGATATTAACTTTGATCATTTGGATGAGGTAGCATCTGCTAGGTTTCCCTACAGTAAACTTACTATTTTTCCGTTTTCATGTTCTATTAGTTAGAAATGAGTCTCTAAATCTAGCTACAGTCAAGGAGAGGGGAATGAATTTCTACCTACTGGACAGAGAAGTATCAAGGAGTTTGTGGACATACGTTAAAATCACCACAGTAGTTATTAAGTATTTTGGCTGAGATGATTTATGCAAATATTTTGTTCCTTTAGAGTGTGTGTGTGTGTGTCTGTGTTGTTTCTTAATTGCATTTCTTATAGTTGAGTCTTGCTTATTTTATGCAATCTGACAATCTCTGCCTTTTAATTTGAATATTTATTACTACTTTTTCACTTAAGATAATATAGTTATGCTTAAATTCAACAATTTTCTGTTTGTTTTTATTTGTCCTATTTTTTGAGCATTTTTTTTTTCTGACTTCTATTGGATTATTTATTTTTTATGATTACATTTTTCCTCCTCTGTTGATTTATTGACTACAACACCTGATTTTGTCATTTTAGTAGCTGCTTCATTGTTCATCACAGACATCTTTAAATTATCGCAGTCTAAATTTAAGTGATAATATAGGAGCTTTAAAATAATGTGCTTTCATCTTTCCCTTCCTATTCTTTGGGTTACTGAGGTTGTACATTTTACTTTTGCATATGTTTTAGGCCCTGTTCTATATTTAAATAGTCAACTATCTTTTAAAAAGTTGTTTATATCATGTTGTACACCTTAACCTTACACAATGTTGTATGTCAATTTATATCTCAAAAAAGTTGGGGGAAAAAATTCAGTGGTTGCCAGAGGTGGGAGGGGATAAATGAATAGGCAGAGCACAGAGGAATTTGAGGGCAGTGAAGATACTCTGTATGTCATTATAGTGATGGATGTATATCATTATACATTTGTCCAAATCCATAGAATGTACAACACCAAGTGAACCCTAAGGGAATCTATGGACTATGAGTGATTAAGATATGTCACAGTAGGTTCATCTTTGGTAAAAGGTACCATTATGTTGAGTGATGGGTTATTAGAAGTTGTCTCATGGTTCACTGATGCTTTATATGTGCGTGTGTGTGTGTGTATTTTATTATATATATATTTACTATATATAATAAATCATATACCTATATGATATATAAATGTAATATATTTTTATTTTCTCTTTGTTTGGGATAGCTTATATTTCTATGATTTCAAGCTTAGTAATCTTTTATTTTGTAATATTTAGTCTGCTATTAATCCTGTCTAGCTTCTTTTCCTTTTTTTTTTTGGCCACCTCACACACATGCAACTTCCTTGACCAGGGATCGAACCCGTGGCCCCTGCAGTAGAAGCGTGGAGGCTTAACCACTGGACCACTGGGGAAGTCCTAGCTTATTTTTCTTCTCAGACGTTGTACTTTTCATTCCTAGATGTTTGAATATATATTCATAAGTTATAATAACTCTTTTAATATTCTTTTTGGCTAATTCTAACATCTTTTCAATGGTGAGCAGGTATTTATTGATTGATTTTCCTTGCAATAATGGATCATATAATCTTGCTTCTTTGCATACCTGACACTTTTATTGGGTGCCAAATGTACAT
Organism: Balaenoptera borealis; assembly: GCF_965194805.1. Classification (NCBI taxonomy): domain Eukaryota; kingdom Metazoa; phylum Chordata; class Mammalia; order Artiodactyla; family Balaenopteridae; genus Balaenoptera; species Balaenoptera borealis. Next base: position 61,830,204 of record NC_138865.1, read on the forward strand.
TTTACCTTGTTGGGTGTGGGTTAATTTTGTATTCCTATACTTATTCTGAACTTTGTTTTGTATCCTAGGACACAGTTCTATGTGTGAATCCCTTACTACGAATCTCTTTGACCCTTTGGGTTCTTGCATGAAAGATTCTTCAGGAAGGACAAGAGCTACATTTAGTCTAGAGCTATTTATTCCCTTCTGAGTACTCTTCCTAGTATCTTGTGAATTATGAAGTTTTCCAGCATGTTTGGTAGAAATAAAGAAAAAGAAATAGAAATAAAACAAACATAAAATGAAGATTTTTTTAAAGTTCTGTGTAAATATCAGGTACTGTTCCTTCTGATCCTTTTTTTTCATTTTCTCCCTGGCCTCAGGTAGTTTCTTCATGAGCATGTGCTAATCAATCTCATTACCAATAATCTAAGAGAACCTTCTACAGCTCTCCAAAGTTCTCTCTTGCTGTGCAGCTGTCCTTTCCATTAGTCTCCCCATGAAATCTAGCCACATTCACTTTTATAGGTTCTCAGATGTCTCTCCCTATTCAACGTATCTGCTTGATCAGTCCAGGTTCCCTCTCATTGCATTGTGCTTGAAAACACTTTCAAGGCTGTAAACTGTGGCAGTCATAGGATTCTTCTCATTTGTGTCCCATCTCCCAGGAACACTGTATTTTCTTTCACAGTGCCTAGTGTCTTAAAAACATCTTTAATTTTTTTTCAGTTTCTAAAATATTTTTTAAGTGATTACCTTTGACATTTTACTTTGGGAATGTTTTGCTATTACAGTTTTATTTAAATATTTTGAATTTTGTGTTCTGTCGAATCTCACATCCTATTTATGTAGTGAGATTACTTTGTTCCAGTTACTGAATTGGTAGAATAGATTTATATTTCTTTGTAGGCTTATTTCAGTAATTATCTAAAATAACCATTGACTTCAGTGAATATTAAATATTTAGTTTAACGAAGCAAACATAAGTGATTTGAAATCAGTATATCTGGTTTCGAATTCAGATCTGTCACTAAGCAAGGTGAAGTTGGAAGCTACTGAACCTTACTAAGACTCAGTTTCTTCTTTCATCTAATGGGAACATTAATAACTGCTTCTTAGTTTTTCAGGATTATAAGCAACGATGCAAACCCTTACTAGAAGTTAGTAGTAAGAATAATGTCAAAAGTTGTATTAGTATAATTGTCATCATTACCGAGATGTTTAATTATATTAATATAATTTAATATTTAATATTATAAAATTCCATAAAACAGTTATATCACCTCCTCATTGTAGGAAAATGTATGTAGGAATTTGTAGTCTAACAAGGATACTTCTTATAATTAGGTCTAATAGTAACTGGTAAATGATTCATTCTTTTAAGTAATTTGTTCTTGGTACCAGGCTCTCTTTCTTGCCCAGCTGACTCAAAAACTAACTGATGATGACAAGACTAACAGATTATATTGGACAGCATACCTCATTAACTGAATAGTGAGTTTTCTGAAAAAACTCTTCAACAGATCCCAGGTATATTTCTCACTTTTCCGCTAGTGACTGAGATCACCATATATTTGCTAAATTAACAGCACCCTAATAGAGTTTCAGACTTTTCCAAGGTGAGTGGTAATAACTTACACTGCAGTGTCTCCGTTTTTACCCGATCTGAAGGCAACACAGATCTTATTAAGATCAGAACTACAAACAGAGAAAAAATAATCAGGCTCTAGAATAAAATATATATATATATATATATATATCTGCTATTTTAATCTCTTATGTTTTCTTTTGGCTTTATGCATTCAACCTCATTCTGCCACTGGCATTGACTTGAGTTTTGTTATAGTGGTGACCTCCAACTAAAATACATTTGGTAAAGTTTTTTTTTTTTTTAAAATACACATTTGTTTCCTATATAGAGCATCTTAAAATTATCATTGGAAAAAAATGAAAATATTTATTGACATTGGTGACCATATTAAATATACTTCTCATGCTTATCTTTTGAATAATTTATTTACTCATTCAACTGATAAATGTTTTTAGAAATAACACATCACTTTGCTGAACAGTTTTTTTTTTTTTTAATTTTTATTGAAGTATAGTTAATTTACAATGTTGTGTTAGTTTCAAGTATACAGCAAAGTGATTCGGTCAGATTCTTTTCCATTATAGGTTATTACTGCTGAACAGTTTTGACTTTCATATAGTGAAGTAGAAAAAGAGGTGGGCTTTTGGCATATTATTATGGGAACATTCAGTATGTTCTTTATATATGAAATTCAAAAGGGTTTATTTCAAATGTCTTAATAACATGGTGTAGTATTAAGACCCACCTCATTATATTATGCTATAAATGTGTGTGATTGTAAAAATAAATGCTATTAAGACTTCCACTATTGGAAAAACTATGTTGGAGTCTACATCATAATGGCAAAATTTTATTAGAGTTTGATAAATTTGTAATCTTTTGCTTGGTTTTCCTAATACACACAATTGATGTGTGGATCAGTGGGAGTAAACCACTTAGGTGCATGCATAAGGATATGCATGCACATAACATGTGTTCATACACACACACATACACAAAACCTCATACACACACACCAGCTTTCAGTCATTTCTTGCTGCATAACAAACCACCTTGAAATACAGAGACTTAAAAGCAATGACCATTTATTTGCTCATGATTTTCTTGGTTGATCATTCGAATTAGGTTCAGCTGATCCATTCTTCTGCTGATCTCAACTCTGGTGACTCACAAGTTTGTAGTCATTTGACTAGGTGATCCAAGATGATCTCACTTACATGCCTATGGATTGTTCTGGTGGTAGGCTTTGACTGTCTCTCTATAAAATCTCTCATCTTCAGAGAAACTAGACTGAGTTTCTTTACACTTCAATTTCCGAATATCAAGATGAGTAGAGCAGGAGCTGCAATAGCTTTTGGACATTGCACAATGTCACATCTGCCATAACCTATTGGTCAAATCAAACCGGACATACTACCAGTCCAGATTCAAGGGGATGGAGAAATAGGCTTCACCTGTTAATTGTCATAGCAGTATAGTCACATTGCAGAGATGCATCTGTACAAGGATGGGAAATATTATAACAGCTACATTTGCAAACAATCTACCATATCTGCTGTAAATTTTCTATTTGTTCAGGCAATGACATGGAAGTTTATAGAACCAAGGTGGCTATACAGAGTGAGGTGATAACCATGCATAGCTTTTCTTTCTAGGTGACTGCTTAAGGATTATGCTTCTGTTGTTGTCACTGTCAAAATAGGTAATATCATGCATTTATACTGTGTCTCCACCTTTTATTTGCAGCCCACATCAACATTCTGTTAGAATCTGCATTAAGAAACTGAAAGGAGAAAGAATGGTCAGTGCCCAGGTGTACCTAAGGTATGACACCAACTGTTCATTGTCCAGAAATTTAATATCTTTGCAGTCTGAGACTTTTGACTTGAAGTAAGAGAAGCATTACTTCTTGTGCTTTCCTGGTTTTTATAAAGCTTTTTAGATATTTCACAATCACGTACGATTCATTTATTTTCAGAATCACCATTATGTAAAATACGTAGATGATTCTATTATAAATATCTTACTGGACTTAATTTTTACTGGGCTCAATTAAGTTTAACATAGTCATGGCATAATATTTTAGAAATAATGTTTGTCTTCTCTCAATGTCAGTGTTAAGATTTGCATTTCAGACCGTGACTAGAATTTAATACAATTCTGACAAACTACGTTCTTCATCAAATAATTTTAAATATGAATTTTTATATTTTATTAAATTTGTCTATAATGGCATAATCATAATAAGACTATTAAATAACATTAAAAATGAAAATGGCATTTTTATCTCTTTAATTTGAGTGCTAAATGAATAATAAACATTTAACATTGTTGGATGTTAAAATATCACCACTTACCAAAACAATGAGTTTGATTCCCTTATCTAGACATACCCTACACTATGTTTAGGAATAAGTTATGTTTCTAACATATTCATTGTTTGAAAATGGAAATGCATTTCAACAAAGAAGCCATAATGTAAAATCTGATGGATTTTTGACAAATTCACAAAAGGGCATGTTATCCACAATGTTGCTTAAATCTAGTTTAAGAGTTAATGGATTTATTCAGTATCTTATTCAGTAGATTCTAACTAAGCAACGAAAGTATGCCAAAAACTATTCTTGCTTTTAGCCTAAAACTGTGGAAGAGATAGGTAAGATGGTAACAGGGTCCTCAGTAGTAGACTGGAGTAATAGGGTCAAATTCTGTGATGATGACCCTATAAAATTTGTCAGCTTTCTTAGTGATACAGTCAAATGATAAGGTTGTCTCACAGGCTTACTGGTATTGAAGAAGTATCAATTTTGCATTTGTTCATGTAAATTTAAATATAGTTATCATTTAGAAGCATCATATACTATTGTAATTTTTCCTGAAGGCATATGAAACATTATACTCAAGAAAAATATTCAGAGATCATTTCATCCAGCTCTTATTATTCAGGAGAAAATAGCAAAGCCAAAAGGGGCAGTTTTTACAAAGTAGGTTCTAGAACCCTAAATTCTAATTTCCAGTTTAGTATTATTTTCAAGATACTATGGGAATAGTTATTGATTCATGGGCATATATTATTTGCAGCATCTTTTTGTTTTTTTTTTGTTTATCATGTTATTTATTATAGCAGCCATATGGTTGAATAGCATTATCCTGAATTTATAGGTAAGAAAAGCTAGATTCAATAAAGTTATTTAGCAAAGCTAACGTAAGGACTCTTTAGAATGACAATCCACATATTTCTGTTGCCAAAGTCAAGACCTTAACCACTTTCCTACACTGCTTGATAGGCCACTGTGCCTGATTCTCTGAAAGAGAGAACAAGAGAAAGAAAAAGTAGTTTAAATTTCAGTCATCATGAAACTAATATTTTCTCCTCTCTGCACCCTGCTCCAGTTAAGACTGACTTAAAAATACCTGTCCTAGAATTTATGATCCCACTATCACATTTTTACTTATTCAGTTTTGTTTTCAGATCCCCAATATATATCTTTGCTCTAATAATGCTGGTCAATATTCTCCCCTAGACAAAAATAAATATAAATCTATATTGATCATTTAGATTATACCTAGAATTTGCTTCCCACCTTTTATTTTGGCAATGCAAACCCCACACTTCATTGAAAATATCAAACTTCCTTCTTAGAAGCTTAGTATCTTTCCTTTGCTCTAGCATTTAGGTATCTTTTAAAAGAAATGTTGCCTTGAAATTCTCAATTTCAAAGAATAAAATCTTATTTCCCTAGCTGCTATGCAGTATGATCCAGCTTTTTTATAACAGAGGATCTAAATTTTAAATATGAATCATGTAAGTCTTTAATTGTTTTTACATGCCAAGCCATTACCAGTTAAATATGTTTTCGTATTTGTGATACAAGTGCAGCAAACTGGATGGTGAGAAAAAGTTGTGTGTCACTTCAGAGGCCAGGTCAGACAGGGTGGGGACTGCCCACAGGAGCAGTGTGTTGTAATGGTGGTCTTTGGCTTTGGAGCGTTCTGAAAGTCATGTTGCAGAAAGGGATCTCCAAAAACTGTGTACTGCTAAGGAGGCTGGATGAACATACATATAGGAAGCTACCACCCCACACCCCTTCTGAAAAAATGGAGTACTTGATCTCATTTGGTCATAGATGTCTGGAATTGGGTTGAGTTCTTTGGCCATAGACAGCTCTCTTTAGAGAGCCCAGGGAACTATGAAGTAACCTGGAATGAGAATACTACCTGTATGAGACTCTTGAAACTGGATAATCAAAAACTAAATAAATGAAATACTCTTTAGGAGTAAATTGAATGCAGAATGAGAATGAGTTAGTAATTGGTAGTGGGAGCAGTGGATAAATGTCATCCATAGAGAGGACTGTACCCAGAACTTCTGTGTAAGCAGAAATCTGGAATCCATAGCAGGCATCATAGAAGATCTCAGAGTAGCTGAATCACCAAATTGTACATTAGAGTAGGGAACAACATGTATGTACTGCTGGACCAGCAAATACATAAGATGTGTCATTAAAGCTGTTGTGGATTTTGTATTCCTACTTTCCCACAAGTTTGACCCTCAGGCAGTTGCAACTATTTTCCTTTCCTTTTTAGATTTTTCAGTTCACAAAACCCGTATCGTAAATACAGGTAATTACCATCTGTGCAAACTAAAAGTGCTTGCCTAGCATCAGAGCCAATAAAGGCTAGATTAGGTGTCAAGGGAAAAGGGTGAATATTAACACTACAAGATCTGTGGTTAAATGGAGTTTGAGAGGGCATTTAAACACAAGTTTCAAAACAAGTATACAAATGATCAATCTAACAGCACTGAAAACACAATATTAATTTTATGCTGAGCCTACTGTAGCCTCTCAAGGAGGTGGGGCAGATAGTTATTAAAAAGCATTTCAAAATTGTAGACAATTACTAGCTGAGCATTGATCAATGATAATTAAGCTATGATTTAAACTTTCTTATCAAATGTAATTCTAATAAAAATTTGATTTACTAATATTCATTTTAGCAATGTGAAATATGATTTTCAAAATGTAATTATGTTTATCTGATATTCATACTTGTATTCAAAATAGTGTATTTAAATTCAGAAGTATTCTATAATGCATATTAAACTTGATATATAACATGTAATGCCAATGTCTGCTCTAGTAAATAGAAATCTTTTTTCATTATACTTATTTTTAAGATAATGTGCAAAAAATGCTAAATTAAGAAGCAAAACAAGAGAATTAAAGTGGTTTTAAATTACTATTTGAACTTTCATGTAAAGTTTGTGAAATAATGCCTACTTCATTTATCATTTGGTAGAAAAAATAATGACATTTTTGGAAAGGACTTCATTTTATATATTAATAACATGAAAAACTATGCACCCAGCAATGCCACTGCTGGGCATATACCCAGAGAAAACCATAATTCAAAAAGACACATGAACCTCAATGTTCATTGCAGCACTATTTACAATAGCCAGGGCATGGAAGCATCCTAAATGCCCACTGACAGATGAATGGATAAAGAAGATGTGGTACATATATACAATGGAATATTACTCAGCCATAAAAAAGAACAAAATTGGGTCATTTGTAGAGACGTGGATGGACCTAGAGACTGTCATATAGAGTGAAGTAAGTCAGAAAGAGAAAACCAAATATTGTATATTAACACATACATGTAGAATCTAGAAAAATGGTACAGATGAACTGGTTTGCAAGGCAGAAATAGAGACACATGTAGAGAACAAACGAATGGACACCAAGGGGGGGAAAGTGGGGGGTGGGGGGTGGGATGAACTGGGAAATTGGGATTGACATATATACACTAATATGTATAAAATAGATAATAAAAAAAAAACTATGGAAAAACTGACAGCATGTAAATTTCAATATTATCCATATATGGGTATCTGTAAAATGAGGAGTAAATGTTATTGAGGCACTGATGCAACAGCTGCATAAATCTTCTTCTTTACCTTAGTTCTTGTTGCTCTATAGGTTTATCAGAGAAGCTAGCATTCAGTGCTGTCTAGAAATCTGCAAATACTAGCATATTCTTTCTTTCCCTTCTCTTTGAGTTTTATGTACTCGTAGGTTTGTTTTTGCTAATGATTCAGAAAAGTATGTTTGTGTGACCAAATAAATATACATATTAAATTGATGTTCAATAGAATAAGAATAATAGAACAAATGATATATTTTTTTTTCTGGAAATTCAATTCATAAAAGTATATTAAAGACTAAACTGCAGCCCTAAGTATTTCACAGATATCTTCATTTAATGTTAGCCCAACATTTAATATATACTTTAGTATTAAGTGCTTACTATTTTAGATTCTGGGAGAATACCATGCTAGATCTATTAGAAGTATTCTTTGACCTCATGGAATGGAAGGTGTGATCTTTGTCACAACAGTAGAGCAAGACCATTTCTTCAGATTACATTATCTTCTATCCCTTGCAGTAACACCTATTTCCTAAAATAATGTGGAGTTACACAATCTATTCTTATTTGAGACTGCAACAGTGTTGGCCACAGATGTCAGGAAAAATGAAAAATGGGTTATTTAACATATTTAGGCAGGAACAAAGGTTAAATTTTAACTCTTTAGTTTAGCAATGTGCTTTATTCTGAACAGAATGCCAGAAAGTAATAATTCCCCTTAATGAGAAATAGTATGTTTATTCCTATTCTAATAACTCTCAGCTAATCAATATTAGTGAATTCTTATTGAGAGTCAGTAGAATGCATGACAGTTAACATTGTCTGCTACTATGATTTCTCCTTATACACCTTTACCTGAGAATGGTGTAAAAGTTCTGGGTGTCATTACATTGTATTCATTTAACATGTAATTATCGAGCATCATTTGTCAATACATTGTGAAATACCAAAAATCTGGAATTTAGGAAGTTTGGCATTGGCTTCATGAAAAATAGAATTTATGGTGACAAATGCCCACCTTCCTTAGCCCACTTTCTTAGCCTTAAACCATGGACATGAAGAAGAGCAGAATATCTGCTCTTTTAGGAATCTCAGTAGTTTAACTGTTTCCTAAAATAGGAGGCATTTCTCCTATAACTCCTATAACTGCATGAATATAGAACCCAAGATTCAGAGAAAGAAGAGACAATAAGTATTCAGTAAGAGAGATATACATTAAAAAATTATTTTGATGCAGAAGATACCTTCAAAATAGATAAAGGGAAAAAGTGTAGAATATACGAAGACTTGGAGTTACAGAAAAATGCGGACTTTTAAAACAATAAATGGTTATGTGCAGCTAAAGTTAGGAGATATTAAGAAATTTAGATATATATGTGTATATGTAAATAAATACAAATGTATATTTATGAGCAAAGGTACCTATTAAAATTTATTTTGAATATTTGAAAGTAGATAAGATAATGGAAATGATTCGGGGAAAGAGAACAGATTCCATATATCTCTGTAAGCCGATTGTAGATTATTAGTAACCGATTGGCTGCTAAGGATTTATGAAAAGAGAGGACTGAATCATAGATAATTATATGTTCATCTTGAAAAAGTTGCAGATGGTGGTTTTGTTTACTTCTATAGGAAATTGGACAGGAAAAATGGAAAGATGTAAATACTTGTTAGAGGAATGGGGAAATAGGGGAAACTATACAAAAATAGGGCATGGCTTATTATGTAGAAATAGATTATACTGGATTGCATTTGAGTTATTTGTGGGCCAACTAGCTTGAACTAATAGTAATAGCAAACTATACTAAATAATAAAGGAATCTCAAAATCAAGGTCTAGGCTAGGGGCTACTGATGTTGAAAATCATTAAGACAAAAGTGGTAATTGAAGCCATACACATGGATATCATTTCTCAGGAAGAATAAATATGTTGAAGAGAGGAAAGACCCTGGGTTGGAGGTTGAGGGACACTGACATTAAGAAAAATTAATCTATAAATATTGAGCATTTCAAATGAGTGGAGGAATCCCAAAATAGAATACCATTACAAATGCCAAAAAAGGAGAGTCCTTCCAGGAGGGAGTAGTCAACATTGTCCTATACTGGAGAAAGATTAGATAATATGACTATGGAGAAATACTTAAAAATCACATTTGGAAGTCAATTGTGACCTCAGTCATAGATAACTTATTCTAGATTGACAGATAAATAGAAATCGAGTATTATCTTTTCCCGTAATATATTTGTCAGTGAGGCAGTGCAGAGAGAAAGGAGGCAGTTGAGACTAAAACAAACAAGTACAAACAAAAACAAAAACGCAGAGGAAAAAGGAAAAGCAAACTCAAAGATACACAGGTAGACTTATCAACTCTTCATTTACAAAATGATGGTTTAAAACTCTGAGCACTACCTTTTTAGATGAAAGGGTATTGAAATATGGCCAGTGACTAGGCCATAAGCTCTACAGTGACAAATAACATATCTGTCATCTCACCACTGTATTGCAAATGATTAACTTAATTCCAGGCCTATTTTATGTTTTTAGTAATGGTTAAATAAGTTAATTTCCTTAACCTACTCAGTGGCTTCTCTTCTGTCTTATTCCAACTTAATAGGAATAGCCTTTACTAACTGTAATAATTACTTTGTAGCAGATATGACATGTGTTCTACTTCTGGTAACAGAGACCCAAAATAACAGTAGTGTTATCATTCTAAGGGCTTATATTTCTCTCATATGAGAAAAGCACAAGAAAGACCAGAATTGCAGCTGTGAGGTATATATTAAAAATCTAGGCTCCTGTTTTCTGTTCTGTATTCCTTATTGGGTGACTTCCATGCTCACACTGCAAGATGGCCTGCTCAAGGTATTATATTCATATTCCGGGCAGGAAGGCAGAAAGAAAATGGGTGTAAGAGCAATTGCCGTCTGAGTCAGCCCTGGCCAAGGAATTTGGCTTACATGGATTCACCTGCCCTATCTGCAAGATAAGATGAGGAATATAGTTTTTTAAAAATTGCATATTTATGCAAGACTACAGCTAACATTGTACTTAATGGTGAAATGTTGAAAGCTTTTTCTGTAAGATCAGGAACAAGATAAAGGTGCCCAGTCTCACCATTTCTATTCAGCATAGTACTGGAAATTTTAGCAAGAGCAATCAGGCAAGAAGAAGAAATAAAAAGCATCCAAATTGAAAAGGAAGAAGTAAAATAATCTCTGCAGATAACATGATTTTATATATAGGAAATCCTTAAGACTCCACCAAAAAACCGTTAGAACTAATGAACAAATTCAGTAAAGCATCAGTATATAAAATCAACATATGAAAATCAGTAGCATATATATACTAGCAATGAATTATCTGAAAAGGAAAAAGAAAGCCATCGCCTTTACGATACCATCAAAAACAATGAGATACTCAGGAATAAACTTAACCAATGAGGTGAAAGAGCTATACACTGAAAACTGTAAGATATTGATGAAGAGACTGAAGAATATACAAAAAAATGGAAAGATATCTCATGTTCATGGATTGGAAGAAATAGTATTTTTAAAATGGCCACACTACCCAAAGCCATCTTTTGGGTCAATGAAATTCCTATTAAGATTGCAATGGCAGTTTTTGTATAAGTAGAAAAACAATTGTAATATTTATATGGAATCACAAAAGACCCTGAATGTGCAATGCAATACTGAGAGAGAACAAAGCTGGAGACATCACACATCATGATTTCAAACTGTATTATAAAGCTATAGTAATTAAACAGTATGGTACTGTCAATAAAAAACACACATAGACCAATGGAACAGAAATGAGAGCCCAGAAATAAACTCATGCATATACAGTCAACTAATATTTGAGAGGGAGCCAAGAATACTCAATGGAGAAAAGAGAGTCTCCTTAATAAATGATGCTGAAAAATTAGATAATTACATGTAAAAGAATGAAGCTAGACCCCTCCCTATCTTACATCACTCACAAAAATTAACTTGATAGATAAAATACCTAAGTGTAAGACATGAAACCATAAAAGTAAAAGAAAACAAAGGAGAAAAGCTACTTGACGTTGGTCTTGGCAATGACTTTTTGGATATGACACCTGAAGCATAAGAAACAAAAGCTAAATAAAGAAGTGGGAGTACCTCAAAAGCTTCTACACAGCAAAAGGAAGAATCAACAAAATAGAAGCTTAACCTACAGAATGGCAGAAAATACTGGTAAATTGCATATCTTACATATGAGGGACTAATACAATTCATAAGCAAAACAACTCCAACTAATTCAATTTAAAAATGGGCAAAGGACCTGAATAGACATTTTTCCAAAGAAGATATTTAGATGGACAAAAGGAACATTAAAAGGTGCTTAGCATCACTAATGATCAGGGAAATACAAATTAAAACCACTATGAGATATCACCTTACACCTGTTACACCTGAATGGCTATCATCAAATACAAGCGATAACAAGTGTTTTCAAGGCCGTGGAGAAAAGGAACTCTTGTACACTGTTGGTGGCAATGCACAACCGCTATGGAAAATACTGTGGAGGTTCCTCAAAAAGCAATTCCACTTCTGAGTATATATCCAAAGGAAGTGAAGTCACTATCTTGAAGAGACATCTGCAGCACCATGTTCATTGCAACATCATTTACAATAGCTAAGACATGGAAATGAATTACGTGTACCACAATGGATCAGTGGATAAAGAAATGTAGTATATGTAGTGAATGGAATACTATTCGACCATGACAAAGAAATCCTACCATTTGTGACAATCTGGAAGGGCCTAAATGGCATTATGCTAAGTGAAATAAATTAGATAAAGACAACACTGTATGATCTCACATGTGGAATAAAAAAAAAAATCAAACTCACAGAAACAGAGAAGAGATTGGTGGTTGCCAGAGGTGATGAGCCAGGGGAAAGGGGGTTTGGGCAGATATGGGTGAAGGTGGTTGAAAGGTAGGCACTCCCAGTTAAGAGATAAATAAGTTCTTGAGATGTACACCATGGGGACCGTAAAGAGTACTGTATTGTATATTTGAAAGTTACTAAGAGAATAGATTTTAAAAGGTCTCAGTACAATAACAACAGAATGTATCTATGTGAGGTGATGTATGTGTTAACTAAATTTATTGTGATAATCATTTTTCAATATATACATAAATTATTATGTTGTACACCTTAAACTAACACAAAGTTTTGTCTATTATATCTCAGTGAAGCTGGAAAAGTAAAATGAATTGTGTATGTTCATCTCCTACATGTTCATAATGGAGACTGGGAAAATAGTTTTTGGTAGACAAATATCAATTTATGAAATACCCTGCTGTGTCATTAAATGCAAATGAAACATTGAGTCCTGGTCTTACGTGAGTATTCAACAGCATTCTACCCAGTATTCTAATCTTCTATCTGGAAACACTTTCTTCACATAGTTACCTCTTCTATCTGTGCTCTGCCTGGACTCTAGTCTCTTGCTCAGTGTTCTTTCTTTATGTGACCTCAGCCACTTAGCAACTTCATCATTTATATTTCCAGCCCAGACTTCACTTCTCAAAGACCTGTATATCCAACTGCCTCTTCAGTATTTCCACAGGAATCACCATATATCCAGCATATAGATAATTAAACTTATCCTTATCTTTCAAAAAACCTACATTTTATTTCTTACTCCAATATAGAGAACAATGGTATTTCTCTATGCCTATTTTCTCAATCCAGAAAACTCAGAGAAATGTCAAGTGGAGTCAGGACTTCAAGTGTTATTTATAAGACCAAAATACTCATTTTGCTTACCATTATACTCTATAGCTACCTGACACCAACTCCAAAAACCCCTAAAAAAGAGAAGAAACAAACATAGAAAAAAGGGGGGATATAATTGAGACATTATAGAAATAAAAATCCTGATTTTTTTATAGAGCCCAAAAACTTTTGATCAAAAAAGCGTATACATGATGAAATACCTAGGAGTAAATCATTCATGAAGTACAAAGATAAATCATTTGTGAAATACATAGGTGTAAGCCACTTTGAAATTCTGGCCCCACAGCCCTTTATAATATGGCTCCAAATCTACCTAGGAGAGTTGAGAGATTTTGTGTTTAAGAAATAAAGAGCACTCAGGTACTTCCTCTCAAGAGACTTAGGATTCAACTTGATTTTTTTTTCCTGAGGCCCTTTTATAATATCTGAGTACAAAACAATGGGAGAATCTTTGATGTGCACTCAGGGACAATATGCTTCTAAGTCATTAAACTCAAATTAGGTTGTTCCTTTTCCTCTGATGACTGTTTGTAAGTGAAGTGTTAACTTGAAATGGGTTAAAGACTTGAACATGAGACTTGAAACAATAAAACTGCTAAGAAAACATAGGGAAAAACTTCTTGGCATTGATCTTGGCAATGGTTTTTTGGATATGACACTAAAGCAAAAATCATTAAGTGGAACTGCATCAGACTGAAAAGTTCTGCACAGCAAAAGAAACAGTCAACAAGATGAAACGGCAATGTGCAGAATGGAAGAAATTATTTGAAAACCATGTATTTTATAAGGGGTCAATATCCAAAATATATAAAGAGCTCATACAACTCAATAACAAAAATCAAATAATCTGACTTTTTTCCAAAGAAGACATACACATGGCCAACAGGTACATGAAAAGATGTTCAACATGACTAATCATCGAGGCAATACAAGTCATAACCACAGTGAGGTATCTCCTCATATCTGTTAGAATGGCTATCATAAATAAGACAAGAGATAACAAGTATTGGTGAGTATGAAGAAAGAAAAATACCCTTGTGCACTGTTGGTGGGACTGTAAACGAGTACAACCATAGTGGAAAACAATATGGAGGTTCCTCACAAAATTAAAAACAACTACCATATTATCCAGTAATTTCACTTCCGGAGATGTATCCAAAGGAAATGAAAATAGGATATTAAAGAGATACCTGCACCCTCATGTTTATTGCAGTGTTACTCACAATAGCCAATATATGGAAACAACCTGTCTGTGAATGGACGAATGGATAAAGAAGATGTGGGAAAAAAATATATATACAATGGAATATTATTCAGCCATGAGAAAGAAGAAAATCCTGCCACCTGCAACAACCTGGATAGGTGGTGATGGCATTATGCTAAGTGAAAGAGACAGAAAATGACAAATAATGTATGATATCACTTATACATAAACACTTAGAGACAGAGAGTAGAATAGTGGTTAGCAGTGGATGAGAGGTGGGAGAAATGAGAAGATGTTGGTCAAATGTTGCAAAATTCCAGTTAGAAAATGTTTTAATCATCTAATGCACAGCATTGTGATTATCATTTACAATTCTGTATTACGTACGTGAAAGTTGCTAAGAGAATAAATCTTAAATGTTCTCACTACAAAAAAAGAAATGGTAATTATGTGACGTGATGGAGGTGTTAGTTAACACCTTGGAGGTAATCATTTTGCAATATATAATCGTATCAAATCAGCAAGGTGTACGCTTTAAACTTAAATTTTGATTTATATGTCAAATATATCCCAGTAAAGCTGGAAGAATTTTTTTTGCCATCCTGATGATTTTTCCTTGGGTCAATAAAGAATTTTGAAATAAAAAAAGAGAGGGAGAGGCCAAATACTTGGAGAAGACTTGTTCTTTCTTGACTGAGGATCCTTAAATGGATTATAAACTATGAGAAAAAAAGACAAAGAAAAAAGAAAAGTAGGGTTCTTTATTTGGTACAATTCTAAATACATTCAGTTATTTATTAGTCATCTGCTGTAATTATCATATTGCTGTGCTAGGGGAGGGATATATTGCAAAACTTAACATTTAATTAAATAATTTATGTGTACTTTATAAATACTTATTTTGTACTTATTGTATGAGAGGTGCTATGTGAGGTAGAGAGACAAAAAAATATGAAAATGAACCAGACACGAACATTGCCCCTAAGGACTTTAAAAAATGATATAGGGTTCTCCAGCAAATACAACTGGAGAAACTAGAAGAGAAAGCTTACTACTTGATTTAATATTCCTAGGTGCTAGCAGTTGTCTTCCCTGCCTGATATGATCCCCATTGGCTCATTGTCTTAAGCAGTTCAGTCAATGGAGAAAACTAGTCAACACTGCACGTTAGAGATGGGCAGAATTATTCAAGGTTAATTCATAATATAGGTCAAACCTTATATAAATTATTCAGAAGTTATTACATTTCTGATAAAAGATAATACGGAACGATTTTATACCAATATATAAAATAATGTATACCAATAATTACAATCCCTCTCTAGTTAAGAACACAACAACTCTACCATTTTACTCTCCCCTTTTATGTTATTGATGTCACAATTTACCTATTTTTATGTTGTATATGCCTTAAATTATAGTAGCAATAGTTATTTTTAGTACTCTTTTCCTTTAACCTTGATACTGCAGTTAAGTGGTTAAGTTATTTACTGGGAAAAGGAAAGTGTGTTCAAAAATAGTAATGGTAAAATTGGATATACACAAGCAAAAGAATGAAGTTTGGACCCTACCTTACACCATATACAAAAAAAATAATTCAAAATGAAACACATAACTAAATTTAAGAGCTAAAGCTATGAAACTCTTAGAAGAAAACATAGGAGCAAATATTCACAGCCTTGGATTTGGCAGTGGTTTCTTAAATATGACCCCAACAGCACAGACAACAAAACAAAACAGATAAATTGGACACAATGAAAATTAAAGAGTGGATAATGATGTTCCTAAATTAAGATTACACAATGTAAATTGGTATAAATTTTAGGTAAACAGAATCTTTACATTCTAACACTAAAGACAGTAGCTTTTGCTTGTACTAAATATTGAACATTATCTGCTTTTCATGTTTAGGTTTTTTATTTGAAAAATATATATATTTCTTTAGGATCATTCTAGATTTAGACAAGCAATCCAACAGTGCTTTCCCCCAGATCTTACACTTAGATGTGTCTAAAACTTTGTACCCTTTATTGTTGATATGTTCTAGAGGGCACGAAGTATACCAGACTTACTCATATTGCAATCTGTGCCTTTCTGTTGTTTAAAGTATTTATGTGACTCCTTGAGAGATTCTGCCTATCTATAGCAACAAATTATTAAACTCTCTTTTGTATGTAATACTTGAAAATAATAGTGTTTATTCCATGATTAGCAAGCTGAGAAGAGACACAGAGTATTAAAAAAATGATCATTTTAATACTTTTTGCCAGTGTTAACTGCTCTTTTCCTTCAACATTAGTGACATTAACAAGGATTAGAAAATGAGCACATTGGTTCTCAGAATACGGTGAATGACAAGGGGATGCTTTTAGAACCACACGAAATAATCTTTACATGAATTTCATGCTTGAAAAATGGAAAGTTTGAGGGAGATCCATAGCTATTAACTAACTGTTTTAAAAATTAGAAGCATAATCTGCAGAGGAATTAGAAAAAGTCACTTAGAAAGGCTGCTTGGCAGTTACGAATATATGTGGAACACACAATGCTTTGGCATCCGTTTAGAAGTAGATTCCTCACTTGGCATCCAGACCTTCCATTGTCAATCATGCCCGATATTGTAAATCTCCATTTGTGAGCATGGCTATTCAAAGAGGCTGAAATATGAAAATGACTTGCAAATCACCATTTGGGGCCTACATTGCAAAAGAATTAAAATTATAAACATGGCCACATTAGTATTTTCTGTCTGATTGTGTTGGTTTTAAAAAAATATGTTTAATGTGGACATGTAGACGATATATAAAAGATTAAGCTGTGAATGAATCCTGATTACAGATACTTTTTAGTAAAGGAGACAAATCATATTCATGTTGTTCTGAGACGTGTTACAATTTTCTGTAGGATATTAATTTGCAAATCAGTGGGCCACATTAAAATTGTATAGTGAAGTGATCCTCAGGATCACTGCTGTACTAATAGTGAGGGATAGCAGGTCCTGGTGGGGGCCGGGGGGGGCGGTGCGGGGAGAGAGAGAGAGAGAAAGAGAGAGAAACAGGGAGGCATTTGAATAAATAAATCCGGTATAACCATCCCACCCATCATTTTAGGAAATACATTTTGTAAATTCTGGCCATTTAGTCCCAGTAGTTCACAGATTGCCTTGTTTAACTTCATTTTCATTAATTGGTTCATCAACATTTGCTACTTCCATTTTATATCATGCTGTTATGTAAAACAGTATGCATCGAAGGCCCTACTTTAATTATGCTTATTCAGATATGAGATCAAATAGACAGGTATGAGGCCTCCACTTAATTAATTCCTTTCTTATTGAATCGAGTAAGGTAATTTTGATTATAAATGAAAGATTGACAAACTAATCACTGCTTGTAAAAAATGTTTATGTTATATAAAAATAACTATATGATTCTACAGATTGTACCTCACACCATATTATTCTTGAGGGCCTCATTTTCACAGTAAGCCCTTTCATACATTAAGTACTGTGTTAGGCACATGGCTGCATAGCTTCAGATGTCACATCTTCACATGTCTATGTTCTAAATTGGAAGGAAGACGATAGAGCTAAAAGTTTTGTTTGGTTTGTTTTCTCCTCCCTTATATCGTCAGTCTTTTTTATTGGAGGGAATGTCATCTGAAAAAGAACAGAATAGACTTTTCCTTTTGACTCAGTGGCCAGAATTAATCCCATCACTGGCAAAATGTATGTGTTGGGGAGGAGGCAGGTGTGTAGATAACTCTTAGTTCCTGAAGAATATTTAGCAGTCCCAACAAATCTAGCATGACATTTGTCTATCTTTCCAACATTTCAAACAATTGTAACATCCAATGGAGAAAACTTGAATTCTTCAAATTTAGGGCCATACTTTATTCATTGTTTTATCTCTTAACACCTGGCATAGTTCCACCTTGTAAACTATAAGCATAAATGTGTGTGTGTGTGTATACACACATATACAAGATAAACAGAAACAGGTGTGTGTGTATATATATGGAGATACATTAAAAATAAACATTATGGGGCTTCCCTGGTGGCGCAGTGGTTGAGAATCTGCCTGCCAATGTAGGGGACAGGGGTTCGAGCCCTGGTCTGGGAGGATCCCACGTGCCGCGGAGCGACTGGGCCCGTGAGCCACAATTACTGAGCCTGCGCGTCTGGAGCCTGTGCTCCGCAGCAGGAGAGGCCGCGATAGTGAGAGGCCCGCGCACCGCGATGAAGAGTGGCCCCCGCTAGCCACAACTAGAGAAAGCCCTTGCGCGGAAACGAAGACCCAACACAGCCATAAATAAATAAAAAAATAAATAAATTAAAATCATCCAGAATCTTATTTAAAAAAAAAATAAAAAATAAAAATAAACATTATGTATGTTCCATGTTTGTTGTTATTCTTCAGTATTACATTGGCTAAATTAGGCCTTTTCCCATTCTATACAAAATTTAAGATAAATTTGTCAGTATGTACAAAATAACTTGGTGAGATTTTCATTGGGAAAAATAGGTTACTTTTTATTATGTGAAACCTATGAAATTGATGATACTACATGGACAAAAACAGTAATGTCATAGGGTTCAATCTGACGGAATCTAAAAGTTTCTAAACACTGAGATACAACTTGTGTAATCAATACATTTAAAATGGAAATTGAAGCAAAGGAATACAGTGACCTGTAGAAGACTGTAAAATAATCAGTAGTAGAACTCAGACTTGAACCTAACCTGTTCAGTTAATTCAGTAGTTTTACAAAGTCAATCTTCTCAACCACCAATCCATCCAGTTATTCAACAGAAAAGTTTGATTGCTTATCTCTTATTAAGTTTTGATACCTTAGAGTTGCAGTGATAAATAATAACTGCTCTGTCCTTATGGTTCAATATAATATTCTAAGTAATATGCTTAATACATTACTCCTTAAAAAGAAGGTATTTAATAGATTTCTGTCTAGTGAGAGATTCTCACTAGAGAATCTAGTCTGTCTAGTGAGAGATTACACTCACTCCTTTCCTTTATTAAAAAATATTGATTATTTTGGAAAAAATGTATATTAAAAACCTAAAGTACCTATTCATATTTTGGTTTACAGTGTCGCTCTTATGAACATCAGTAATCCAACATTTTAAAAAAATAACAGTAAATTCTTCATCCAATTTTATAAATGCCACATTTTCCCATGGTGGTATTTTAGATTTTCTTTTATTTTCCTTTTTATTTATTTATTTATTTAATTTATTTATTTTAACATCTTTATTGGAGTATAATTGCTTTACAATGGTGTGTTAGTTTCTGCTTTATAACAAAATGAATCAGTTATACATATACATATGTTCCCATATCTCTTCCCTCTTGCGTCTCCCTCCCTCCCACCGTCCCTATCCCACCCCTCTAGGTGGTCACAAAGCACCGAGCTGATCTCCCTGTGCTATGCGGCTTCATCCCCCTAGCTATCTATTTTATGTTTGGTAGTGTATATATGTCCATGCCACTCTCTCACTTTGTCACAGCTTACCCTTCCCCCTCCCCATATCCTCAAGTCCATTCTCTAGTAGGTCTGTGTCTTTATTCCCGTCCTGCCCCTAGGTTCTTGGTGACCTTTTTTTTTTTCTTTCTTAGATTCCATATATATGTGTTAGCATACAGTAGTTGTTTTTCTCTTTCTGACTTACTTCACTCTGTATGACAGACTCTAGGTCCAGCCACCTCACTACAAATAACTCAATTTCATTTCTTTTTATGGCTGAGTAATATTACATTGTATATATGTGCCAAATCTTCTTTATCCATTCATCTGTTGATGGACACTTAGGTTGCTTCCATGTCCTGGCTATTGTAAATAGAGCTGCAATGAACATTTTGGTACATGACTCTTTTTGAATTATGGTTTTCTCAGGGTATATGCCCAGTAGTGGGATTGCTGGGTCATATGGTAGTTCTATTTTTAGTTTTTTAAGGAACCTCCATACTGTTTTCCATAGTGGCTGTATCAATGTACATTCCCACCAACAGTGCAAGAGTGTTCCCTCTTCTCCACACCCTCTCCAGCATTTATTGTTTCTAGATTTTTTGACGATGGCCATTCTGACCGGTGTGAGATGATATCTCACTGTAGTTTTGATATGCATTTCTCTAATGATTAATGATGTTGAACATTCTTTCATATGTTTGTTGGCAATCTGTATATATTCTTTGGAGAAATGTCTATTTAGGTCTTCTGCCCATTTTTGGATTGGATTTTTTTGTTTTTTGATATTGAGCTGCATGAGCTGCTTGTAAATTTTGGCGATTAATCCTTTGTCAGTTGCTTCATTTGGAAACATTTTCTCCCATTCTGAGGGTTGTCTTTTGGTCTTGTTTATGGTTTCCTTTGCTGTGCAAAAGCTTTTAAGTTTCATTAGGTCCCATTTGTTTGTTTTTATTTCCATTTCTCTAGGAGGTGGGTCAAAAAGGATCTTGCTGTGATTTATGTCATAGAGTGTTCTGCCTATGTTTTCCTCTAAGAGTTTGATAGTGTCTGGCCTTACATTTTGGTCTTTAATCCATTTTAAGTTTGTTTTTGTGTATGGTGTTAGGGAGTGTTCTAATTTCATTCTTTTACATGTAGCTGTCCAATTTTCTGATCACCACTTATTGAAGAGGCTGTCTTTTCTCCACTGTATATTCTTGCATCCTTTATCAAAGATAAGGTGACCATATGTGCGTGCATTTATCTCCGGGCTTTCTATCCTGTTCCATTGATCTATATTTCTGTTTTTGTGCCAGTGCCATACTGTCTTGATTACTGTAGCTTTATAGTATAGTCTGAATTCAGGGAGCCTGATTCCTCCAACTCCATTTTTCATTTTCAAGATTGCTTTGGCTATTCGGGGTGTTTTGTGTTTGCATACAAATTGTGAAATTTTTTGTACTAGTTCTGTGAAAAATGCCAGTGGTAGTTTGATAAGGATTGCATTAAATCTGTAGATTGCTTTTGGTAGTAGATTCATTTTCACAATGTTGATTCTTCCAATCCAAGAACATGGTATATCTCTCCATCTATTTGTATCATCTTTAATTTCTTTCATCAGTGTCTTATAATTTTCTGCATACAGGTCTTTTGTCTCCTTAGGTAGGTTTATTCCTAGATATTTGTTGCAATGATAAATGGGAGTGTTTTCTTAATTTCACTTTCAGATTTTTCATCATTAGTGTATAGGAATGCCAGAGATTTCTGTGCATTAATTTTGTATCCTGCTACTTTACCAAATTCATTGACTAGCTCTAGTAGTTTTCTGGTAGCATCTTTAGGATTCTCTATGTGTAGTATCATGTCATCTGCAAACAGTGACAGCTTTACTTCTTCTTTTCCGATTTGGATTCCTTTTATTTCATTTTCTTCTCTGATTGCTGTGGCTAACACTTCCAAAACTGTGTTGAATAATAGTGGTGAGAGTGGGCAACCTTGTCTTGTACCTGATCTTAGTGGAAATGATTTCAGTTTTTGACCATTGAGGACGGTGTTGGTTGTGGGTTTGTCATATATGGCCTTTATTATGTTAAGGAAAGTTCCCTCTATGCCTACTTTCTGCAGGGATTATCATAAATGGATGTTGAATTTTGTCGAAAGCTTTCTCTGCATCGATTGAGATGATCATATGGTTTTTCTCCTTCAGTTTGTTAATATGGTGTATCACAATGATTGATTTGCATGTACTAAAGAATCCTTGCATTCCTGGAATAAGCCCCACTTGCTCGTGGTATATGATCCTTTTAATGTGCTGTTGGATTCTGTTTGCTAGTATTTTGTTGAGGATTTTTGCATCTATGTTCATCAGTGATATTGGCCTGTAGTTTTCTTTCTTTATGACATCTTTTTCTCGTTTTGGTATCAGGGTGATGGTGGCCTTGTAGAATGAGTTTGGGAGTGTTCCTCCCTCTGCTATATTTTGGAAGAGTTTGAGAAGGATAAGTGTTAGCTCTTCTCTAAATGTTTGATAGAATTCGCCTGTGAAGCCATCTGATCCTGGGCTTTTGTTTGTTGGAAGATTTTTAATCACAGTTTCAATTTCAGTGCTTGTGATTGGTCTGTTCATATTTTCTGTTTCTTCCTGGTTTAGTCTCAGCAGGTTGTGCATTTCTAAGAATTTCTCCATTTCTTCCAGGTTGTCCATTTTATTGGCAAAGAGTTGCTTGTAGTAATGTCTCATGATCCTTTGTATTTCTGCAGTGTCAGTTGTTGCTTCTTTTTCATTTCTAATTCTATTGATTTGAGTCTTCTCCCTTTTTTTCTTGATGCGTCTGGCTAATGGTTTATCAATTTTGTTTATCTTCTCAAAGAACCAGCTTTTAGTTTCATTGATCTTTGCTGTCGTTTCCTTCATTTCTTTTTCATTTATTTCTGATCTGGTCTTTATGATTCCTTTCCTTCTGCTAACTTTAGGTTTTTTTTGTTTTTCTTTCTCTAATTACTTTAGGTGCAAGGTTAGGTTGTTTATTTGAGATGTTTCCTGTTTCTTAAGGTAGGATTGTATTGCTATAAACTTCCCTCTTAGAACTGCTTTTGCTGCCTCCCATAGGTTTTGGGTCATCGTGTCTCCATTGTCATTTGTTTCTAGGTATTTTTTGATTTCCCCTTTGATTTCTTCAGTGATCACTTGGTTATTAAGTAGTGTATTGTTTAGCCTCTGTGTGTTTGTATTTTTTACAGATCTTTTCCTGTAATTGATATCTAGTCTCATAGCGTTGTGGTCGGAAAAGATACTTGATACGATTTCCATTTTCTTAAATTTACCAAGGCTTGATTTGTGACCCAAGATATGATCTATCCTGGAGAATGTTCCATGAGCACTTGAGAAGAATGTGTATTCTGTTGTTTTTGGATGGAATGTCCTATAAATATCAATTAAGTCCATCCTGTTTAATGTATTATTTAAAGCTTGTGTTTCCTTATTTATTTTCATTTTGGATGATCTGTCCATTGGTGAAAGTGGGGTGTTAAAGTCCCCTACTATGATTGTGTTACTGTCGATTTCCCTTTTTATGGCTGTTAGCATTTGCCTTATGTATTGAGGTGCTCCGATGTTTGGTGCATAAATATTTACAATTGTTATATCTTCTTGGATCTATCCCTTGATCATTATGTAGTGTCCTTCTTTGTGTCTTGTAATAGTCTTTATTTTAAAGTCTATTTTGTCTGATATGAGAATTGTTACTCCAGCTTTCTTTTGATTTCCATTTGCATGGAATATCTTTTTCCATCCCCTCACTTTCAGTCTGTATGTGTCCCTGGGTCTGAAGTGGGTCTCTTGTAGACAGCATATATATGGGTCTTGTTTTTGTATCCATTCAGCGAGTCTGTGTCTTTTGGTGGGAGCATTTAATCCATTTACATTTAAGGTAATTATCAATATGTATGTTCCTATTCCCATTTTCTTAATTGTTTTGGGTTTGTTATTGTAGGTCTTTTCCTTCTCTTGTGTTCCCTGTCTAGAGAAGTTCCTTTAGCATTTGTCGTAAAGTTGGTTTGGTGGTGCTTAACTCTCTCAGCTTTTGCTTGTCTGTAAAGGTTTTTATTTCTCCATCAAATCTGAATGAGATCCTTGCTGGGTTCTTGGTTGTAGGTTTTTCTCCTTCATCATTTTAAATATGCCCTACCACTCCTTTCTGGCTTGCAGAGTTTCTGCTGAAAGACCAGCTGTTAACCTTATGGGGATTCCCTTGTGTGTTATTTGTTGTTTTTCCCTTGCTGCTTCTAATATGTCTTCTTTGTATTTAATTTTTGATAGTTTGATTAATATGTGTCTTGGCGTCTTTCTCCTTGGATTTATCCTGTATGGGACTCTCTATGCTTCCAGGACTTGATTAACTATTTCCTTTCCCATGTTAGGGAAGTTTCCAACTATATTTTCTTCAAATATTTTCTCAGTCCCTTTCTTTTTCTCTTCTTCTTCTGAGACCCCTATAATTTGAATGTTGGTGTGTTTAATGTTGTCCCAGAGGTCTCTGAGACTGTCCTCAGTTCTTTTCATTCTTTTTTCTTTATTCTACTCTGCAGTAGTTATTTCCACTATTTTATCTTCCAGGTTACTTATCCGTTCTTCTGCCTCAGTTATTCTGCTATTGATCCCTTCTAGAGAATTTTTAATTTCATTTATTGTGTTGTTCATCATTGTTTGTTTGCTCTTTAGTTCTTCTGGGTCCTTGTTAAACGTTTCTTGTATTTTCTCTATTCTATTTCCAAGATTTTGGATCATGTTTACTATCATTATTCTGAATTCTTTTTCAGGTAGGCTGCCTGTTTCCTCTTCATTTATTAGGTCTGTTGGGTTTTTACCTTGCTCCTTCATCTGCTGTGTGTTTCTCTGTCTTCTCATTTTGCTTAACTTACTGTGTTTGGGGTCTCCTTTTCGCAGGATGCAGGTTCGTAGTTCCTGTTGTTTTTGGTGTCCGTCCCCAGTAGCTAAGGTTGGTTCAGTGGGTTGTGTAGGCTTCCTGGTGGAGGGGACTAGTGCCTGTGTTCTGGTGGATGAGGCTGGATCTTGTCTTTCTGGTGGGCAGGTTCATGTCTGGTGGTGTGTTTTGGGGTGTATGTGACCTTATTATGATTTTAGGCAGCCTCTCTGCTAATGGATGGGGCTGTGTTCCTGTCTTGCTAGTTGTTTGGCATAGGGTGTCCAGCACTGTAGCTTGCTGGTCGTTGAGTGAAGCTGGGTCTTGGCGTTGAGATGGAGATCTCTGGGAGATTTTCGCCATTTGATTTTATGTGGGGCTAGGAGGTCTCTTGTGGACCAGTGTCCTGAAGTTGGCTCCTCCACCTCAGAAGCACGGCACTGACTTCTGGCTGGAGCACCAAAAGCCTTTCACCCGCGTGGTTCAGACTTCTCAATTTGGGATGATTCGTTTTCTGTTCAGGTATTCCACAGATGCAGGTACATCAAGTTGATTGTGGAGCTTTAATCCGCTGCTCCTGAGGCTGCTGGGAGAAATTTCCCTTTCTCTTCTTTGTTCGCACAGCTCCCGGGGTTCAGCTTTGGATTTGGACCTGCCTCTGTGTGTAGGTCATCTGAGGGCATCTGTTCTTCACTCAGACAGGACGGGGTTAAAGGAGCAGCTGATTCAGGGGCTCTGGCTCACTCAGGCCAGGGGGAGGGAGGGGTACAGATGCGGTTTGAGCCTGCGGCGTCAGAGGCCAGCGTGATGTTGCACCAGCCTGAGGTGCGCTGTGCGTTCTACCTGGGAAGTTGTCCCTGTATCCTGGGACCCTGGCAGTGGCAGGCTGCAAAGGGTCCCAAGAAGGGCGGCGTGGATAGTGACCTGTGTTTGCTCACAGGCTTCTTGGTGGCTGCAGCAGCAGCCTTAGCGTCTCATGCCCATCTCTGGGGTCCGTGCTGATAGCCGTGGCTTGCGCCGTCTCTGGAGCTCCTTTAAGCAGCGCTCTTAATCCCTCTCCTCGCGCACCAGGAAGCAAAGAGGGAAGAAAAAGTCTCTTGCCTCTTCGGCAGTTCCAGACCTTTTCCCGGAATCCCTCCCAGCTAGCCGTGGTGCACTAGCCCCCTTCAGGCTGTGTTCACTCCGCCAAACCCAGTCCTCTCCCTGGGATCTGACCTCCAAAGCCCAAGCCTCAGCTCCCAGCCCCCACCTATCCTGGCAGGTGAGCAGAGAAGCCTCTTGGGCTGTTGAGTTCTGGTCAACACCAATCCTCTGTGCGGGAATCTCTCCGCTTTGCCCTCCGCACCCCTGTTGCTGCGCTCTCCTCCATGGCTCCAAAGCTTCCCCCCTCCACCCCAGCTGTCTCTGCCCTTGAAGGGCCTTCCTAGTGTGTGGAAACCTTTCCTCCTTCACATCCCCCTCCCGCTGGTGCAGGTCCCGTCCCTATTATTTGTCTCTTTTTTCTTTTTCCCTACCCAGGTACGTGGGGAGTTTCTTGCCTTTTGGGAGGTCTGAGGTCTTCTGCCAGCGTTCAGTAGGTGTTCTATAGGGGCAATTCCACATGTAGATGTATTTCTGATGTATCTGTGGGGAGGAAGATGATCTCCGCGTCTTACTCTTCTGCCATCTTGAAGCTCCTCCCTCCTTTTTTATTTTTTTAAGACTGAGCATCTCTGTCTGTGCTGTCTGTATGACTCTATAGAGTATTAAGGGATCTATCAACATCCATGACCTAAAATTGCCTTCTGAGTCAACCCTGGCCAAGGAATTTGGCTTACATGGATTCACCTGCCCTATCTACCAGATAAGATGAGGAATATAGTTTTGTAAGAAATTGCCAAACTGTCTTCCAGTGTGGCTGTGCCATTTTGCATTCCTCCCAGCAGTAAATGAGAATTACCTGCTCCACATCTCCCCTAATATTTGCTGTTATCAGTGTTCCAGATTTCAACCATTCTCATATATGTGTATTGGTATCTCATTGTTGTTTTGATTCACATTTCCCTGATGACAAATGAGCATCTTGTAATGTTCTTATTTGCCATTTGCATATCTTCTTTGGTGAGGTGTCTGTTAAGGTTTATAGCCCAACCAGAATTATTTTTTTAGCTTTCAGGGTTATTTCTCAATGCTTACCAAAAATAGTCATTGTTTCCCACAATAATAACTTTATTCTTCAATAGCCATGTCTTATTAAGAACAGAATTTTTATAAGATCTAGAATTTATTTCTTTATTATTTATCCCATGCCTACTTACACATGTAATTTTAGAAAACATATAATGAAATCTCCCTGTACAAAATATTACTTAAAAGTAAATCAGGTTCCCTGACTTCAGACTATACTATGAAGCTACAGTAATCAAAACAGTATGGTACTGGCACAAAAACAGAAATATAGAACAATGGAACAGGATAGAAAGCCCAGAGAGAAACCCACGTACCTATGGTCCCCTAATCTATGACAAAGGAAGCAAGAATAGACAATGGAGAAAAGACGTTATCTTCAATAAATAATACTGGGAAAACTGGACAGCTACATGTAAAAGAATGAAACTAGAATACTCCCTAACACCATACACAAAAATAAACTCAAAATGGATTAAAGACCTAAATGTAAGGCCGGACACTATAAAACTCTTAGAGGAAAACATAGGCAGAACACTCTATGACATAAATCGCAGCAAGATCTTTTTTGATCCATCATCTAGGTAATGAAAATAAAAACAAAAGTAAACAAATGGGATGTAATTAAACTTAAAAGCTTTTGCATAACAAAGGAAGCCATAAGCAAAACAAAAAGACAACCCTCAGAATGGGAGAAAATATTTGCAAACTAAGCAACTGACAAGGGATTAATCTCCAAAATATACAAACAGCTCATGCTGCTCAAAATCAAAAAATAAAACCCAATCAGAAAATGGGCTGAAGATCTAAATAGACATTTCTCCAAAGAAGATATACAGATGGCCAAAAAGCACATGAAAAGATGCTCAACATCACTAATTATTAGAGAAATGCAGATCAAACTACAATGAGCTATTACCTCAGTCCAGTCAGAATGGCCATCATCAAAAAATGCTGGAGAAAGTGTGGAGAAAAGGGAACCCTCCTACACTTTTGGTGGGAATGTAAATTGGGGCAGCCAGTATGGAGAACAGTATGGAGGTTCCTTAAAAAACTAAAAATACAACTACCATATGACCCAGCAATCCCACTCGTAGGCATATACCTGGAGAAAACCTTAATTTCAAAAGATACATGTACCCCAGTGTTCATTGCAGTGCTATTTACAATAGCTGGGTAATGGAAGCAACCTAAATGTCCATTAACAGCGGAACGGATAAAGAAGATGTGGTACATATATACAATGGAATATTACTCAGACATAAAAAAGAACAAAATAATGCCATTTGCAGCAACATGGATGGACCTAGAGATTGTCTTACTAAGTGAAGTAAGTCAGACACAGAAAGACAACTATCTCATGATAGCACTTATATGTGGAATCTAAAAAAAGGGTACAAATGAACTTACATACAAAACAGAAGTAGAGTCACGGATGTAGAAAACAAACATGGTTACCAGGGGATGGGGGCGAGGGATAAATTGGAAGATTGGGACTGACATATACATACTACTG
Source organism: Balaenoptera borealis (assembly GCF_965194805.1). Classification (NCBI taxonomy): domain Eukaryota; kingdom Metazoa; phylum Chordata; class Mammalia; order Artiodactyla; family Balaenopteridae; genus Balaenoptera; species Balaenoptera borealis. The sequence goes on from NC_138865.1 coordinate 61,858,754, forward strand.
TATCTAAAATAGATAACTAATAAGAACCTCTGTATGGCACAGGGAACTCTACTCAGTACTTTGTAATGGCCTATATGGGAAAAGAATCTAAAAAAAAAAAAAAGTGGCTGTATGTGTATATATAACTGATTCACTTTGCTGTATACCTGAAACTAACACAACATTGTAAGTCAACTATAGTCTAATAAAAATTTTTAAAAAAGTATTATTTAAAGTACAAATGAAAACTCAAAGTCAAATGGAATTCGTAGATGTAAGGGAATCTTCCTTCCTCAATATTTACTTAATAAATGTAATAAGTTTAACAATAAGGAAAAGAAAAAATAAAGAATCCAATAAAATGGCATATATTTTTTAAAAAATGCTGGCTAAAGACAAACATAGAAGATCAAGGTGTGTATTGAGGCAGCTCCTGATCTCATCTCTACCTCTCAAAAGCCATGTTGTTATTTGACAAAATTCCTGATAATTGTTATCATACTGCAGATCTACAGAAAAGTGAATCCAGTAGGATTGTTATATTTTTTCTCAATTTCTAGGCATCAATAGAATGGCTGAGTGGGAGAGATACTTGAAAGTAGAGACATTGCTCTTAGATAGAAGTGAAAATTGTAGGCCTTTATGTTAAATTGGGGGAGAATATCAATAATCCAGTAGATACATGCCATTAATAATAGCCCCGTTATACAACAACCCCAGTAACTAAATTGAACAAATTTTCATGTAAATTATATAACCTAATCACAAAATATAGAAACAACCAGGGCTACACTTATTGTCAAATGATCCCTCCAGAAATCTCAATAGTTTGCCCTCAGGCTACAAAAAAGTAGATAAATGGTAGTATATGTTGACACAGAACTTTTGTAGCCAGAGATAAAAATAAACCAACCTGACATAGAGTTGGAAAGAAGTCAAGAAATAATCACACACTCTTACTTAGAGTGTGGGCTTTGGGCTGATGGCATTCCATGAAATGTCTGTCAGTGGCTCACACTGAGAAAGGTATGTAAGTTGAGAGGAATAATTTAGGAACTTTGATAGAAATTTGTCATTGTTGAGATTAAAAAAATATCACTGGACTCATCTCATTTAACAGTGCATATTTTGGTTCAAATGATATTGAACTGGGGTCTGAGACATGCGTAGAAGTACTAGCTATCAGCCCAAGATGGATTAGAAATGAAACAAAATATGGGAAAAAGAAAACTGGTCTTAAACATAGCTGGTTTGAGAAGCATTGATCTCCTATATCAAATCAGGGCAGAGCTGTTCATTTATAACCAAAGATACTTAAAGAGGCTTTGCAAGTATGCCCCTCTACTCTAGCAAGTGTAATGTATTTAAAAAAGATACAAAGCACCAAGCATGAGGCAAGATTTGGAGTGGGAGGAAATAACTAGTAGAAAGAATATTTACTGTATATTAAAAATACATATATTAATTTGATAAAAATAAATTAAAAGCCAAATAATAAAGAAACCAAATTATATGAAATATATATTACAGAGATTAGTAAATAAATTGGAAATGAAAACAGCATTGTAGGAAAATAATTTGTAAATTAAATGAGAAAAATTGACAAGATGAAAAGTTAAATTGCTACTAAAAAAGAAAGGCTAAGTATAATTGTAATGAATACAGAGGAAAATCACAAAGAGAGCAAAGCAATTACAGAGCAATTAAAGGTGTGGAAGACAGAGATATGGTATTATTTTAGAACAAAAGTAATTGATCAATATCCTTCAATAAAATGTACTTGAGGTCCTTCTAGGAGTTGGGAAAAAAAACTTGATTATGAAATCCAGTCAAAATTTTTTAAAAAACTAGACATACTCTTACCACTTCATGTGGAAATCACGCTCCTTGGTGTGTAGCCACAAGAGTTGAAAACTATGTCTACATAAAAACCTGCACCATAGATGTGTTTATAGAGCCTTTATTCACAAAACTTGGAAACAACCAAGATGTCCTTCTGTAGGTGAATGGATAAATAAACTGTGGCCCATACAGACAGTAGACTGTTACTCAGTGCTGAAAAGAATGCACTGTCAAACCATCAGTAGACATGGAGGAACCTTAAATACATGTTATTAAATGAAAGAAGCCAATCTGAAAAGGCAAAATAGGGTACAAATTCACTTATATGACATTCTGGACAAGGCACAATTCTGGAGACAGTAAAAAGATAAGTGGTTGCCAGGGGTAGGGGTGGGGATGGATGAACAGGAGGAGCACAGAGGATGTTTAGGGCAGTGAAGCTATTCTGTATGATCACAGTGATGGATACCTGTCATTATACATTTGTCTAAAGCCATAGACTGTGCCACAGCAAGAGTGAACTGTAATGTAAACTATGTACTTTGGGGGATAATGATGTGTCAGTATAGGTTCATCAATTGTAACAAATATACTACTCTCTGGGGCATGATGATAGTGGGGTACGCTCCTAGTGTATGGAATAAGGAAGTATGTGAAAATTTCTGTTCTTTCTGCTCAATTTTACTGTGAACCTAAAACTACTCTTCAAAAAAAAAAAAAAAACTCCATTAAAAAGAACTAGCTAATTAAAAGGATTCAAATTAAAAAATCAGTAATGGCTGCAACATGTTATAAAGTTTGAGGGTGAATATAAAACTCATTTAAATTTAGAGCCAAGATTAAACAATTTTGGACACATTTTTATAATTAAAAGGTTAATTATATGTTAAAATTAATTATAGGATGCAGAAATAAGTTGAAGACTATAAGAAAGTGAGAGAATGCTAATCTCTACATTTTCTATATCGGTGAGTTGAGATACTATTTAAAATTTAAATATGTAGTTACAATTATTTGCCCAGTTTAAAAATTTTTGTGACCTTAGTGCAGGTTTTCTCAGTCTTGACACGATTGACATTTTCAGCCTGGTAATTCTTTGTTCAGGGAATTATCCTGTGTATTGTAAGATATAGCAGCATCCTTATCCTCTGCCCACTAGCAACCAGTAGTAGCTCCTCTTCTACCCTTGTTGCAACAACCAAAAATTCTCCAGAAAAAGCCAAATGCCTCCAGAGAGACAGCTCTTCTTAACAACCACTGCCTTAGAGGTATCATTTAATTTTAGAACCTTCTCTTGTGATTGGAAAATGATTGGAAAAATAAATTGTTTAAAATAAAGTGGTTCTCAAATTCATTTTTATCTTTGTTGCATTTAAATGTAATTACATTCAGTAATTTTTGTATTGACCTGTAATTGTATTTTCTTTTGTTCCTCTTGTGTCAATAATTACCAAAATCGGCAGTGGGAAGAGAATTGTTCTCAGAATCTTGTCTGTTACGTTTTCTGAAATGAAATACATTTATTTCTGAGCATCTAGGATGACAATGAAAGCATAAAATATGAATATGATTAGTTATATAAATCTCATTATTTTAATAAGGGAGCAAAGGGTATTTACAATTTTCCTAAAAGTGTTTAAGTTGATTAAGCATCACATAGTTAACATTAAAATTCATGTAAAACAAGATATTAATATTTCATATCAACCTACCAGTCAGGTTAGGTAACTTGGACAGATATTTAGAAATTTTGACTTAGAGTAGGCAACCTGTGTTGGCTCCAAGTTTTATTGATCTAGTCTCAAAATATTTACCACTGATTACTGTTTCTGTGTATGTAAGCAACTGGTTTTTAGACATTATAGACTTGTTGCCTGATAGACTACAAGTTCTATTAGGTCAGGGATTGTTCTGATTTTGCTCACCACGCTAACCAAAGTGTCAATAACTACTCTGGGCACATAGTAAATGTTGTGAAAGTGGAAGCAGTCATCCAGTTGAGCTACAGTGTGTTATTTTTAACTCTAAATTATCCATTCAACTCCAAGTGCTATATTATGCAGCAGTGCATTACTAATGACTTTCTAACAATTCTGAGAAATGTTAAGCATAAATTTGTAAACAGCCTTGGTTAGGTGATTTCCTGTAGTTTTCTGTTCTAAAGAAGCACAAATGCTTAAACTTTACTATTTTATTCTCAAGTCCTGAGAATTCATCCAAATTTAAAATGACATATTAAGCTGTACCTATGGAATGACGAAGGAATCTTTATTTTAAACATTTATGAGAGATTTTTGACACATCCCTTTGCTTCCCTTCTTTCTCTCCCTCATCCTCTGTAACACACGGAATTGTGTCAAAATGTGAGAAACCCACCATCTCTGCAAGTTGAAATCCTTATTTAATTAGCCAGTTTTAAATAAACAATGTTTTTTATTTGTAACTTGAGATTGCAAACTCCTTCAAAGATAATGCTCTGAGATATTATGGTATTGAGCTCCTCTTGTGGGTTTTGGACCAGGTTTATAATGTTCTTTTAATATGGTTTTGCTTTTACAATCATTTCACTCACGGAATTTTAAGTATGCAAATTATTTAGCTGACACATATACAAACTAATGAAATTTTACTAAATATAGAGCTATCATTATGAGGAACTCGTTTATAGTATTTTAGTATGCATATCAACAACATATATTTTATACATTTTATTAATTATATTTTATTAATTATAATAAGGTTAACTTGTTTTTATAAGGTAACTTTTTAAAAACAAGGCTTTCCCACTGTTTTATGGGATAAACAAAAGTGTTTCTTTTATAGTCTTCATTATTTTTCCGTTTATTATTACAGTTTTCTTTGTATTTTATTAAAATTTTTCCTGTAGTTGCAAACTCTAAGGTAGTTCCTTATTCTAAAAAAAAATTCGTTTACCTTCACTGCACTTATATAAATACATATAAAATGTTTGTTAGCTCATGAAAAAGAGGGTTACATGCAATTTTCTTTTTTGATTTTTCTTTTTCTAATTGGGATGTAGTTGATTTATAATGTTGTGTTAGTTTCTACTATACAGCAAAGTGGAGTTCCCTGTGCTATACAGCAGGTTCTTATCAGTTACCTATTTTACACATAATAGTGTATATATGTCAAACCCAATCTCCCAATTCATTCCCACCCCCACCCCTTTCCCCCCTTGGGGTCCATTGATTTTTGCATTAAAATAATACTTCCCCATTGCAGCTGAAAATTCAGATGCAGTGATTGGTTGAGTCAGGGGTTAGAAAATATTCCCTCCCCTTATTAGAAAATGAAGGGAGTTTTCTAGCCAGTTCTGAACTCTATATGTCACTCTGTATGTTCATTGACTCGCCTCTGGGTAAATCCAAGAAGCATACAGGATAGTGCTGGAAAGGATTCTGTAATCTTGAAATGACTCATACCACTGAAAGCCTTTTATTCATTTATTTTAGATCTTTTAAAAACTACTCTTTAAATCTAGGGCTAGAAATGCTTGGAAAAAAATCTTAGTTGCTCAGTCCACGTGTCACATTGCTGCATCTTGTGATTCTGTTACCATAGTTGAGGATTTAACTTCTTTCTCATTCCCTACCTCAATTTCCTCATGCCCTTAACATTTTTAATGTTATTTATATTACAGTTTTTTAAATTTGCTAATCAGTATTCATGTTTTTTATGTGAAATAATTTCACTGCTGAGAGTAGTAGTATAGTATGATTACATTTCCTTTCTTGTACAGATTTTAATTTCCTACAGTTAAAAAATTATTTAACAGCATTTTCCATTTGTTTAGTCTTTAATGCACCTGTTTCTGTATCATTGAAAAGTGCAAACAGAATTGCCTTATGCTTATAAATAATATTTCAAAATGAAAATTGTTCTAAATTTGCTTTGTTATATTTTTTATTATTTCTTGGAAAATTTTCACTTTTGCATATGTCACGTGGCTCCAACCTAGATGTATTGCTCTTTAAGCAAAGTGCACAGTTACAAGTAGGAACTTCATGTCATTATTGAATCCCCTGGTTTCTAGATTTCATGTTATCCTCCTTCTTGCATGCTAAGGTATATATTACAATAATTCCTAAAGTAAATTAGGAGATAAGTGTAAATTTACTTTTTTTCTAAAGTAAATGGAAAGTGAAAAGGTCCAGTTGTTAAAGGTCTGATAACATCTATACTCCCTTTTTACAATTGATGATATAGCTTAACTTTGTATATAATGAAAGGAAAGTATAATTTTAGGAAAATAATTTGCCTATGGATTTTCAGTCCTTTGCTCCAATTTATTATTATTCTCTAGTGTTGTGGAGAAGTCTGATGACATTTAAACTGCAATTCATTTGTAAGTGATCCCCAAGTATCAGTATATCTAAGCCATTGCTCTAGAGTTACTCAGTGTCTCCAAAGAATTATGCTGAAATCTGCTACTTCTGTGTTATGATTGTGACTTACAGAATTTTGGAGCAGATAGTGGAAGGGTCTCACCATTCAGTAGGAGACTTTATCTTTCTTTTTACCTAATTTCTACTCTACTCTACCAAGCAACCCCCTGTTTTCTGCCTTTCACCTTCTATGGGTACAGACATTAGTTAATCTTTGGTTCCTTCCAGGAATGGATGAATGAAAATTGCAGGTCTGTACAAGATGGGGAGATAGGATTTCTGTCTTTTACCAATTAGCTGACAAATTCAAGTTAATGCATAAACATTTCCCAATTGCAAAAATTTATTCACATTTTTTGTATAAAAAATGAAATTTACTGTAATGATTTATTGAAATTTAATATAATGCTTTATCAAAAATTAATTTATAGGTTAATATTAAGATTTCATAGTGTTCTGGCTATCTTTTATAAAATTCCATGTATAGTAATAAGTTTAAACACAAGATATATATATATATATATATTTTTTTTTTTAATTTATTTATTTAGTTATTTTAATTTTGGCTGTTTTGGGTCTTTGTTTCTGTGCGAGGGCTTTCTCTAGTTGTGGCAAGTGGGGGCCACTCTTCATTGCAGCGCGCGGGCCTCTCACTATCGCGGCCTCTCTTGTTGTGGAGCACAGGCTCCAGACGCGCAGGCTCAGTAGTTGTGGCGCACGGGCCCAGTTGCTCCGCGGCATGTGGGATCTTCCCAGACCAGGGCTCGAACCCGTGTCCCCTGCATTGGCAGGCAGATAAGGTATATATTTTTTAAATGGAAATCTGAATATCCGAAAATATAGAGATGGTTAATTATAATGGGGCATCTTTACTAGGTGGAAATGAATGTTCTTGAGTTAGTAAAGATTATGGGTGATTTCTTATCATTTCTAATTTTTTTTCCCTAAAATGCTTATGTATTAGTTTTATAACCAGGAAAATCAACTGTTTTAAAAATATCTGTGTGGGCAATACAGCTTTGCATATTTCAAAATAACTATTAAACAAATTATGACAAGTAATTCCATTTATTGCCCTATAAAAGCGTTTTAAACTTTCTAATATATTTTGGGAAAAAGTATTAATCATGATCTAAAAGGTCCTTCTAAGGCCACGCTACTAACTGTGCCACTGAGTAGGAGAACCCAAAAAGAATAGAAAGAAAGGGTGTTAATATATTGTGTTTCGGAGTCACATTTAAATGGCTTACCATTTTTTTGCATGTTTCCATCATCTGTTAGTGCCTTGATTAAAAGCTAATCACATTGTTGATCCAGAGTATCTGTTTACAGAAAAAAAGAGCAGAGGAGCAGTAAACACATGCGATAAGAAAATATGGTTATAAAGGCAAAACAATTGAGTTTTTGAGAATCAATTTCATTCTCATCCTTGAAACCAATTTCCAGTATTTATTTAACATATAGGCATTATTAGCCTTAGAGTACTTTGGTGTAGGTCTCATTTCTCTTTTCAGCTCTGTGACCCTGAATCTTAATTTCTCTATTTTTAAAATAAAAATTTTAGTACTTATTCCTGCCTGTCTTATAAAACGTAGTGATTTTTAAAATAAGTGAACTGGAAAATGCAAGGAATTGTATAAAATGAAGATATAAGGATGAATTCTGTCCTTCCCTTTTGGATGTCATTCAAGAATAAAAATCTCTAAAGTTTTTAAAAATTATTAATAAATCAAAAAACATGTACTTTGAATTTTAATTATAAATAATAGCTCCTCTTTGGCAATGTCATCTTTACTGTGGCATAATTTCATACTTTTCATGAATAATTCCTCAAAGTTTTAAGGAGTTTAGTTTCACTTCTTGTGACGGTTTGTATACCAAAGAGAAAAAAAATCACACAAATTATTAGATTTTTTTTTACTGAATAGATTATCATGATATCTAGCTGTATAGTATATCAGAAATCCTAAGGAAATATTTTAATCTAAATATTTTGATCTAGAAACATATTAATCTAGAAGGCATAACCTAGACATAGGCATTGTGAACAGAAGCAACATTTCTTAAACCAAGGGCCTTTTTATTTCCCTCAGAAGCAAAAACTTTTCTCAATGATCTACATTCATCCACAAGAGAAAGGTTTTAAAGAGGCTTTAAAGATCATGTAATTCAGTTCTTTTGTTTTAGAAATGAAGAAGCTAAAGGAGAGGAGATAAGTAATTTTTCCATCATCACCCCATGAGTTTCTGGAGTAATTTCGATGAGAGAGCCAAGGGACGTGACAAACCAAGCCCTTCCACTGCACCCCAAACTGCTGTCTTCTCCTAATGGTTGTGGCATAAGAGCTGTGCCTGTGGATATTTAAGAGTGGGCTTTTGGCTCAAAATGATTAAAGAGTATATGAATATGTATTTTAATAAATTTCAGCTTTCCAAGTCAGAAAATTAGCTAAAGACTTTAAATAAAATTTGCAAAACGCTTACCTCATATTTAAGACTTCCTTTTACATCTTTCAGATGTTATCGATAAATTTTTACAAAATGTGCTGTTCTGGCATAAAATAATGGTATTTTTAATACCAGTTTATATCATGCATCGGAAAACAAATCGCAGGAGGCAGGGTGAGTTAGCCATTCTTATAATATGAACCCATCCATGAGCCTGCTGCTAAATATGTAGCATTTCTCTTACAAATTAAAGTTATATTCATTAGTTTATGTTCCTCTATTAAATGCTTTCCATTTACCCCAGATATCAAATAGCCAAGTGTTTGTCACACTCGAAGGTGTGGAGGAACAAAGGGACTTCACAGAGGATTGTCCAATTTTACATGGCTTTAAAAGCTTTACAATGCCATTTTTCCTTATATAGCACTTGGCAATATAGGAGAGTGAAAAGAAATTAGTCCTGTATTTTTTATATTCTCCACTTCCCATTTGATCTCACTCCTGTGCTCCTTCTTCTGGTAAAGTGTAGGAAATTCTTATCAGACAGTAATTTGCATATCCAATTTACTACTAGTGATTAAGCATTAATTTGGGTATAATGTCAAGAAAATCACTGCCAGGTCATACTTGCTGGATTTATACAATTGACATTTGATATTACTCTACGTTTGTTTCCCAAGCATGCTCAGAGAAGAAAATAATAATAACCACAAAACTGATCTATTGGATTTATAAAAGCTCCCTATAAAGTAGTGTATAATTAGTTATTGTGATGCTTATCTCTAATTCTCACAAAATTGTGAAGAATCAAATGTGTAACTTGGTACCATCATTAGCATCCTTATTTAAATAAGGAAACTGAAACACAAGATCATGTTTAATATAAAGAGCAGAGTGGGATTCATTTCCATGTGTTCCAGACTCCAAAGCCTGCACTCTTCTACTGTAACACTCATAGAAACAAAAGCTATTGAGTCAGCCTTTATCAAATCTCTGTTAAACATCTAAGTGTTTATTCTATTTTTAAATCTCTGGAGAAAAAATTCAGTTTACCAAGTATATAGCTAGAATTCACAATGTCACCTGTCTTATGCACATGAGGCAATAAAATCTACCAGTGGCTGCGTTCAGGAAGTTCTTTTTTTTTTTGGCTTCAAGGTGAGACAAATCCTTTGTCATCTAACCTAAATCCATAGTTTTGTATATGTGCAAACACACACATACACACAAAATGCACGTTTATATTTGTTTTTTAATCTCAGAATATATGTTTGTGTTGTACATATGTAATTATAGGTTATTATGTCATTATATAGAGTATGTAATATGACCTTTCATATAAATTGATTTCCCAAATTTTTTATCTGCAATATAAATAGTTCAAATTAATTTCTTCTTCCTACGAAGATTTAATTTGTAACATCTTAGTTATGCCCTAATGAGTATTCTACTTTTATCTTTCTTCCATGTTCCAATTTGTTACAGAAATTAAATTAGTCAATCATAATTCATTTTCCACGAATTGGTAATGACAACTATACTCAGCTGACACCTATACTTATTCACAACTGGATTCTATTTTTTAAATCAATATATTGTCTAGGTACGTAAACTAAGCTTGCTGGCTGACAGTGTTTATTTTCCTGTACTCCCCATTCATGGGAATTAAGAGAAAATGGACTGTATCCTTTCCCCTATTCTATTCTCAGTCGTTTCATTAGTTTTTAATGAGGTCTTCTGTAGAACTGGTTAGACAGTCTAGAGGGCAGTCAGGCCCAGAGGCTTATGCAGTACTTTGTGATTTTGAAATGTGAAAAGAGAAGCTTTTGCTTGCAAATATTTAGTGTTAGGGTGATATTTTCCAGACTTTTTAGGGAAAATCCAATATCGATACATTTGTGTAATGAATAAAGGAATGAGTAAAGGAATAGGACTGTTTATTAGTGTGTTATTTTAATTAAACCCTTTTACAGAAATTTATGAAAATATAAGCTGAAAATAAAATAATTCCTGTGAAAGTTGAAGAAAAATTGTCTTTTTCAGTCATTTTAAAGTCCTTATACCTACAGTCACTAGGGCCTTCCCCCAGATGGGTATTTCACTTTCTCTTAGAGCACAGTTCATGATTTTGATTATCGATGTTCTTGGATCCATCAAAATTAGATGAAGAACAAGTTCCTACAAATATAGCTTCTTAATAAATTACCCTGATTATGCTGATAAGTTTTCTAACACCTTTCCTTTACTTGTCATTTGCTTACTTTGAACCCAGAGTTTCCCTGGACCACTTGGAGAATTTTTTTCTTATATGTACGTTCTTGGTTGTGATTTACTTCAATCTTGTCAGTGTGATTCCATCAAATTATACTTCCCAGAGATTTCTCACAGCTTGTAGTTTGCTTATGGTGCCTCTTGTTTTTCATACTTGTAATCTCATTTATATTTTCTATAACTTTAAGAGATTTGGTGCTGGAGTTAGCGATTGTACTCAAACTACCACCTGTATGAAATACCCAAATAAAGTTTGAGAGGGAGGGAAGAGAAATGATGTATAGATATAATTATATTTTGTTAAGATTGGTTGATTCATTTTTAACCTGAGGATATAGGAAAAGGGAATAGGCAATTGAGTGTACTTACAATTCTTATGAGGGTAATACTGATACTCATATTGGAGTCATAGGCAATTCAGCTTCCAGAGAGCTGAAATTGATGTTTTCTAAGAAGTCCCTTTGACCAAACATCAGAAGGGACAGGCAAGAGATATTAAGATGCTATGACCAGAGTAAAAGATCAGTGCTTGCAAATATAAACTGTAAATCAGATGTCAAAGTATAGATGTTTTGAATTACACGTGTTGATTTTTCAATCCACCTGAATCCAGGCAACTGTATATAGTGTGCTTCAGGATGAGAAGGAATCAGGATTTATTTATTTAATGAAGATTAATGATTTTCTGAATAATGCATTCTAAAAAACTCTTGGGAAGACAACCAAAGGCAAAATAATTAATAAAGAATACTAGCAAAAATAACAAAAACAATAACGATAATAGTATTCACTAAGTGATTGCTAAGAGCCAGATGCCTTAGTCCATTCAGGCTGCTATAACAAAATACCATCAATTGGGTGACTTATAAACAATAGAAGTTTATTTCTCACAGTTTTGGAGACTGGGAAATCCAGGATCATGGTGCAGGCAGATTTGATATCTCATTGTGGCTCACTTCCTAGTTCATTGACAGCTGTATTTTCACTATGTCCTCACATCACAGAAGGGTTGAGGGAGCTCTCTGGGGGTCTCTTTTTTTTTTTTTTTTTTTAAAATAATGCCATCCACTGATGCTATCTCTTTTTTTTAATTAATTAATTTATTTATTTATTTTTGGCTGCGCTGGGTCTTCGTTTCTGTGCGAGGGCCCTCTCCAGCTGCGGCAAGCGGGGGCCACTCTTCATCGCAGTGCGCGGGCCTCTCACTATCGTGGCCTCTCCTGTTGCGGAGCACAGGCTCCAGACGTGCAGGCTCAGTAGTTGTGGCTCACGGGCCCAGTTGCTCCGCGGCACGTGGGATCCTCCCAGACCAGGGCTCGAACCCATGCCCCCCGCATCGGCAGGCAGACTCTCAACCACTGCGCCACCAGGGAAGCCCTGGGGTCTCTTTTAAAAGTGGACTAATCCCATTCCTGAGGGCTCTGCCCTCATGACCTAATCACTTCCCAAAGGTCCCAGCTCTTAATACCATTAAATTGAACATTGAGTATCAACATATGAATTTGGGGGGTGGGGCACAAACTTTCAGACCACAGCACCAGATATTTTAATGCTGTTGTTATCTGATGTAATTTTTTAGGAGACAATAATCCTATTATTTCATCTTACGAAGGAAAAAAATGAAGGTTTAAAGAAACTATGAAGAGGGACATTCAAGATGGTGGAGGAATAAGAAGTGGAGATCACCTTCCTCCCCACAAATATATCAAAAATACATCTACATATGGAAAAACTCCTACAGAACACCTACTGAATGCTGGCAGAACACCTCAGAATTCCCAAAAGGCAAGAAAATCCCCACGTACCTGGATAGGGCAAAAGAAAAAAGAAAAAACAGAGACAAAAGAATAGGGACAGGACCTGCACCACTGGGAGAGAGCTGTGAAGGAGGAAAAGTTTCCACACACTAGGAAGCCCCTTCACTGGCGGAGACAGGTTGGGCAGGGGGAAGCTTTGGAGCCACGGAGGAGAGCGCAACAGGGGTGCAGAGGGCAAAGCGGAGAGATTCCTACACAGAGGATTGGTGCCTACCAGCACTCACCGGCCTGAGAGGCTTGTTTGCTCACCCGCTGGGGCGGGTGGGGGCTGGAGCTGAGGCTCGGGCTTCAGAAGTCAGATCCCAGCGAGAGGACTGGGGTTGGCTGTGTGAAAACAGCCTGAAGGAGGCTAGTGTGTCACAGCTAGCCGGGAGGGAGTCCTGGAAAAAGTCTAGACCTGCCTAAGAAGCAAGAGGCCATTGTTTTGGGGTGCTTGAGGAGAGGGGATTCCTTCCCTGTCTGCCCACAGAAGGCAGAGCACTGCCTAAGCGAGCTCCAGAGATGGGCATGAGCCACAGCTATAAGCTTGGACCCCAGAGACGGGCATGAAACACTAGCACTGCTGCTGCAGCCACCAAGAATCTTGTGAGCAAACACAGGTCACTATCCACACCACCCCAGGAGCCTGTGCAACACACCACTACCAGGGTCCCATGATCCAGGGACAAGTTACCCAGGAGAACACACAGTGTGCCCCAGGCTGTGACAAGGTCACACCGGCCCCTGCTGCAGCAGGCTCGCCCCACATTCCAATTATAACTACTGTACCCATCCCTCCCCCTTGTCTGAATGAGCCCCCTAATCAGCTGCTGCTTTAACACCATCGTGTCTGGGCAGGAACAGATGCCTGAGGGTGACCTACACGCAGAGGTGGGGCCAAAACCAAAGCTAAACACCAGGAGCTGAGTGAACAAAGAAGAGAAATGGAAACTTCTCTGTGCAGCCTCAGGAGCAGCGGATTAAATCCCCACAATCAACTTGATGTACCCTGCATCTGTGGAATACGTGAATAGGCAACGAATCTTCCCAAACTTGAGGTGGTGGACTTTGGAAGCAACTGTAGACTTCGGGTTTGCTGTCTGCGACTGATTTGTTTCTGATTTTTATGTTTACCTTAGTTTAGTTTTTAGCTTCTGTTATCATTTGTGGATTTATTTATTTGGTTGGTCACTTTTTTTTTTTTTTAAAGCTAGAGACCCAGAATGCAGAGTGAGCTTGTTTTTTTGTTTTTTTTGTTTTTGTTTTTTAATTAATTTATTTATTTTGTTTTGGCTGTGTTGGGTCTTTGTTTCTGTGTGAGGGCTTTCTCTAGTTGCAGCAAGCGGGGGCCACTCTTCATTGCAGTGCACAGGCCTCTCACCGTCGCGGCCTCTCTTATTGCGGAGCGCAGGCTCCAGATGCGCAGGCTCAGCAGTTGTGGCTCACGGGCCTAGTTGCTCCGTGGCATGTGGGATCTTCCCAGACCAGGGCTCGAACCCATGTCCCCTGCATTGGCAGGCAGATTCTCAACCGCTGCGCCACCAGGGAAGCCCTCACTTTTTTTTTTTAATTATTACTTTGTTTACTTTTTATTTTAATAATTTTATTTATTTATTGTTCTTTCTATTTTTCCCCCTTTTCTTCTGAGCTGTGTGGCTGCCAGGGTCTTGGTGCTCTGGCTGTGTGTCAGGCCTGAGCCTTGGAGGTAGGACAGCTGAGTTCAGGACATTGGACCACCAGAGACTTCCCAGCCCACGTAATATCAATTGGCGAGACCTCTCTCACAGATCTCCGACTCAATGCTAAGACCCAGCTCCACCCAATGGCCAGCAAGCTCCACTGCTGAACGCCCCATGCCAAACAACTAGCAAGACAGGAACACAAACCCACCCATTCGCAGAGAGGCTGCCTAAAATCATATTAAGTTCAAGATACCCCAAAGCACACCACCAGATGCGGCCCTGCCCACCAGAAAGACAAGATCCAGCCCCACCCACCAGAACACAGGCACCAGTCCCCTCCAACAGGAAGCTTACACAACCCACTGAACCAACCTCACCCACTGGAGGCAGACACCAAAAACAATAGGAACTATGATCCTGCACCCAGAGAAAAGGTGACCCAAACACAGTAAGTTAAACAAAATGAGAAGACAGAAAAATATACAGCAGATGAAGGAGCAAGGTAAAAATCCACCAGATCAAACAAATGAAGAGGAAATAGGCAGTCTTTCTGAAAAAGAATTCACAGTAATGATAGTAAAGATAATCCAAAATCTTGGAAATAAAATGGAGAAAATACAAAAAACGTTTAACAAGGACATAGAAGAACAAAAGAGCAAACAAACAATGATGAACAACACAATAAATGAAATTAAAAATTCTCTAGAAGGGATCAATAGCAGAATAACTGAGGCAGAAGAATGGATAAGTGACCTGGAAGCCAAAATAGTGGAAATAACTACCGCAGGGAAGAATAAACAAAAAAGAATGAAAAGAATTGATTACAATCTCAGAGACCTCTGGACAACATTAAATGAACCAACATTCAAATTATAGGGGTCCCAGAAGAAGAAGAGAAAAAGAAAGGGACTGAGAAAATATTTGAAGAGATTATAGTTGAAAATTTACCTAACATGGCAAAGGAAATAGTCAAATCCAGGAAGCACAGAGGGTCCCATACAGGATAAATGCAAGGAGAAACACACCAAGACACATATTAATCAAACTATCAAAAATCAAATACAAAGAAAAAATATTGAAAGTGGCAAGGAAAAAACAACAAATAACATACAAGTGAATCCCCATAAGGTTAACATCTTTCAGCAGAAACTCTGCAAGCCAGAAAGGAGTGGCAGGACATATTTAAAGTGAGGAAAGGGAAAAATCTACAACCAAGATTACCCTACCCCGCAAGGATCTCATTCAGATTCGACAGAGAAATTAAAACCTTTACAGACAAGCAAAAGCTAAGAGAATTCAGCACCAGCAAACTGCTCTACAACAAATGCTAAAGAGACCTCTCTAAGCAGGAAACACAAGAGAAGAAAAGGACCTACAAAAACAAACCCAAAACAATTAAGAAAATGGTCATAGGAACATACATATCAATAATTACCTTAAATGTGAATGGATTAAATGCTCCAACCAAAAGACACAGGCTGGCTGAATGGATACAAAAACAAGACCTATATATATGCTGTCTACAAGATACCCATTTCAGACCTAGGGACACATACAGACTGAAAGTGAAGGGATGGAGAAAGATATTCCATGCAAATGGAAATCAAAAGAAAGCTGGAGTAGCATTACTCATGTCAGATAAAAATAGACTTTAAAATAAAGAATGTTACAAGAGACAAGGAAGGACACTACATAATGATCAAGGGATCAATCCAGGTAGAGGATATAACAATGGTAAATATTTCTGTACCCAACATAGGAGCACCTCAATACATAAGGCAAATGCTAACAGCCATAAAAGGGGAAAATCAACAGTAACACAATAATAGTAGGGGAGTTTAACACCCCACTTTCACCAATGGACAGATCATCCAAAATGAAAAATAAAGAAACACAACCTTTAAATGACATATTAGACAAGATCGTCTTAATTGATATTTATAGGACATTCCATCCAGAAACAACAGAATACACTTCTCAAGTGCTCATGGAACATTCTCCAGGATAGATCATATCTTGGGTCACAAATCAAGCCTTGGTAAATTTAAGAATATTGAAATCGTATCAAGTATCTTTACCGACCGCAACGCTATAAGACTAGATATCAATTACAGGAAAAAACTTGTAAAAAATACAAACACATGGAGGCTAAACAATACACTACTAAATAACCAAGAGATCACTGAAGAAATCATAGAGGAAGTCAAAAAATACCTAGAAACAAATGACAATGAAAACACAAGACCCAAAACCTATGGGATGCAGAAAAAGTAGTTCTAAGAGGGAAGTTTATAGCAATACAATCCTACCTCAAGAAACAAGAAACAACTCAAATGAACAACCTAACGTTACACCTAAAGGAATTAGAGAAAGAAGAACAAAACCCCCCTCCAAATTAGCAGAAGGAAAGAAATCATAAATATCAGATCAGAAATGAAAACAAATGAAGGAAACAATAGCAAAGATCAATAAAACTAAAACCTGGTTCTTTGGGAAAGTAAACAAAATTGATAAACCCTTAGATAGACTCATCAAGAAAAAAAGGGAGAAGACTCAGATCAATAGAATTACAAATGAAAAAGAAGTAACAACTGACACTGCAGACATACAAAGGATCATGAGAGATTACTACAAACAACTCTATGCCAATAAAATTGACAACCTGGAAAAGTGGACAACTCCTTAGAAAACCACAACCTTCCATGACTGAACCAGGAAGAAATAGAAAATATAAACAGACCAATCACAAGCACTGAAACTGAAACTGTGATTAAAAATCTTCCAAACAAACAAAAGCCCAGGACCAAATGGCTTCACAGGCTAATTCTATCAAACATTTAGAGAAGAGCTAACACCTATCCTTCTCAAGCTCTTCCAAAATATAGCAGAGGGAAGAACACTCCCAAACTCATTCTATGAGGCCACCATCACCCTGATACCAAAACCAGACAAAGATGTCACAAAAGAAGAAAACTACAGACCGATATCACTGATGAACATAGATGCAAAAATCCCCAACAAAATACTAGGAAACAGAATCCAACAGCACATTAAAAGGATCATACACCATGATCAAGTGGGGTTTATCAAAGGAATGCAAGGATTCTTCAATACACGAAATCAATCAGTGTGATACACCATATTAACAAATTGAAAGATAAAAATCATATGATCATCTCAATAGCTGCAGAAAAAGCTTCTGACAAATTTCAACATGTATTTATGATAAAAACTCTCCAGAAAGTAGGCATAGAGAGAAACTACCTCAACATAATAAAGGCCATATATGACAAACCCACAGCCAACATCGTTCTCAATGGTGAATAACTGAAACCATTTCCTCTGAGATTAGGAACAAGACAAGATTGCCCACTCTCACTGCTGTTATTCAACATAGTTTTGGAAGTTTTACCCACAGCAATCAGGGAAGAAAAAGAAATAAAAGAAATCCAAATCGGAAAAGAAGAAGTAAAACTGTAATTGTTTGCAGATGACGTGATATTATACACAGAGACTCCTTGAGATGCTACCAGGGAACTACTAGAGCTAATCAATGAATTTGGTAAAGTAGCAGGATACAAAGTTAATGCACAGAAATCTCTTGCATTCATGTACACTAACAATGAAAGAGCAGAAAGAGAAATTAAGGAAACACTCCCATTTACCATTGCAACGAAAGGAATAAAATACCTAGGAATAAACCTACCTAAGGAGACAAAAGGCCTGTTTTCAGAAAACTATAAAACACTGGTGAAAGAAATGAAAGATGATACAGACAGATGGAGAGATACACCATGTTCTTGGATTGGAAGAATCAACATTGTGAAAATGACCATACTACCAAAAGCAGTCTATAGATTTACTGCAATCCCTATCAAACTACCAATGGCATTTTTCACAGAACTAGAAGAAAAAATTTCACATTTGTATGAAAATACAAAAGACCCTGAATAGCCAAAGCAATCTTGAGAAAGAAAAACAGAGCTCTAGGAATCAGGCTCTCTGACTTCAGACTATAGTACAAAGCTACAGTAATCAAGACAGTATGGTACTGGCACAAAAACAGAAATATAAATCAATGGACCAGGATAGAAAGCCGAGAGATAAATCCATGCACGTATGGTCACCTTATCTTTGATAAAGGAGGCAAGAATATACAATGGAGAAAAGACAGCCTCTTCAATAAGTGGTGCTCAGAAAATTGGACTGCTACATGTAAAAGAATGAAATTAGAACACTCCCTAACACCATACACAAAAATAAAGTCAAAATGGATTAAAGACCTAAATGTAAGGCCAGACACTCTAAAACTCTTGCAGGAAAACATAGGCAGAACACTGTATGAAATAAATCACAGCAAGATCACTTTTGACCCACCTTCTAGAGAAATGGAAATAAAAATAAACAAATGGGACCTAATGAAACTTAAAAGTTTTGGCACAGCAAAGAAATCATAAACAAGACGAAAAGGCAGCCCTCCAAATGGGAGAAAATATTTGCAAACGAAGCAACTGACAAAGGATTAATCTCCAAAATATACAAGTGGCTCGTGCAGCTTAATATCAAAAAAACAAAGAACCCAATCAAAAATGGGCAGGAGACCTAAATAGACATTTCTCCAAGGAAGATATACAAATTGCCAACAAACACATGAAAGGATGCTCAGCATCACTAATCATTAGAGAAATGCAAATCAAAACTACAATGAGTTATTACCTCACACCAGTCAGAATGGCCATCATCAAAAATTCTACAAACAAAAAATGCTGGAGAGGTTGTGGAGAAAAGGGAACCCTCTTGCATTGTTGGTGGGAATGCAAATTGATACAGCCACTATGGAGAACAGTATGGTGGTTCCTTAGAAAACTAAAAATAGAGCTACCATATGACCCAGCAATCCCACTACTGGGCATATACCCTGAGAAAACCATAATTCAAAAAGAGACGTGTACCACAATGTTCATTGCAGCACTAATTCCAATAGCCAGGACATGGAAGCAACCTAAGTGTCCATCAACAGATGAATGGATAAAGAAGTTATGGCACATATATAGAATGGAATATTACTCAGCCTTAAAAAGAAATGAAATTGACTTATTTATAGTGAGGTGAATGGACCTAGAGTCTGTCATACAGAGTGAAGCAAGTCAGAAATTGAAAAACAAATACTGTATGCTAACATATATCTGGAATCTAAAAAAAAAAAAAATGGTTCTGAGGAACCTAGGAGCAGGACAGGAATAAAGATGTAGATGTAGAGAATGGACTTGAGGACACGGGGAGGGGGAAGGGTAAGCTGGGACGAAGTGAGAGAGTGGCATGGACATATATACACTACCAAATGTAAAATAGATAGCTAGTGGGAAGCAGCAGCATAGAACAGGGAGATCAGCTCGGTGCTTTGTGACCACCTAGAAGGGTAGGATAGGGAGGGTGGGAGGAAGATGCAAGAGGGAGGGGGTATGGGGATATATGTATATGTATAGCTGATTCACTTTGTTATATAGCAGAAACTAACACAACGTTGTAAAGCAATTATACTCCAATAAAGATGTGAAAGAATAAAAGATACTATGAAGATGTATCAGAAGAAGAATTTCTCAAGATATTTAAGGCCTCATGAGAAAAATAAGCCATGCAAACAAGACCTGCATAGTAGATATTCAGTATGCACAGTAGCTTTCTAATATTGTAATAGGTCAGTGATACTGCTGTCCACTTTACTAAAACTTGCGTTTAATATATATTCACTGTCAAGTTGGTGTATTAGAGTAATCATTGACACATCACTAACATATTGGTATGATTTTATAACTTTTTTATGGTTATCATATAATAGCATATCTATTACACTATCATATAATAGTATTTTGGAGAAGTGGTTAGAAAAACAAGTAAATAAAAGAAGAAAATAAAACTATCTTTTTAATGAAAAATGATCTCAATTAGAAATTTAACTCTTATTGTTGGTGATATAGAAAGAGATAAAGTAAGGATTTAAAAAATTTTATAGTTTGCCTAATAAAAAGTATTTACTAAAAAGAATAGGAGAATATTGAAGTTGACAGTTTTTGGATCTCTTATAAGAAAATGATCCTCCATAGGAAATAAAAAGAAACAAACTGAGATATGTGTAGTAAAGTCAATTATTTGTAGGCATTTATGAGAAATGGCAATGCTGTTTTTGCGGTTTCAGTTCTTATGATGTATTTTTGAGATTTGAATATTAAAACCTGTGGAATATTTTTCTTTGAAACACTAATATTTTAAACCTGTAACGTTTAGAGTCCAGGTGTAATTATATTATACTTTCAGCATATTTAGCTGCCCAGCATTGAAATCTATTAGTGAAAGTCTCAGTTACAGTCAACCTGGCTATGATCTTTTGAGTTTAATTATTATCAAATAGGCAATAATTTTTAGGCCAATCCTGACTTTCAACTATGTTACTCATGAAAACTGCTATATATATTACGGTACATGGTAAAATTATAATTTTTTGGTGTTATGAACATAGGGTTATTTAATATTTTCTGAAAGTTTCTTAGCAACTAGGTAACAGTTGATTTTCAGTTAAATAATAACATTAATAATATTTATATCTGCTATTTTACCTAAGTAGAAAATATGAAATTTTGAAGTTTAGATTTAAAAGCTTAGTTTTGTGCATTTCTGACAAATACCAGAAATAGGACTGATGTTACCTATATAGATAGTGGAAATTAATCTATGAAACTGGGAAAAGCAGTTTAAATAGTGGATGGAAGTATTTTTCAGTAAGAATCAAATCCTGAAGTTTCCTAATTCAAGACACCTATAAATCCCAAGACTTTCTAGAACTGGTTATTATTCATATGGTACTTAATAAAATATCTTATGAAAACATTATGCTCACATGGAGAAAATAATACTGTCTAACAGACAAAACAGTTAAAGACATTTATATATGCTGTTATCTCACATATATATCACTATTTTTGAAAAGGTATTTTATGCAACACACAAACCTCAACTGATGAGGGGACTGATTAAACCATGACATTTTAATGTTTTTAGATCATGTGACCAAGGCTGTTTTTTTCCAGAAACCCACTTCTAATCCATAAACAACTTTGGATAAGAATGACCATGATTTCAATTATCTTTTGACCAGCAGAAAATCTAAAAAAGATTAAATAGAAAAATAGACTTGGGAACAAAAAGGAGCTTTTCGGAACTAACCCACATTACTTGATTCAAAATTACATAGAAACTTAATCTTTGAGTCTGAGAAATGTTGCTTCACTTCAAATCTGTGGTCCATATATCTAAAAAGGTTCATATTCTTGGAATTCCTTAAACATTCAGATTATATAATTGTATTTTCCTCATACTTCATGTTGTTTAAAATTGAATTTTCTAAATCCCAGAGTCTGTGAAGTGATTCATGGTTTGCTATGTAATTTTCCAAGAGGAAAATATATTTTAACTCGTGATATTTTTATAGTTTTGCAATACATTTTATGCATCATTTAATCTTTAATTTTTATCTTTCTCTTCATTATAAAATGGGCATGCAATTGGAGGAAAGCATTTTTCAAATATATATAACTGATAAAACCAAGGAAAGTAAGCACAGGAATTAGCTAGTCATTTTGTATGTCTTTGGCTAATCTTAGATTTCCAAGACATTTTTAAAGAATTTTAACACTTTTTAGTCAGAATGTTGTATTTAGGGTGTTTTATAGAGTACTGTAGATTACCTTAGTGCAAAAAGTCATTTTATTAATCTAATATGTCATTAGTGAGTCCCTTAACAACTGTTAGATTATTAAATGTTTTTTCATTATTTATCATAGAAGCTATATTTTGTCTTTTAAAATTAATAATTTTAGAGAGAGGAGTTTCAAAATAGGACTAGAGGGTAAGGATAAATCTCAATATAATAAAAGTTACACAAGATATTTGGTTTTTTTGTTTTTGTTTTTTTATATTTATTTATTATTTATTTTATTTATTTTGGCTGCGCTGGGTCTTAGTTGCCGCACACAAGATCTTCGTTGTGGCATGCAGGCTTCTTAGTTGCAGCATGCGGACTTCTTAGTTGTGGCATGCATGTGGGATCTAGTTCTCTGACCAGGGATGGAACCCAGGCCCCCTGTGTTGGAAGAGTGGAGTCTTACCCACTGTACCACCATGGAAGTCCCTACATGAGATATTTGGAGGAACTATATTTTTGGTGGACAATTTTAAATAGCCTTTAAAATTTTATAATTATGTAGATAAGTAAACTTGATTATAAATATGTGAAATCATATAAAACAAAATCCTTATTAGAATTTTAAATGCAGGGATCTTTATTAGTTTATCCGTAGATACATCCCCAGTGCCAACAACAATGTCAGGTACCTGGAAAGTGCTCTATAAATAATGGTTAAATGAAATAGTTTTAAAAATTCTTTAGTTGAATGACTTGATGAATTTAAGATGCATTGCCTTTGGGAAGAATAATATTAGCATATCAATGTATTGTTTAGGGTTAAGTTATAGGGAATAAAATCTCTTCTAGCTACTTTTAACACAAAAGGATATCCTACTGAGTACTAAATAACTTACAGAATTATTGGGAAGACTGAAGAAACTGACTCTAGGTTAATCTTTCAGGAAAGGATTCCAAAAGCTTTGCTGTAGAACTAAGCCACCAAGAAAGCCACTTCTTCTATGAAAACCAGCATGTTCATAAAATCACCATAACCAGTTAATGGTAGCGATCAAGATGCCACATCCACAGTGACATTTGCCAGCAGAAAAGGGCAGAATCATGCCCTCCATGTCAGTTCTGCCATGCAAATTTGTTAAAAGTATACCAAAAATAACTGAATTGAGATCTTTAGCATCTTGAAGTGTAGAAAATGTTATTTTCTGCTTCTGCAAGGTGCTCATTTTAGGTTTGGGAAGAGCATATTAAATTTCCCATATCTTTATTTTAAAATTATTTTTGTAATATCTATTTTTGCATAATTTATAAATGTCATCTTATAGTAGCAATTACTGTGCTTATAGAATATAGATGTAAATAAATAGCATTATTGAGGTGCATGCTAAAAAAATTTTAGCACTAAACATGCAACATCAGGAGCTTGTATATTACCAGCCTAGAGAAGAGAGAAAAATAGCAAACTCATGAGAGATCACTGTGTTCTCATAGAACAATTTACATAAATTAAACATAACATGATCATACATATTTACTTCCTGTAGAATATAAGTTCCTGCATGTACAGAACATGTGTTATTCAACTAATTCTGCCTAAGGGTCATAGTGTGTACTCACTGTTTGTTTATTAATGAGTGAATGCAAATTTGAACAGCTGTCATGCAGAAGAAGGAATAAAACTGTTTTGCTTTACTACAGCATATAATACTAAAAGGAGTAGTTCACAATTAGGGGATGAACTGGAATTTTCTAAGTATCAGAGTGTCCAAAAGTGGAATAAATTGCCATAATAAGCAGCATTTCAGCAGAAAATGAGTGACCATCTATCACGGCTGTTTCACAAAAGATTCTGTTTAGGTCTAATGTAGATGAGCTAGTTTAAATTCTAAAGTCTCCTTAAACTTTCTGATCCTATGATTATAAAATTATTTTTGGAAAAAGCCCAACTATGGAAAGGACAGCTTTTTAAAATTTGAATGTCAGTCCAACAACTTTAGATAAAATTGGTTTAGAGTCAGGACTACAATACAATAGACATCAAGAATGAAATAAAATAAAGCTGAAATACATGCTGGCTCTAGATGACAAAATGCTTGTAGGAATACGCTGCTAGATTCTATTCTGGGGACTTCCACATTCTAGTCTATAAAAATTCAAGAAAATGTATCACTACTTAAACCTCAAAATATCACCTTCAAGGTACGTCTCTCTCCATCAAGTAAACTTTGGAGTGTATCCCACTTAAGAAAATATCAGACACATGAAGGATGTGACTCATGTCTCCCTTCAGAATTACATGTGGAGAGTTTATAGAAAGAAAGATTATATCTGCCTCAAGCTCTGAGACATTTTAAATTAGTAATTGTCATACTTTACACCTATGCAAATGACAAGACCCTGACATGGTACATAATTCATTTGTCTTTCCTCAAAGAGACAGATAATAACTCACAGTAACTTATCGAAGAATCGTGCCATGACAGTAGCAGACAGAGCAAATACACCTGTCTTCCTTATCTATCATTAGCTGAGTTTGAGTTCATAGTAGACCTATCAACACTTGACAGATCTAGCCTGATTTGCAGTAGGCACATAGGCCAGTTTGTTTACCTTTTATGTGATACACACATTGTAGAGAATATTGAAACAATTATAAAATCTGAAAAATTTACATTTTTTCTAGATGAAATAATAAAATTCTGTTAGTTATATCAATAACAATATTCACAAGCTTAATAGGGTGAGAATAGTAGAAGTTATGACTTTTATTACTTGTTCCATTCTGGTCAGATAATAAAAGTAATGATTAAATAGATTGCTCCCATATCTACTACCTGTCATACTAAGGCTGGAGGCCGTTAGTGCATGCTCTCACTCTCTCTTTCTCTCTCTCTCTTTCTCTCTTAATTTTGCATGTTTTCTTGCCACAAAATCAAACAAACCCATTTTTTGAAGAATCCTTTCAACTTGTGGAAAGTGTCCCTGTTTTCAGTGGTTAAAAAATCTCTCCCCTCTTTATAAATACCATTTCTAACAGAAATTCATAATTTTACTGAGAAATGTATGGGAGAGAAAACATTAATAATATATTTACCTATTCCTCTTTGCAGGATTGGCATAAAAGCAATGGAAACACTGCTTAAGGGATAGAGGTTGTGCAGAAGTGTGGCCTGGAAATGGATTGCCCACAGTGGTGCGAGGATGCCCCAGGGAGAATATTTACTGGAGGTTGCTGAAGGTAAACATATTGGGATATATAATTCGAATTATTGTAAAGTTGAACAGAAAACCTATCCAGTTATACATACATGGAGTGATACAGTTGGCCCCAAATCAAGTGTGAGAATATGTTAAAGAAACAATTCAGGAAGAAGGTTATGAACAAAATTTGTGTGTCAAATCTCTCTCATTGATTGCTCTGCGTTTAGTACTTGTTTGAATGAGTAACTACAAGAACAAGGATGGACAGTGTTGAATTTTGAATCATCTAAAGTATTTAAGTATGATATTAAGGAACCAAATTTAACATATATAAGGTCTGTGGAGCAATTTGAGCAATTAAGGAAGAATACTTATTTCATTATATTTTATCAGACATTTTACATTTAGTGACTTGGTATGTCTACCTCACCTTTCCTTCAGTGAGGTCCTGTTATGTCTAACACATTTGTCTTTATCACTTACTGTATTTCTATATTTTTCATTATTTATTATTATTCATTATTTATTTATTTGAAGGTCTCAGTTCTTTTTGTCAGAAGTTGTTACAAGTTTTCCACCTAATCTTAGCTTCCTGGTGTACTGACTCCTAACAGGGCCCCCAGTACTGTATTTCCAATGATTCAGCAGGATACAGGGAGATAAAGTATGTTGAGTACCTGCCATGTGCCAAAAATTGACTATGTATATGTATTAGTGTGTATATATATATTATATATATATATAAATGTATAAAATTAGTGTATCTATCTTGTTTAATTCCAATTGTAGGTCTGCAAGTCTAGCATCATTTTCTATGGTTTCAATTCCTTTAGTACAAGTCAGATCCTTTGAAATAAATATTACAGTACAAATCTTTTTCTTTCATCCAGGAAAAATCTTAATAAAAATGGCACATATAATTTAGCTGTGGAATACTGTTCTTTTCAAAGACAGACAGTCCAAACAGGAACTCCAACCTTTATAGTCATCTCTCAGAAAAATTTCAAGTAATCCAAGTGTGAAACTATAACCACTTTTTAAAATGTCCCCATGCACCTATGGTCAATTAATCTACGACAAAGGAGGCAAGAATATACAATGGAGAAAAGACAGTATCTTCAATAAATGGTGCTGGGAAAATTAGACAACTACATGTAAAAGAATGAAATTACAACATTCTCTAACACCATACACAAAAATAAACTCAAAATGGGTCAAAGACCTAAATGTAAGACTGGATACTATGAAACTCTTAGAGGAAAACATAGGCAGAACCCTGTTGGACAAAAATCGCAGCAATATCTTTTTGGATCCACCTCCTAGAGTAATGAAAATAAAAACAAAAATAAACAAATGGGACCTAATTAAACTTAAAAGTTTTTACACAGCAAAGGAAAACATAAACAAAATGAAAGGACACCTACAGAATGGAAGAAAATATTTGCAAACAATGCGAAAGACAAGGGGTTAATTTCCAAAATATACAAACAGTTCATACAGCTCAATATCAAACTAACAACCCAATCAAAAAATGAGCAGAAGATCTAAATAGATATTTTTCTATAGAATACATACAGATGGCCAACAGGCACATGAAGAAATGCTCAACATTGCTAATTATTAGAGAAATGCAAGTCAAAACTACAATGAGGCATCACCTCCCTCCAGTCAAAATGGCAATCGTCAAAAAGTCTACCAACAGTAAATGCTGGAAGGGGGGTGTGGAGAAAAAGGAACCCTCCTACACTGTTGGTGGGAATGTAAATTGGTACAGCTACTATGGAGAACAGTATAGAGCTTCCTTAAAAATCTAAAAATAGAACTACCATATGATCCTGCAATCCCACTCCTGGTCATGTATCCAGACAAAAATCATAATTCAAAAAGATACATGTACCGCAATGTTCACTGCAGCACTATTTACAATTACCAAGACATGGTAGCAACTTAAATGTCCATCAACAGATGAATGGATAAAGAAGATGTGGTGTATATATATACACAATAGAATATTACTCAGCCATAAAAAAAGAATGAATTAATGCCATTTGCAGCAACATGATTGGACCTAGAGGCTGTCATACTAAGTGTGATGTAAGTCAGACGGAGAAAGACAAATATCATATGATATTGCTTATATGTGGAATCTTAAAAAAAAGATACAAACGAACTTATTTACGAAACAGAAATAGACCCACAGACATAGAAAACAAACTTATGGTTACCAAAGGGGAGAGGTATGAGGGGTAAATTAGGAGTTTGGCATTAACATATACACACTACTGTATATAAAATAGATGAACAACAAGCACCTAATATTGTATAGCACAGGGAACTATACTCAATATTTCATAATAGCCTCTAAGGGAAAAAAATCTAAAGAATAATATATATATATAATATACATATTACAAATATATATGCGTACAACTGAATCACTGTGCTGTACACCTGAAACTAACACAACATTGTAAATCAACTTTACTCCAATTAAAAAAAATAATAAAAATAAAAGAAAATGTCTCATATTTTCCAATTTTCTACTACCCATAACTCATTGTACCTTTGCCTCTCATTCCTCACAAGAAACCTTGTCCTCATCTTCAGCCTTATAACACCACCACCTGTCTCTCAATCAGTAGTCCTTCTCTGATTCATATGTTCAGTAGTCCTTCTCTGGTCCCTGTATAGTCTTAATTCTAAAAACTGTGGGCTTTAGGAGTCTAAGCAGAGTAATAATTGCAGTTCCATACCACTGATCCACTGGATCATATTCAAAGAAACTCCCTCAGATGAGGTTTTGAGAATAATTCCTGGCCTACCTGTAAACAGAAAAGGTCTCTTAGACTAACTGTGTATGTCTACTTTAGAAATTATCAGTGTTTAAAAATTTAGATAGTGACTCATTAGTCATTTGTGTATATTGCAAGAAAATGGGTATATAGATATATATATGCATTGTTTTTTGCTACTAAAGCCCATATTACAAAAACAATATTGGTCCTAATTAATAGTTAAATGGCATTTTCTAATGCATATAAATATATTTCCAGATCGTCTAGACATGATTTTCTGAATATTATGTCTAAAATTGTTCTTACACGCCTTTAGCAGTTGCTTATAGGTAGCTGTAGACATGTGATTATGACTTATAAAGAAGCTAGCTGTCAGCAGATTTCAACTAGAAAACATTCTACTAACTACTTTGACCTTTGGTTTTTGTGTGTATCTGTTTTTATGTCTGAACTTAGCTTTGACTGCTTTCCCAACATATTTATTACAGCACTTTTACTATTAGGTATTATTTCTGTGAGTTCTATAAAATTATTAACTAACTTCTTAGTGTAGATTAGTTGCTTTTGTGCCTGCTACTCGTCTACTTGTTAAAAACACCTATTTCAAATTTTTCTCAAGAATTCCTTTATGGTTTTTTTGGTGGCATTTTAAGTGAAAATAAAATTCATTTATTGATAACAGAAAAATGGGTTCATGAAGAAAAATATTTTTTATTTCAGTGAGCAAGGAATGATAACAGCAGGAAGGTATAGTGTGGGAGTGGAGAATAAGAAAATAAACTATCCTAATAATATATTCAAGTTACATTCTCTCACTTTTTCTATCTTTGTCCTTTAATCATCATCGAAATTCCTTCTCAATTTAAAATTCAGATAATACTAATGTTTGAATTTTGTTTGTGTGGTTATAAGGTCTACATATCTAATCAATGTCTGGTTAATTTTTACATATAACATTTTTTTACATGATTATATTTTACTTATACATTATTACTGAAAGTCAAGCTATGTTGATAAATAATTATATTAGTCAGCTAAGGCTGCTATAGCAAAATACCATGGACTGGGCAGATTAAACAACATAAATTTATTTTTTCACAGTTCTAGAAGCTGGAAGTCTAAGATCAAGGTGCTGGCAGGATTGATTTCTGGTGAGACCTTTCTTCCTGGCTTGCAGACAGCCACCTTTTTACCTTGTCCTCCCATGGCCTTTCTTCTGTACAGGAACACTCTTGGTGTCTCTTCTTCTTATGAGGATACAGGTCCTATTGTATCAGGGCCTGCTGTAGACTGAATGTTTGTTTTTTCCCTAAATTCATATGTTGAAACCTAATCCCCAACATGATGGTATTTGGAAGTGGTTATTAGGCCATGAGTATTTCGCATGAATGACATTAGCATCCTTATGAAATAGACACAGAGAACTCCTTTGCCCCTTGGGCCATCTTAGGATACAATGAGAAGACAACCATCCATGAACTATGAACCAGGAAGCAGGTCTGCACCAAACATTGAATTCATCAGCACCTTGATCTAGGACTTCCCAGCCTCCAAAACTGTGAGAAATAAATTTCTGTTGTTTATAAGTTACACAGTCAATGTTACTTTTGTTATAGCAACCCAAACAGAATAAGGCAGGGCCACACACTTATGACCCCCATTTAACCTTAATATCTCCTTAAAGGCCCTATCTCCAAATAGTCACGTGGAGGGTTAAGCTTCAACCTGTGGATTTTTGGGGGGGACACAATTCAGTCCAAAAGAGTAATATGTTCCTGAAATATTGCTATTGGAATATGTCCCCATTGTATTATACAATTATTGTCACACTTTTCTTTCATCTGCATGTTTTGTAATACTTCATATTGTATGAAAATGATTTAAAGATACATAAAATATCATTTTTAATACCTACATGAGCTTTTAAAGGGGAACCCCTGATCAGTTATATCATTGTTGTTTTTCTATAGCATTTATAAAGAAATAATACTCTTAAATCATTGTCAGTGGATGACAGAGTGGGCAATTGCTGAGGAGAAATAGCTGATGGTTAAGTAATGACCTCGATGTAATCATAGCACATAGATGAATACACAACTCAATGAAACCAATTAATTGATATTTCATATGAAATATCCTTGGATTAAGACATTCAGAGCCAAGACAATACATTCAAGTGCCAAGAAGACTATATAAATGTGTAAAATTGCAGCGCATAAAGCCATAGAATGGGATGGCGTCTGTGTACAACTGAAATACATATTTCCCATCTAAAAACATTCAGATATGTTAAGTGTTTGAAAGCACTGTGTCAGGGAAGCCAAACTATTTTGGGGATAAAATTTAGGCTGCAGATTCTTAATTTCCATTCTCTCATATAGTCTATAACGAATGGGGTAGTGGTTTTCTCTTCAGACATCTTTTAAAAATCTTTTATGGTTTGGGGCTTGAATAAAATGCAAAACAGTTTGCAGTCTGTAGTAGGGGCTAAATTTCCTATATAGTACATGAAATAAAGGTTTGCTTTGTTGTTATTTCAAGATGGATTGTGAAACTTAAATATCAAGGCATATTAGTTTCCGATGCTGCCATAATAAAGTACCACAAACTGGAAGTATTAAAAATCATAAATTTATTGTCTCAGAGTTCTGGAGGTTAGTAGTCCGAGATCAAAGTGTTGGCAGGATTGATTATTTCTGAGCACTGTGAGGGAGAATCTGTTCCAAACCTCCCTCCTATCTCTGGTGGTTTGCTGGCATCTTTGGTGTTCTTTGACTTCTGCTGCATCACCCTTATATCTTCACAAAGCGGTCTCAGTATGTGCCTGTGTTCAGGTTTCCCTTTTATAAGGACACCAGTCATATTGGATTGGTGGCCCACCCTACTCCAGTGTGACTTCATCTTAACTAATTATGTATGCAATGACCCTGTTTCCAAAGAAGTTCACATTTATTAGGTCCAAGGGCTTAGGACTGCAGCATATGAATTTTGATGGAACACAATTCAACCCATAACACAAGGGTAATGTCAACCAGTATTCTTGACTGAAAGAATGACGCTCCCACTTGCCACAGTGAGCTCTGGGCTTCAGGCAAGCTCATGCATTTTATTTCATTCATTATATAGATTAATGAATAAATAAAAAAGTTTAAGTTCCCTTCTTGGTGTAAGAAGAGAGTTCTTGAATTTTTACAACAAAGAACATGCAGAGACTAATTAAAATGCTATTGAAAATCCCTCCTTACCCCACTGGATTTGTGGATGGGTGTCAAGGTACAGATGTTTGTATTGGAAAGCAGTATGTCAGGGGTGAAGGTGGACATTCCTGCTGTGTTTGGGGAGATGATCCCC
The DNA here is from genome assembly GCF_965194805.1 of Balaenoptera borealis. Taxonomy (NCBI): domain Eukaryota; kingdom Metazoa; phylum Chordata; class Mammalia; order Artiodactyla; family Balaenopteridae; genus Balaenoptera; species Balaenoptera borealis. The sequence continues at coordinate 61,890,220 of NC_138865.1, forward strand.
AAAATGGAAGTAAAGTATTAAAGGCTTTTCACTCCAGAGAGAATTAGGGGTGAGCTGGAAACAGAAACTCTTCACACAGAGGGACACAAGGCATAGGAGCATGAATTTCTGGATCTCAGGGACTTGCAGGGTTTTGAAATAGATCTCCTGGAACTCTTGAGAGAACTGATGCTAAAACTGGCAAAAAAAAAAGAATGATTGATTCCGGGGTGCACTAAGTGAATTGGTAGGGCCAGGAGCATTCCGCAGGTTTGAAACTCACTGATTAGGGAGAGGGCTGGCCTAAGGGGAAGCATTTTGCTGGCTAATCCTGGTGTAGACAGTCCCTCATTCAGTACACTTCTGACTCAAACAAACAAACAAAATAGACTACCATAACCTTCACCTTCATGGAAAAGCCTGAGGCCTCTCAGTTCCAGGGGAGTTTCCCCCAGACCCAAGCCCCTATATTTAACTCTCAAGATTAGCCTAATTAGAACATAACTTTTTTCAGATTTGGCCTGTTGTGGGTAGTAGATAGTAATCTTCCACACTGACCAGCTACCAGTGAAAGGCCCAAGTAAGGATTGTCTTTTGAAGTCACTCAAGCAAGGAAGAGCTGATTCTGGAATCTGCGGCCAAATAAAAGGAGCCACCTGGGTCAACCTTGGATCCCTGAGTGAGTTCATGGGATAGGTAGTGGCTTACATGTACCTGGATTCAACAATGTTTTTCAGCAGCTCAGGCCCAGCTGCCCTATTTCTGGCTTGGGTAGATCTTAGGTTCTCAGTGTTGGCATGTCTCAGAACACATGGTCAATAGTTAAAGGACCAGCTTCAGAGATTTCGGTTTAGAATGTCCAGAATCAAGCCATATGGGGAAAATTTATTTTGATATTGCTACGTGTGATAGATTTAGTTTCTGATTTAGTTATTGGACAGTTTGATTAGATTAATGAGCATTATCTTCAGTGCTCCACACTTTAATTATGTTTACCACTGCACAGTAAATTCATGGAGAAAATATTTATAAAAAATCAACAGAAATTAAAAATTCACCTTTGACCTTACTCAAACCTAGATCCCTCTCCTGAGTTAACTACTGGTTTATTATGTAGCTTTTAAAGACCTTTTCTAATGCATTCATATGCTTCTGAATGTTTGAAATATTAAATATTATTTTGTTTTATTGAGGTGGGTCTTTTCATATATATGGATACTATATGTATTTCTGGAAATGGTTGAACACAGTTTTACTCTGTCTCAGATTGTATTTTAATCAATGCAAAAAAGTTGAAATATTATAAGGAACAATGCTTGGAATACCATATATTTTTCTTTGATTTTTTTAATTGAATTTTTTATATGTGAAAGTGATTCCCAAAGTCACTTAAAAATGTTAGTGCCAGTTTGTACCAGCTTTCTAGCGGGCAACTGGGTAAATGCAAGCATTGATGTCCAGGCTGTGTAATTCTCAAAATCCTGGTTGCTTTGGGAATGTTTGGACTGTATTAAGCTGATGACAAGATAAACTGTTATTCACTGCATATTATTACACAGACATATTACTGACTTTATTACTCTATTATTAATAGTAGAATTGGCATTTTTACAATGAATATTATAGGGTTTCATGTTAAGTAATAAGAATTTTCTTCTGGAAGCAAGATTTTTGAAGCAAATTATGATGTTATAGAAATCATGTAAATCATTATATACTATCTTAGAATATTGAGGTGCTGAAAGGTGACTGTAAATAGTGTCATAAATAAAACTGTTCACTTTGTTTTGCTAATTTTGGCTCATTTTTCTATATTATTTTATAGTGATTTAATTTTTCCTGTGTGGATGACATCTTCTTAACAGCCTGTAAACTTCTTGAGAGAGGAAGCTTCTTTTCTCTAACATACCCAAGAGTGAATTCCAAGCACTGTGCTTGGCCTACAATGGCTATAGAATATGTAAAGTGATTTTTCTATGAAGTACCTTTTATTTGTGAGGTACTTAACACTGAATCCTCAGTGGATCTGTTTGAATGCTGCTTGTTGTGCCATTTAGCAATCTCTCACACCAAATAATGTTAACATCTCATTCACCAAGTAACCTTTTTACACTTAGCACTTTCCGATGTGCAAAAGATGTTCAAACACCGTCATTGTTTAATATTCCATATTTTCTGTGTAACTCACACGCTGTTTATTTTTACTGGCAGTAGTTCTTCTTAACCTCACCCTTACTGGTGCCAACCCTCTTTTTCCCACTACACTGCAGCATATGTAATCCTTTCTTTGACAGACATTCTGCCTCTGTTCAGAGTATATAAAGTAGACCATCCCATGTGAGGGTAAAGCTAGTGGCCATCCTCAGAATGGAGTGTATTTTTACTTTTCAGTTTATAGCCAACTTCTCTTGTTATCTGTGTTTAACTGAAGTCATCCAATTTCTAAAGTGGAAATTATGGTAAGAACAAATGTCCAGTTAGACTGAGACAGTGGAATGAGTCCCTGATAAGTTTGATAATGAGGTAATTTTGTACTATTGGTAAAAGCAGTAAGGTAACTCACTCCAGAAAAATGTTAAGGATGCTTTTCTTTCTAGGTGTGGTTTTGTATCTCTGGGCGTATATCTAGCATTAGATAATGTTTGAACAAGAAAGAAGCTTATTGTAAATCAGGTTTAAAGGAACCTGAGACTTACTGGTGTTCAACAGGTTTGCAAAAGTTAGCATACATATAATGTTTTAGCTTTATCCTGTTTCCCATAAGTGTGAAGGGTTTTATCCATGCCCACACTGTGATATGTGTCACCCTTTCTAAGATTAATAATCTTTGCCAAGATTGGAGTTGATTTATGCTCTGGCTCTGTTGGCATTGGAGTCCTCTCTACCCCAGCCCTCATCAGCTACATTGATTGGGCACCAGAGCTTCTCCCAGCCTGCTGGTTAAGCAGATGCTAATGGGCAAATGAGCAACAGCAGGGGGGCATGCTGGGGTGATCTTCATTCATTAGCAACTGTTCAAGCAGCAGGCTGAGGGAATCTGCAGATGCTGAGAAAGACACTAGGATGAACATTGACCTCAAAGATACTTGTGAACAAAACTTGAATTTTCTACCAGAAGGTCAGGTTTGCCATGTTTACCAAAACTCATATCCTATGATATGTGGTATTTAACGGTTTGCATTCTTTTTTATTTTTTTATTTTATTTTTTTTTAATTACTGAATTTTTTTTTTTATAAATTTATTTATTTTTATTTATTTATTTTTGGCTGCATTGGGTCTTCGTTGCTGCACACAGGCTTTCTCTAGTTGCAGGGAGCAGGGGCTGCTCTTTGTTGCAGTGCATGTGCGACTCACTACGGTGGCTTCTCTTGTTGCGGGGCACGGGCTCTAGGCACGCGAGCTTCAGTCGTTGTGGCACATGGGCTCAGTAGTTGTGGCTTGCTGGCTCTAGATCACAGGCTCAATAGTTGTGGCGCACGGCCTTGGTTGCTCCGCGGCATGTGGGATCTTCCCAGACCAGGGCTCGAACCCCTGTCCCCTGCTATGGCAGGCAGATTCTTAACCACTGTGCCACCAGAGCCTACTTTCTTGTATTGATGCCAATGCATGTATCAAAGTCAATCAAGGTCAGATTTTTGGTTCTAAGTCAGTGTCTTGTGAAATTGCCTAATCATAATCACATCAGGTCTTAACAAACCTCAGATTTAATTCAGTGGATCAGGAGTAAGAATTGGAGAATCTGTATTTTTAACAGGTTGTTGTGGGATATTTTATGATGGGGTAAGAATGGAACACATTTTTCTAAGCAGTATACTTCAAAATGTTGTCCAGTATCTCCTATGTCACAGTTACCCAAATGATTGCTAAAAAAGCAACAAACTCTTTTCAGTCTTGCTAAATGAGAATCTTTAGGGAAGAACCCAGGAATCTATATTTTAAGCAAGGGCTTTTAGACTTAAGTTTGAGAAATTTGGGTGAATAAAAAGTAAAAATCTGGTCAAAAGAGCAGATTCCAAATTTTATTTGAAAGCACTTAGAATTTCTTACTTGAAATGAGTTCTTTCTTCCTAAAGGATCAAAGGCAGATTTATATCACCTGTTAAATTATCAACTTGCCTTCTGAACATTTGAATGCTTGTGGAATTGTGTTGCTCCTTCTCCCACTATCTGATGTCTGCTTTTTTCTGAAATACTTACAGTGCTGTCTTTTAATTTTCTCAGGAAACATTCTCTGTCCTCACCTCTGCAGTCAGAGTATGCATGCTTTAGGAGATGGTTTTTATTGGATTATTTAGATTCTTATATACAATTACCCTTGATGTTTGAGATTACGGGCAGCTCATTAAAATTGCTATCAGATGTCTCTCATTTAGTGCTAGATCACTGCAATAGTTTCCTAGGGCTGTAGTAACAAGTTACCACAAATTTTGTGGCGTCAACAACAGAAATGTACTCTCTCATAATCTGGAGGCCAAAAATCTGCAATCAAGTTATCATAGGGTTGCTTCCTTCTGGAGGATTTTAGGGAGAATCTATTCAATGCCTCACTTCTGTCTTCTGGGGGTGCTGGCAGTCTTCCTTGATTTGTAGATGTATCACTCCAATCTCTATCTCTGTCTTCACATGGTTTTCCTCTATCTCTGCGCCTCAGTCTTTCTCTCTTTTCTCTTATAAGGATATTTGTCATTGGTTTTAGGGCTCAACCTAAATCTAGGGTGACCTTATCCCTTCATCCAAATAAGTTCACATTCACAGGTATCTGGGGTTAGAACTTGGACGTATCTTTTGGAAAGACACTATTTGATCCACTAAAATCACTGAATTCTAAAGATACACATCTAAGAAATGACATGAATACATTATTTAACATAGATGTGTAACTGTGTTAATTATATGTCTTATGCATGTTTTTCAAGTCTTTTAAGGCAAGGCTAAAACAAAATATTATGTCTGTGCTTTTTTTAGAGTTTAAATGTTTCTCTAATCTAAAGACATTAACCAACTTCACACCTATATGTGATATATGCATGAATTACAAATTAAGCTATAATTTTAGAATTGAAATAAATTTAGCATGTGTATTTCCTGTTAGATGCATCTGATTATCATCTGAGTCACCCACTATACTGAATTTTGGTGTTGTCCAGATATATTCATGTCTTGTCAGCTTTTTAGAAGTGAATGTTTTTCAAATTTATTTTATGTGAACTTACAGGGAAATGTTTTGAGCAATATATCCAGTGTTTGTTTATATTCATGCCAGCCTTTGCTATTCAGAGTACTCCTAACCGCCCCCCCCAAAAAAAAAATCCTGATTCTTATTTCAGGAATGACAATGACTGTGTAAGTTGAGATGAATATACAGCCAAGGATTTTATTTTTTGTTTTTAAGTTTTTTTAGCTAACCTAATTCTACAGTGAGCAGAAAATTTCCAGGCAGCCATTAATATGTACTTGTATTCGTATTTTCTTCCTCTCTCTCCCTCTCTCTCTCTCTCTCTCTCTCTCTCTCTCTCAACCCTTGTGTGGCATCTGTTTTTAAATTCTCAGTTGGTTCGGTTGCTAAAGGGAGAAACAGGTCTGCAGCACACTCCTTGCCAAGCACTGGGAGCATAGCTTTCCAATTTTAAATTCACAAAGTGTAGTCCTTCTGGCCCCAGGAGGCTTTGGCTGCTTTACCTAGCTACTGTAATGAGAATATACTGACACATTTTCATTATTAGATCAAAGGAGAAGGACATTACATGAAGTCACTTGCAAATGAAATATAAAAATTGGCTGGAGTATACACTTTCATTCTAATCAAATACCATTCTCTTTTTCCAGAATCAATAGAGAAACCAAAGAAAGGAGACACATGGTCTGAAATTAATACAGCTGGTGAAATCAGACTTAAAGCGGGTCCATTTATTCACAGTTGACTTGAATAACTGAAACATGGATTTTATAATTAGAATGTCTTGGAAAATGCAACTTAATTTATAGGAGGGACACACAAAAAAGTTATATGTGGGCCTTATTAGTTTTAGTATTCAATTATACTGTATTCTTTTTTTAAATTTATTTATTTATTTTTGGCTGTGTTGGGTGTTCGTTTCTGTGCGAGGGCTTTCTCTAGTTGCGGCGAGCGGGGGCTACACTTCATCGCGGTGCGCGGGCCTCTCACTATCGCGGCCTCTCTTGTTGCGGAGCACAGGCTCCAGACGCGCAGGCTCAGTAGTTGTGGCTCACGGGCCCAGTTGCTCCGCGGCATGTGGGATCTTCCCAGACCAGGGCTCGAACCCGTGTCCCCTGCATTGACAGGCAGATTCTCAACCACTGCGCCACCAGGGAAGCCCCTGTACTGTATTTGGTAATTCAAGGTGAAACGGTAAAACCGATTATTTCAAAAGATCATTTTGTCCCAACATATAGCAGCATCTTTTTCAATTACATATGCATTTAATCTAAGTAATTATTTTTAAAAATATTTCTTTCTCTTTAGTGAGCCTAATTCAAAGTCAATTAAATTCTGGTTCATTACTGCTGTCATTGGTTTATGACTAGTGTCACCAGCTATAACAAATCAACAAGATGTTTTATTACACAAAGGTGAGACTTGTGTTTGTCATACTGTTCAGAGTTGATGAGAACATATCAGTCTTCTCAAATTTATATGCCAATACTTAATACCTTTAGGGACATGTTCTCTGAAAACCTGCTCACATTGTAGCAAACTGAGAAGTCTATAATTTGCTCAAGGCACCTTTTTTAACCAAATTGCAAAATCTAAATGATCTTAGAGGTGAATGTTTAGATGTATTTAAAAACAATGTGTGGCACAAAAATAAACTCAAAATGGATTAAAGACCTAAATGTAAAACTCTTAAAGGACAACATAGGAAGAACACTCTTTGACATAAAACACAGCAAGATCTTTTTTGAGCCACCTCCTAGAGTAATGGAAATAAAAACAAAAATAAACAAGTGGCACCTAATGAAACTTAAAAGCTTTGCACAGCAAAGGAAACTATAAACAAGATGAAAAGACAGCCCTCAGAATGGGAGAAAATATTTGCAAATGGATCAACGGACAAAGGATTAATCTCCAAAATATATAAACAACTCATGCAGCTCAATATTAAAAAAACAAACAACCCAATCAAAAAATGGGTGGAAGACCTAAGACATTTCTCTGAAGAAGACATACAGATGGCCAAGAAGCACATGAAAAGCTGCTCAACATCACTAATCGTTAGAGAAATGCAAATCAAAACTACAATGAGCTATCACCTCACACCAGTTAGAATGGGCATCATCAGAAAATCTACAAACAATAAGTGCTGGAGAGGGTGTGGAGAAAAGGGAACCCTCTTGCACTGTTGGTGGGAATGTAAATTGATACAGCCACTATGGAGAACAGTATGGAGTTTCCTTAAAAAACTGAAAATAGAATTACCATATGACTGAGCAATCCCACTACTGGGCATATACCCAGAGAAAACCATAATTCAAAAAGACACATGCGCCCCAGTGTTCATTGCAGCACTATTTACAATAGCCAGGTCATGGAAGCAACCTAAATGCCCATTGACAGATGAATGGATAAAGAAGATGTGGTACATATATACAATGAAATATTACTCAACCATAAAAAGGAAAAAAATTGGGTCATTTGTAGAGACGTGGATGGACCTAGAGACTGTCATACACAGTGAAGTAAGTCAGAGAAAAACAAATATCATATATTAACGCATATATGTGGAATCTAGAAAAATGGTACAGATGAACTGGTTTGCAAGGCAGAAATAGAGACACAGATGTAGAGAACAAACATATGGACACCAAGAGGGGAAAGCGGGGGTGGGGAGATGAATTGGGAGATTGGGATTGACATATATATACTAATATGTATAAAACAGATAACTAATAAGAACCTGCTGTATAAAAAATAAATAAAATTAAATTAACAAAAAAACCAATGTGTGCTATACGTGTTGGGAATTTACTTACCCATTTACTTTCTTGGCAATACATTTTTAAAAACATGTATCTAAATGTGTATTATATACACCACTTAATATCCGAGCATAACAGTTATGCATTTATGGGTGTAAATAAGTTGGTGAGACTAGATATGTTTATGGTTGTGATTGTCCTGTTGCTTAGCTCAAATGGGTACTATACATTTCCTCCTAGGATCCTTTTCTCTTAAACCTGACCTAGAGTCACCAGTCTTCTCAGTTGAAAGTCAGTGAACAGATAATTCTATTCAGTAGTTATAGGTACTCTTCCATAGCTGTGGCCTTGCCAAGGTATCACTGTAGTCACCAGATTTGTGCAAAATTGTAAACAATATCAAAGGCTGGCAACCACAGCTTGTTTCTATGTAATAGCAGGCTTTATTTTAGAGTTATAGGAGTCCTCATGTAAAGCTCACAATTTCCTTTCATTTCAGAGAGGGATATTAATGTAAGCACAGTGTCATAAAGGCTATTTTCCTAACAAAGAAATTCCTAAGAAAGAAATTTCCTAACAAAGAAATTTTTTTTCAATTGAAAGAGGAGGAAGAGGGCAGAAGTAACACCCACAGGTTGGCCTGTGTGTTTCCAGGCATCTTAGTAAAGTGTGAATTGCATTTACTTTGGGCATTTGAGATTGAATCAAGACCCTATGATTTTTCATGTTTCCTGTTCAGCATTGAAAGGTTAATAGTGTAACTGATATGTAGATAATATACAATAAATGGAAAATAGATATGCAAGCTCCCTAAATCTACATTTTCTAAAGAAACTGTTGAGCAGATACTTAAAAAAATAAAAAGTTAGCTCGTAGTCTTTGCATATATTGTTGGAGGAAAAATAATCTAAATTAATGAACAACAAGGACTCTGAAAGAGCCAATAAAATTTCAGTTCGGTTGTCTCCTCTGGAATTCTGCTTCTCATCAAAAATTATTGTAGATTACTATTTCCCTAAAATAATATGGCAAAGACAGTTTTATGTGGAATATTCTACTAAAGAACATTTAACCTATGGCTAATTACTAAAAGCAGGGAATGATAATAGCTACTCAGTTACACTGGAGTAACTTATTCATAATATAATCTTCATTAAACTTATATTAAGGGGGCTATTTTCAATGTGAATGAAGAGGTTTCACCATATGATTCATTTTATTCTTAATTATAATCACATGGCTCGATAGGCGACATAAAGAAAATGTGCACCCAGGATTTCACTATATTCTTGAAACAGAAGTATTATGAACTGGGTCATTACTCTATTGTTTTTTCTCATTTGGAGTAGACATTATGACTGTTTAATAATTATGCCTCTGACACTTTTCACAATACATAAGGATTAAATTTTCCTGTGCTTCATTTGGGACCCTCTGAAATTTAAATTAGTTCTCTAAAGACACTTTATCAATATGCACTTAATTTTATGTGGCAGACCCTTGAACTAGAACCAGACTGGAAACCAACCTTGCATGCGTGGCTGATCTGGTATGACTGTGAGATCACTTAACCTGAATATAAACCCTGAGTTATTTGGTTTTCTTGAGCTGACTGAGAATTTAGATGACATCTAGTCACTATTGGAGAAGCCAGGAATATTTTAGATTTTGGTGCTTTCCTCTGAATGAATCAATTTTATGGAATTTTACCTCTCCAAGATGTATAATTACAGGATAATTCAGTTAGATTTGAACTTTTAAACAGTTTCCACAAGAGGAACAGTGTGACTCATTTCCCATGCTAGCTCTTTAGGATCACCCTGGTCATCACTTCACGTTCCAAAACAAATTTGAAAAAGAAGAACAAAGTTGAAAGACTACTACCTAGTTTTAAGACTTTGTATAAAGCTATAGTAATCAAGACAATTTGATATTGGTGCAAAGATAGACTAGTAGATAAAACAATAAATTGGACTTTATCCAAATTAAAAATGTCTGCTCTTCAAAAGACAGGGGTAAGAAAACTAAAAGTCAAGCCACAGATTAGGAGAAAATATTTGAAAATCATATATCTTATAAAGGACTTATATCCAAAATTATAGACACTCCCCAAACTCAATAATAAGAAACCACCCAATAAATAAGTGAGCAAAGATATGAACAGATGCTTTACCAAAGAATATACATGGTTTGAAATAGGCACATGAAGATTTTCAACATCATTAGTTATGAGGAACTGCAAATTGATACCACAGTAAGTTGCAACTATACACCTATTGTATTGGCTAAAATTAAAAAAACAAATTATGTTGAGTGTTGACCAAGATGTGGAATAACTTCTAGTGGAAATGGTCATATTGTGCCACAAGTAATGGTCATATTGTGCCACAAGTAGAAAGAAATCACTGGGAAAAACTCTAAGTTAAGGATTGTACAAATTGTAATTTTAAAAATTTCCCCAGAAATGTCAGAAACTACAAAGTGTATGACACCAGCCATGTACATGACAGGCACCACTTACCAGGCAAGTTTGAAAAATTATCACTTTCATTTAAAATCTTACCCTGAAGGAAAAAGAAGCATGAGAAATAGCACCCAAATAAGAAACACCTATATGCCCAGATGAAAAGACACAGTCTAAAACAGGTAACAGATCCTGTCATGAACAGTAGGAATTAGGTTATGTCTGGAGACAGTAATAGTCCTTCCCTACACCCTAAGAGTTGGAAAAGTTTAAGCACTCTGAAACTGAATGTGTGACCAAAAGCATTGAAATGAAAAATGGCTGAGTCAGTGATTTTGGCAGAGTTAATGACAGAACTAGATCAACTGAAAATTCATTCTGACCCATTATGTAAAGGTGGATCATTAAAATATCAGGGAGAAAAGTAACCAAACTTCTTGACCCTAAAACTGTGACTTAATTAAATAGATCGTGTAAAGATAATGTCACCATTTATAATATATGGACTAGCAGCTTTAGGACTAATCAATTGCCTTAGTTATTCAGGAAATTCAAATTAATAGATTAAAAGGTAGTTTCATTACATAATGCTTTAAAATATATAGCAAAAACGTCTAGGTAATTATTCAGAGGGTATGAGGAAAAATAATCATCTGGGAATAAAGATAAGTTCCTGTATCACTTCATGTAAAAGGTTAAGTTTCTGTATAGTTTTATGTAATGGAAGTTTCTCTTCAAAAGAGAGCAAATTAGATTTGGGGAATAATATTCTCCCAAAACAATCTAGGTGATCACCATTTGCTGGATTTCTATAATAAATCATGCTTTACAATATGAAGAACTTTCTTGTAAAGGACATAATCAGCTCTGAATTATCTTCTATGTTAATCTAGATATCTATACAATTTCTTACAATTCATACAACATTTTACAAATTATAAACTCCTTTCACTACGTTATCCCATTTAATCAATTTTGCTTTGTAAAAGGTAAAATGTCCAAAGTATGCAAAGAACTTTTAAAGCTCAATAATAAGAAAATGAACAACTGGATTAATAAATGGACCAAAGACCTTATTTACTTCTTCTATAGTGGTCTGTCCAGTGTTACAGAGGGTTTGCCTTATGCATTCCTCCCTTGATGTTAGTCAATACCAGCATGCTTAGAACATTCTCTGGCTAAGGATACACAGTATGGCTAGTTTTTGTTTTGTTTCTTTCTATAATCAAACCTCACTGAATAAAACAGTATTGATCCTGTGACTTTATCTCATTAATACACATTCTAAACAAGTAAATTAAGTGATTTCAGTAAAGTAATTTAGAACATAGACTGGAGTGGAAAACAGGGCCTTTACACTAATGGTTAGTAAACCCATCCCTATTCCTAGGTCTATAACCAAATGTGTGAATAATCTTACAAAATAGAGAGATGAAGGTTCTCCTACATATTGATCACAAAAGAACTGATTCAGTGACTTCCACATACACTCACTCATATCAATATTAATACTGTGAAAGAATTGCAAGTCAGTCTACAAAGGAGACCCCTCCATCTGAAAGATGATACATTTTAACCAACTATCCTTTCTGAATCTTTAGGAAAAAAATTTGATGAAAAATATTGAACTCCTCTGACATAGTCTGTATTCCTTTCGTAATCGACTATATTGTGAGAAAAGGAATATACGTGTGTGTGTACATATATATATGAGAATGTGTCAAGAAATGCTGAATAAGGGTACAACTAGATAACCAAACAACTATAAATATTTACATAAATTACATATTCACCAAATGATTCTACTTTGGAGTTATTAATTTCATATCCAGGTTTTGCATTTATTATCTCTGAAAATATCATTTTAATTTACTTGTCTATTCACTTTCTTCCTCCACTAGACTGTATGGTCTGGGAAAGCAAAACTTATTTATTATTAATTGGGGTATTCCAAGTGCTTAGGGTGTGTCTAGCACATATTGAATGACCAAAAGAATAATATTCCATATACTTGCCCAAATACAACATGAAGAATAGATACAGATCCTTTGGCCCCTTTATGTGAATATATTATTTAGGCTTTAGTTTTTTCCTTCTGTATTTTTTCTGTTTTGGAGGATTACATGCATCAAGGAAAATGAAATTACTGTACACCTTAGAGAGAAGTGATTGAGTAAGTTCTAAATTGGTAAGCATTCCCCAAGACTGTGATTTAATGCAGTTACTGCCCTCCAGGTAGCTTTTAACAGTTTCCATTCTCTGTAATTATTAAAGATCATCACTTTGCTGTTTACATATTCCTTTCTAACCATTTAAGCTTAGAGTTTCTGCTTCCTATTCAAGGCATGCATGTATGTGTGTGTATGTGTACAAACATTTGTGTGTGGAATATAGACCCAATTTAGAAAATATTTTTGTATGTCAACAGGAGAATTACATATATATATGGAATTAATTTAAGCTGAGTCCTTGTTCTTGGTTAGTCCTTCTGTTATGATAATGACAATATTTATGTTGTATATTCATTTTTTAAATAACCTAAAGTGTTTTACTAAAATAGGAGGATTGAACTGTGTTTCCTTGAAAAAATATAGGAAATTAGGCATTTATACAAAGTATAAGCTATTTTTGTTAAATCTTATTGAATGCATAAATTTAAATTATTTCAATGTGTATGCCCTGTACATAAAGATTATTATGTTGCTAATTTGTTTAAATAAGAAAATAATCTTATATAATGGAAAGACTATAAAAAGTTGCCATTTTTATTTTATTTTAGCTGTCTAAATGCTTTAAGATACATCATGGGTGTAATAATCTCTAGTATGTTATTTTTTGAAGTGAAGCTAATTTTAGTCAACAGAGTAGAAAAGCAAAGACACTACTGAAAATATTTTCCTCATTTAGCAATTTGAGTTGTGACAAGATGTTGCTAATCTGATTAAGAAGCTCTACTTGTAAATTTCTAAATTGAGATATCTATGAAATTAACTATACACTGAAAAAGGTGAACTATTTTGGAAATTTATACTGATCATAGTCATTTTTTTTAACCATATACATTCAAAATTGATATTGCTCTTCAGAAGATATTTCCTCCATGGGTAGGAAAAAACTGCTTCTACTTTTTAACAAAAATAAGCTCATTTAACATTCTTAATTAAAAGTGAAAGAGAAAGACCATGAAGTGGTGTTTTCTGTTCCATACATCAGTGTTTTTAAGGATATCAAACCAATAATAACACCAAAAAGTGGGAAAAAAAATGAACAAAGAAAATTTACCCAAAGTGTATGTTTCAGTGTGGAAAATTATACAAAACTCTTCGTAATTCCTGAACAAACAGTGGAGTTACAAATTCTCAACTGGCAGGAATAATAACCTCATAAACTAGCCATAGAGAGAATAAAATCTGGAAGGAATTCATGTGAGGACTTTAAGTATTCAAGTAAATATTTAGGTGTGCTTATAAGTGACTGTGGAAAGGAGAAAAATAAGTCACACTTTGAACTTTGCAGTGATTTATAGTGTGCAAAGTGTGAGGAACTAGTATATAAATTACAGAGGGTACACAAAAGCTAGTTATCTTGAACAGAATGTAAGAGTATATTCTGGGGAAAAGGACATTAGAAACATTGTTTCTGTCTCTCTCCATTTTCTCCCATCAGAATACATAGAGCAACTTTAGAGAACAATTGTCAAGTATCCACTGATAGAACTTCCATCTTCCAGCTAGAACAAAATAATAGAAATTGAATTCTTCTCCCTCCAAAAGTGAAAAATCAAACTAAATGCGATGAAACAATGTTTTTCAGAATTTGAACTACAGGCAATGTTGGACAGTGGTCCCTAAGAGAAGGAGGACAAAGTGAGCCCAACAATTGCCTCACTTGCTTCTTAAAGAGAGTTTCTAGGTTGCATCATTGGGAGAAGGAATGAGGGAAAATGCTGAAGTTTCTCTAAGTTGCAGAGAACAAACTTGGAGCCCAGGGAGACCAATGTGGCCATTGTTCACAGAGTAGAACACGGTAAGAAAAAAAAAACAGAAAAAGAGAACTACAGAGCTCTGCAGAATGTTCCCCCTGGATTTTTAAATGAGTACTGACTAGAATGTGTGAGAGGAATCTAACTGAGAAGGTAAGTGAATCTACAAACAACAGGCAGAGGGAACAGTTCCTGGAGCTTGTAATTTGTGTCCTACCAGCCAGACTGGAAAAATCTCATGATACACAGAACATTTGGTAGAGTCATCAGAAGGACATATTTAGTGAAACAAAGTTGACCTAGACCACAGATCATTCTGGTTCCCTCTAACAAAGCATAAAAGCAAGACTAAAGAGAAAGAAATTGTTTCCAAGTAATTTAACTGAGTCTTGAAGCAAGACTGAAAAATATGAATAGGAATAATAATGAATAATGAATTTTTAAATATTCAAACAAGGTAAAATATATAATGTCTAGCATCCAATAAAAAATTACCTGTCGTAAAAAGAAACAGGAAAATTTGACTTACAATGAGGGTAAGATTTAATCCATGGAACCAGACTGCAAAAATGACACACTGGATAGAATTAGTAGACAAGAACATTAAGGAGTAGTTATAACTCTATTGCATCTACATATGTTAAAAAAAAAGTAGGGAAGGTTAAGTATGCTAAATATAGACATGGAAGACTTAAACCTCTAGAGATGAAACATACAATGTTTATATTGAAAAATTATTAAACTATTAGACATTTCATAGAAGAAAAGATTAGTGAACTTGAAGATTCAGCGAAAGAGACCATCCACAATGAAACACAAGGAAAAAAAGAAACTGAATTAAACGAAAGAAGTATTAGTGAGCTGTGGGAAAACTTCAAGAAGATTAATATACATGCATTTGGAGTCTGTAAAGGAGAAGGAAGAAGTGGTGGACAAGGGGAGGGGCAAAGCATATGATGAAATAATAATTGAAAATTTTCTGGATTTGTCAATAACTATTAACTAGCAAACTCAAGAAACTCAATAAACCCCAATACAATAAAGACAGAAGTATAACAAATTATTTCATAATTGCATTGCCAACATGAATGATTAAAAAGAAAAATCTTAAAATAAGCCCGGAAGCCAAAAGACACATTACATACTAGGAAAAGAAAAATGACAGCAGACATCTCTTCAAAGACAATTCAGAGACTGACATGAGAAGTCTGTCAAACTGGAATAGCCATTTAAAATATCTTTCAGATTCAGAATAAAGACTTACACAGATACAAAAACAAACAAAAATCATCAGCAATAAAACCATACTAGAAGAAATATTAAAGGAAGTTCTTCAGGCAAAAAGAAAATAATACTTGATGGAAGTCTGAATCTGCACAAAGAAATCAAAAGCAGAGAAAGTAGTGACTATGTGGGTAACCATAGAGAAAAAAATTTTTCAAATGTCTACAAGGGAATTGTTTAAAGAAGAAAATAATAGAAATGTGTTAGGATTTGTATAACACATCTGAGTAAAATGTATGATAACAGTAGGACAAAGGGAAGGGGAAAATGGTAGCATACTTTATGAAGTAGTATACTCTCACTTGAAAATAGATGACAATAAGTTACATAATTATACTGTAAACTGTAAAGCAATCACAAAAAGTATTATAGGTAAAAACTAACATAGATATAAGATTTTAATCAAATGATTAATTAAAAGAATGAAAAATAGAGTATCAAACATTAAAAAAATAATTTGTTTAAACCCATCAATATCAATAATTATGTTAAATGTGAAAGGTCAAAATACTCCATATTAATGGTTGAAATTGTGAGACTTAAAAATTAGGTTAAAATAGTGAATGTAAAAAGATATACCATGCTAACAGTAATTAAAACAAAGATGGAGTGGCTATATTAATATCTGATGAAGTAGATTTCAGAACAAAGTACATTATTAGAGATAAGGAGAATCATTTAATAATTGTAAAGAGGACATAAAAATCTTAAACATGTATGCACTTATTAATAATCTTGTTAAGTACATGAAGCAAAATCTGTTTGAACATACTTAATCTTGAAAGACTGAAGGCAATTTCCCTAATAGCCTGTATAACGTAAGGATGTCTGCTCTCATCACTTCGATTCCACATTGTCCTGAAGGTTATATTGAGTGCTATAAGGCAAGAGAAGAAAATAAATATTTTTCACATTATAAAGGAAGAAGTGAAACTGCCCATCTTCACAGACAGGTCTATGTAGAAAATTCTACTGAATCTAAAGAAATGCTACTAAAGACAATAAGCACATTTGAAGGATATAAGATCAATATAGAAATCTATATAGTTCTATATACGAACAAAAATTTTAAAACATGCAAGAAGCACAGTTCATAAGAGAATAAAATACTGAAACTGGGTTTCATCTAAATTAAAAACTCTGCTTCTTAACAGTCACTGCAAAAGAATTTTAATATAAGCCACAGACTGAAAGAAAATATTTACAAACCATACATCTGGTAGTAAATTTGTATCCAGAATATATGAACAGCTCTCAAAACTCAATAGTAAGAAAACAAACAATCCAATTTTTTTTAATCAAGGAACTGCATATGTGTTATTTTGTGGGTGGAGGGGCTGGGATTCAAGCACTTGAGACCTCAGGAGCTCTGCTGGGCAGCTTGAAGGAGCTTCTCCTCCTGCTGCTTCTGTATCCTCTCTTAGTTTTCCTTTAGCTCTTTGCACTGGCCTTCCTACTCAGGTGGCCATAGCTCCCTCTTGCACTGTGTAGTATAGTTCTCAAATCATTCAGCCCAATCCAGAACATAGCCACAAGGAAGATGAGGAGTGTTATCTGAAATATCTTCAGCTTCACCCCAACAAAGGGGAAAAAAACAGATGTTTTACCTTTCAAAGTATCTCAAGGCAGCTTTACCTCTAGATCCTATGGAGCTAGAGTAGCTATTCTCTTTGCAACAAAGAAAAAAAATTTTATGAAAGATTAATTTGGATATTTATTTTCTCTTCTTTTGGGGAAATCAGAGGTTACAACTAAGACAGCTAAAGGAGAAGCAAACACATGCATCCACTGAAATGGGGAAAGTCGGCCGAGGGCCCCTTGTGCCTCTTGTGTTTGTGGTGACCTCTCTGAACAGGCAAGGGGACCTGATACAGTTGAGGATGAAGATGGCATCCACAGTACCATGATGTCATTAGCTTTCCTCTGAAGTGACTGAAGATAGTAGTGGGCCAGTGGTCAGGACCAAGTGGGCCTGCTGTGGCCATTCTCATACTTGCTGGTAGGATTGCTTCCTTTCTCAGTGGCAGTAAATGCCTCATTGTTTCTCTTTACTTTTTCTCAACTATAATCTGGTATCACACAGGTTTTGTAGCTGCCAGTGCTTTGTACCTACCAGCTCAGGCTTTGTGTTTGATTGAATACCTTTCATTAGTTTTGCTTTAGAGCTTGTCCCTGTTTTCTCTTGGAGAGTGGTGATGCAGTAGTACCTTTTGCTCCATAATAAGCTAATAGTAAATAAGTCTTTGTTACTCAGTTGTCACATCTGTAAAATGGAAGCATAATAAATGACCAAGTATCATGTAGATTAAATGAAAATATTGTATATAAGATCATTCTTATGATGGGTGATACTTAGAAGTACTCTGCTTTTTTCAAATTCTTCTCTAAAAGGAAAGTTGACTTTTACCTATAGGTTAAAATTGATAGACTCATTCAGAAAATAATTTGGGTTTTTTTTTTTCCCCTAAAACAATACTTTAAAAGACCAACCACTACAAGAGGAGTGATTTATCAAATATATCCAGGAAACCTGCTTTTTGTATATGGTTCAGAGGACCGCAGTGCACATGAGCATTTCAGAAGACTAATGCTCTTCACTAAATAAATCCATTTGATTTTGTTAGAGACATCGCTTAACAAATTTATATGACCTTTGAACATATGTTTCACATGACACCTTTGAACATCACTACAAATAGGGAACATTTATTAAGAAATGCACCACTGGAAATTTCTTTTGATTCATGAGATATTACAAGAAAAAAAATGAAGGAAAAGAAATAGAAATATGTAAGAAAGTTTTCTAAATAGTTTTTTATAGCTCTGACCTAAAATATTCTCTGTGCCTTTGGAAAAATAACTTTACATTTCTGGACCTAAGTGTCATTTCTGAATTAACACAGACTTGATCATCCAGAGCTAAATGTAAGTTTTCAACTATCTAGTGTTATATGGTTCTGTGCCCTGTGTGACTTTGAGCTTAGACAATTTAAAAGTCATCATGGAGAAGATAAATACCAAAAAATTCAGTAAAGTGTTTATATTTATTCTAAAAATAGTCTGAGGAAAAAAAGATAAAGTCATACTAACCCCCCAGGTAATGGTATAGACAAGAACCCAATAAAGGGTTTTATTTCATGTAACAAAAATAGTATGATTTAGTAACTGAATTGTAAAACCTTGAGGCAAAGTCACCTATGGCTTTCCATTTCCCCACTGAGAAAGTATTCCAGAGGTAAGAGTATGATCCTTGGAGTTCATATTCTGATTTTGTCACTTATTGGATGCTTAACTCTGTTCAACCATTCCAGCCTGAAATTTCTCTTGTGCAAGATGGTAATAATAAAATGACTCTCTGGGGTCAGGTCAAGACTTTGAGTATAGTGTCTAACACATTTTAGGCCTTGATAAGTGCTAATTGACTTCCTTTCCTAAGGATGTTCAGAGTTGCAGCACTATACCAATTGCAAGCTTTCAATCGAGTCATTGATATCAAACAATAATAATATATTTTGAAAGACTATGCATAAAACATAACATTTCTCTGATGGATTTTAGCTAAGAAAAACAAATCTGAAAGGAAAAAAATTAAAGTTCATGGAATTTAAAACAGTAATATTTAGATGGTTGATAAAAATGAGAGATATTTCAAAATACAAATTTTGTTTAAGAATGTAAGAAAATAGAGATGATTCTAAAATGCAATGATATTACTAGAATTATCCGTGAATTTGATGAGGTTTAAAAAGGCAATGGTAAATATTTCAATCTGGTTACCTTTGATTTAAAAAAAAAAAAAAACAAAACACATATCTAGTAGATTACACTTAGATGTAAAGGCCGAATCTTTTCCTGTTGTAGAACAAAATTAAGGATTTTATAGATTGAGATACATAAGAGATTAATTCTTATGAAATGACATATTCCAGGTTTGAAAACCCTAGCATTGTACAGTTCATCTTTCCAAGGAACTATTCAGCCAATGGCTGCAATGAATTCTTCTTCCTAACCAGGCAGAACTTTCCAAACCAGGCAGAACTCTATAAACCACTTTCCAAATTACTTGAAATGTAGGCACATATTGTGTTAGATTTTCATATTTATAACTGGGTATCCTATAGGAACCTACAAATAGTAGGTTAGTTAAGCATATTACTGCCATTAAGCTAATAATGACAAAGTGGTTCAGAAATGAGCTCTTAAATCAGACCTCCAGTATCATCCCACAGGTTACTGAATCACTGTTCATTATTTTCAGTTTTTCATATGCTTTCTTCAGTCTGGAGTATTTTTATTGTCTTTTTCCCCCCAAATTTATAGATCCCTTCTCCTGTAGTAGTTAAATTACTGTTGTTCTATTATTATTAATCCCATCCCTACATTATCATTTCAGATTTTGTATTTTCCAGATCTTGAATTTCTGTTTGGGTTTGTTCTTATACTTTCCATGACTATACTCAATTTGTATTTGATTTCCATTTCTATTTCCTGATTGTTCACCCATTATGTTTTTTTTTTAATTTTCTTTTAGATGTTTAGATGATTTATAATATGTTTTCATTGCTACTCTGAATTCCTTATCCTCAAATCTCGATGTCTCTGTCATCTCTGCTTCTGTTTCTGTATAATTGCTTATTTTGGTTATCAGTCACCTTTTCCTGCTTATTCCTGTGTTTGTAACTCTTTATTGTTTACTGGATCCTGTGAATGCTATTTATTTTAGTGTCTTGATTTTGTTTTCTTCCACTTAAGAGCATTAATTTATCTTCTTCTTTAAATTTATTTATTTTGGGCTGCATTGGGTCTTCGTTGCTGCATGCGGGCTTTCCTCTAGTTGTGGTGAGCGGGGGCTACTCTTCGTTGCAGTGCGCAGGCTTCTCATTGTGGTGGCTTCTCTTGTTGCGGAGCACAGGCTCTAGGTGCACGGGCTTCAGTTGTTGTGGCTCGCGGGCTCTAGAGCACAGGCTTGGTAGTTGTGGCGCATGGGCTTAGTTGCTCCGCCAGCTGTGGGATCTTCTCAGACCAGGGCTTGAACCCGTGACCCCTGCATTGGCAGGTGGATTCTTAACCACTGTGCCACCAGGGAAGCCCTAATTTATCTTTTCTTGCTGGCATTTACTTTCCTGAAGGATCAGCTTATTCTATCAAAGCTTGATTTTAGGTTTGGTTATGGTGATCTAGAGTAGTCCTACTCCTAAAGTATAGTTTTAGGAGTTTGGGGACGGAGGGGAGGTTTTGACTAAATGCCTGATATATTCACCAAGGTCTGTTAACTTGTGCTACTCTGATTGTTCAGAACTTCCAGTTCTCCCAATAGTGTGTGACCTCAGAATCTACTGTCAGCTCCCAGTCCTCTCTCTGTCCAGGATCTGGTTTCTTCCAGGTCTCATGTCATCTGACTCTAAGCATGTGTACATTTGTGGTAAAAGACTCAAGGGGATCCTTATGCAGATTTCTGTAGTGTCTTCTTTATTTAGTAGTTCTCTCCTCTCTCTTACCTTACACCACAAATTACTGCCACTTCAGCAGACCCAAACTGTCATTTTAGTCTCCTCTGCCTTCTAGATCACAGCTATCTGTAATGTGCTCCAGGTCAACCTACCCCCACAAAAAAAACCAAAAACAATAAAGCAGAGCCAATATCGTTCTCTTCTTATAAGTGTCCCATCTGTCCAGGATCACAGCCTTGGGCTGGCTGTTGTCTAATGTGTGAAAATAGGTGCTTCATATATTTTATGCAATGTTATTATTGTTTATGATGAGCCAGTGTCATAGGTCCCTCAAACTCTTTTTTTTGTATAATTGACCTACAACACTGTTAGTTCCAGGTGCACAATGTAGTGATTCCATATTTGTGTACTTTACAGAATTATCACCATAATAAATCTAGTTACCATCTGTCACCATACAAAGTAATTATGATATTATTGACTTTATTCCTTATGCTATACATTCATCCCTGTGACTCATTTATTTTGTAGCTGGAATATTTCACTCACTACCCCCATCCACCACCCCTCTGACAACCACCTGTTTGTTCACTTTATCTATGAGTCTGTTTCTGTGTTGCTATTTGTTTTGTTATGTTTGTTCATTTTTTTTAAGAATCCACATGTAAGTGAAATCATGTGGTATTTGTCTTTGTCTTATTCCACTTAACTTAATGCCCTCTAGATCCATCTGTGTTGTCACACATAGCAAGATTTCATTATTTTTTATGTCTGAATAATATTTCACTATATCTATATCTAAATCTATATATATAGACTATATATATATATATCCATCCCCCATCTTCTATCCATTCATGTATCAGTGGGTACTTAGGTTGCTTCCATATGTTGGCTACTATTAATAATGCTTCAATGAACATAGGGGACCATATATCTTTTCAAATTAGTGTTTTTATTTTCTTCAGAAAGACACACAGAAGTGGAATTGCTGGATCATATAGTAGTTCTGTTTTTAATTTTCTGAGGAACCTCTATACTATTACTCATTGTGGATGTACTAATTTACATTCCCGCTAACAGTGCACAAGGATTCCCTTTCCTCCACATCCTCACCAACACTTGTTATTTTTTGTCATTTTGATAATAGCCATCTGAGAGGTGTTAGGTGATATGTCATTGTGGTTTTGATTTGCATTTCCCTGATTAGAAGGGTTGAACATCTTTTTATGTGTCTGTTGGCTGTATGTGTTCTTTGGGAAAATGTCTAGTCAGGTCCTCTACCCATTTTTTTTAATCAGATTGTTTGTTGTTTTGATGTTGAGTTTTATGAATTCTATGTATATTTTGGATATTAACTCCTTATTGGACATATCGTTTGCAAATGTCTTCTCCTATTCAAATATTAACCTCTTATCAGATAGATCACTTGCAAATATCTTCCACCTTTTTATTTTGTTGAAAGTTTCCCTCAGTACACAAAAGCTTTTTAGTTTGACGTAGTTCCATTTGGTTTTGTTTGTTTGTTTGATTGT
Organism: Balaenoptera borealis; assembly: GCF_965194805.1. NCBI lineage: Eukaryota > Metazoa > Chordata > Mammalia > Artiodactyla > Balaenopteridae > Balaenoptera > Balaenoptera borealis. Next base: position 61,912,853 of record NC_138865.1, read on the forward strand.
TTTTGTTTCCCTTTCCTGAGAAGACATACCCAAGAAAATATTGCTAAGACTGATGTCAAAGAGCATACTGCCTATGTCTTCTTCTAAGAAATTTATGGTTTCAGATTTTGCAATAAGATCTTTAATCCATTTTGAATGTATTTTTGCATATAGTGTGAGAAAGTAGTCCAATTTGATTCTTTGGGATATAGCTGTCCAGTTTTCCCAGCACTATTTATTGAAGAAGCTGTCTATTCTCCCCTCGCCTCCTTTGTCATAGACTATATATATTGACCTTATAAGCATAGGTTCATTTCTGTGCTCTCTATTCTGTTCCACTGATCCATGTGTCTGTTTTTGAGCCAGTGCCATACTGTTCAATTACTGTAGCTTTGTAGTATAGTTTGAAATCAGGAAGCATGATACCTCCAGCTTTGTTCATCTTTCTCAAGATTGTTTTAGCTATTCAGGATCCTTTGTGTTACTATACAAATTTTAGAATTATTATAGTTCTGTGAGAAATGCCGTTGGTATTTTGATAAATATTGTATTGAATCTGTAGATTGTCTTGGGTAGTATGGTCATTTTAACAATATTAATTCTTCCAGTCCACGAGCACAGTATATCTTTGTTGGTGTCATCTTCAGTTTCTTTAATCAATGTCTTAAAGTTTTCTGAGTACAGGTCTTTTACCTTCTTGGTTAGATTTATTCCTGGGTATTTTATTCTTTTTGATGCAATTGTAAATGGAATTATTTTCTTAATTTCTCTTTATGGTAGTTCATTGTTAGTGTATAGAAACATAACAGATTTCTGTATATTAATTTTGTATCCTGCAAATTACCTGCATTCATTTATCAGTTCTAGTAGTTTTTTGGTGGTGTCTTTAGGATTTTCTATAAAATGTCATGTCATCTGCAAACAGTGAGTGTTTTACTTTTTCCTTTCTAATTTGAATTCCTTTTATTTCTTTTGTTTTTATTGCTGTGGCTAGGAATTCCAGTACTATATTGAATAAAAGTTGCATCCTCGTCCTAAAACTCTTGAAATACTGCAAATGTGATATTTTTATAGGAGAGAAAAATGGAACATGAAAAACAATAAAACAATATGAAGTTTCCCCAATGCCAAAGTGAAACCAGATGTCCCAAACAAGGTTTGAAATATGGTTCTGTCATTAAATAACTAAAGAAGAAAGCTTAGTGCCCTCTACTGAACCTTGTCCTTTGGGCAAAATTAAAGAATGATTCCTCCAGTGTTTCCTTTAATTATATTAACTTGGACAAATGTACCACTGACCTCAATAGTAGGAGCAATAGATAAAGATAAATTACAGAGACCTCTATTTTTATCTAAAATTTTGGAGAGAGAGAGTGAATGTTAAAGGAGTAAATAACACAGTTATGATATGTTCACCCTAAAACATTAGCACCTATTTATATTTTTGTGATTCACCTACTTTGTTACCTGTATGATCTATCTCTATAGCTCTTCATAACTCTTGGAGAGCATCTGCACTTTTTTTAGTCTTCTAATATCCCTAATACCTATTCCATGACCTGGTATAAACCAAATGCTTTTTTTTTTTTTTTTAACATCTTTATTGGAGTATAATTGCTTTACAATGGTGTGTTAGTTTTTGCTTTATAACAAAGTGAATCAGCTGTACATATACATATATCCCCATATCTCTTCCTTCTTGCATCTCCCTCCCTCCCACCCTCCCTATCCCACCTCTCTAGGTGGTCACCAAGCACTGAGCTGATCTCCCTGCATATATACACTACCAAATGTAAAATAGATAGCTAGTGAGAAGCAGCAAAATGCTTTTTAAATGAAACAATGACTGCATTTTATTTAACTTTGTTTCCAGAGAAATTTTAATTTTGTATTTGATGTGAATATATAATAATGGCTAGTAGAGAATGAATGCTAATAATGTACTTGTCACTTTTCTAAATACTTATATTTAATTTATATTTAAACCTTATAATAATCTTATTAGAAGGGCACATAAGCATAAAGCAGTTAAGTGACTTGCCCAGTGTCATTCAGCTAGTGAATAATGGAGATGAGATTCGAACCCTAATGGTCTGACACAAAACTCTTAAATAGTATGACATGCTATTTCTCATGCAAGAGAACAGGATATATTCATTAAAGAATTCCCATGATAAAAGTTCACTAAAATACTTCTTCTACTGTGTTGAATGCTAAACAATCCTAAAGGGAATTTTAATGAGGGTAATATAGAATATTAAAATCTGTTATTTGGTAGCTTGGCAACAAACCTATCAAAAAGCAGAGGCTGATGTATGTTCAGAGATCTTGCATGATGAGTGAAATATGCTTACTAAAGAAGAAAATGTGTCTGTAGGCAAGATAATAGTTTTGTAAAACCCAACAATGTGAGATGAGTTGGGAGAGGTGGAAAAGTATGGGACACAGGGAAATTGCAGAATTTAAGCTGCCTACTAATCTATCAAGAAAGCAGGCCTGCATGGTGTTCGGAAGTTGTCAACACATATTTGAAAAATGAATGGGTGTATTATTATTCACAATTTTTTCATTTTTACTCTAAAAGTATGAGTACTTCAGTATACCTGTTACAATAATATCTACTTAGAACAGTTTTCTAATGACATCAATAAGTGCCCTTCCTGACTCTGGACACAATGCAGAAACCCGGAAGCCTACATAGCTTCACAAATTAAACTGAAGAATTTTACAAATAAACTTTCATCATTCCTGTCATTTTTATGGAACCTAATCTAGTAAAGGAGTATATTGCAACTAAATGACAGGGAAAGTGTCTTTTTTAATTGGCACTGGGAAATTTATCAGGCTGTGATGTCAGGGACACTCCATTAGGCTGTGAGACAGTGATTGGTGGGATAACATTCAATTGAAAATCTCTGTGGATGATAGTTCATGCCACCATTACATCAACTTAATGAATGAGGCCCAATAACAACCTCCTCTTCCTAGAAGGAAGATATCCATCATGGAACAGAAGATTCCCCAGTGCCAATACAATGTCATGTTTTTTGCTTCTTACTCTGTGTGAGGACAAAAAGATTTTAGAATTTAAACTGAGAAAAGTACAGACATCCTCATCCCATGGAAGTTGCCTGGACCATATTAGGTCATTATTTGTATTATATATATAGAATATTATCTATATGGTTTTAATCATACCTAAGGCAAACATAAGACTATTTCATGTCTTGCTCTTGGAACAGATGAACAATCTCCTGGTAGTGATGTTTGAAAAACTATATAAACTTAATTGGTGTCATTACTATGACTCTTGGCATAACATCTGAATGTAGCTAATAAATTTTGAAGATGTAATAACCAACCCAAATCAGCAAAGATAATCCCTACTATTTTTCACAGACTTCTGTATCTAGTTCTCTTGCTTCTAAGGAAAAAAAAAGGGGAGGGAGACAGGGTGGAATTTCCTTTCCATCTGTGTTTTTATCCTATTTTTCTTTTACTTTCTTATTCCTCCTTTCCCTCCTTGATTTATTTTCCTTCATATCCTTCACAGTATAGGAGAAAACCTCCCAGAGATTATAGGCTTTGAGAACAATGTGAATGGTCTGAATTGAAACTGACATATCAAAAATTTGTTGAGGGAAACTGTTCACCATAAAAAGGGTATATATAAGTATGCTTTATTTTGGAAAAGAAAAAATGGCACTTATTTCTGACGTAGTGGATTTCATGCATTGTTACCTTGGCATCTTGATCTGGCCCAGGTGAAATATTTCAACTCCTGCACTCCATATCACATATTTTACATTAGCAGTTTTAACTCACCATACCATCTGTTTTTTATTAACATCTCACTACACAAATGTGTAGTTGATATGAAAATGTTCACAATCAGCTTACTCTGTATCATATTCACCAATTAATACCAATGAATATTATATTAATGTTTACTTTTCCTTTTTTATTTATTTTATAAATTTATTTACTTACTTATTTACTTATTTATTTATTTATGGCCGCGTTGGGTCTTCCTTGCTGCATGCGGACTTCAGTAGTTGTGGCTCGCGGGCTCTAGAGTGCAGGCTCAGTAGTTGTGGTGCACAGGCTTAGTTGCTCCACGGCATGTGGTATCTTCCTGGACCAGGGCTTGAACCCATGTCCCCTGCATTGGCAGGCGGATTCTTAACCACTGCACCACCAGGGAAGCCCAAGTTTCCTTTTCTTTGAATCTTTAAATGTTTTATCATTATTAATGTCATCTTGGTGCCAATTTCATTAAATTCAAATTAATCTGAGAGTGATCTCAGTATTAAAAAGGCTCACTCCAAATCCAAAATTCATGCATTCTATTTGGTATTCAAAATTATTTTTAGATAGCAACTTCAGTACTAGAAAAAAAGATTTGAAAGTATGTTTTTAATCTTTCTGGCTTGATTAAAGGAATGATTCTGCCTAGGATGGCTCAAGGTTATTTTTTTCTGTATTTCATTTTATTATTTTTTTATTTTTACTGCTGGTAAGCTATTCTGTCAAGAATCAGAGTTTAATGAAAAATAAACACCACCAGTGGAGTCTTGCCAGAAAAGTTGATGTTACAATTTCTTAGAATTGATGTGAGCTACTGTTATTCAAGCCAAAGTGATTTCTTTCTCTTTTTATCTTTTTTTTTCTTTCACTATTTACACAATACATATATAGTCATATATTCACAGTAGAAATTTCAGGTTCAGATGAAATAAGTTAAAAGGGAAATTTACAAATTTTTGTTGGACTTATTTAGTTATAATTAACAGCATTCATTTAAAATTGATTTTCATACTTAATTTTGTATTCTCTCAATGACATCATGTAAAACCTTTATTTCTGTAGAATAACTTTAGGCACTTAGAATTACAAAACATACAGTTCCAGCCTTTGCAGTGCTTGGAGTCTAAAATACATCATACTGAGTGCACGTTTTAAGCGTATTAGGATCTTTCTCAATTTCAGTCATTTTTGTAATAATTTCCTTTGCTTGAAGGACTGGCTGGGTCTGATAAATTTTCTACTTTGGCCATTACCATTTGTTACATTAGAGGAAAAAAATAGATTAAAGCAGGGGTTGTCAAACTACAGCCCAGCGGTCAAGTCCTGGCAGTCACCTATTTTAGTTTAGTTTTCCAGCATGATTGAAATATAATTGACCTATAACATTGTATAAGTTTAAGGTATACAGTGTGATGATTTGATATACATATATATTGCAAACTGATTACCATGGTAAGGTTAGTTAATACTTCTGTCACCTCATGAAATTCCCTTTGTTTTTTTTTATTTGTGGTGAGAACATTTAAGATCTACACTCTTAGCAACTTTCAAGTATATAAACAAGATTGTTAACTGTGGTCACCATGCTGTATGTTAGATCTCCAGAACTTACTCATTTTATAACTGGAAGTTTGTATCCTTTGACCAGCATCTCCTCATCCCCCGTTCCCCCCCACCCCAACCCTGGCAACCACCTTTTTACTCTCCATTTCTATGCATTTGGCTTTTTAGATTTTATATATCATTGAGATCATACAGTATTTATCTTTCTTTGTCTGATTTATTTCACTTCACACAACACCATTATTACCTACCCATGTTGTCACATATGCCAAGATTTCCATTATTTTTGTGGCTGAATAATATTCCATTTTGTGTATGTGCGTTTATATGTGTGTGTGTGTATCATTTTTTTAATCTATTTATCCACCAAGGGACACTTAAGTTGTTTCTGTTGTGACTAAAGCTTCGATGAATATGGGAGTACAGATATATCATTGAGATAGTGATCTTATTTCTGATCTTAGAGAAAAGATTTAAAGCTTTTACTATTGAACGTGTGACTTGACACATATGGCCTTTATTATGTTGAGGTACACTCCTTCTGTAAGCAATTTGTTGAAAGTATTTGTCACGAAAGAATGTTGAATATTGTCAGTGCTTTTTCTGCATCTATTGAGATGATCATATGACTTTTTCCTTCATTCTATTAATGTGGTATTGATATGCATATTTTGAAACATCCTTGCATCAGAGGGATAAATCCTACTTGATCATGGTGCATGATCTTTTTAATGTGCTGTTGAATTTGGTTTGCTAGTATTTTGTTGAGGATATTTGTGTATATATTCACCAGGGATAGTGTTCTGTGATTTTCTCTCAGTGACCTTATCTGGCTTTTTTGTCAGGGTATGCTGGCCTTGTAAAATGAGTTTGGAAGTATTTACTCCTCTTCATTTGTTCGGAAGAGTTTGAGAAGGATTGGTGTTATTTCTTTAAATGTTTGTAGAATTCACCAGTGAAACCATCTGGTCCTGGGCTTTGTTGGGAGTTTGTTGATTTATGATTCAATTCCATTAACTTGTAATTGCTTTGTTCAGATTTTCTATTTCTTTCTGATTCAGTCTTGGTAGGTTGTATGTTTCTAGGATTTTTTTTTTCCCTTTTCTTCAAGGTGATCCAATTTTTGGCGTATAGTTATTCATAATAAACACTTTTAACCCTTTGTAGTTTTATTGTAAAATCTCCTCTTATTTCTGATTTTACTTATTTGAGTTTTCTGTCTTTTTTCTTGGTCTGGCTAAAGGTTTGTCAATTTTGTTTATCGTTCCAAAAAAACACACACCCAGATCTTTAGCTTCATTGATCTTTTCTATTTTTTTTTTTTTTAGTCTCTATTTTATTTATTTCTGTTCTGATCTTTGTTATTTACTTCTTTATGCTAACTTCAGGCTTAACTTGTCTTCTTTTCCTAGTTGTAAATTTAGGTTTTTTGTTTGGGATCTTTCTTTTTTCTTATGTAGGCATTAGTGCTATAAACTTCTTCTTAGAACTTCAATTGCTGCATCCCATAAGTTTTTATGTTTGTTTTCATTTTTTAAAAGATTCTTTGAATTCTCTTTTTCTTTCATCTTTGACCCATTGATTATTCAGGGCTGTTTTATTTAATTTTAACTGTGAATTTTCCAGTTTTCCTCCTGTCACTGAGCTCTAATTTCATACCTGTGAGGTGGAAAAGATACTTGGTATGATTTCAATCTTCTTACACATGCTAAAACTATTTTTGTGACCTAACATATGATTTATCCTGGAGAATGTTCCACATATGCTTGCTGTTATTGGATGGAATGTTTGGTATATGTCTGTTGGTCCTGTTTGGTCTAAAGAATAGTTCAAATTCAGTGTTTCCTTGTTGATTTTCTGTCTGGATAATCTATTCACTGCTCAAAGTGAGGTATTGAAGTCCCCTACCATTATTCTATTTTTTTCTAGTACTCCCTTCAAATCTGTTAGTATTTGCTTAATATATTTCAGTGTTACAACGTTGGTTACGTATATTTACAATTGTTCTATCCTCTTGATAAGTTCATACCTTTATCATTATGACCTTCTTTGTCTCTTGTTACAGTGTTTGACTTAAAGTCTTAGCTGATATAAGTAAACCTATTCCAGCTCTCTTTTTGTTTCCATTTGCCTGGAATATATTTTACCATATCTTTACTTTGTCCTATGTGTGTCCTTGAAGCTGAAGTAAGTCTGGTAGGTAGCGTATAGTTGAGGTTGTTTTTGAGTCAGTCACTCTGTGCCTTTTGATTAGATAATTTGATCCATTTATAATATAAAGAGGAAGTAGTGGTTGGTAAGGGCTTACTGATACCATCTTATTAATTATTTTCTGGCTGTTTTGCAGTATCCTCTGTTTTTTATTCCTCGCTTGATGTCTTCCTTTGTGAATTGATGATTTCCTGTAGAGGCATGCCTTAATTCCCTTATTTTTGTCTTTTGTTTATCAGCTATAGGTTTTTGCTTTGTGGTTACCATTAGGCTTATATAAAACATCTTATAGATGTAATAGTCTATTTTAAGCTGATAACAACTAAAGTTTGATTGCATACCTATACTACCATTTTGCTCTCACCCTCATTTTATATTTTGATGTATAATTTGCCTATTTTTATGTTGTATATCCATTTACAAATTATTTTGCATATGCTTATTTTATTACGTTTGTCATTTAACCCTCATACCAGAGTTAAGTGGTTAACACAACACTATATTCCAGTACTAGAGCATTCTTTATTGACTATATACTTAACATTACTGATGTATTTTTAATTTTTTTATGTTTTCATGTTACTATTTAGCTTCACTTCATTTCAGTTGAAGAACTCCTTTCAGCATTTCTTGTAAGACAGGTCTTGTGGTATTGAACTCCTTCTTTTGTTTGTTTGGGCGAGTCTTTATCTCTTCTTCATTTCTGAGGAACGACTTTGCTGTGTAAAGTGTCTTGGTTGAATATATCACTCTACCTTCTGGCCTGCAAGGTGTCTGCTGAGAAATCCACTAAAGGCCTAAATGGGGGTTCTCTTTTTTGGGTGGAATTTTTTTTTCTCTTGCTGCCATTAAAATTCTATGTAACTTTATTTTAAATAACTGTATTATGTATCTTGGAGAATATCGTTTTGGGTTGAAATTTTGGGGGATACTTATGTGATGCATGCACTTACGTCAACTCTTTCCCCAGGTTTGAGAAGTTCTCAGCCATTATTTCTTTAAATAAACTGCCTGCCTGCCTTTCTTCTTCTGGGACTCCAAAAGTGCATATGTTGTTTCTTTTATTGATATGCCATGATTCATGCAGGCTTTCTTCACTGTTTTTATTCTAACATTGAAATGATAATTTTGTTCTCCTCTGACTGGATAATTTCAAAAGATCTGACATCTGCTTCATATATTCTCTCTTCTGCTTGATACACTCTGCTGTTAAACTTTTCATTTATGTATGCAATGTTTTGTGATTTTGTTGAATTGTTTTTGTGTTTTCTTGTAGCTCACTAAGCTTCCTTAAAACTACTATTTTGAATTTTTTATTGGTCAAATTGCAAATCTCCATTTCCTTGGGATCAGTTCTTAGGAAATTATTGTATGAATTAATAATATTAATGTTAAGTATTAATATTAAATATATTATACATGTTAAAGAGGCAAGATTCTTTTTCTTGAAGCATTGCATTCTAAAACAAAACAGTAATAGAAGCAAATTATGAACAACATTGAAAAATAGCAAAATATCAATACTACTAAGAGTTAACATTTATATTGTGCTTACTATATCTCATATGTAAGTCAAAATTTTTTATTTTCTCAGGTAATCTTCAAAACAGGACTTTGGAGTTATACTGTCATCCACATAAATGATACTCATATAACTAATTATCTACAGAAGATGTAACTGAATTAAAGACATTAAATAATCTGGCTAAGATCCATTCACTGGTGCAGCAGAACAAACTTAATAGGATGAACCCACAATATAAGATGTGAGGTAAGACCAGGAGGTGGAAAGTTGGCTAATTTAGAAAGCCAAGGTTTAAATTTCAATCTGCTGCTTAATCTTGGCCTTGAACAAGTAACTTGCCCTCTCTGAGAATCAGACACCAGCTGTAAAGTGAGCCTCTGTTTGCCTCTCAGTATTATTAAGAAGTATATATCAAATCATATGTACAACTCTTCATACATAAAAATCACTATATAAAACCCTTTCAAAATACACAGAAATGCTGTGATGCACTTGATTTAGGGAGTTAATTGAGGAAGCCCTCTTAATGGGAAAAACAAAAATAGAAACAAACCTTTCCAAATGCTTACTAGATTCTGAGACCTCATTAAAAGGCAAGACTCCATATTTCATTCTTTAAAGTAAAATGACTGCAATTTCAAGGAAGGGAAGTGTCACAGATTAGGCTGTTCTAGAGCATTCCTACATTACTCAAATCTGCAGTCATTTGCATGCCAACTTTATAATTTTTGCCTGAGAAGTAATACTGTGAAATAATTTATTTAATATAATGTTTATATTTTCAACTATGTAATAACATAAAATAGAGGAATATGCACATTTATTTCTTTCATTTTAATATTTTCCTCTTTGAAAGTAGACTATATGTATAATTAGTATACATTTTAAAAGGTAAACTGCTATGTATAAAATAGATAACTAATGAGAATGTATAGCACAGGGAACTGTACTCTGAGCTCTGTGGTGACCTTAATGGGAAGGCAATCTAAAAAAGAGGGGATATATGTATATGTATAACTGATTCACATTGCTGTAGAGCAGAAACTAACAGAACATTATAAAGCAACTATACTCCAATACAATTTTTTTTTAAAAAATAAAAGGTACAAAAGGGTATATAATAAAAGCAAATTCTTCTTCCTCTACTGTCCTTCAGCCACCTATATTCTCTCCCCAGAGACAAAACTGTCAAAGTTTCTGTTTATCCTTGCAGGTGTGCCCTAGATATGGAAACTAAAATTCTAAATCAAATAATCTTTCTAAAATAGAACTTATATTCCTGCCATCAGTCGGTATAATACCTGTTTTGGCACTTTCTCATCCAACTCTGATATTAGCAATCTTTTTAAAATTATTCTTCTGTCCTGTGGGTAAATATTGGTGTCAAACCTTTGGATGTGATACTAGTTGCAAATATTTTGATGTTGTCTTTTAAATTTTTACTAGCATATTTCTTGCTACCAAGTTCTGAAAATTTTTTCTGATTTAAACTAAATGTTGTATCCTGATGGCTTTTGAATTTTATACTTATTACAATTTATAATTGTATTTCTTGAATTTCTTAAATAGCACTTTTAAAAACAATTATTAAACTTGCTTTATTTGCTTAATAGTATGTTTTTCAGATTTATGCTTCTTGATGAAACATATATTAGTCATTCATTTTAAACCCTGCATACTATTCCTTTGTATGAATAGAGCATAACTTATTTCTCAGTTTTCCTGTTGACAAACATCTTTATCATAGCGTGTATGCATTGTGCATATACCAAATAATGTTTACAACATACATAAATTATGTATTAACTAAATTGATAATATTTAATTTCATTAATATATTAAAGATCCATTTGAACCTCTACAACAGTATAATAGATAACATATTACATGTAACTATTTTTTTAATTTCTTTTTTTTGTTTGTTTTTGTTTTTTATGCTGCAGGTTCTTATTAATCATCAGTTTTATACACATCAGTATATACATGTCAGTCTCAATCGCCCAATTCGGCACACCACCATACCCACCCCACCGCGGTTTTCCCCCCTTGGTGTCCATACGTTTGTTGTCTACATCTTTGTCTCACCTTCTGCCCTGCAAACTGGTTCATCTGTACCATTTTTCTAGGTTCCACATACATGCGTTAATATACGATATTTGTTTTTCTCTTTCTGACTTACTTCACTCTGTATGACAGTCTCTAGATCCATCCACGTCTCAACAAAGGACTCAATTTTATTCCATTTTATGGCTGAGTAATACTCCATTGTATATATGTACCACAACTTCTTTATCCATTCCTCTGTTGATGGGCATTTAGGTTGCTTCCATGACCTGGGTATTGTAAATAGTGCTGCAATGAACATTGGGGTGCATGTGTCTTTTTGAATTATGGTTTTCTCTGGGTATATGCCCAGTAGTGGGATTGCTGGGTCATATGGTAATTCTATTTTTCATTTTTTAAGGAACCTCCATACTGTTCTCCATAGTGACTGTATTGATTTACATTCCCACCAACAGTGCAAGAGGGTTTCCTTTTCTCCGCACCCTCTCCAGCATTTGTTTGTAGATTTTCTGATTTTGCCCATTCTAACTGGTGTGACAAAAGAGGTTCTGGGAAGTACTCACTGGCATGAGACCTCCCAGAGTCAGTCGCCATCAGCCCCACCATAGAGCCTGTAGGCTCCAGTGCTGGGTTGCCTCAGGCCAAACAACCAACAGGGAGGGAACACAGCCCCACCCATCAGCAGACAAGCAGATTAAAGTTTTACTGAGCTCTGCCCACCAGAGCAACACCCAGATCTGCCCACCACCAGTCCCTCCTAACAGGAAGCTTGCGCAAGCGTCTTAGATAGCCTCATCCACCAGAAGGCAAATAGCAGAAGGAATAAGAACTAAAATTCTCCAGCCCATGGAATGAAAACCACAATCACAGAAAGATAGACAAAATGAAAAGGCAGAGGACTATGTCCCAGATGAAGGAACAAGGTAAAACCCCAGAAAAACAACTAAATGAAGTGGAGGTAAGCAACATTTCTAGAAAAAGAATTCAGAATAATGATAGTGAAGATGATCCAGGACCTCGGAAAAAGAATGGAGGCAAAGATCGAGAAGATGCAAGAAATGTTTAACAAAGATCTAGAAGAATTAAAGAACAAAAAACAGAGATGAACAATACAATAACTGGAATGAAAAATACACTAGAAGGAATCAATAGCAGAATAATTGAGGCAGAAGAATGGATAAGTGACCTGGAAGACTGAATAGTGGAATTCACTGCTGCGGAAGAGAATAAAGAAAAAAGGAAGAGAAATGAAGACAACCTAAGAGACCTCTGAGACAACATAAAATGAACCAACATTCGCATTACAGGGGTCCCAGAAGGAGAAGAGACAAAGGACCCAAAAAATTATATAAAGAGATTATTCATGAAAACTTCCCTAACATGGGAAAGTAAATAGCCACCCAAGTCCAGGAAGCACAGAGTCCCAGGCAGGATAAACCCAAAAAGAAACACACCAAGACGCATAGTAATCAAATTGACAAAAATTAAAGACAAAGAAAAATTATTAAAAGCAACAAGGGAGAAATGAAAATAACATACAAGGGAACTCCCATAAGATTAACAGCTGATTTCTCAGCAGAAACTCTTCAAGCCAGAAGGGAGTGGTATGATATATTTAAAGTGATGAAAGGGAAGAACCTACAACCAAGATTACTCTAACCAGCAAATATCTCATTCAGATTTGACAGAGAAATCGAAAGCTTTACAGACAAACAAAAGCAAAGAGAATTCAGCATCACCAAACCAGCTCTACAACAAATGCTAAAGGAACTTCTCTAAGCAGGAAACACAAGAGAAGAAGAGGACCTACAAAAACAAACCCAAAACAATTAAGAAACTAGTAATAGGAACATACATATCAATAATTACCTTAAATGTGAATGAATTAAATGCTCCAATCAAAAGACATAGACTGGCTCAGTGGATACAAAAACAATACCTGTATATATGCTGTCTACAAGAGACCCACTTCAGACCTAGGGAGACATACAGACTGAAAGTGAAGAGATGGAAAAAGATATTCCATGCAAATGGAAATCAAAAGAAAGTTGGAGTAGCAATACTCATGTCAGATAAAATAGACTTTAAAATAAAGAATGTTACAAGAGACAAGGAAGGACACTACATAATGATCAAGGGATCAATCCAAGAAGAAGATATAACAATTATAAATATCTATGCACCCAACAAAGGAGCACCTCAATACATAAGGCAAATGCTAACAGATATAAAAGGGGAAATTGACAGTAACACAATAATAGTGGAACACGTTCACGCCTCATTTACACCAATGGAAACATCATCCAGACAGTAAATTAATAGGGAAGCGCAAGCTTTAAATGACACAATAGACCAGATAGGTTTAACTGATATTTATAGGACATTCCATCTGAAAACAGGAGATTGTGCTTTTTTCTCAAGTGCACATGTAACATTCTCCAGGATAGATCATATCTTGGGTCACAAATCAAGCCTTAGTAAATTTAAGAAAATTGAAATTGTATCAAGTATCTTTTCCGACCACAATGCCATTAGACTAGAAATAAATTACAGGAAAAAACACTGTAAAAACCACAAAGACATGGAGGCTAAACAATATGCTACTAAATAACCAAGAGATCACTGAAGAAATCAAAGAGGAACTCAAAAAATACCTAGAAACAAATGACAATGAAAACACGACGACCCAAAACCTATGGGATGCAGCAAAAGCAGTTCTAAGAGGGAAGTTTATAGCAATACAGTCCTACCTCAAGAAACATGAAAAATCTCAAACAATCTAACCTTACACCTAAAGGAACTAGAGAAAGAAAAACAAAAATAACCCAAAGTTAGTAGAAGGAAAGAAATCATAAACATCAGATCAGAAATAAATGAAAAAGAAATTAAGGAAATGATAGCAAAAATCGATAAAACTAAAAGCTGGTTCTTTGAGAAGATAAAATTGACAAACCATTAGCCAGACTCATCAAGAAAATGATGGAGAGGAATCAAACCAATAAAAATAGAAGTTACAAAGGAGAAGTTGCAAAGGACACCACAGAAATACAGAGCATCATAAGAGACTGCTACAACAATTATATGCCAATAAAATGGACAACCTGGAAGAAATGGACAGATTCTTAGAAATGCACAACCTGCTGAGACTGAACCAGGAAGAAATAGAAAATATGAACAGACCAATCACAAGTAATGAAATTGAAACTGTGATTAAAAATCTTCCAGTAAACAAAAGTCCAGGACCAGATGGCTTCACAGGCTAATTCTATCAAACATTTAGAGAAGAGTTAACACCTATCCTTCTCAAACTCATCCAAAAAATTGCAGAGAGAGGAACACTCCCCAACTCATTCTTTGAGGGCTCCATCACCCTGATACCAAAACCAGACAAAGATATCACAAGAAAAGAAAATTGCGGACCAATATCACTGATGAATATAGATGCAAAAATCCTCAACAAAACACTAGCAAACTGAATCCGACAACACATGAAAAGGATCATACACCATGATGAAGTGGGATGTATCCCAGGGATGCAAGGATTCTTCAATATATGCAAATCAATCAATGTGATAAACCGTATTAACAAATTGAAGAATAAAAACCATATGATCATGTCAATAGATGCAGAAAAGGCTTTTGACAAAATTCAACACCAATTTATGATAAAAACTCTCCAGAAAGTGGGCATTGAGGAAACCTACCTCAACATAATAAAGGGCATATACGACAAACCCACAGCAAACATCATTCTTAATGGTGAAAAACTGAAAGCATTTCCTCTAAGATCAGGAACAAGACAAGGATGTCCACTCTCACCACTCTTATTCAACATACTTTTGGAAGTCCTAGCCACAGCAATCAGAGAAGAAAAAGAAATAAAAGGAATACAAATTGGAAAAGAAGTAAAACTGTCCTTGTTTGCTGATGACATGATGCAATACATAGAAAATCCTAAAGATGTCACCAGAAAACTACTAGAGGTAATCAATGAATTTGGTAAAGTTGCAGGATACAAAATTAATGCACAGAAATCTCTTGCATTCCTATACACTAACAACGAAAGATCAGAAAGACAAATTAAGGAAACAATCCCATTCACCACTGCAACAAATAGAATAAAATACCTAGGAATAAACCTATCTAAGGAGGTAAAAGACCTGTACTCAGAAAACAATAAGACACTGATGAAGGAAATCAAAGATTATACAAACAGATGGAGAGATATACCATGTTCTTGGATTGGAAGAATCAATATTGTGAAAATGATTATACTACCCAAAGCAATCTACAGATTCAATGAAATCCCTAACAAATTACCAGTGGCATTTTTTACAGAACTAGAACAAAAAATCTTAAAATTTGTATGTAGACGCAAAAGACCCCGAATAGCAAAAGCAGCCTTGAGGGAAAAAAACGGAGCTGGACGAATCAGACTCCCTGACTTCAGACTATACTACAAAGTTGCAGTAATCAGGACAATATGGTACTGGCACAAAAATAGAAATATAGATCACTGGAACAGGATACAAATCCCAGAGATAAACCCATGCTCCTATGGTCACCTGATCTATGACAAAGGAGGTAAGGATATACAATGGAGAAAAGACAGTGTCTTCAATAAGTCTGCTGGGAAAACTAGACAGCTACATGTAAAAGAATGAAATTAGAACACTCCCTAACACCATACACAAAAATTAATTCAAAATGGATTAAAGACTTAAATGTAAGACGAGACAGTATAAAACTCTTAGAGGAAAACATAGGAGAACACTCTTTGACATAAATCACAGCAAGATAATTTTTGACCCACCTCCTAGAGTAATGGGAATAAAAACAAAAATAAACAAATGGGACCTAATGAAACTTCAAAGCTTTTGCACAGCAAAGGAAACTATAAACAAGATGAAAAGACAACCCTCATCATGGGAGAAAATATTTGCAAACGCATCAATGGACAAAGGATTAATCTACAAAATATATAAACAGCTCATGCAGCTCAGTATCAAGAAAACAAACAACCCTATCCAAAAATGGGCAGAAGACCTAAATAAACATTTCTCCAAAAAAGACATGCAAATGGCCAAGAGGCACATGAAAAGCTGCTCAACATCACTAATTATTAGAGAAATGCAAATCAAAACTTCAATGAGGTATCACCTCACACCAGTTAGAATAGGCATCATCAGAAAATCTACAAACAGCAAATACTGCAGAGGCTGTGGAGAAAAGGGAACTCTCTTGCACTGTTGGTGGGAATGTAAGTTGATACAGCCACTATGGAAAACAGTATGGAGGTTCCTTAAAAAACTATAAATAGAATTACCATATGATCCAGCAATCCCACTACTGGGCATATACCCAGAGAAAACCATAATTCAAAAAGAGTCATGCACCCTAATGTTCATTGCAGACTATTTACAATAGCTAAGACATGGAAGTAACCTAAATGCCCATTAAGAGATGAATGGATAAAGAAGATGTGGCATATATATACAATGGAATATTTCTCAGCCATAAAAGGAAATGAAATTGAGTTATTTGTAGTGCGGTGGGTGGACCTAGAGTCTGTCATACAGAGTGAAGTAAGTCAGAAAGAGAAAAACAAATAGTGTATGCTAACACATATATATGGAATCTAAGAAGAAAAAAAAAAGGTTCTGATGAACCTAGGGGCAAGGCAGGAATAAAGATGCAGATGTAGAGAATGGACTTGAGAACTTGGGGAGGCGGAATTGTAAGCAGGGACAAAGTGAGAGGGTGGCATTGACATATATACACTACCAAATACGGAGTGGACTGCTGGTGGGCGGAAGCTGCATAGCACGGGGAGATAGGCTCGGTGCTTTGTGACCACCTAGAGGGGTGGGGTGGGGGAGTTGGGAGGAGAACGCAGGAGAGAGGGGATGTATGTATTCCTATAGCTGATTCACTTTGTTGTATAGCGGAAGCTAACACAGCATTGTGGAGCAATTGTACTCCAAAAAAATTTTTTTAAAAAAGGAATTAATATCAATCTTTTCATACTTTTCTAAAAAATTTAAGAGGAGGGAACATTTCCAAACTCATTTTACAAGGCCAGCATTACTCTGACAGCAACCTCAGATAAGGATACCACAGGAAAAGAAAATTAGTGGCCAGTATCCCTGATGAATATAGATCCAAAATTTTTCAGTAGAATACTAGGAAACCAAATTCAACAGCACATTAAAAGAATCATACCCTGTGATTGGGTAGAACTTATCCCTGGGATGCATATCCCAGGAATGGGGTGTTGTAGTTAAACAGTGCAGATAGACATTTCTGTGAAATAGAAATTTCAAGTTTTTATATCTGTTAATGGAGAATTCAGCTAGATATGAAAAATTATTTTCTATAATGATGGATGCTGCTCCTGTTATTTTAGCTGAAAAATCTATAGGTATTGGGATTTTAAAACAAAATACTGATAAATCCCTTTTTGCTTTTTTCCATTGTGGGATACATGTTGAAACTATTTGATGCAATTTTTTGAAGCAGATTCTATAGAAAGTGTCATGGGTATCATTGTTGATATTTTATTTTATGTATGAAGATGCTGTGAAACCTTGTGAGTTTATTGAACTGCTGAAAGAGATAGAAGACAATTTAATGATCG
The DNA here is from genome assembly GCF_965194805.1 of Balaenoptera borealis. Taxonomy (NCBI): domain Eukaryota; kingdom Metazoa; phylum Chordata; class Mammalia; order Artiodactyla; family Balaenopteridae; genus Balaenoptera; species Balaenoptera borealis. The sequence goes on from NC_138865.1 coordinate 61,930,639, forward strand.
TTAATGATTCCTTGCTTATAATCACTGGAATCATGGAAAAATTACTTTGAATCATGGAAAAAGTTTTCAATGGTTTACTGTAATATTAATTCCAATTCTAGATTTTCTTTAAAAAAAGAAGAGTGCTTACAAGAATATTCATCAAACAAAGACAAAAAATGGCCTTGTGATTTATATTACCTCACTAAAATCGCACTGCCCATGAATGAGATAAATTTGAACCCGTAAGAAAAGGAAAATTTAGTCATGAGGTAATAACATGTTGATTTAAAATTTCTATAGTATAAATCAATAATACTGATTTTACCTATTTTCCTACTTGAATCAACATGCAGAAAATATAGTCATAATTGATAGTATGATACAAATTGGCTACGAAGTCTATAAGAAGAAATGGAAGAATTTGGTTGATATTGATAAATTTAGAGTTGCTGTTCAATGTATGTAATGATGCTTTGAATTCTATGATAATTAAAACAAAAAGTATTGAATTTACTTAATTTAAACTGATACAGTCTTGAAAGTAATATGCTTTTACCTCAAAGTTAAATCAGTTTTTCCCAAAGTTAACCTGTCTTGTCATTGTGAATGTAAATATTAAAGAAAATTATTTTGTGGTGTTCAATTAAGTTACTGTAAAGCATAAATATGTTTGGAACAACTTGTACATATGTAAGGATAATTTTTCAACTGTAAATTTTATGAAATTTGAATACACATCACATATATCCAATTAAAATTTAGTGTGTGAATTGAGATGTGCTCTAATTGTAAAATAGATATCAGATTTTTAAGAATTAGTTGAAAATAACACAACATTGTAAAGCAATTATACTCCAATAAAGATGTTTTTAAAAAAAAGTAGTTGAAAAAACATTAAAATATCTCAAATTATTTTGATAGATATTTTGAGATAATTATGTATATGTCATATTTATATACCTATATAAATATAAAGTTATGTACAGTGAGCCCTTTGTATCCATATGTTTTGCATTTGTGGATGCAACCAACCAGGGATTGAAATTTCAATCCCTGCAGATGCTAAACCCGCCCATAGAGTGGGCTGACTGTATTTATTATACTACGTCATTTTATATAAAGCAGTGAAGCATCCCTAGGGGCCCTGGGGACTCCTGGAACCAATCCCCCCATGGATACTGAGAAACAACTGTGTTTATTCTAGTATTCATTTTAATTTCAGTCATTTTTATTTTATCTTTTAATGTAGATGCTAGCATATTTACTATTATACGACTCACATTATATTTCTTTTGGACAGTGCTGTTCTATAACTTTCATATTCTCAAGGGAATGACATCCTCAAAGGGATTGAGAATCACTGCTTGGGGAAGAATACCAAAATCATAAATTCTCTACTAAGATTAGCCTATGAGCATTGGACCATTATTCATTGTACTCCATCCACCATACTTTTTTCACTGATGCTTCTGCCAACATGTAGAAAATGTTTACATTTAGAAAGGTGGTTTGATACTGCCAAGACTGAAAAAAATAGTGATACTCAAAGATCCAAGTCAACACTTAAATTTATACTTACAACCAATTTTCAGTCAGAGTAAATGTCAGAGCCCAGGTGTTATCTGATCTACATAGCTAATATCTTTGAAAAATGGACAACTGATTTCAGCACTTGAATCTGCCAATAGGTACAATACTTCATCTGTACAAATACAGCCGCTTCAGTCTTTCCAGCTTGTCAGTTTGTCAGTGCACTTTATAATTGTCAAAAGAACACAATCAAAAAAAAAATCTTTTTGAAAACTAGAATATCAAAATCATTAAGTTGTGTATATACATCACTTTAAAAATACTGTAACTACATCCTCCAGTTCTAATCTGGCCAAAGAGTTGGAGCAAGTGTATTTTTTTTTTTTTTTTGGTAGTAAACTTAATTTTTCGAGAGATTGCATGTAAAAAGACCTCTTTGTTTCTAAGAACCCCGTCAATTGTTCTTTCCCAATAACACAAATACAAATAGTCTAGACATCACATAATCTTTAGGAAACAAACAACTAGATTTAAATGGCAGCAAGATATTAAAAACAACATAATAAAAATGAAAATTATGCCTTGAAATACTAAAATTAATGATAATATTAATACATATTAATTTAAATTATATTGCCATTTTATTACAACTAATTTATGTCTGACCTATGTGTTTTGCCTTTGCTGGAAGTACTTTCCCTTCAGCTTTAGCCCACAAAGATATTACATCAGCAGATATGTTAGACAAGTCTATAAGAACATTTTCAACAGAGCCAATATGATATATAGTTTTAGCACATTATGATTAAACCTAAATCTATTTAAGAGCAAGAAATGCAGAAAATTAGACTGGAAAGATGAAACAACCAAAAAAGAAATGATAATTCTTTTTTGGTCAATATGCATTGACCATTGCTAGAAGAATGGGGAGGTGCTTTAAAGCAAATCCTGGAAACATACCATATGCTATATAGTTGGACTACCAATTTTCAGGACTTAAAACAATTTTTTAAATATATCTTAGATTGACTAATCTGTTTCACATGATTTGGCATATGATTCAGGAAATTAATCCTAACCCATCATTATCATATAGTAAAGGAATGCTGAACAAATATTTTACTTTACAAAAGCAAATAGGAGATAGCAGAATGTTTGAGAGTCTAAAATTCAAGAATTTAATGGGTTGTAAAAACCCATTTATTTATTTATAATTTATAACCCATAATTTATTTATGGAGAATATTTTTACCATTTATTTTTGTTACCCTTCCAGAATACAGCTACAAATCACCCTTTGGTCATTTCACTGGTTGGCCCCTGATTTGTCCTAGAACACTCACCAGTTGTTTTCTTCAGCTGGATATTTTCCCTTGGAAAGGAAAAACAAACCTAAAAGTTTGACCAAAAGAATCTCTTCTCCAGTGGCAGTTTGAAATAATGATTTCATCAATTAGTGCTGCTATTGAAAGACTAATTATTTAGTTAGCAAATTAAGATGCTATTTGTTAAAATAAGAATCCTATTATATGCTCATAATTTTGAAAATGCTTTCTTTTCTGTCTTCATAAGTTACACAGTATAATTTGTAATTAGAAATCCTTTCCATAGCAACTTATCATTTTCCATTTCAAACTTAAATCTGATAGGCCACCTACTGCAGATGATGAACACATAAACTCAGGAAAAAAGCAAAGATAATTAAATCTTCCGTTTTGGATGAATACATAGAGAAAATGTTAATTTAACAAATGGTCCATATGCCCGTATCAAAAAAATAGCTTTTGCCTTCAACAGGCTTAGAACAGAGGAGGACTGTCAATTGTGTAAAATGTTGTATGCAAGTGGCACATCTAAATGTGGTGGCATGTACAAATAATGCATTGTAGATTCTTTGGGCAAGTGTGGATTTATCAGATAAATAATAACCTCCAGTTTTTGTCTTCATTCTACCTGGCTAAAGCAATGACATTGATAATTTGTTATTGATTCTGTTTGCAGATTTATTTACATCTGAGCTTTATAAGTAGACTGCCAAAATAAAATCTCTCATTGTTATAAAACCATGTATTTGCTCATATGAAACTTGTTTACAATATAGAGCATCTTAAAACACCATGTCTCTGAAGGTTGACTTTATGAAAGGTCAAAATGTTTGGAGTGACTATAGGTAGACCTGAATTTGAAGTCCTGCTTTAGCAGTTTCCAACTTGGGGACATCAGACCAAGTTATTTCACTATCTGAATGCCTGATGTTGAAATAATTTTCTAGGCCCAAGATGGAGCCACTCCTGCCTGGGGTGCCACATCAATAGATGAAACTTAGGTAACTTTTGTGTCCTCATAAATGCTGTGCTTGATTAGAACAGTATATTCAGTCAGCCAGTCCCCAAACGCCAAACCAGCTCTAGGTCTTCTCACCCCAAACAAGGTTGACTGTGTGGCCCCAGCCAATCAGATATTTTCTATTCATCTCTTCCTTGTTCTCTGTTCTTTATCCTATAAAAGTTTATTGCCTTCTACCCCGTTTTGCAGTTCTCCACAAGGAGACTGTCCATTTCATGAAGTGTTAAATAAAGTTCGTATCACCTAAATTGTCTTCTTTAATAATTTTTTTTAACAGTTTTTGACGCCCAGGATGGGATTGGGAGCTGACTGCTAATGGCCTGTGGGACAAGATGTACAGGTAGGTGGCTGCTGAACTGTTCACTGTTCCTCTTGTTACTGATGGCTGTGGGTGAGTCACTCTTTGATTCGAGCTCTGCTCCCTTGTGTGCAGCTCTACAATTCAAACAAACTTCAAAACAAACTTTATTTAATGTCTGTATGGTTCCCAGAAAGGTTCTGACATCTTGGAAAGGTTCTGGGAGTCCATGATGGGTAGCTACCATTAGAGGACTCACAAAACTTCAAGGTGAGTTCACAGCATAAACTACTGAGGAACTTGGGAAAACAGCTCTAAGTCCAAAACATAGGAGTCTTTTGATTTCTGTCTTAGTTGAAAACCTTCACCTTGATATAAAGAAGCAAATTGAAGATAATGTACTTGGATTGGTAGATTAGTGTCTTGCTATCATTCAGGTTATTACCCAATTCTTTGAGGAGTTAAAAGCATCTGTCCTACAAATTGAGTCTTTACAAGAACAGAAAAAGCCCACCTATTCTTTTTATCAATCCTACCCCCCGCCCCCATTTATTTCAGAAGGCTTGTAGGTATTGTAAATAATCTGGCCTTAGGAAACAAATGTCCTTGGAGGAACTTGTATTCTTTCTCTGTGCTTTGGAGATGTAAATATTCTATCTGGTCTTCTCTAGGAACTGAGAGCCATCTCTTTGAAATGCAAACATCAGGGAGGTAATTATTATCAGAAGGAAAAAACAAAAAATGAGGACAAGCTATTTGGAAACTAGTTGAAATGAAAATCTTAAAAGTCTTCTCCACAAATATTAATAAAAAGTTTAAGCCATCTGAGCACATAACTTAGCTTATACCATATGTCAGAAATTGCACTATGACATGGTTCAGATCCAACTCTTTTTTAAATATTGAGTTTTGCATTATTGTACCTGTCACATGATTAAAATTAAGTGAAAGCTATAAGCTCTCTGTTTTTGTCTGTCTATATTTTTATATATGGCTATGTATATATGTTATAGATGTGTGGCATTTTGCTACCTCCAGATGGTATTGACAAAATTAATTTTTAAAGAGCACTTTTATTGGGTGTAAAGAAAATTAAGCATTTATATCAATCAAGTATACTCTCAGAAATACTAAAAAACTAACTTAAATGTTGTTTGGGTTCACATGATCTAGGATACTCTTCAATAAATAAAAGCTAATTAAGGGTTTTTTTTTGTTTAATTAAAACAAGCATGTTTTTTAGAGCTATTGGTATTAAATATAATGTAGATATACAACTTTTATCCCACCTAGGTTTACTAAAAGTCAAATAAGCTCATGTTATATCTATTACAGAATTTGTCAGCAAGAAAGTTAACTTAAGATGATGGTTAGCTGTTTAGTGTCTCAAGATATTTTCATGAGTAATCTGAACATAATTGTTAAAAACAAGGAAATTAACTAGATGTAAGAGAAAATTTATAAATGGACTTTTCAACAATAATTATGCTTTATGGTGTGTTTACTTAAAAATCATTCCCAAAATCTTTTTGGTAACTTGAAACCTTAAAGTTATTCTGAGATAAGTTAATGATTGATATTCTTTGAATATATAAATCATTTCCAAGTTAGAGAAAATACTGAAACATTAATTATAAGCATAAGTTTATCCACTTTTGGCTTTCTTTTCCAGAGGAAGTGAAGATACTTGGGTTTATTAGTAAACATGTTTTGTGTCATTGAAAAATTCACTGTGAGGAAAAATATACTTCTAGAAATCATGAAATGTATTTATAAATTTGCTAATCCACAGAGCACTAATGTAACAGACAACCTACAAATTTCTTACTTCTTAGTTTTCACTAGGAATTAAGGATTCTAAGAGTTAAGAATTCTGACTAATATATATACAATTAAAACTACTGGAAATAATAAGGGAAAGATGTCTATGCAAGGAAAGTAGGATATGTTTTGGTAAGAAAAGGTATGAGGTATGTAGATGTTTTTGTTAAGAGAAGAATAAAGTAGTTTTGTCCTAAAGTAAAACATATAGTCCAGAATGAGAAAGAAGGGGGAAACATAGGGCAAAATATGAATGGATATAAAAAGTTGTAGAAGCTTTGTGGAAAAAATAATCTTGGGAAAGGAATTTTATGTATGGTCAAGAAGGCTAAGATTGGAATGGAATTATTTAAGTTTAAAAATGAGTTTTAATATCAGAAGTACATGGGTGTAAAATTAGAATTAGGTTTTCTCTTTGTTAAAAGAAAGTGTTATTAGATTATTGGTCTTCTCTTGGTAAGAAATTGTAAACAATGTTTTTTCTTTACCTTTTAAGTAATCTGCCTAGAAGTCAAAGATTTTGTTTCTCACCAAAATAATTTACTGTGTTTCATGTTGTCTTTATCAGGTCTTTGATTATTTAAGAAAACCCAGTTTTCTCAGTATTAAAAGAGCTAAGGTTTTCACAACTCTGTAACCTTCTTCCTTTGCCTTCAAAGTCTTTAACTGTCACTTTGGTTAAATGGATAGTTTTTGACAAACTTCCCCCAAATAAAATTCTAGATGAAGTCTTTTTGACCTCAAAGTAACTTTGAGATTTCCCAGAGGGCATGTGGAAAATGTCAAAGGATTTTTCTCTCACCTGGTAAAGTAATAAACTAATTAGATTTATTTGCTATGTTAAATTACATGGGAAGCATTATCAAATAAAGTAATGTTATACCTTCTTAGGTTATGTTTGTATGGAGGCATGTTATTAATATAAGTATTCTAGGAATTGTATGAAATTCCTGTAAATCTGATATGTTCTAGTATAATGTTATCAGTCATAATTCCAGTTATTATCTTAAAATGTTGTATATCACAGAAATAACCAAATTTCAGTCAATTCCATGATAATAATGAACTCTCATCAGATCCTTAACTATGGGCATTTTTAAGTGTTTTGTCATTTACAGACAGTTATTGTTTTACTCTTAAGCTTTTGCAAAAGTGAGTTTCATGGAAAGGACCCTACCAAGTACTCTTGACCACTGACACTGCTGCCAAATTACAAGGTCTCAAACCTTGGGCATATTCACAACTGAAGAAGGCTCCACCTGACATCTGGTCCTGTGGGATTGCTGGAGACCTTAAAATCAATTCGACTAGGAAGAAAAGTACTTGACATTGAGGTAGACTGCTTCCTCCCAAGATGTGAGATCAAGAGAATCAAGAATGTTTCTTTTCTTTCTTACTTCCCTCTCTGACCATCCTTTTCCAAATTCTTACACTATGAAGGTCTTTCTGATTCTTTTGTCCATCTTTTTCCTTGCTGTGGCTGAAAAGATAATGCCATAGTTCACATATCTCAGGCCATCGAGAAGGAGGATAATCCAGTCTGCAACTGGCTATTGGATTTGCTACGATGCTGCTGATCCTGTAGTTCTTTCTGCCTGTCACAAACTTCTCCCTGATTTTCAATGCCTCGGTTTTTCTGAAACAAGATCACTGGATAAACAGTTCTGGGGAAGTAGAGACACAGTTATATGAAATACATGAACAGGCCAATTGGCTTAACAAATTATCCCCCTACTTGGGATCATTTCTTGACCTATTTGATTCTACCTGTTGGGGGTCATGGAGACCCTAATTCAAGAGTCCTTACCAAACCATGGACATTGTTTTGTTCTTAATAATTATTGTCTCTATAATATGCTGCATTCCCTCAAAAGTTTTAAATGCATCTGGGCAGCCATTGACGAGCTGACAGATGATCACTCTTTGACTGGAATGACAAAAGAGAATAGACACTGCAAGAATAGGAGCCTGACATCAACTCCTATGTATACTACACTGAGACTCAAAGAGGCAATGGTAGCTGAGAGTCACACTAAGACCAATATTTTTGATCATACCTCTTAGACAAAAGGATGATCAAAAGGGAAGAACTGTTGAAATAAGTTTCTCCAAGATGGATCTGCTCCTACCTGGGGTCCCACAGCAGCAAACTGAAATTTAGATAATTTTTGTGTCCATGTAAATGCTCCACTTGATTGGAAACAAGTATATTCAGTCAGACAGTCCACATATGTCAAGCCAACTCTGTGCCTTCTCACCCCAAACCACTGTGTGACCCCCAAACCAATCAGATATTTTCTATTTGTCTCAATATTTCTTTTGTTCCTAGTTCTTTATTCTTTATCCTATAAAAGCTTCTTGCCTTCCACCCCATTTTGCAGCTCTCCAAAAGGAGACTGTCCACTTCATGAAGTGCTAATAAAGTCTGTTTCTGTCACCTAAATTTCCTTCTTTAATCATTTCTTTTTACACTGGTGACTTCTTTGTATTCAAGTGTCATAAGGATCAAATGAAATAATGTATGTAAGGGCTCGATATACTCCCTGGCCCATATGAATAATTCAATGAAAGGCAGATACCATTTTTATTGAGAAAAATAGGAAGAGCGCTGAGTACTGTGTGAGCACTCAGTAAATAGTGAATACCATTGTGATTTAATGAATAGAATTTGATTACTGAAATCAGTTTAACAAATGAAATATTAATGACTAACAAATGGAAAATGTTGATCATATTAGAAAATTTTGCCCAGTGCTGTGATCTTAAACTAACTAGAGATGATACTCTCTCAGATCACTATAAAAAGCCAGACTACTCTTGAATAACTTTTTGAACACTTACAAATATTTCTAAACAAGATCATTACATTTCTTACACATCATAGCTTGAAGTGAAGCATAAACTAATCGTAGAACAATTGCTTTTTTTGGGGGGGGGGGGTACCTTGATAATAAATTTTATTTTCATGTCAGTACAGCAGAGATATTGCCTTTTAAAGATCTAAAACTTTGGTGCTTAAATCAAGTTAAATCAAAGCTTCTACATATCTTTATGAACTTTACATAAAGAATGCCATGATGTGTAAAAAGGATTCTATCAGCTTTCCACAGAATTATTCTTTCAATTTTCATTAAAATTAAGTCTCTTTTGTTCATTAAAAATAAATCTTTTGCTTACATCCAACTTATCCATGTTTGCTATTTTCACAGCACCCACCCAATTACCCACACTTAAAAGATCTAAATAAAGTTAATATCTATTAAAAGTAATCCTCCACTAATTACCCTCACTGTTCTGTTCATTGCTAATAACACTTTTTGATTAGTCTCATAAGGACAGCGTGTTCCAAACATTATGTAGCTCTAATGTGGTGTTATTAGCTTTGTTCAATATCTCCCTATTTATGGTACAAACATCAGTACATAGGAAGAAAATAAAATAAGAATTGCCAAACCTTTTGTTTTAACAATATTATATTCTCTTCACATTCTGTTTGGTTACATGTGAACTAAGATGTTTTTCTCCAGTTTTTTAATGTGTTTTTTTTTTTTTTTTGTTTCTTTGAGTTCAGTGGATATGTGTTAGTTATTCTTTTTAGGATAAAAATAGGACTCAATTTAGACTATCTCTAATGGGTTATTATCAAACAGCATGTGTCAATAAAAGAAACTAGAAAATCATAGGACCCAGAGATACCCAGAGAGACCAAGGCCTCTCCAAAATGTGAACATATTTGATGGCTTTGAAGATATTTCAGGACCCAGGGCAGTTTGGGTGGCTGTACTATGTGGGTCCCCTAATCACAATAAGAGTTCTTGAGTTATCACTTTAGCATACTTCATTAATGTGATTTAACAGATCTCTCTGTATCTGTTTTTTGTTTTTTGGAATCTCATTCTATTCTGTCCATACTAATAACTGAATGATGCTCTAGGCATATCTCTAGGTCAAATTCCAGGGGAGAATCTCCTGATCCTAACTGTTCTCTTTTTCCTATTTAGGCAGAGCTTTCATTTAAAGCTGATTGTCACTGATAAACTTATATTTTGGCTTGATTGGGTCAGGTACTAACCTAGCCCTAAAGATGATGCCAGTCTCACTTGGTAGTGAATAGGTAATTTCTGCCTAGGATTGCTTTCTCAGCAGGGGTTTGGGAATGTATTGGTTTCCCTTAGCAAAGGGCAGTGGGAGTTGTAGGCATTATAATCAGCCTCTTTAAATCTGCTTTACTGAATTTGAGCCAGAAAAAAAACTTTGGAATTATGAATACCCTGTATTTTAATGTCTGTTCAGTGTTCACCTGGCCACTGGCTATTTTTAGAGTATAATATTCATATACCACTGATTGTCAATGGTATAAAATAGAGCAGAAATAAGAACCAGACATGAATAAATAAGTAAATATATAAGGTTACTGGGTAGTTTCAGTTTCTAGGAGTGGTGTAGTAGTCAGGGTTCTCCAGAGAAACAGGACCAATAAGGGATATATAGATAAATGTATATATAAATGAATGATATTGGCTCACACAATTATGAAGGCTGAGAGATCCCACAATCTGCCCACTGCAATGCAAGCTGTAGACACAGGAAAGCCAATTGTGTAGTTGGAAGATTCCAGTCCAGGTCTGGAGGCCTGAGAACCAGAAAGCTGAGGACAGAAGATTGATGTCCCCGTTCAGGTGGTCAGGCTGAGAGTGAGTAAATCTTCCCTTCCTTCACCTTTTTGTTCTACTCAGGCCCTGAAGTAAAAGATGATGCCCACCCTCACTGGGGAAGACAGTCCACTTTACTCAGTGTACTGATTCAGTGCTCTCACAAACACACCCAGAAATAATATTTTAACTGGATTTATGGGTTTCCCATGATCTAGTCAAGTTAATACACAAAGTTAACTATCACAAATCACCTAGAAATAGAAGATAACAGATAAGAACAGTCAAATAATCAACAAACCAACCAATCTTCTAAAGTGATAGTTAGAAACGGTGTTTAGGTGGCAATCTATCTGTACAAAGTATCAAGGAATTATGGACTTCCATGTTGGAGAAAGGCAGGATGTCATGAATTTTGGAGGGCAAGCAGAAGGATTTATTTGCAGGAAGCATCACTGGCAGGTAGAAATGTCTGAGCAGAAGAAATTAGTTTTAGTACTAGACCAAGCTTTTAATTCAGAAGAAATGCTGCTTTATTGTTTTTTAGGAAAGTCAAGAGGAGATGAGAATTGTACAACAGCTAAGGCAGTGATTAAGCTATTACAGGGTTTTGACATTATTATACATCAAAATAGAAAAAAGAATCCATAGTACTTTATATAATACTTCTGTTTATTGTCTCTCTGTTGATTGAGAACAGGCTGGTATAAAGACAAAAGTGACCCTTTATATTGGTATATGGTTGGGTAAATTCGCTGGGTTAGGAGAATCTGAGCAATTCAAACTAATCTCTAACCATAATCAGCTACAAGTAGCCTTGATGAGTCACCTAAAATACCTAAGTCCACAGTGAAAAAAGAACACTTGAAAAGATTATGTAGATGATTTAGCCTAACCTGGGAACTGGCAAACTATGGCCTGGAGGTTGAATACAGGCCTCCCCTAATTAAATAAATTTTATTGAAACATAGCCACACTCATTCATTTATGTATTATCTATGACAGTTTTTTCACTATTATGGTAGATTTGAATAGTCACAACTTTGACAACATAGCCTAAAAAGACTAAAACATTTATCACCTGGCTTTTTGCAGAAAGTGTTTGCTGACCCAGGCCTTACCTATCAACAAGTAAAAAAAAATTTTTTAATACCAATTTTTTTCCTGTACTTGGAATAATGGAGATCAGTGTTATGTTTGGTATTGGTATTTGGCAGAACTAATCCTGAGTATAAAGTATTATGTTTACAGAAGAAGAGAAAAATATATGTCTGGAGAAAAAGTGGGAAGGAGGGGGAAGGGGAAAAAAGGAGAGAGGGAAGGAAGGGAGGGTACGTAATAGGAAGGAAAGAGAGGAGAGGGGAAGAAAGGAGAGGGAACTGAGCAGAGATGAGCAAGGGCTTTAGAATCTGGATCTGTAGTCCTTAGTCCCATTTGCTTTTGATGGGCTATCTTTGGTTTTATCCTTTTGGTTGTACAAGCCATGCCATTACCCTCACAGTGAATTCTTTTCATAAACTAGTTAAAGTCAGATTTTGCTTATGTGCAAATGAAAAATTTCTAAACAATTCAGGAAGGACAGCATATCTGATGACTCAAAGTGAAAGTACCACACCCAGCAATAGATTTTAACCCAGTATGGAGACATAGTCCACATTCTCATTGCCAAGAGAATTCCCAAGAAAGCCCCAAAGCACACTCAATAGTGCTATTGAAAGGAGGCCCCTTTAAAAATAGAACTTATTGCATTCAGTACTTTTTAAAAATTTTTATTGGAGTATAGTTGATTTACAATGTTGTGTTAGTTTCAGGTGTACAGCAAAGTGAATCAGTTATACATATACATATATCCACTCTTTTTTGATTCTTTTCCCATATAGGCCATTACAGATTATTAAGTAGAGTTCCCTGTACTATACAGTAGGTCCTTATTAGTCATCTATTTTATTCAATTTATTTTTTGACCATCAAGATTCATTTAAGTAGTTACCATAATACCAATTGCTGGATCTGAGGCCCAGGTGACCCCTTGTGAGCTGTGTGAAAGCTTTCTCCTGTGCAGAAATCCTCCTGCAAAATGCATTTCCCAGTGCACTCTGCCCTTGTTCTCTGTCACGAGGGTGGGTGTTCTCTCTGTAAGTGTCTTCCTGGAGCAACAGGGGTGGCTTAGTTCTACCTGTTATGGAGGAGGACACTTACTTCCTCCAGGTAATGGATTGAGCATTAACGAGAGGCTGGGAGTCTGGTCAGGGGACTGGGAGAATGGTCAGAGGAGAGGGGGCATGACCAGGGGACTGGAACATGGTGTGGGGGCTGGGAAAATTGTCAGGGAGCAGAAGCCTGACCCAGTGGTGGGGATTATAGTCTCTGAAGACAGACTTCTAGGGCTCAAACTGGGCTCCTCCTCTTACAGCCCTTTGGCATTAGACAAGTTAATAAATTCTGCCAGACCTCAGTTTTCTCTCCTAAAAAATGGAGATGATGATAACAGTACCTACCTTGTTGGGTTGTGGTCAGATTTTAATGAGTTTATTTGTAAAGTCCTAAAAAGAGTTCATTCAGGCTCATTCACAGGAATTGCCTTGCAAGTGATTGTCACACAGAATAAAGAATTTAAAAAAAAAGGAACTTACTGGAGTAAAACTAGCCGTAGATTGGTATCTCTTTACTGTAAGAAATAGTTGTATCAGGATGGTAACCCTTAAATTACTAAGCAAGTTTATGCTATTTTTCTGCTGTTGGAGTTTTTATTGAAATTGACTGAAGGAATTATCAGTAAAAGTTTCAGTAATATACACTGAGTTATGTTGCTATCAAATTTCTGTTTCTATTAGAAATAACAAATGTCTGAATTAAGTATATTAAAAATGAAAGCTTGCTTACTACCATCTTAAGTGTGCAGGACAATTTTATTAGTTATACTTTTGCACATATTTATGACATTATTTTTAGTTTGTTAGAATACTTGGCAATCAAAAGACTGCAATCAAATGGGCTCCTTTTTATCCTAAATTATTACCACCATACACTAAAAAGTAATAAAACTGGTTAAATGAAACCAAAACTGGCTCCTCGAGGTTATTCCATTTTGTAAAAAACACACTAATAGGTATTTAGCTTGGCTAATATAATAGTTTCTATGGAAACTTATTAATGCCTGAGCAAAGAAAAATATTGGCTTTTGCTGTGACTCTAAATTCAACTAAAATAAGCAAAATGAGTGCTTGCTATATGCCAAGCACTAAGCAAGTCACTGAGAAAAAAAATGAAAAATTAAAACATAATCTTGTCCTCCAGCAGGATATAACAGTTCAGAAGAGGAATCATACCAGTAGTTGAAATACCATATATAATCTTAAATAAATCAATGATAAGAACAAAGTATTATAGCAACAAAATTAAACTCTGACATCTTAACTGAAACCTGAATATCCTAGAAATGGTGCCTATTTCTCTCTCACCCTTTGCTTTTCTGATAATATTTACCATAGTGATAGGTGTTCATATAATACATTTTTCATATGATACAGGCCAGATATTTCAATGAAACATCTATTTTCAAAGCTTTGGAAAAAAAAGGACTTCCTAAACACTGAAAATCTACACAGTATGTTACATTCGCCAAAAGTTTAAGAGAATGGTTGCATCATATATGAATATCTTAAACAAAGTGTCTGGAAAGAGTAACTGTTGAGGAAATCATGTTTTTTAAACTTGGAAAAAATGAATTAAATGCCCACAATTAAGCTGAATTACTTACTTTTTTAAGCTACAAAATCTTTGTTATCCAAAAACGTGGGTGATTTTCCTTGACGTTCTCTTAAATATTTTCTTACTTTCTTTTGTCCTGTTCAATACCTAGTGTGCCAGACAAAATAATAGATCCCCAAAGATGTCCAATCCTTGATCCCTGGAACCTATCAATATATTACCTTACATGGGAAAAGGGACTTTCAAAGACCTTGAAATGGGGATATTATTCCAGAATAACTGGGTGTGCCTAATTTAATCAAATGAGTGGTAAAAGTGGAAGAGAGAGGCAGAAGAGTGGATCAGAGACCTGAGCCATGAGAAGCACTCAACCTTCATTACTGACTTTGAAAATGGAGGGAGGGGGCCATGGGCCAAGAAATCCAGATGGCCTCTAGAAACTGAGAATGACCCTCAGCCGATAACCATCAAGAAAATACAGTCTCAGTCCGGCCACCATAAGGAAATGAATTTTCTCCTGGAGCCTCCAATAATGAACACATTCTTACTGACCCCATGATTTTATCCTAGAGAAAACTGTGTCAGACTTCTGACCTAGAGAACTATAAGGTAATAAATATAAGTTATTTTAAGCCACTGAAGAAATTTTTTACAGCAGCCATAGGAGACTAACGTGTCTGGTCACTGATCCATGGAAAAAAAAATCTTTTTCCATCTAAAGCCAAATACATCTGATCAGGTTCTAAATCAAATTCTGACAAACTGAACCATAAGTTAAATGTTTTAAACTATTTTTGTTAACACTGAAATAATACAGAGTGAAGGGAATTTCTCATATACAAGCTATCTAGTCTCTATCCATAGCTGATAGGGACTAGCATACATAAGATGATAAATAAATATACTTGACTAGTTGCATAAGGACTGATTGATGAGCTAAAATAAGTTCTTGATCCATTCTAAAGTGATCAAAGAATATGACTGACTGCCCATATGTTTTTATATTTTGAGCTATGTTTTGATGAGTCTTGAGCCAAAGTCTTGAACAGACTATTCTGGCCTCAATAAGAGAATGACTGGAGAATTCTACTTAGTCCTTTGGTGTCGACTCTCTGCAAAGATTACCAACATTCATCAATGGCTTTTACAATGAATGTAAATTCCAGCTCCTGAACTTCACTGTTGTGATTTCTCCATGCAATGAGCCCCAAACAAAGCAGTGTCCTGTATAGACCATGTTTAGGATCTTCACAGTTTTTATTCTAACCATCAAAAGTGCCCAAATTTTCCCCCTAAGATCAGAAGTAAGGCAAGATGTCAACTTTCAGCACTCCTATTCAACATTATACTAGAAGTTCTAGCTAATGCAGTAAACCAAGAAAAGGAAATAAAAGGTATACAGAATGAAAGTAAGAAACAAAACTGCATGTTCACGTATGACATGATCGTAGAAAGCGCCAAAGAATCAAAAACAATGAAAATTTCTGGAACTAATAAGTGATTATAGTAAGGTTACAAGATATAAAGTTAATATACAAAAATCAGTTGAATTTCTATATATCAGCAATAAACAATTGGAATTTGAAATTAAAGATATGACATGATTTATATTAGCACCAACAAATTAAATATTTAGGTATAAACCTAACAAAACATGTGCAAGATCTATATGAGGAAAACTACAACTCTGATGAAGAAAAACAAAGAACTAAATACATACTCCATATTTATGAATAGAGAGACTCATTATTGTTAATATGTTAATTCTTCCCAACTTGATCTATAGATTTAATGAAATTCTAGTCAAACTCCTAGCAAGTTATTTAATGAATATTGCAAACTGATTCTAATGTTTACAAAGAAAGGGAAAAGACTCAGAATACCAACACAATTTTGAAGAAGAATAATGTTAAAGGACTGAGATAATCCAACTTCAAGACTTTTCTTAGATGTGATATACATGTGTTAGCATACGGTATTTGTTTTACTCTTTCTGACTTACTTCACTCAGTATGACAAACTCTAGGTCCATCCACCTCACTACAAATAACTCAATTTTGTTTCTTTTTATGGCTGAGTAATATTCCATTGTATATATGTGCCACATCTTCTTTATCCATTCATCTGTCGATGGACACTTAGGTTGCTTCCAAGTCCTGGGACCTCACACCAGTCAGAATGACCATCATCAAAAAATCTACAGACAATAAATGTTGGAGAGAGTGTGGAGAAAAGGGAACCCTCTTGCACTGTTGGTGGGAATGTAAATTGATACAGCCACTATGGAGAACAGTATGGAACTTCCTTAAAAAACTAAAAATAGAACTACCATATGACCCAGCAATCCCACTACTGGGCATATACCCTGAGAAAACCATAATTCAAAAAGAGTCATGTACCACAATGTTCATCACAAAATTTCTTGATAAATTTATGGGTAAACAAACAATGGTACATTCATACAGTGGAATCTTACTCAGCAATAAGATGAAGTGAGCTATCAAGCCATGAAAGGAACCTGAGTCTTATGACCCAGATATTCAGATGTTCTTTCCACTACTTTACAGCTGAGATCTGTTCTACACACGTCAGTCAGGTTCAATTACAACCAGTTAATTGAATATAAGTTGTGGCCTGTTGTTCAAGTGCAGCCTTTTTGAGTGAATTTTACATATTTTAAGGATATCTCGTAAAAGCAATATTGTATGTGTTCTCCTTCACTTCTTTGACAGAGAAATAAGAGACATGTTTTGATGTTCACTATATTATTTTGTCTGTATAAATTTTCTGGTAGAATTAACTGCTATCTTTGTCATTACTTGGTCTTTATAATTTTATTGTTAAATGATTTTTATAGCAGTGTTTCCTAGGGTAAACATTTCATTTTCTCTTTGTCAATAAAAACACTCTAAATAACCAATAAAATAATCTGATACATTTTAAAGCAGTATTTCTCATGGTAGATATTTTGGCCACCCTGAAAGGCAATGCGTGGTGTTAGTTACATTGAAGCAGACACTGCTTTTGACTCCACTCAGATCACACACAGTGAATAGGCAGATGCTTTCCATATCTCCCATACCTCTCTCGCCCTTTTTTCCCTTCTGTTGTTTTATTTATCAGGCAATCTGTTTGCATTTCTTAAACTCCTTCTACTGTGAAATACTGTGAACTGTAAAGTACCTGTCAGCTCTGAAAGTTTTTATGTACTGTGTGCTAGAGTCTGAGGACCATAACTAGATTAGTAATTCCTAGCAATGACTCTGAGTTAATGGATTTATGAGAGATATGAAACATACGCCCAAATTCTAATGTAGCAAGTGTTATAATTTGCAAAAGTAAATATCATGGGAGTTCAGAAAGAGGAGAGCTCAATTTCAACAGAGAGATGTAAGACTTTGGGTAAAATTCAAGTTAGGTCTTAAAATGAGTATGGTTTCTAATGTTGACAGAGGGAAGAGTTTCATTGAGGTAAAGGCTGTTTGCATATACAAATGTACAGGAAAGGAAAAGGAGATGGCATAATTTTAGTCTCCAAAAAGTGCTTCATTTTGATAGGATGTTAAGATACATGAAGGAAACAAAAGAAAAATTAAATTGAAATGGAAGTTTTGGCCTAGAACAGAGGTTGCCAAGTTTTTGTAAATGGCCGGAGGGTAAGTATTTTAGGTTTTGAAGGGCATACAGTATCTATCACAACTATTTAACACTGTCATTATAGCCAGAAAGCAGCCATAGATAAAACATAACTAAATGTAAAACTTAATTTATAAAAACAGGCAATTGCTGAGTTTGGCCCACGTGGCATAGTTTCCTGACTCCTGACCTAGCTCATAAAAAGGAACGTACATGCCATTATAAAAATTTTGATGTATATGCAAGAAGATATGCACAAAGTCTGAATGGGGGTGGTGCATGGCACTTTGATAGTGACATTTGCCTGAAAATAAGAGATTAAAGAAGCCATTTTCCTTCATAAACCATGTGACAAAGATTCTCTCCTTGAACAAACTCTAATCAGGCTCCTCTGAACTTTTTTTCAACTAGACCTTGACTTTTGGACTTCTGTCTTTGTCCAGTTTTAGCAAGAATCCTGCTAAATCAGTTTAGCCATAATTCCTCATCCTCCATATCTGATCACTCTTGATAAATAATCAGGTTCCTCATTCTCCACTCTCTCCCAGGTGATGTCTGATCACCCTGGCCTGCCTTCAGCCAGAATTTGGTTAGGTTAGTTTAGCCAGAATCTCCTCTTACCCAGATGTTTCCTCATAGCAGTTTTCCAATGACTGACCCCGATTCTGCTCTTCGGCTATAAATTCCCACTTTTCCTTGGTGTGTTCAAAATTGAGCCCAATCTTCCCCTACTGCAAAACCTCTTTGCCCTTCCTACCTTGAATGAAGTCTGCCTTACTGTTCTTTAACAAGTGAATGAAGAATTTTTTCTTTAACATATGTAAGTGATGAGAATTATGAGTTTTTAAGGTTATATCCAAAGAGTTGCAAAATAGTCACTTAATGAAGCGGTCCCCAAACTTTTTGGCACCAGGGACTGGTTTCGTGGAAGACAGTTTTTCCACGGACGGGGAGGGGGTATGGTTCAGGTGGTAATTCAAGCGATAAGGAGCTGCAGATGAAGCTTCCCTCCCTCTCTCTCTCTCCCTCTCCCTCCCTCCCTCTCTCTCTCTCTCTCTCTCTCTGTCTCTCTGTCTCGCTGTCTCTCTCTCTCTCTTCTCTCGCCTGCCGCTCACCTTTTGCTGTGCAGCCCGGTTCCTAACAGGCCACGGACCGGTACCAGGGGTTGGGGACCCCTAACTTAACAGATAAAATCAATCAAAACCATGTTTTATTTACTATACTAGCTATTAGTCTGAACCCAATTGATTTTTATTTTTATACGTATCATCTAAAATTATTTAATTGAATTTTCAAACTGAAATGGAATATCAAAATAATCCTTAAATATTTTGTAGTACTTTCTAAAAAGGGGGAACTTACGATTTTATGGCAATGACTGTATTTGCTCTCTGTGGCTCATGCCATTGTTACTCAAACAGCAAAATTCATTCTGTTTTACAAAATTATTACTCTTTCCCCTAAAACCATATATTAGTTGTTATAGCCATGCAAATAATTCCCTAAGATATGTTTTAAACAAAGTGTTTCACTTACTGATTTAGTGTATACATATGTGAAACTGGACTCCAGTTTTAAGAACACATTTTGGATATGTGCATTTATGTATAGACATTCTTGCTGATGACATGTTTCTAATATCTATAGTCTGTCCTGAAGGTTTTAGATGTTTATTCAAGTAAGGATGGTCTTAATATAAATCCATATGCCAGTGTTTAAAATATGTGAGAATGCCTTTTCTCTAATCTTTTTGAAGCTCTGACATGCCAATCAGCTTCTTGTGACAGATCCTTTGAAAGAAACCTATGTAGAGAAGCCCTTTTTAAATTGACTGTGTAGGAGGTAAGAAAGTGGGAGGCATTATATTGTACCTTTTTAGGGTAGAACGTGGAAATTGCTCTTTCCTAACATGTACTATATACCAATATAGTACAAGATGTTACTTGTTCATATATATAGGAAAACTGAGACTGATCAATAAATATATACGTTGTATTTTCCTCATTACATATGATTTCAAAGATTTTTTTCCCCAGTGTATCTAATCATTGGATATTAGAACAAGGAGTCTCTTACTTTAAAACATGGAAACTGAATTTCAGTGAAGTTAAATGACTTAAGAAGCATATCAGATAAAAAAGGTTTGAGTTATCTTGACTCCAAGTCATGTGCTCTGTTTGAGAGAATTAATTTTCTTCCTCATTCAGAGAGCATTTAGCAGACATATTCAACAGAACCAGCATCCTTCCTTTCTGTTTTTAACCTTGCCAATATAACATTAAAAAAAATAATGCTGTGTAGAGGGCTATTAACCCTGAACCATGCATTATATAGTAATAATATCAAGGCTCTCTGTTTTGTTCAGCAGTAATCTGATTCTCTAGCTGTGATAAACTGCTCTGCCTTTGGCCTTCTAGTTTAGCCATTTAGGAATTGGATTATTGTCTCATAAAGCAGAGGGGGCAATGATATCATTGCTTAATTATAATCATTATTAAAAGTTCTGAATCATGCTATTATCAGGAAAAGGGCAACTGATGGTACTTAAATGAATGACTAACAAAGAACATTTCAATTTATTTTGTGTCAGGAAAAATAAAAACACATTTGGAGTGTAATATGCAAAGTGGAAGACGATCCCATGAACCAGTTAAGAGCTCGTGGTTTTGAAACAGAAATTGTTTCTGCAAAATTCAAAATCATTGTAGTCCCAGTCATGCTAATTTTTTTTTAACATATAAATATGGAACATTTGGGGGTTTGATGATATCATGTAGTGCTTTATAGTTCAAGTTGACGTACACAGATCCAGTGTACAAAGTTCTGAACTAGTTTCTAGCAATTATGACAATTAATTCATTCAGTAAATATTTAGGAAATGTTTAGCACCAGGCAGGATGTTAAGAGAAATAAAACACAGTTCCTCAAACTTTAGTAAACCATAAAAGTGTGATTATTAGTGCCAAAATAAGCAGAGGATGAATAAGACAGGTCTTAAATGTCAGTGACATTAAATTAAGGAAAGAAACCTGGGTGATTTACTGTAAAAGAAACCAAGTGATGGAAGTGTTAAAGTTAAAAGGGAGCTATTGCTGGGACTTAGATGATGGAGTAATTCCGACAGAGGAATCAGAGACAATGGTCTTTGAGCTAGGCCTTTAAAGCTGAGAAAAATTTCAACAGGTAAAGAATGAAGGAAGAGCATTTCAGATTGATTAGTAATGAGCAAATGTAAAAAGATATAACATTTTGTAAGTTTATAGAGTAGTTTTTATATTAGGTAAATTTAAGCAGAAATTGTAAATGTTGAATTAAATTAGGAGATAATATAAATTATAAATAGATCAAAGGTACAATGAAACAGGATATGAATTAAGTAATACAGAAATAGAAAATAGAAAATCAACAATTAAAGATGTACATGTTCAAGAGAAGTTTATAGGAATGAGACATTGATTGTATCAGAAGCATATGAAACAGAGGCATGTCAAGATATGCCTGTGTTCCAAATCCATGTGGTAGTAGGGAGAATAATGCAGTGTCATTAATTGAAATACATAAGTAGAAAAGTGGTATGTATGATATAGGAGAAAATGACACATTTTAATTCAGAAATGAGGAACATCAAACACCAGCAGGATATCCAAGAAGACATGAACAACAGGTACAGAATAAAGACATAGATTTTATGCTCCCCATGTTATAGGGAAACTAAATGAGAGCAGGTGTTGTGAATGTTGAGATAAACAAAAAGAAGACACAAACTGGAAAATTTCCTATAGATTATAGAAAGAGTAAGAGGGACACAGAAGTCAGAAATAATCAGAAAACCAGGATAGCATGAAGTCTCAAAGACCTAAGATAAAAAAAATCCAAGAGGGGATAGTTAACAAGTATCAAATGTCACATTAAGTTCTAGCAACCTGAGAAATGAGAAAATATGTGGTAATTAGGGACTCATTAGTGACTTTCAGAGAAGTAATTCAAGCCAAATTAGATAAAAATATATGTGAAAGACTAGTGAGTGAATGAGGGGTAAGACAGAAGAGTCAGTAGTGATAAACTCTTATTTTCAGAAATACAGTAGTTCCATGTAGTAAATGTTTTTTGTTTTGTTTTAAAGTTAAAGGACATCTCTAGCCGAAAGGAAACTAATTATAAGAGAAAGCAATAATAATTGGTGGAACCAATACATAGAGGAGGCAGGAAATGATTCAACCATGAAAATAATTCTACCAGCATTCAATGAGTACCTAGTAGGTTTCAGAGACTGTGCTACATGCTGAATGTACAAATCTATGCTGAGTATACAATCTACTTGAAGAAAAAAACAAGAAATAATGACAGCATAATATGTATCTTAAATATATATATGCACACATGTATACACATAAATATTTTACACATATGTGTGTGTGTGTATACATAATTATATAACATATTATGAATACCAAAAAGAAATTGTGTCTACATCTACCTGAAGTAGAGGAGGAACTTGACAAGGAGGACTTCCAGATGAGGCTGCAGCTGAGCTAAGCCATGAAGGATAAATAGATATATTCTTGAGTGACAGATAAGAATGGAGGTAATCTAAGTAGAGGCAAGAGCTTCTGCAGTAGCTTCAAGTAGTAATGGAGAAGGCAATTTGAGAAGTTCGACATTTTCCAATATTAAGGTAGAGTCTGGTATATTAAGCAGTAACTGCCAAGTATTTTTTTACAGCTTTTTTTGAGGTATAATTGTCAAACAAAATTGTAATATATTTAAAGTGTACAATATGATTATTTGATACATGTATACATTGTGAAAGGATTCATACAATCAAGTTAATTAATACATCATCACCTCATATAGTTACCTTTTATTTTCTTTTTGATGAAAACCCTTAAGATCTCTCTTAACAAATTTCATGTATCTAATGCAGTATTATCAATTATTATCTGCATATTATCAATCGTAGTCACAATGCTATACATTAGATCATCAGAACTTATTCATCTTATAAATGAAAATTTGTACCCTTTACCAACCTCTCCCCATTTCCTCTACTCCCCAGCCCCTGGCAACTACCATTCTACTCTGTTTCTGTATGCTTGACTTTTTTTTTTTTTTGGTTCCACATGTAAGTGATATGCAGCATTTGTCTCTCCACATTCAACCATCTTATCACAGATGGCCAGATTTTCTTCTTTTTTTAAAGTGGAATAATATTCCATTGTGTGTGTGTGTGTACATATCACATTGTCTTTATCCATTCATCTGTTAATGAATGCTTAGGTTGTTTCCGTGAAGCAACATAGCTGTCATGAATAATGCTTCAAACAACATGGGAGTATAGATGTCTCTTTCACATAGTGATTTTGTTTCTTTTGGACATATACCCAGAAGTGGGATTGCTGGATCTTATTGTAGTATTATTTTTAATTTCTTGAGGAACCTCCATACTGCTTTGCATAGTGGTTCAATTTACATTCCCACCAATAGTGCAGAAGGATTCCCTTTTCTCCACATCCTCAGCAGCATCTGTTAACTCTTGTCTTCTTGCTAATAGACATCCTAACACATGTGAGGTGTTATCTCATTGCAGTTTAGATTTCCATTTCCTTGATGATTAATGATGTTGAGCATTTTTTCATATGTCTATTGGTTAGTTCTTTGTCTTCTTTGGAAATTTGTATTTGGTTGCTCTGCCCGTTTTTATTTGTTATTTGCAATTTTTTGTGTGTGTTTTTTTGCTGTTGAGTTGTATGAGTTTCTTATATATTTTGGATATTAATCCCTTATCAGATATGTGGATTGCAAATATTTTCTCCCATTCCATAAGTTGCCTTTTTATTTTGTTGATGGTTTCCTTTGCTACGTAGAAACTTCTTAGTTTGTAGTTCCACTTGTTTATTTTTGCTTTTGTTCCCTGTGTTTTTGGTGTCAAACAAAAACATTATTGCCGAGACCAATGTCAAGGAGCTTATCCCCTTTGTTTTCTTCTAGGGGTTTTACGGTTTCCAGTATTACATTCAAATACTTAATTCATTTTGAGTTGATTTTTTTTTTGTATGATGTAAGATAAAAGTCTAATTTCATTGTTTTGCATGTGGATATCGAGTTTTTCTAAGAAAAATTTTTGGTATACCTTGGTGCTTTTGTTGAAAATTAATTGACCATACATGTGTGGGTTTGTTTCTGGGCTTTCTGTTACATTCCATTGATCTATG
Organism: Balaenoptera borealis; assembly: GCF_965194805.1. NCBI lineage: Eukaryota > Metazoa > Chordata > Mammalia > Artiodactyla > Balaenopteridae > Balaenoptera > Balaenoptera borealis. The sequence goes on from NC_138865.1 coordinate 61,954,827, forward strand.
TATCTGTTTTTATGCCAATACTATACTGTTTTGATTACTATAACTTTGTAATATAACTTGAATTCATGATGTTTAATGCCTCCACTTTTGTTCTTCTTGGTCAGAATTGCTTTGGCTATTTGAGTTCTTTTCTAGTTCCAAAGGAATTTTAGTATTTTTTTCTATTTCTGTGAAAAATGCCATTGAAATATTGGTAGGGATTGTATTGAATCTGTAAATTGCTTTGGGTGGTAGGGACATTTTAACAATATTATTTTTTTCAGTCTAATAACATAGCATGTCTATCAATTGATCTGTGTCTTCTTTAGTTTCTTCCATAAATGTTTTATAGTTTTCAGTGTACAGATCTTTCACCTTCTTGGTTAAATTTATTCCTAATTATTTAAAACTTTTTGATGCTGTTGTCAGTGGGATTGTTTTCTTAATCTCTTTCCAATAGTTCATTGTTAATGCATAGAAACACAACTGATTTTGTAAATTGATTTTGAATCCTGCAGTTTTACTGGATTCATGTATTAGTTCTAACAGTTTTTTTGGTGTAGTCTTTAGGGTTTTTTCTATTTAAGAACATAGCACCTGCAAATAGAGACAATATTACTTCTTCCTATTTGGATGCCTTCATTTCTTTTTCTTGCCTAATTGTTCTGTCTGAGACTTCCAGTATTATATTGAGTAGATATATAGAATGTGGACATTCTTGTCTTGTTCCTGATCTTAGAGGAAAAACTTTCAGTTTTTCATCTTTGAGTATGATGGTAGCTGTGGGCTTATCATATTTGGCCTTTATGATATTGAGGTCCATACCATCTATATCTAATTTATTGAGAAATTTAATCATGATAGGATTTAAATTTTGTCAGATTATGTTTTCTGCATCTATTGAGCTGATCTTTGTGATTAAGTGTGTTTCATTCCTTTAATGTGGTATATCACATTTTATTGATTTGCATATGTTGAATCATCTTTGCATCACAGGGATGACTACCACTTGATCATGGTGTGTGATTCTTTCAATTTGCTGTTGAATTTGGTATGCTAATATCTTGTTGAAGATTTTTGCATGTAGGTTCATCAAGGATATTGACCTTTAATTTTCTTGTAGTGTCCTTGCCTAGCTTTGATATCAAGGTAATGCTGGCCTAGTAAAATGAGTTGGGAAGAGCTCCTTCCTTTTCAATTTTTTGGAAGAATTTGAGAAGGGTTGACATTAATTCTTCTTAAGTATTTGGTAAAATTCACCAGTGAAGCCATCTGGTACTGGAATTTTCTTTGTTGAGATTTTTTATTATTATTATTACTGATTTAATCTCCTTAGTCTGTTCAGATTTCTATTTCCTTATGATTCAGTTTAGTAGGTTGTGTGTTTCTAGGGATTTATTCACTATTTGTAGGTTATCCAATTTGTTGGTGTATAATTGTTAATAATAGTTTCTCATGATCACTAGTATTTCTGTTATCAGTTGTAATATCTCATTTTTAATTTCTGATTTTATTAATTTGAGTCTTCTCTCTTTTCATTTTAGTTAGTATTCCTGAAGGTTTGTCATTATTGGTTATCTTTTATAAATACTAGTTCTTATTTTTGTTGAGTTTTCTATTGTCTTTTTAGTTTTTATTTTATTTATGTCCACTCTGATTTTAAAAAAAAAATCTCCTTTATACTAACTTGGAACTTAGTTTATTCTTCTCTTCCTAGTTCTTTGAGGTGTAAAGGTAGGTTGTTTATTTGAGATCTTTCTTTTTTCTTCATATAGGTGTTTACTGCTATAAAATTCCCTATTAGAACTGCTTCTACTGTGACCAAATTTTTTTGTGTTGTGTTTCCATTTTCATTTGTTTCAAGATATTTTTTGATTTCCCTTTAATTTCTTCTTCGACCCAGTGGTTGTTCAGGATTGTGTTTAATTTTCATGTATCCATGAACTTTCCAGTTTTCCTTCTGTTATTGATTTCTAGTTTCATACCAGTGTGGTCAGAAATGATGTTTGATATGACTTTGATCACCTTGAATTTGTTAAGACTTGTTTTGTGTAAGACTAGAATAATGTGGGTATCAAAGATGGCATGATGAAGTGAGCAGTGCTTCTCCATACCACCATCAGAACCATTGCTGTTTGTCTGCAAGAGAAAGAGTAGCTGCATTTCCTTCCTAATTCAGCATGTCAGGCTTTGTGGCCTCCTTACCCTTAAACAGCCAATTAAAAGACTATATTAAAACAAAAAACAAAAAACAAGCAAAAAAAACCTTTTGCTCTTAGAAGGGAAACAGAAATGGATGTCTAGCAATGTTCTAATTTAGGGTTTGTGTTCTTTAAAATATTGGTTAATAGATGTGTAACATTTGATTTTATATATTAAATATATTTAATCACACAGTCAATCTAGGAGGCTGGGTCTTAGACCTGGTCAGGGAATACTTTCTAAAATACTCCATGATTATTCACTGTATTCTTGGCAATTGTAGAACCTATTTTCCCCCCCTGTTTTAATTTCACAACTTATTATAACATTTCAAAATGGCTTATTTTTTATTCTACCAATACTCTATCTATCTATCTACCTATCTGTCAATCATTTAACATTTATCTATTTTTGCTATTCTGTTCTATAGACACTAACTGTATCTACTTTTCTTTCTGGAATCCAAATAGTCACCTATGTTTAACTGGGAATGGTGAGTTAAGCATTTGTTCAGAAGCAATTTTATGACATTTAGAGCTTAAAAAACATATTTAGGGATCAGGGAGAAATATTTTTTTGGTGAAAGATTTTGCATGTTGAAAATATTTGCTCTAAAATCCACAGAAAACAAACTGAATGTGCTTTTAAAGCTAGCTCGTGCATTGATGTGTGTGTGCGTGCATGTGTGTAATTGTGTCTCTGTTTAACCTTCTAATATAACATGTGTAAGCATGCATACACACACACACACACACAATGGAATCAAAGTAATCTAATTTTGTTTTTACCCCCAATAGAAAATAAAGTATTCTAGATTTTGTAGGTATCCAAATGTTTTTTGTTGTTGTTGTTGGGTTTTTTTGTTTGTTTTGTTTTATCTTTTTTTTTTGCTCAGAGGCATAAAAAACTTAGTGAAGTGAGGTTTACTTTAGAATAAAAACCAACAATTAGTAAGGAAACAGTTCAGCTAATTGTAAACACCTGAAAGAATTTTAGAAATCCTGTGGAATATATTCTACAAACCCACAGTAACCTGGATGAAGCTTACCCTAGCAAAACTCATATGAAGAGATTAAATTTGCTGTAATCTAGTTGTCTCTTTATTTTGAGGTAAATATTCAGAATTTAAAAAAATACTGTTTTAGCAAATTATTTCCAGAAATTCTATGTAATTGTGGATCAGGAAGACACATGTTTTTTCTGTAAAGAGCTTCATCTCTGGATTTTATTTTGAATGGCTAGACAATGGCATTAATTGTATAACATTTATGCTTAAGACGCTTTCTTCAGAGGAAGCTAAACACTCTTCACTAAGTTGGTCCCATTTGGGCTCAGTGGAGTCACTTGTATCTGTGAACTCGTGAACATGCTCATATGTCTAGGGAAGCCTCCTACAGTCCTCACGTAATTCATCTTTGACAGATTACTAAGAAATAGGTTTATCTTCCAGAAAATATAGAAATACATAAATCTTCCAAAACATTTAGCTTATTTCTAATGTGGTTCTGTTAATTTTTGAAAGATTTAACCAAGGAGGATTTTTTTTTTAATTTGGTCCTAACAAGGTCATTTTCTTCCCAACTCTAGGAAATACCTGATTTCTTTTATGCTGTCTTTTCTACAATAGTTCCTTCCTTTTTCCAGGTACTATATTTACACCATTTCTGTGGTTCTAGCTACTGATATGTGGATTTGCACAGATCTTTGGAATGATGACATTTAAGAAATGTTGCACTTTTCAAAATATCTGCCACCTGATACTCAGGGAATAGCGTATCCCATTTGTACCTACTAGCATTCTTTGTACCACTCTTCACCCTCCACCTACCTCTCACAGAGCCAGAGTCCACTGGCTTTTGGTAAGAAAAAGCAGTTTTTATGTTAAACCCAACTTAAGAAATATTTCTTCACATTTAAAAGTAATACATCTCAAATATACTATTTAATACTCAAACACTTCCCTTTGACAATGATATTTCAAGATTATCATTCCTCCATTTCATGTAGATAACATGATATTAATATAGTTTTTATGATGGCATTTTATTAGTCTAGTGTTTGTATGATTGTATGATTGGGCTCAAAAATATATGCTGTCTTTGGTTGCTCCATGCTTATCTGTATATTTTGTTTTACTTGTAACTTGTATTTACTCATTCTAAAATATTGTATCCATAATATAACCCTGTTTTAGACACTGGCAAGGCACTGATCATTAAAAAACACATAGTCTCAAATTTCACTGGGCATTTTCATTGGGCATACACACTAACTTAGTATAGCAGAAGCAATGCTATGTTTCCCCCAGTTCCATGATTTTCCTCTTGGCCTACAAAATGACTACATTTACCAACCTCCCTTGTAGTTATCTTGGGGTCATGTGATGAAATTATAGCCAAAGTTATATGCTCAAGGTAATATATCACATCCAATCCCATCCATGAAAACCCTGCTTGATACTTGACATTCTATCATCCCTTCCACATAGATTTTGAAAGCCACATGATAAAGATGGCAACGTTATATGATAGAAGTATTCTGGATCCCTGAGTCTCCAATTAGAAGAAAGCTTTCAGACATGCACTGTGATGTCAATAGGGAAAAAAACCCCATAACGTTATGTTAAGCCTTTGAGATTGGGGGTTGCTTTCTACAGCAGTTAGCAAATACTGACTAATGCAAATAGTATGGGTATAAAAGGAAGACACTAAGTCTCCTTTTACAATATAGTAAAATTCAAAGTTCAGGGGCTGCTGCCAGTAATGGTAAGATATGCACAAAAAGGAGAAATGAATACAATGAGTGGCCATGACCTCTTTAGGTAGCTCATCTTGAACAACATATATTTTACCTTTATATTTACTTGGTTTTTATTCCAGTGAGATATAAGATGCTGCATCTGACCATAACTGGATAGCCTTCCAAAGAGTATACTTGTTCCATGGATGTGTACTCTGAGAATAGGAAAAGGTGTAATAGAAAGTGACTGTGAATGCATGTCAGCAGGCCTCTTATATGTTAAAACAATATTCTGATTGTACAGAGAGAAGAAATATAAACGTATGGATACGTTTTTATTAGAGTATTTTTCCAAGCATAGCATAAATTTTTACCCTGCAAAATATAGTCATCACACTTTCATTGTGAGAGGAAGGAAAGAAACTAATTTTTATACATTTATACTTATAGGTTTATAATGCATGTACTATAATGTTATTTAGAGGCATTATGGATGTAAGGCTCAAAGAACTTTACAATTTATTATTCCCACTGAAGAGAAAACAATAGGTCAGAGAGGTTAAATAATTTACTAAAGATTATGTAATTTGCATGCAGAGTTAAAACCAAAGTGGTCTGAATTTCAGTCTCATGAATTTCTGATTATACCACTATTCCCTGTTAGTGTCAAGCAACCTTTGAAATTCACTAACTGGTGAGAACATTTTGGTATACATGTGGATGTAATGCCAATGCCTGTGTTTTGTTCATTGAATTTTTTTCTTCATTTTAGATAGTTTGTAGGTACAAGAGATAAATTCTATTTAAATAGTTTTCTAATTATGAAAGACATTAATAGATGCTGATTGATATTTGTGTTTAATTTCATATTGAACTAGTCAGAACACTGACATACAAATGAACAATTAATATTTGATACTGAGAATTGGTGTAAGAATTTCAAATTTGACACACAACTTTTAGTCATGTATTGCCTGCATGATTATTTTGAAGTAAAATAATTATTTTATTTGCCAATTATGGGTGTATCATAGATATCCTGCATTGTTTTTTGTTGTTTTTGTTTATAAAATTTTTCCTGGCATTTACATGCTTCTAGTGCTTAAATACATACCTAGTTCTTTCTTGTTTGAAAATATTTGATTCCCAGGAATATATGAAGCCAATTTTTATTTCTCCAGGGTAGCAGAAGATAGTGAGAACATGGAAAAACAAAGCCACAGATATTCATTTTAACCAGCTGTTAATTCTTTCCCATGATAGTTTAGTCAGTGTAGGAAACAAGTAGAATGAGAAGACTTATTTGAAGTTGTGTTTTTCACTGTAAATATACTCCTTTGTAAAGGTGTAGAAACAAATAAATTGAGTGAATAGCTAAATGTGTGTAGGAAGAGAAAAAAGAAGCAGAAACAACACACCTAGAGTAGCCTTCAACTGAATAAGTCTTGGAAGAATTGGCTGATCATGCATTTCCTTGTGTCCTTCGAACAGAGGTCCCTATAAAACACAATTTCACAAACGAAGCTAACATTTTTTTCTGTATGCAATAGTTTTCTTACTTATTTTTCCTTCTTATGTAAAACTTCATGTATTTTATACTGTCAATTTAAATATTGTAGAATTTTAATGTATTTGCCTAGTCCAATATAAGAGCAGTGCTTATCTTTACCTATATACTTCCTTGTCAAAAGCAGATATTTAGAGAATGACATGGTTGAATGTGACAGCTCCTTTTTTCTCGAAAATTTGACAGTATTTCTTATGGATATGACAAGGAATGAAGCCTTAGCAGTGATGCTTATTAAAAATGAAAACAAAGCTCTCCTAGTGTGAGGATTATCTTAAAAATCCCTCTGTGAGTAGACATAGAGCAGCACTGTCACAGGACAGCAATGTTAGATCACATCACTCTGCTCACGAACGTTCTGTAACTTCCAGAGAAAAGTCCTAGCTTCTTGGCATGTCATTAATATTCCTTCAAGATACTGTCTCCTTCTACTTCTCCACACTTAGCCTTTACCCCTTCCATCCATTACATGTTTCTGCAGCTATAGTGGAAGTATCTGCCAATTTGTAAACTGAAAGGACAGTTGAATAGCACGAAGCCAAGGCTTAATCTAAAATGCATACTCTTAGACTGATCTCTTAGCTCAAATCTAGATTAGACCAAGTGAGGCTAGTGTGGAAGAATAATTTTCTTAGCTAACAAGAGAGTGTCCATAACCAGCTGTTCTTGCCTCATTTGACTAGAGGTATCTTCAAATTGACAGCATGAGATATTCAGTTATTTATAAAATCAAGGTTCTATATATAAAAATCAGATTTCAAGACTATTACTCATTAGATTTCATTTATAACTTTGTAGCTTTTCTTTCAAAAATGTGATTTCCTAATATGCATTCTTGGAAATAAAAATTCATTGTATTCTTTTTTATTAATTTTTATTGGAGTATAGTTGCTTTACAATGTTGTGTTAGTTCCTGCTGTACAGCCAGGTGAATCAGCTATATGTATACATATATCCCCTCTTTGGATTTCCTTTGCATTGAGGTCACCACAGAGTATTGCGTAGAGTTCCCTCTGCTATACAGTAGGTTCTCATTAGTTATCTATTTTATACATAGTAGTGTATATATGTCAATCCCAATCTCCCAATTCATCCCACCCTCCCTTGCCCCTTGGTATCCATATGTTTGTTTTCTACATGTGTCTCTATTTCTGCATTGCATATAAGTTCATCTGTACCATTTCTCTAGATTCCAAATATATGTGATATTATATGATATTTGTTTTTCTCTTTCTGACTGACTTCACTCTGTATGATAATCTCTAGGTCAATCCACATCTCTACTAATGGCACGATTTTGTTCCTTTTTATTGCTCTGTAATATTCCATTGTATATATGTGCCATATCTTCTTTATCCATTCCTCTATTGATAGACATTTAGGTTGCTTCCATATCCTGGCTATTATAAATAGTGCTGCAGTGAATATTGGGGTGCATGTATCTTTTGGAATTATGGTTTTCTCTGGGTATATGCCCAGAAGTGGAATTGCTGGATCATATGGTAGTTCTATTTTTAGTATTTTAAGGAACCTCCAATATGTTCTCCATAGTGGCTGTACTAATATACATTCCCACCAACATTGTAGGAGGGTTCCCTCTTCTCCACACCCTCTCTGGCATTTAGTGTTTCTAGATTTTTTGATGATGGCCATTCTGACTGGTGTGAGGTGATACCTCATTGTAGTTTTGATTTGCATTTCTCTAATAATTAGTGATATTGAGTATCTTTTCATATGCCTCTTGGCCATCTGTATGTCTTCTTTGGAGAGATGTCTATTTAGGTCTTCCACCCATTTTTTGGTTGGGTTGTTTGTTTTTTTGATATTGAGCTGCACAAGCTATTTGTATATTTTGGAGATTAATCCCTTGTTAGTTGCTTCATTTGCAAATATTTTCTCCCATTCTGAGGGTTGTCTTTTTGTCTTGTGTATGGTTTCCTTCGCTGTGCAAAAGCCTTTAAGTTTCATTAGGTCCCGTTTGTTTATTTTTGTTATTATTTTTATTATTCTAGGAGGTGGGTCAAAAACAGATCTTGCTGCAATTTATGTCAGAGTGTTCTGCCTATGTTTTCCTCTAAGAGTTTTATGCTGTCTGAACTTACATTTAGGTCTTTAATCCATTTTGGTTTATTTTTGTGTACAGTGTTAAGGAGTGTTCTAAGTTCATTCTTTACATGTAGCTGTCCAGTTTTCCCAGCACCACTTATTGAAGAGACTATCTTTTTTCTCCATTGTATATTCTTGCCTCTTTGTCACAGATTAGGTGACCATAGGTGCATGGGCTTATCTCTGGACTTTCTGTCCTGTACCATTGATCTATATTTCTGTTTTTGTGCTGGTACCATCCTGTCTTGATTACTGTAGCTTTGTAGTATAGTCTGAATCTGGGGAGCCTTATTCCTCCAGCTCTTTTTGTTTCTCAAGATTGCTTTGGCTATTCGGGGTCTTTTGTGTTTCCGTACAAATTGTAAAATTTTTTGTTCTAATTCTGTGAAAAAGCCATTGGTAATTTGATAGGGATTGCATTGAATCTGTAGATTGCTTTGAGTAGTATAGTCATTTTCACAATATTGATTCTTCCAATCCAAGAACATGGTATATCTCTCCATCTGTTCGTATCGTCTTTAATTTCTTTCATCAGTGTCTTATAGTTTTCTGCCTACAGGTCTTTTGTCTCCTAGGTAGGTTTATTCCTAGGTATTTTATTCTTTTTGTTGCAGTGGTAAATGGGCTAGTTTCCTTAATTTCTCTTTCTGATCTTTCATTGTTAGTGTATAGGAATTCTGTGTATTAATTTTGTATCCTGCAACTTTACCAAATTCACTGATTAACTCTAGTAGGTTTCTGGTGACATCTTTAGGATTTTCTGTGTATAGTATCATGTCATCTGCAAAGAGTGACAGTTTTACTACTTCTTTTCCAATTTGTATTCCTTTTATTTCTTTTTCTTCTCTGACTGCTGTGGCTAGGACTTCCAAAACTATGCTGAATAATAGTGGCGAGAGTGGACATCCTTGTCTTGTTCCTGATCTTAGGGGAAATGCTTTCAGTTTTTCACCATTGAGAATGATGTTTGCTGTGGTTTTTGTCATATATGGCCTTTATTATGTTGAGGTAGTTTCCCTCTATACCTACTTTCTGGAGAGTTTTTATCATAAATGGGTGTTGAATTTTGCCAAAAGCTTTTTCTGCATCTATTGAGATGATCATATGGTTTTTATTCTTTAATTTGTTGATATGGTGTATCACATTGGTTGATTTGTGTATATTTAAGAATCCTTGGGCTTCCCTGGTGGCGCAGTGGTTGGGAGTCTGCCTGCTAATGCGGGGGACACGGGTTCGAGCCCTGGTCTGGGAGGATCCCACGTGCCGCGGAGCAGCTGGGCCTGCGGGCCGCGATTGCTGAGCCTGCGCATCTGGAGCCTGTGCTCCACAACAGGAGAGGCTGTGATGGTGAGAGGCCCGTGCACTGCGATGAAGAGTGGCCCCCGCTTGCCGTGACTGGAGAGGGCCCTCGCGCAGAAGTGAAGACCCAACACAGACATAAATAGATAAATAAATAAATAAATAAATAGATAAATAAATAAATTAAAAAAAAAAAAAGAGTCCTTGCATCCCTGGGTTAAATCCCACTTGATCATGGTGTGTGATCCTTTTCATGTGTTGTTGGATTCTGTTTGTTAGTATTTTGTTGAGGATTTTTGCGTCTATGTTCATCAGTGATATGGGCCTGTAATTTTCTTGTTTTTGTGATATCTTTGTCTGGTTTTGGCATCAAGCTGATGGTGGCCTCATAGAATAAGCTTGGGAGAATGAGCTTGGGAGTATTCCTCCCTTTGCAGTTTTTTGGAAGAGTCTGAAAAGGATAGGTGTTAGCTCTTCTCTAAATGTTTGACAGAATTTGCCTGTGAAGCCATCTGGTCCTGGACTTTTGTTTGTTGGAAGATTTTTAATCACAGTCTCAATTTCATTGCTTGTGATTGGTCTGTTCATATTTTCTATTTCCTCCTGGTTCAGTCTTGGAAGGTTGTACATTTCTAAGCATTTTTCCATTTCTTCCAGGTTGTCCATTTTATTGGCATATGGTTGCTTGTAGTACTGTCTTATGATCCTTTTTATATCTGTCGTGTCAGTTATAACTTCTCCTTTTTCATTTCTAATTTTATTCATTTAAGTCCTCTCCCTTTTTTTCTTGATGAGTCCGTCTAAAGGTTTATCAATTTTATGTTCTCAACGAACTGGCTTTTAGTTTCATTGATCTTTGCTAGCATTTTCTTCTTTTCTATTTTATTTATTTCTGCCCTGATCTTTATGATTTCTTTACTTCTACTAACTTTGAGTTTTGTTTGTTCTTCTTTCTATAGTCACTTTAGGTGTAAAGGTAGGTTGTTTACTTGAGATTTTTCTTGTTTCTTGAGATAGTATTATATTGTTATAAACTTCCGTCTTAGACCTGCTTTTGCTGCATCCCATAGGTTTATGGTCATCATGTTTTTGTTATCATTTGTTTCTAGGTAGTTTTTGTTTTCCTCTTTGATTTCTTCAGTGATCCATTTGTTATTTAGTAGGATATTGTTTAGCCTCCATGTGTTTGTATTTTTTACAGTTTTTTTTCCTGTAATTGATTTCTAATCTCATAACGTTGTGGTCAGAAAAGATGCTTGACATCATTTTAATTTTCTTAAATTTACCAAGGCTTGATTTGTGACCCAAGATGTGATCGATCGATCCTGGAGATTATTCCATGTGTGCTTGTGAAGAAAGTATATTCAGCTCTTTTAGAAGGAATGTTCTATGAATATCAATTAATGCGTTTCCTTATTAATTTTCTGTCTGGATGATCTGTCCATTGGTGTAAGTGGCATGTTAATGTCCCCCACTATTATTGTGTTACTGTCGATGTCCCCTTTTATGTCTGACAGCATTTGCCTTATGTATTGAGGTGCTCCTATGTTGCATGCATAAATATTTGCAATTGTTATATCTTCTTCTTGGATTGATCCCTTGATCATTATGTAGTGTCCTTCCTTATCTCTTGTAACAGTCTTTATTTTAAAGTCTATTTTGTCTGATATGAGTATTGCTACTCAAGCTTTCTTTTGATTTCCATTTGCATGAAATATCTTTTTCCATCCCCTCACTTTCAGTCTGTATGTGTCCCTAGGTCTGAAGTGGGTCTCCTGTAGACAGCATATATATGGGTCTTGTTTTTGCATCTCTTCAGCCAGCCTTTGTCTTTTGGTTGGAGCATTTAATCCATTTACATTTAAGGTAATTATCAATATATATGTTCCTATTGCCATTTTCTGATTGTTTTCGGTTTGTTTTTGTAGGTCTTTTTCTTCTCTTGTGTTTCCAGCCTAGAGAAGTTCCTTTAGCATTTGTTGTTAAGCAGATTTGGTGGTGCTGAATTCTCTTAGTTTTTGCTTGTCTATAAACTTTTTATTTCTCTGTCAAATTTGAATGACATCCTTGCTGGGTAGAGTAATCTTGGTTGTAGGTTTTTCCCTTTCACCACTTTAAATATATCCTGTCCCTCCCTTCTGGACTGCAGAGTTTCTGCTGAAAATCAGCTGATAACCTTATGGGGATTCCCTTGTATGTTATTTGTTGCTTTTTCCTTGCTGCTTTTAATATTTTTTCTTTGCATTTAATTTTTGTTAGGATGATTAATATGTGTCTTGGTGTGTTTCTCCTTGGGTTTTTCCTGTATGGGACTCTCTGTGCTTCTTGGACCTGATTCACCATTTCCTTTCCCATGTTAGGAAAGTTTTTGACTATAATCTCTTCAAATATTTTCTCAGACCCTTTCTCTTTCTCTTCTTCTTCTGGGGCCCCTGTAATTCAAATGTTGGTGCATTTCATTTGTCCCAGAAATCTCTGAGACTGCCCTCATTTCTTTTCATTTTTTTTTTCTTTATTCTACTTTGTGGCAGTTATTTCCACCATTCTATCTTCCAGCTCACTTTTCCATTCTTCTGACTCAGTTATTCTTCTATTGATTCCTTCTAGTGTTTTTTTCATTTCAATTATTGTGTTGTTCATTACTGTTTGTTTGTTCTTTAGTTTTTCTAAGTCTTTGTTAAACATTTCTTGTATCATCTCAATCCATGCCTCCATTCTGTTTCTGAGATCTTGGATCATCTTTACTATCATTACCCTGAATTTTTTTTCGGGTAGATTGCCTATTTCCTCTTCATTTCTTTGGTCTTGTAGGTTTTTATGTTGCTTCTTCTTCTGGAACATATTTCTCTATCGTCTTATTTTGTCTAACTTACTGTGTTTGTTTTCTCCTTTCCGCAGGCTGCAGGGTTGTAGTTCCTCTTGCTTCTTATGTCTGCCCCCTGGTGGGTGAGGTTGGTCAGGTGGCTTATGTAGGGTTTCTGGTGGGAAGGACTGGTGTCTGCACTCTGGTGGGTGGAGCTGAGTCTTTTCCCTCTGATAGGCAGGGCTGCATCAGGGGATGTGTTTTGGGGTGTCTCTGTGCTTAGTACTTTAGGCAGCCTATCTGCTAATGGGTGGGGCTGTCTTGCTGGTTGTTGTTTGGTCTGAGGTGTCCAGTACTGGAGCCTGCAGGCAGTTGGGTGGAGCCAGGACTTGGTGTTGAGATGGAGACCTCCAGGAGAGCTCACACTGATTAATATTCCCTGGGACCAGGAATTCTCTGGCAGTCCAGCATCCTGGACTCAGCACTCCCACCCCAGGCGCTCAGGCCCAACTCCTTACTAGGGAAGCAAGACCCCACAAGCCACGTGGTATGGCTTTGCTCTTTTTTGTTCGCTTTCTGGTTTTGTTTTGGTTTTTTCTTTTTGTTAGTCTGGTTTTTTGGGGTTTTTTTTTCATTTTTGGGTTCTTTTGTATGTTTGGTTGTTTACTTGTATTTTTGTTTTTCTTTAATTTTTCTTTGTTTGTTTTTGATTAATAGGTAACTCAATTAATGATTTCTAGGAATTAAGTACTATTTTCTTTGGTGTGAATACAATTTACAGTGCTTGAGTATCGTTGTAGTTAATCATAATTTACATATTATAGATTTGTGAATTATCCCTGGCTTTTTTCTTAAAAGAGAATATTTTTATTTTGAAAAGCACCTCTATTTCTGAACACATTTTTTAGGTTTTGCAATTGTAAATATTATAATATTTAGAAGCTTTTTTGATATTGCTTTTGAAACAAAACATATGAAAGTTTTTAGTTTCCTGTATGAAAGGTAGAACATTATTTACATTGATGTTGACTTCATATGCTCCCAGATTATGAGGTGGCTGGCTCACTCTTAACATTGGTTAACTTTAGTTCATAAACTGTAAGGAAATTTTAACTATGTTTTCTTCTTTATATTGGCTTCTTAGAAATTTTGATCAAAATCTGCACTTTATATTGTAAGGACTTAGAACCTCATTGTAAAGGGTTTGTGTACTTATACCACAGATGGTGATGCAACCACTGTGATTTAAGACTTAAGGAAAGGTGTTGTGGAAGACCCAACTGGACTGACTATAAAGAAAAGATAGATTCTAAGAAGTGAGGATGAAATAAAGTTTATTTTAGCAGGCTAGCTGGTAATGGATGACAGTCTCTTGGATTTTAAAACACACCTTGTTATTTCTATTTTTGTTATGAAGTACTAAGAACTAATTATAGAGTAGATTTTCCCTTTTTTGTGTTGGACATGGACGATTTGGGGCTGTAGCTAATTATACACAAAGCAGTGTTTTCAGATAATTAGGTAATAACCTTTAGTGTAATTTTACAAATAAAGAGCAAACCAAGAATCAGAGAGACTATTTTTTAATTAAGCCAATAATCTAAGCATAAAACAATGACCTGAGTAGTGGCAGCTGAAATAGAGCTCAACACTGGTATTCAGGTTGCATTTAAAAGAAGAGTTGACAGAACTTGGTGATTCATTCACTGTGGGCTGCAAGTTTTAGTCTAAATGCCTAGACAAATTGTCATTTTTACAAAAGTTAGAAGGTCAAAGTGAAAAGGCATGGGCAAGATAGCTAAGCTGAAGGAATAGAAGGTTGTAGTTGAGGATCAGACAAATGAGAAGAAAAATATATCTTCAGATTTAAGAGGGACTTCTGTGTGAAAAAGGAGTTACACTGGTCCATACCTACACAAAGAGACAGAACCATAATCAATCATTGGCAGTTATAGATGGATACTTAGAATAAAAAATAAATTTCTAACAAATGATGAAATGGGTTGTCAAAAGATTGAAACTATAGATATTCCCAAAGATGATAACAAATATATTTGGTAAGATTGTTGTACAGATGATGAAAGTTTTTAAGACTCATTATCTTATATAACCTTAAATATTTTTTAGTTCTTAATTTTTTTGCTTTTGTGTTGAGAACATGCCTACCAATTTCTGGCCTTGCTTATATTTGTATAGAATTTGATATTTAAAAGACAACTCAAAATAATGTATTTTTACATAAACAGCACAATTTTTCCTTATATGTTATTTTAATCTTAAGGTATCTTAGATATCATCCTTTTAAAATTTCTTGCCCTTCAAAATATTATGTTTTGGGCCAAATTTTTAGAACTCTTCAGCCTGAACAACCTGCAGTTCATATTTAAGAAAATATTTGTTAATCCACTGGGTTACTAAACAACCCTCCAAAATACATATTTCTTAGAAAACGTGTTTTTCTTCATCTTATCTATTTTTAATGTTATGATTCTTTTTGTAAATAATTAGGGCTCTTTATAGGAAATTTGGCAAGTAGGAAAATATATGTAAAAGATAAAATTAATTTTAATCATAGCAACAGCCATCCTTGGGAATATTTTTCAGTGTATTTTCTTTTATTTTTTTCTAAATTTTGGTGATTGTAGTTATGTTTGCATATGTACATTTGTGTATATATAACAAAATTGGAGTTTTACAGTGTAGATGATTTTTATATACTCTCTTATTTTCAATTAGTATTATAAACTTGCAATTCATAAGCTAATATTCTTTAAAGACATGACTTGTCATTGTGGCTTCGATAGGCTGTTATTTATTTCCCTACTTGATTCACATTTCTTTTTTGGGTCTGTTCCTTTACATCTATTGAGAAGACACTGGGCCATGTGATCTTGAAACCCTGTTGAGTATTGATTTGTCCAGAGGTAGATCATGACCAGAGCTGGGACAACCTGTTTCTTTATTTGAGTACAGAGAAAAAAAAAAAAAAAAGAGAAAGAGAAAATTACTCTATATTGAGAGAAAAATAGGAAATTATTTAGTTCTGGAGAAAAGAGAGAAAAGAAAAGGTGGAGAGTGAGACAGAGAGAGAGTCAGGGTCAATGAGAGAGAGAGCAAGAAACTGCATTGCTTCCTGTGGAATTTTCAGATCCTTTTTCTAGTCTTTTCTGTTACTTTGATGTTTCTAAGTCACCTTGTTAGGGTTGACAGGTTTAGCAAATAAAAATACAGGACACCGAGTTGCATTTGAAATTCAGATAAACCATAAACCCAGTTTTTAGTATAAATATAGCATAATAGTACAATATATGGGACATAGTTTTGCTAGAATATTACTTGTTGTTTATTTGAAATTCAGAACTACTGGTTATCCTGCATTTTATCTGGTAAGCCTACATTTGGTATCCTTCCTAAAAGGCAGTCCTCATTTAGCTAGAGGCGCCTTGAGAGGTTTTCTTTATTTATAAGTAAACAAACCATGGCTATACCTGCAGCATCCATTTCACTGTATGGCTACACCAGGGTTTCTTTAACTCTCACAGTCATTATACATGCAGGATTTTCCACTCTCTAGATAATTTCTGTAATCTTGTTGGTTCCAAGGACATGAGCACCTGATGAGATTTTTTTTTTTTCCTTTTTGGAATTGTCTTTCAAACAAAAACAAAAACTGAAGACCCTCAAAAACTTTGATTCATCTATTTTTTGACATTTTCTTGACATTTCTTTGACAATATATGTTTTACTTGTTATAACTTTATAGGAAGAGAAATAAACAGGATGTCAAAAACTTGAAAATAAATGTTTTGTTTATTTTTAGAAAATTTTTTTTCCTTTACTATTTTCTCCTCAGCACTTGCTTGACTTCTTATGGTTCCCAGTCTGTTAAGAATGTGGGCATTTCTGACTGCACAGGTGGTATTGCTTTAACATTGAAATGAAAAATAAAGACTTTGCTATTTTTCTTTATATTTTTTTCTTGTCATGGGTTCATATGCCCTGGCTTTTTTCTCTAACTATTCATAACCGTGAAATAGAGGTTTTAAATTTTTAAGTTACGTGCTTGGAATTCTGTATAAATTGAGGGAAAGACATGCTTCCAGTTGATTTCACTGTTGGAGGGATTATTGGTAGAATTGGGCCTTCAGCCTTGCTTTATGATGATAGACCTGCACTTTTTGTGTTTCTGTTAAAGATACCAAAGCAAGAGGCTCTCAACGAAGATTATACGTATGGCATCTACACAGATAGAAAAATACTACAATTGAGTGTTTTGAAATGTTCCTTTTCTGACATATCAGAGACATATAGTATGTAAATGAAAATATTCAATATAACCTGTCTGGTGCTTAACTATACTGTCCACACCCCTCTCTTGGGAACGTTCATTTCAGGTGAATCCTTTCTTTCAAGCAGCCTGGAGCATGTAATTCCTCTTAACTTGTGAGTGCTTAGGTGACAAGAGTAGATTGTTTTACTTACTGTACTGCATTGCCTGTTAAGTCTAAATACACCCAGAAATGGAGAGGGAAAAATTATCTCAGTTTATTAGCTCACCTTTCTAACTTCCCTTTCATTTAGTATAGATTGATGTAGTTATAGAGAAATTAGAATTTGTTAGGATGGTATTTTATAATTTGATTTACCATGAGAATGAAAACTAAAGGTCTTGCTCCCTCTAAATAAACGTGTAATACTTTTATACATATACATCCACATATACAAATGTATATATGTTTATATATTTATCCAGAAAGTACATTTGATTACTACTTTACTTAAAGAAAGATCATGAGTTGGTAACATCCATTCTTATCCATACTCAGATATTTAGCAATTTCTCTTTTATACAGCCACTCCTCGAGATTCCAGGGCTCCACCTTTTAACTCAGGATACTGACAAAGGAATGTGGAATGTTCATGTATCAAAAGTAGGATAGGAGCTGAATTAGCTTCCTGTAGATACTGTAATAAATTGCCACAAATTTGATGGCTTAAAACAACAGAAATATATTCTCTCACAATTCTGGAGGCCAGAAAGTCCAAAATCAACATGTCAATAGGATCGTACTTCCCCGAAGGCTCTACAAGAGAATCCATTTCTTGGCTTTTCCATCTTCTGGGGGCAGCATTCCTGGGCTTATGGCCACATGACTCCAATCTCTGCCTCTTTCTTCACATTGCCACCTCCTCTGTGTGTTTGTCTAACCTCCCTTTGCCTTTTCTTATAAGCATACTTGGTGATGTCACATAGGGCCCACTGGGATAATTTCGGATTGTCTCCTCATCTAAAGATCCTCTTAACTTAATAACATAAACAAACATCCTTTCCCCAAGTAAGGTAACTCTTTCAGGATCAAGAGATTAGGATGTGGACATATCTTTGGGACTAATCACCAGGGAAGATCTTGGCCACACTTGGTTGAGCTTCCCGTCCTCAAACATATTTAATGTGGTCATTTGGGTAAGGTTTCATTGCTTGGAGGTGGTAGCTCTACACTGATCATGTGGTTCAAGTGAGAGAGAGTTTATTCTGCAAAGAAGGTCGATAGACATTCTCATGTGCCCACTATTTTGCTGATCTGTGCTGCTCCTTTTTGTAAAGTCTTGGCTTGTGCTTAGTCATCTCTCACCTATTTTTCTTCTTCCTAAGGAGTTTTGCTGTTGGATGAGAAGAACCGTGTAAGAAAGGAGTAACTCTCCTTCACATATATTAATCAAATCAACCCCTATACATTCTTCTGTCTCCCTACTATATGCTTTTACTCATTTACTTGTTTTCTTCTGCTACACTATTGCAATACCCTCTGAGCTGGGATTACTCCTTCTGATTGAAATTGTCCTCAATACAGATGCAAACATTATTTCACATAGATCAGATGTGGGACTTTCAAGTCCTTATTTATTTATTTTTTAATATTTATCTATTTGGTTGCACCGGGTCTTAGTTGAGGCAGGCAGCCTCCTTAGTTGTGGCTCACTGGCTCCTTAGTTGCGGCTCACTGGCTCCTTAGTTGCAGCTCGTGGGCTCCTTAGTTGTGGCATGTGAACTTTTAGTTGTGGCATGCATATGGGATCTACTTCCCTGACCAGGGATTGAACCCAGGCCCCCTGCATTGGGAGCATGGAGTCTTATCCACTGTGCCACTGGGGAAGTCCCTCAAGTCCTTATTCTTAAACCTTCTATGGGTCTTCATGCCTTAGTAAATGTTGAGCTTAATGAAAGCTCAACATTTACTAAAAGCTTAATAAATCATTTAGTAGACAGGGGGATTCAGAAGTTATGGTTTAAAAGGTTGGAAAAGTGTGGCTTGTATATGAGAAATTATCAGGAATTTTCTCATGGCATTTATCACTTGTAATGTGTATTATATTTAATTTATGTATATGTCATCTGTCTTAAGACAGTAAGTACCTCAAGGACAGAATCTATATAAATTGACATTGGAACATCTCAAAGTTTAACATCAGGATTTGCACTAAATAGTTTTCTAATATATAGTACTAAAATAAAAGAAAAAATTGAGAGCGAGAGGAAAGTGAATAGCCATCAGGCATAAAAAAAGAGAAACAAAAGAGAAAAAGAAACTGAAAGACAGGAAAACACCATAGAAGTAAGATTTTGAAAGCACATGTAAGAGAATAGTTGAATAAAAGAGCATTTTTAGCAGCACTTGTGTATAACAGTTTTGAGACAGGCAGCATAGATGTGTAAGATAAAAACTATGAATGGTAATGAAGAAAGAGGATTGAGTGTCAAAAAAGTAAGCCATAGGCTTTTAGTTTGTATTTTGATGTTATCCATGGCATCAGTCATTCAAGATATCTTAATCTAATACTACCCACAAAATTAGAGGCACCTTTTTTTTCTTCTTCATTTTCTAGGCAAATATCTAGCAGTCAGTAAAGAAAGCAGAGAGAAGGAAGTCCTTCACATTTCCTCCTTTTTCAGGTGAAAGGAAGCTCATTGTCATTAAGTTTAATAATCAGAAGTTAGCCATAGTATGTTTGGGTTTCTTATGCGATGACAGCACAGATGTCTACAATTTTGCAAGGAAATTTTCCCATCTGCACTTTGTGATTGAGTGTGAAATTTATTAAGATTTCATGGCCAAATGCAAGTTATGAGCGTACAGCTAACACAACTGGTTTAAATGTGAAACGTGTATATAAGTATTTTATCAGACAGTCAGTAAATCATCCAAGAATGTCCTTATTTCCTATCTTCTATGTGGTCACCACTTTATGAGGCACTGTAAGAATATGTAAAACACAGGATATGTGACATATCCTGTTTCTCTAAAAATTGAATATCTATTTATAAATAACATGACAAATAATGAAGCAATACATAAACAAAGGCAATGCACTATAATTAGTAGGAAAATTGAATGAATAATCTGACACACCTGATGGCTAGAAAAAAATGTTGTCTTGGAAGAGAGAGATCTATCAAAAAGTAGGATATTAACCAGGTCTTGAAACAATGTGTAAGGCTTGGATAGGTCATTTGGATTTTTGAAGAAATTTCATGATTTTGCAGCAATTGAAACAAAAACAAAAACAAAAAAGCTGGGATGAGAAAACTGTGCTTGTACAACTATTAGAAAATTGGCCTGACAATAATACAGTTTTTCTGTCAAAGAGTACTAAATCAAACAAAGAACAAAATTAAGTACCAAATACAAATATTATCAAAGACTTTGAAAGGCAGGTAAAAGTATTACACTTCTAAGACTTTCCAGGTCAGGTCATAATTTATAATTTAACAAAATTTAATCAAAATAAACATCCAAGATTTGTGTACATTTGTATTTATTTCTCTCTCTGTGTGTGTATGTATTTTATATTTGTCCTTTTTTATAACCTGTGAAATAACAAGGATAATGATTATTATTTAATAATCAAATTGATGGTTTCTTTCTTGCTTCATGTTAAACCATTCTCTGCAATATATTCAGCAACCACCATAACATTTTACCATGTTTACTTTCTTAGATGAATTCTAATTTAAAAATAGCAGCAGAACATCAGATATGTGTGGGTCAAATGAAGTCAGCCTACTCAGAATTATTCCGTCATCTGAAGATACTATCAACAATGAGCTCTTGGGAAGTAGACTATTAGCAACCTTACTTAAGGCCTTTCTGCCTACTAACCAGAATCTACACTTAAATTTACTACATGATATGAGTGTTAGTACCACCTTTTCTTGTGGTTTCAATCCATTTCACTTGCCTGAGTCTATCAGTGTAATTGGTTCCAGCAATTATTTCTCTGTTCCAAAATACATTAGATGATAATTAGATAATGAATTTAAAAGATAGTTTTCTTTTAACGATTTAGTCTATTATTTCAACCATTTCATAATCTTATTTATTCAACTTTTTTGTTGAATGGATCTCACTTTTTTTCTTAGACATTAGGAAAATCATAAAGTCTACTCATTCCAAAGTGTGCCATAATTTCCTAAATAGATATTTGCTCAACTAGATTCAGAGTTTCTTTTTCCCAGAGTCATGTTTATACTTTAAGATATTTTAAAGTAGCTCAGTAGCTAATCTACCTTAACTGGAAGCTGTTATTTATCAGATTTCTTGGTGCTGTCTCTAGTGAAACTGTAAAATTAATGACAAGATTTTTCAAAGTTCACCGTCTATGTCTTTCTGTAATTTAACAGCATTTTACATATTGAATGTCAAAGACATATTCAACAGAACCTGTGAGCAGTTGAGGCACAGATGCCTGACAACTGTTGGCTACAGGTCTCTGTGAGGCAAAGTAGGTCAGAAGCACAGAAGTCTATGCCTGCGCTCAGTATTTATGAAAAATTGTAGATTGTCAATGTCACTTAAATTTTATGCCTTGGGTATTTAATGCAACTATAGAAGAGAACTCTAATCACTGAGTAAAAACAGAAAACAGTATTAGAAAACAAAATTGAACTCATTCTTTTAAAAAGAAGCACAGAAACTGTTTAGTCATGGATGAATCTAGCTGGATCCTAAATATACTGGTAATAGCAAACTATGAGTTTAATAATATATGAGAAACAGAAGAAAAATGTTCCCAGGGACCAGAAAAAGTAATAAATACCAAAACTGAAAAAAACAAAAACAAATCACCAAAAACTAAAGCCCTCTTATTTACAAGAAATATGCAAAGGTATTGACATTAGGGATTGTATGTTCATCTTTCTGTTAATGAACCCAAAGATTAGGGGAAAAGGGCCAAGTATGTCTATAGTCTATATACTCCTTGCAGATGTAAATTTGAACATGCATATGTAGATTTTTCTGTAAGTTATGGTGTGCAATTTCATTAACCATGTTTAAAAAACAATACGACTAGCCTTTTTCTTGGAAGTCATATAGTTTCCTGCATGTAGCTTCATATTATTTTATTCTTAGTTGCTTCACCTCTAGCCCAAGTACTTGAAAACACTGATGATGACCATTTCCAATGAAATGAGAAATACTGGAATTGGAAATCAGTGGTGTGCAAACACATCTCTTAAAGGACTAAAAAACATTCAGCTGTGAATCACATAGATTACAACAAAAATGTTTGGGCAGGGCGATGACAGTCACACATTGTGTGGAAACAACAGTATATTTTCCATGGGGGCTGACAGATGAGGCTATAAGGCAGGCTGCTAGCAGAAGCATCCACCACTGTAAAATGTTTTATAAACGCCAGAATGAACAGTTGGAGCCACAGCCACCTTTCCAAGTTAGTCCAGTTGCAACCATTTCCTAGTGTAGTATGAGAGAAACAGAAGGGATTGGCCTACCCTGCAGCTCCAGTCCTTCCTTTCAAGAGCCTGGGACAGGGAGGTGCTGGTCAGCTTACGTACTAGTAATTTTCATATACAACATAAGGCTCAACACCGAAGTATAGACAGTATGTTAACCCAGGTCCTTAAACTATATATTATCCATCGAAGCACATGATGTTGGATGTTTGCTAACACAACACAACCTTGCCATGTGCATATTGTACATATTAAGAATATTTGTGCCCATTGAATTGCCAAGTGTGTAAAATGTCTTTCTCTTTTAATCTCCCATATATAAGGCTTTGATTGGACAACTGTGTTAATTATTTGAGCAACAGAAGAAGGCTATTATACCCATTAAAAAAAAATAATATTCCTCACTGAGTTATTATGATGTTTTTCCAACCTCTGGCTCTTCTCATGTGAATATAAATAATATGAATTTTCTGCTTGAATATTGATGTGATTTTAAGTTCTTATAGGCAGTTAAGTCATTTTAAGCGAACGTAGGAGACTAATGTTTGCTAAATGGTTTGTTACTGATTTTTGTTGTTGTTCATTTGTTTTTAACAATGAGGCATTAGTGCATAGAATTATATGGTTTCCCTAAAGCCAAAAGTGGACTATTTTTGTGCCAGATTGAAAAAGTGAAGTTTGCAGTATTTAATAAAATTTACTATTTTAAGAAAAAAAAATCAAGCAAAACCTATAATATAATGAAGATACTTGTTTCTGGCAGTGATTCAAAATATTTACTTTGAGTATAAAAATAAGTAAAATAAAAGGCATGCATTCAAATGACTACATAGCAAATAAGTGAAAATCCTGAGAAAGAATATCAATCTACATCTGTAAAACTGGAAAACTACACAGGTGATCTTGCCATTTGGTCTATTTTCATAGCAAACACATCTACCAACCAGATGAGTGATGTAGAAATCTGACCAAATTTTCACATGGCTCCAATGATTAAATAAGATTTACTTTAGTCTGCTCATTTGACATATAGCATGCTAGCCTTAGGATATTGGAACAGTGGATTTTTTAAAAAGTGGAGAGTATTATATGAATTAATGTATTATTCATGAACTAAAAAGATTGAAAAAATCAAAGAGATTAACATTTTTCCTTCAGCTATTTTTTTCTAAATACAGAAATAAATTTTCTATTGGTGCCTGGCCTTTGTTGAACTTCATTGTTACTTCTTGGGACCCCAAAGATATTTGAGACTATTATTTAGATTATAACTCTGATAGTGTTGTAGTGTTTATAACTCTGTAGTGTTTATAACTCTGTAGTGTTGAAGAGTTGACACATGTATCAGGGCAGCTGCAAATGGAGCAGCACTCAGAGCAGTCATTTAGTGTGAGATAATATATGTGGAAATATTTTGTAAACAGTTTATTTTTTTTATCTCAACAGTAATTTATTTCCCCCTCCTTTATTTAGCTGTCTTATGCTTTGAGGAATTGGTCCCAGATCAAGACGTGGGTTGTGGTTAGACCTAGGCCATCATGGTCATTCATCTCCTTTGCTGATGATCTGTCAGAAACCCAGAATTAAGCCTGATGGGTGAACTCATAAATGGGTATATAATAAAGTTGGGGTCGGTAACAAGCAAGTGGAAGCATACTAGAGTTTTATGGATAAAAATTCTCACTGTTAAAAAAAAAAGTCCAGAGGAAGAAGTTGGTCTCAATTTGCTAGTTGTTGCCTTATGTAAATAAAAAACTTAGAAAAGCTAAAGCCATTTTACTACCAGAATGTTTAAGAGGTGGGTGATACAGAGAATGGAGAGACCTGGAATATTATAGAGAAATGGGATCACTCTGGCTGAATTAAATTCGAAGAAAGCCTGCTCTGCCTCTGAATTCAAATTTCATGAGCTAATTTAGTTTCTTATTTTTAATTCATTTTGAGTTTTCTCTAACTATTGACAAAAGCAGTTTAAGTAATCAATGCTATAAAAATGTAGTGAATAAACATGTGGGAGCAATATAATATACCACCATGAGGTTGAAATAACACTGGCTCAACTAAAATTTGAAATAGTCTAAAAGTATAATGACACATGGGAATAACATTTAATAATATTAATAGAGGCTCCAGCCCAAATAATATAATCTTCTCTTCTCTGGAAAATAATGCTGTTGGATATTATAGAAAGAGAGGATATGGAAAAACTAAGTCATTGTTACATTAACACTACATCTGTAGATTCTAAACTTATCTTTCTAATAAAGTGTGTAAAAAGCCCCCTCTTTTACCATCAGTAAATACTGTAATAAAACTATAATCATGTATATGCAAATAATAATTATTAGCAAGCTGATTTTAACATTTTAATCAGGAAAAACTCTTAAATATAAAACCTTCCAGCATAAAAGGAACTATCTGTAAGTTTCTCTTGAAATCACACAGAATATAAATTCACTTATCATTTTCCATTCCATCTTTCAACTATTTAAATTTTCTGATTAGATTATTGCTATATAATAGCATGAAAATATGAGAGTGATAGTGAAGAATTTGAAGAATAAAGAAAATGACAGGAGAAAACTATGTTAGAATTTCCATTTTTTTATTTCTAATGAAGAAATTTAAGAAAATTTTAAGAGATCAATTATTATAATTTTAGAAATATATACTTGACTGAAACACAGAATTTAGAGGCATTTCCAAAATGTCATCTTATAAAAAGAAGTAAGAATATGCTGAAACTAAATTATCTAAATTGCTCATTCAGGATTATTGATTATATGAGCATAAAATACTACTAATAAGTAATATTACATAAATAACTAATAACTTTCAATTAATTATAAATAAATTAAATAAGTAATAAGTGAATAAAGTCATTATTATTATAGTTATAACATTTAAAAAATAGTATATGCATTCAATCCTAAAAGTAGCCCTGGAAATTGATAGGATAAGTAAGAGAAATTCAGAAGGTTCTGTAACTTCTCCAATAATGTATAATTACTAACCAAGGCTTCTAATATAATTTTTAAAATATGGATCTTCCAATATTCAAAAAGGGAAATATTCTGTATTTACATGACTATATAAACTTTTTTTTTATTATATATTTTTTTGGTTTGGATACTTTATACGTTCATATGATTTAAAAAAATCCAACTGTAACAGCATTAAGAAGTTCCTGTCCAACCCCTGTCCATGTCCACTCTAGTCACCCCTCTTTTATTTATTTTTTTATTCTTTGAATTATACATATGTATTTTATTTACACTTTTTATTTGATGTATTTCATGATAAACAATTTTTTTTTCCATCTTAACCATTTTTTAAGTGTACAGTTCAGCGGTATCAAATACATTCACATAGTTGTGTGCAAATCACCTCTGTCTATCCCCATAACTGTTTTCATCTTGTGGAACTGAAGCTCTATACCCATTAAGCAATAACTCCCCATTATTCCTTGCCCCCAGCCTCTGGTAACCACCAGTCTACTTTCTGTCTTTATGATTTTGACTATTCTAAGTACCTCATATAAGTGGGATCATACAGTATGTGTCTTTTTCTGACTGGCTAATTTCATTTAGCATAATGTCCCCAAGGTTCATCCATGTTGTAAACATACTGCAGAATCTCCTTCCTTTTTAAGACTGAACAATATTCCATTGCATGTATATCCACATTTCCCTTGTCCGTTAATCCACTGATGGACACTTGAGTTGCTTCCATGGTTTAGTTATTATGAATAATGCTGCTATGAACATGGGTGCTCTTTGAAATCCTACTTTCAGTTCTTCGGGGTATACGTGCAGAAGTGATATTGCTGGATCATATAGTAATTCTATCTTTAATTACTTGAGGAAACACCATACTGTTTTCCATAGTGACTGTGCCAATTTCCACTAGTAGTACACCAGGGTCCCAATTCCTCCATGTCCTTGCAAACAGTCATATTCTATTCTTTTGATAGTAGCCGTCCTAATGGGTGTAAGGTGGTATCTCGTTGCAGTTTTGGTTTGCATTTCCCTAATGATTGGTGATGTTGAGCATCTTTTCATGTGCTTATTGGCCATTTGTATCTCTTCTTTAGAGAAATATCTATTCAAGTCTTTTGCTCATTTTGAATCAGGTTGTTTGGTTTTTTGTTATGTTTTTTTAAAATTTAATTTTATTTACTTTTTTATACAGCAGGTTCTTATTAGTCATCCATTTTATACACATCAGTGTATGCCTGTCAACCCCAATCTCCCAATTCATCACACCACCACCACCATCCCCCAGTGCTTTCCCCCCTTGGTGTCCATATGTTTGTTCTCTACATCTGTGTATCAATTTCTGCCCTGCAAACTGGTTCATCTGTACCATTTTTCTAGGTTCCACGTATATGCATTAATATACGATGTTCGTTTTTCTCTTTCTGACTGACTTCACTCTGTATGACAGTCTCTAGATCCATCCACATCTCTACAAATGACCCAATTTCGTTCCTTTTTATGGCTGAGTAATATTCCATTGTTTATATGTACCACATCTTCTCTATCCATTTGTCTGTCGATGGGCATTTAGGTTGCTTCCATGACCTGGCTATTGTAAATAGTGCTGCAGTGAACATTGGGGTGCATGTGTCTTTTTGAATTATGGTTTTCTCTTTACTAACCAAGGCTTCTAATATAATTTTTAAAATATGGATCTTCCAATATTCAAAAAGGGAAATATTCTGTACTTACATGACTATATAAACTTTTAAAACCAATTTGTGTATGTCATATATATGTATGTATTTAATTTGTTTAGCTCAACTTAAAAATAATTTTTAGTCAAATGAAGATATTTATAAAGCAGTAAGTAATAAGTAATTAGGAATCAAATATGGATTCTTTAAAAAACTAAACTCCCAAGGCTATCCTTGCTTTAAATTATTTCATAAATATTGAAATGTATATATACATTGCAAATTCTATTTGAGTGTACTATTTACTCCATTACTTTTAAGATATTTTTTCCTGTATGAGACTTTTACTTATATTACATTTAATCCCACCAATATCTAAGTTATGATTATATGCATACATATTTTTAAGTGCAAACCAGTCAAAATTAATATTTGGTTTGATTTCAACCAACAACACATTCTTTTTAAATTATCATTTAATCAACTCTGAGCATATAGCTAATTCTCAACCAAAATGCCCCTGCCTATTGGTCATAAAGATAGAGTCAAAAAGAAAGAATATGTTTTATGGCTTATCTCCCTATTAGTAACAGTCTACTGTGCCAACGGCAACACTGGATGCAGCATTGGAGAAACATTTTCTGCAGGAGAGACATTTATGGTTAACTTATACTAAAAGGAAAGAGTGATTGGTTTTCTCTGAGTGAAAGATTAGTAAAAGTATCTGAGTGTCAAAAGTTAATTAGACATTTTCTAAGTTGACTAGAATAAAAAGGGAATTTTATGTAACTGGAACAAAAGTGACAGCACAGATATTCATAATCCAATTAATCGTGTCTACTAAGCACCTGCTCAGTGTTTAGGGCAGTGTTCTGCCCTTTGGGAAATAGAAAATGTTTATAGAGTATTGTCAAAGCATTACAGTTCCACAAATATACATACAAATAAAAGTTTTAATTTTTCTACTGATGGGAACTAAAGATGAACATTTCCCATCAGTTCCTTACAATGATGATGAACATCAGTAGTAAATTCGAGGAGAATAGGTAGTTTCTGTGCTATCAATTTCCCAAGAATACACTGACCAGTACTACAAAGATATAAGTAACTACTTAAATTCCAATCATCACCATCACCAAGCTCTGCCATCCTGTTTCCATTTTATCCAATAAATGAGAAGATATTAAGAAAAATAAAGTCTTGGCTAGAATATTATAGATTGCCTGTGCCTACCACCCACATTCCACCAATAATTGCCAGTTTCTATGCACTATGTAGACATGGCAACTAGGTTATTTTGGGTAACTCATTTATTTCATTTGCAGCTCATGAACCACCGTTTTGATGTGAGAAAGAGAACCCAAATAATTGTACTAAAGTGCTTAGTAGAGACTCCTGGAGTCAATTTTAAAGGCAATTATTTTTATTTAATACATTTGAGCTTTCAAAATTATGTTTACTTTTCTAAGCATACTTCTGTTATTTTATATTCTACTCAAGGTACACCTAGTTTTTTACATGCAGAATTGCAGAATTTCTACAGAAGTATTACAGTGTAAGAAATATTTGCAGGCATTGTACTAAGAAAGCATCTTTCCAGATATGGAACAAAAAAGCAAACTCAGATTTAAAGTACCAACTACAACTTTACTAAGACAAAAAAGAAAAAAAATGTGAGTTTAATCAATGCAGAGATAAGCATTCATTCCAATTGCTCTTTAAAAATTTTATAAACCAAAATGACAGTTTTTGAATTTTCTTGTTATTTCAAATTCTGCACATAACTAGAAAACAAAAGTTCTCTTTCTTATCTGGATATAAAAATTCTAGGATTTAAATTGTTCTGTAATATTCAGTACCTTATATCTCTTCTCCTCTTATAAGAAAGATTTCTCCAGGAGAATATAGATCTTCTTGTCCTATATTCAAGAAATATAAAGACATTAATTGCCAAATGTTATTTTCTTTGGTCCTGCAATAGGGTCAAATTTGTGTTGCATATCACTGGATATGGGTTAATTTGATAGCATCTGGACCCACCTAGGGAAGCCTAGAATTCCCTTTAGTCTTTCCTCTGTGAAGCAAGAGCTGTGTGATCTCTAAAAAGAACTGCAGAGTCCATCTGAGCTTCAATTGTTGTGAATGAAAAAAAAAATAGAATAATAAAAGACTAGTTCTTATAGCTGGGGTTTCAAAGAAGCATTGTGTCAGTATCAAGGTTAATTTGATTTTGGATGCCTTTGTCTGAATCAGAAATCCTGTATTAAAGCTCAAAGAATAATAGTCTATTATCCAATATAGAAATTTAAAAATTTTATGTAGTAGGGCTTACAGTCAGCACAGCTCAAGAAGTTTATGCTCTGTTGCATATGTTCTGCTCCAAATATATACCAATGATAGGTAAATTTAAAAATACATAAAATCAAAAAGACATAGTTATAAAACGGGGTCAACAACTAAATAAACTAGAAACAAATAGAAAAGTAAAGCAAAGGTGAAT
Source organism: Balaenoptera borealis (assembly GCF_965194805.1). Classification (NCBI taxonomy): domain Eukaryota; kingdom Metazoa; phylum Chordata; class Mammalia; order Artiodactyla; family Balaenopteridae; genus Balaenoptera; species Balaenoptera borealis. Next base: position 61,984,451 of record NC_138865.1, read on the forward strand.
TCACAGGTATGCTGGGGTCTTTGTGAGGAACTGGCAATGGTGGCTATAGGATTTTGACTTCATGGAGGTAATAGGAGCTTAAGATAGTCCACAAATGAGAGAGCTGAATTAAGCTTAATGCTTGAAATCTGAGGTTATGGTGAGGCTTTCGCTCCTGCCCCTACTCCCCTGCTCAGGAATGGATGGTGAATAAAAGTTCCAGCCCAACGATAGACTGTGGTTATTCTTACAGGAAGCTCTACGTTTGGGAAGGCAGGAACACATCAATACAGCCTTGCCTGAAGAATATGAACCAAGCAGTCCATTAAGTAGATAACTATATCTATGATATCAAAAGAAGATAGGAACTCAAAGAAACATCACCAGAAAAACTGTTGTAAACTGGGGGCCCTGGGCAGTAAGTTACAGAAAAATCTAAATAAGAAAGAGTGAGGATAGAGAGAAATAATAAGAAACAAAGAGAGGTAAAAGTATTAAAAAAAAACCCCAAAAAACCTAAACTAAAAATGAGCCAACAAACAAAAACTCCAAAACATATGAAGAGTTCTAATCCTATAAAAAACAACAGTCAAAATGAAAACTTAGAAGAGTTTAAGTCAACTTTATAGAACTGTCTGTAAAAAAATTGAATGTTCATTATGAACAATTTTTTTAAATGAGTTTCATAAAAAATTTGTAAATAAAAAGACAGGCAGAAGTGAAACAGAAAATGCTGGATATGGGAAATAATTAGAAAACTTTGAATGAAAATATCATCATTGAAAAATATATAATAGATATGATAATCCTATCTCTGTAGTGCCAAAGCTACAGAGTGGTGATTTAGAAAATATTATAGAGGATTTTACCTGGAACACAACACTGATTTATAAATAGAAAGAAGATACAGTTTTCTATATGAACAGTTATTGGTTATGCTAAAGAGATTGAATTATTTTATTCACATGTGATAGACATTATAAATAGGAAAAAGTATGGTTGAAAAATAGTCTTTGAAGACATAATAACTAAGACTCTATCATTGTAAGAAGACATGCATTTTTAGATTAAAATAACGTTATGGAAACAAAGTAATATGAATAAGAATAAAATCAGAGATTCAATATGTTGTAATTGCAGTATTCTTAAATGTAGAAAATCTTTACAAGCTACAACAGATATACAACCATCAATACAGTAATGCTTAGAATGGCCAGAAAATGTTCCTTCTAGAAAAACAGATGCCAGAAGAAAAAAAGACACTTCTAAACACACATTTCTAAAAAATTCATGAGTCAAAGAAGACATTATAAGAGAAATAGAAAATATTATGAACTGAATGAAAATCAAAATTTTGGGGATAAAACTAATGTGCTTTACATTAAAACCTACAACACTGAATGTGTGTATTAGAAATGAATGAATAAAGAAAATGTATATATATCTATATAATATCTATATATATAATAAAATGGACATCTATTAATTTGATTGTCATGAATCCATCAATATCCCACTGCTTCCATTTAAAACACAGTTGTGTTTGTTTTACCATAATTAGAACAACCAACATTAAAAAGGTGGGAAAAAGGAATAGTTATAAAAAAGATTCAAGTACAAGCATTGAATATTAGAAAATACTGTGAACAAATATATGACTATAAATTTGAAACATAGGAAAAATAAATATTTTAATGAAGAAATCTTTATTAGCAAATTTTTTCAAGAAGAAATAGAATAGTTTTTTAAAAACACTTGTAGAAAATTCAGTAGTTTTAAAAATCCCTATCCCCCTGTGAAAGTCACTGAATACGTATTATTTTAAACCATACTCTACCAAATCTCCAAAGTGCAATTAATCCCCATGTTTTACAACACAATTTAGAGAATTAAAATTGAACAGTTGTTGGGAATGTTACCCAATTCATTTCATGAAGGTAGAATAAAACAAGCAAAAAGAGAAGAGCAGAAAATATTATTAAAAGTTTATTTACGAGCATAGATACAAAATACTAACTAAATAATAGGAAGTCAAATTCCACAGTGTATTAAAGTGCATTGTAGCCAAGTAGAACTTATCTCAGGAATGTCATTGGAGAAACATTATTAGTTGATATCTAAATAATAAAATTGAATACATGCATAGGGAAATCCAGTCCTTACTATCCTGCTGTTCCACCTGAAGTATATAACATATATAACACTAAAACAAATTTACGCATAGATATATATGATGAAACATATATCTTAAGGCTTATTGCAATATTGGTAGGGAGATATTGGGAATGCTGGAAATATTGAGGGAAACCTACATGTTATTTAATAAGAAAATAAAGAAATAAACATATATTTATATGATGCAATAACAGTGAAAATAAAATGCCTAGAGCTGTCTATATCAACATATTTAAATATAAAATATATGTTATAAATTAAAAACGCACATTGCAGAGGAGTACATAGATTATATGCAGTAACAAGGCAAACGTATATTTAAAAAAACCTCAAATTCAGAATGGTGTTTACATCTGGGTAGCATCAGAGAGCAATGAAGTATATGAGGGACACATAGAAGACTTTATTTGTAATTAGTTATCTCTATATTTGAAAAAAAATTCTGACATAAATATTCTAAGATATTTATATTTGAGAAAGCTGATGGCAGGTATATGACCATTATTATTCTTAGCAAAAACTTTGTTAAAAGTTAAAAGTTCATTCATTTTTTTGAGAATCACATTTTTGTTTTTATTTTTTAAGTGCTAAAATTTAATAAAAATATCAATTACCCTTTAAAATCCTAGAAGTTTTGGTCTCTACTAATTTAATAATGTATCTTAGTGAAGTTATAAGAAAAAGCATGGAGCCTGTCCTCCAAGTGCTTTTTTACTATTCTTTTTTTTATTTTCTTCTTCTTAGTCACCAGTTTCTTAGTCATCAGTTTAATACACATCAGTGAACACATGTCAATCCCAATCGCCCAATTCATCACACCACGACCCCCAACCCCCCGCCGCATTGCCCCCTTGGTGTCCATACGTTTGTTCTCTACATCTGTGTCTCAATTCCTGCCCTGCAAACCGGTTCATCTGTACCATTTTTCTAGGTTCCACATATATGCGTTAATATACGATATTTGTTTTTCCCTTTCTGACTTACTTCCCTCTGGATGACAGTCTCTACATCCATCTGCATCTCAACAAATGACCCAATTTCGTTCCTTTTTATGGCTGAGTAATATTCCATTGTATATATGTACCACATCTTCTCTATCTATTTGTCTGTCGGTGGGCATTTAGGTTGCTTCCATGACCTGGGTATTGTAAATAGTGTTGCAATAAACATTGGGGTGCATGTGTCTTTTTGAATTATGGTTTTCTGTGGGTATATGCCCAGTAGTGGGATTGCTGGATCATATGGTAATTCTATTTTTAGATTTTTAAGGAACCTCCATACTGTTCTCCATAGTGGCTGTATCAATTTACATTCCCACCAACAGTGCAAGAGGGTTCCCTTTTCTCCACACCCTCTCCAGCATTTGTTGTTTGTAGATTTTTTGATGATGCCCACTCTAACTGGTGTGACGTGATACCTCATTGTAGTTTTGATTTGCATTTCTCTAATAATTAGTGATGTTGAGCAGATTTTCATGTACTTCTTGGCCTTCTGTATGTCTTCTTTGGAGAAATGTCTATTTAGATCTTCTGCCCATTTTTGGATTGGGTTGTTTTTTTTTTTTTGAATATTGAGCTGCATGAGCTGTTTATATATTTTGGAGACTAATCCTTTGTCCGTTGATTCGTTTGCAAATATTTTCTCCCATGCTGAGGGTTGTCTTTTCGTCTTGTGTATGGTTTCCTTTGCTGTGCAAAAGCTTTGAAGTTTCATTAGCTCCCCTTTGTTTATTTTTGTTTTTATTTCCATTACTCTAGGAGGTGGATCAAAAAAGATCTTGCTGTGATTTATGTCAAAGAGTGTTCTTCCTATGTTTTCCTCTAAGAGTTTTATAGTGTCCGGTCTTACATTTAGGTCTCTAATCCATTTTGAGTTTATTTTTGTGTATGGTGTTAGGGAGTGTTCTAATTTCATTCTTTTACATGTAACTGTCCAGTTTTCCCAGCACCAATTACTGAAGAGACTGTCTTTTACACTGTATATCCTTGCCTCCTTTGTCATAGATTAGTTAACCATAGGTGCGTTGGTTTATCTCTGAGCTTTCTATCTTGTTCCATTGATCTATGTTTCTGATTTTGTGCCATATTGTCTTGATTACTGTAGCTTTGTAGTATAGTCTGAAGTCAGTGAGTGTGATTCCTCCAGCTCCGTTTTTTTCCCTCAAGACTGCTTTGGCTATTCGGGGTCTTTTGTGTCTCCATACAAATTTTAAGATGATTTGTTCTAGTTCCGTAAAAAATGCCATTGGTAATTTGATAGGGATTGCATTGAATCTGTAGATTGCTTTGGGTAGTATAGTCATTTTCACAATATTGATTCTTCCAATCCAAGAACATGGTATATCTCTCCATCTGTTGGTATCATCTTTAATTTCTTTCATCAGTGTCTTATAGTTTTCTGCCTACAGGTCTTTTGTCTCTTAGGTTTGTTTATTCCTAAGTATTTTATTCTTTTTCTTGAAATGATAAATGGGTGTGTTTCCTTAATTTCTCTTTGAGATATTTCATCATTAGTGTATAGGAATGCAAGAGATTTCTGTGCATTAGTTTTGTATCCTGCAACTTTACCAAATTCATTGATGAGCTCTGTAGTTTTCTGGTGGCATCTTTAGGATTCTCTATGTATAGTATCATGTCATCTGCAAACAGTGACAGTTTTACTTCTTCTTTTCCAATTTGTATTCCTTTTATTTCTTTTTCTTCTCTGATTGCCATGGCTAGGACTTCCAAAACTATGTTGAATAATAGTGGCGAAAGTGGATATCCTTGTCTTATTCCTGATCTTAGAGGAAATGCTTTCAGTTTTTCACCATTGAGAATGATGTTTGCTGTGGGTTTGTTGTATATGGCCTTTATGATGTTGAGGTAGGTTCCCTCTATGCCCACCTTCTAGAGAGTTTTTATCATAAATGGGTGTTGAATTTTGTCAAAAGCTTTTCTCTGTATCTATTGAGATGATCATATGGTTTTTATTCTTCAATTTGTTAATATGGTATATCACATTGATTGATTTGTGTATATTGAAGAATCCTTGCATCTCTGGGATAAATCCCACTTGATCATGTTCTATGATCCTTTTAATGTGTTGTTGGATTTTGTTTGGTAGTATTTTGTTGAGGGTTTTTGCATCTATATTCATCAGTAATATTGGTCTGTAATTTTCTTTTTTTGTAGTATCTTTGTCTGGTTTTGGTGTCATGGTGATGGTGGCCTCATAGATTGAGTTTGGGAGTGTTCCTTCTCTGCAATTTTTTGGAAGAGTTTGAGAAGGATGGGTGTTAACTCTTCTCTAAATGTTTGATAGAGTTCACCTGTGAAGCCATCTGGTCCTGGACTTTTGTTTGTTGGAAGATTTTTAATCACAGTTTCAATTTCATTACTTGTGATTGGTCTGTTCATATTTTCTATTTCTTCCTCTTTCAGTCTTGGAAGGTTATACCTTTCTAAGAATTTGTCCGTTTCTTCCAGGATGTCCATTTTATTGGCATAGAGTTGCTTGTAGTAGTCTCTTAGGATGCTTTGTATCTCTGTGGTGTCTTTTGTAACTTCTCCTTCTTCAAGTCTAATTTTATTGATTTAAGTCCTCTCCCTCTTTTTGTTGATGAGTCTGGCTAATGGTTTATCAATTTTGTTTATCTTCTCAAAGAACCAGCTTTTAGTTTTATTGATCTTTACTTTTGTTTTCTCTGTTTCTATTTCATTTATTTCTGCTCTGATCGTTTTGATTTCTTTCCTTCTGCTACCTTTGTGTTTTGTTTGTTCCTCTTTCTGCAGTTCCTTAGGCGTAAGATTAGATTGTTTATTTGAGATTTTTCTTGTTTCTTGATGTAGGCTTGTATAGCTATAAACTTCCCTCTTAGAACTGCTTTTGCTGCATCCCATAGGTTTTGGATTGTCGTGTTTTCATTGTCACTTGTCTCTAGGTATTTTTTGATTTCCTCTTTGATTTCTTCAGTGATGTCTTGGTTATTTAGTAACGTATTGCTTAGCCTCCATGTGTTTGTGTTTTTTACGTTTTTTTCCCTGTAATTGATTTCTAACCTCATAGCATTGTGGTCAGAAAAGATGCTTGATATGATTTCAGTTTTCTTAATTTACTGAGGCTTGATTTGTGACCCAAGATGTGATCTATCCTGGAGAATGTTCCATATGCAGTTGAGAAGAAAGTGTAATCTGCTGTTTTTGGATGGAATTTCCTATAAAGATCAATTAAATCTATCTGGTCTATTGTGTCATTTAAAGCTTCTGTTCCCTTATTTATTTTCATTTTTGATGACCTGTCCATTGGTGTAAGTGAGGTGTTAAAGTTCCCCACTATTGCTGTGTTACTGTCGATTTCCTCTTTTATAGCTGTTAGTAGTTGCCTTATGTATTGAGGTGCTCCTATGTTGGGTGCATATATATTTATAATTGTTATATCTTCTTAGATTGATCCCTTGATCATTATGTAGTTTCCTTCCTTGTCTCTTGTAACATTCTTTATTTTAAAGTCTATATTATGTGATATGAGTATTGCTACTCCAGCTTTCTTTCGATTTCCATTTGCATGGAATATCTTTTTCCATCCCCTCACTTTCAGTCTGTATGTGTCCCTAGGTCTGAAGTGGGTCTCTTGTAGACAGCATATATATGGGTCTTGCTTTTGTATCCATTCAGCAAGCCTGTGTCTTTTGGTTGGAACATTTAATCCATTCATGTTTAAGGTAGTTATCAATATGTATGTTCCTATTACCATTTTCTTAATTGTTTTGGGTTTGTTTTTGTAGGTCCTTTTCTTCTCTTGTGTTTCCCACTTAGAGAAGTTCCTTTAGCATTTGTTGTAGAGCTGGTTTTGTGCTGCTGAATTCTCTTAGCTTTAGCTTATCTGTATAGCTTTTGATTTCTCCATCGAATCTGAATGAGATCCTTGCCAGGTAGAGTAATCTTAGTTGTAGGTTCTTCCCTTTCCTCACTTTAAGTATATCATGCCACTCCCTTCTGGCTTGCAGAGTTTCTGCTGAGAAATCAGCTGTTAACCTTATGGGAGTTCCCTTGTATGTTATTTGTTATTTTTCCCTTGCTGCTTTCAATAATTTTTCTTTGTCTTTAATTTTTGCCGGTTTGATTACTATGTGTCTTGGCGTGTTTCTCCCTGGGTTTACCCTGTGTGGGACTCTCTGTGCTTCCTGGACTTGGGTGGCTATTTTCTTTCCAATGTTAGGGAAGTTTTTGATTGTAATCTGTTCAAATATTTTCTCTGTTCCTTTCTCTCTCTATTCTCCTTCTGGGACCCCTGTAATGCAAATGTTGTTGCATTTAATGTTGTCCCAGAAGTCTCTTAGGCTGTCTTCATTTTTTTCATTCTTTTTTCTTTATTCTGTTCTGCAGCAGTGAATTCCACCATTCTGTCTTCCAGGTCACTTATCCGTTCTTCTGCCTCAGTTTTTCTGCTATTGATTCCGTCTAGTGTAATTTTTTTTTTCAGTTATTATATTGTTCATCTCTGTTTGTTTGTTCTTTAATTCTTCTAGGTCTTTGTTAAACATTTCTTGTGTCTTCTCGGTCTTTGCCTCCATTCTATGTCCGAGGTCCTGGATCATCTTCACTATCATTATTTTGAATTCTTTTTCTGGAAGTTTGCCTATCTCCACTTCATTTAGCTGTTTTTCTGGGGTTTTATCTTGTTCCTTCATCTGGTACATAGCCCTCTGCCCTTTCATCTTGTCTATCTTTCTGTGAATGTGGTTTTTTTTCCACAGGCTGCAGGATTGTAGTTCTTGCTTCTGCTGTCTGCCCTCTGGTGGATGAGGCTATCTAAGAGGCTTGTGCAAGTTTCCTGATGGGAGGGACTGGTCGTGGGTAGAGCTGACTATTGCCCTGGTGGGCAGAGCTCAGTAAAACTTTAATGCATTTGACTGCTGATGGTGGGGCTGGGTACCCTCCTTGTTCATTGTTTGGACTGAGGCAACCCAACACTGGAGCCTACCTGGGCTCTTTGGTGGGGCTAATGACAGACTCTGGGAGGGCTCACGCCAAGGAGTACTTCCCAGAACTTCTGTTGCCAGTGTCCTTGAACCCACGGTCAGCCACAGCCACCCCCGCCTCTGCAGGGGACCCTCCAACACTAACAGGTAGGTCTGGTTCAGTCTCCCCTGCGGTCACTGCTCCTTCCCCTGGGTCCCAATGCGCACACTACTTTGTGTGTGCCCTCCAAGAGTGGAATCTCTGTTTCCCCCAGTTCTGTCGAAGTCCTGCAATCAAATGCCACTAGCATTCGAAGTCTGATTCTCTAGGAATTCCTCCTCCCTTTGCCGGACCCCCAGGTTGGGAAGCCTGACATGGGGCTCAGAACCTTCACTCCAGTGGGTGGACTTCTGTGGTATAAATGTTCTCCAGTCTGTGAGTCACCCATCCAGCAGTTATGGGATTTGATTTTACTGTGATTGCACCCCTCCTACCATCTCATTGTGGCTTCTCCTTTGTGTTTGGATCTGGGGTATCTTTTTTGGTGAGTTCCAGTGTCTTCCTGTTGATGATTGTCCAGCAGCTAGTTGTGATTCTGGTGTTCTCACAAGAGGGAGTGAGAGCACATCCTTCTACTCCGCCATCTTGGTTCTGAACCTCTCTAAGTGCTTTTTAATTTATTCTCTAGAATCATTTTTTTTTAAATCTGAGTTTTTTTAAAAAAGTGTTTATATTGTCAAATAAAAACAAATCCAGAACTAGGTAAGGAGAGACTTTATTTGAAATAATTATTAAAATAAAGAGAGGAGAGACTATTGCAATGGGGAGAAATCTCCCACCTCAAGATCTGCAAGTGTATCAAAGACTGGACATAAAAGCGCCTTTTCTTTCATAAAGAGGAGTAAACAAGATTAGAAAGAATGGGGTAAGAGAAAGTGAGATGAGGTGGGTGGTGTGATGGGACAATCCAGGGAATGTCTTTCTCTGAGATCAGCAGAAAGGATATATGCTGGGTTAGGCTGAGGGTGCGTCAAAATTCATGGATTTAAGAGAAGAGAAACAACTAAAGGTTAGTCAGATCAGGTGTTTAGCCCAGATTAGTCAGTGGGTACAATCCAGTTAAGCTACTAATTTAGGAGGCAAAGAATAGGAATTTGGAGGCTCTTTGTCTCGTCTTGTCATAGGTAAACAAGGGGTCATCTGCAAATCGTATGGGGAAGAGTGATTCTTCACAATATGCTGTTCCCGGGAACACAGAAGCTAGGGGATTTCTTTATCCACCACTCTTTTCAGGACCACAAACCTCAGGCAGCGTTTAAATTTATCAATATATGGAAGTCACTAAACGGTAATCTGTGTATAAGGCTTCTCCAGAATCTATTTGACAAGTTTTCTTAATATAAACTTTTAAGTGAAATAAGGTGTACCATTCCCTTTCTAACATTAGCAACTAAGTGATATTGGAAAGAGTCTAGGAGAAGTCAGTGGAAGAACTAAGTCATAGCTCTCAAAATCACAGCCAAATCAGGCCAACAGCTTCATTAATAATGGGTGGCCCAGTTTATATTGTTTGCTTGGTTAGTTCATGTTTTTTGTTTATTCTTAATGTATTTGATTGTATTTAGGTTGGTATGCACTTTCCTTTTCCCAAAGGAAAGCCGCAGTCCTAATGCCTTCACTGGCTGTCTCACAGGTTCATTTCTCTTTCCTGGCCATTGAAGGATTTGAGTTTGAAACCCCTAGAATAAGTAAAAATCCAGCTATGATGGTTTTCCCAAATGTTACTATTTTCATATGATTGCTCTGAGAGGGACAAGATGAAATTGAAGGTCCCTTTTGATGTCAGAAATATTCCATTTTAAGTCTCCATTATAGTGAGAATACTTCTTACAAACAAGATCTTAAATTGTGAAATGCCAGAAGCAGAAACATTTTAGACATTTATAATACTTCAGTTAATTTGTTTACTTAAAATCTTTATTTTCTAGATTAAAGACTTTTAAAAGATCAAACCAAAACAGTCTATAGAAGATAAATTTCAACCTATTGGTATCCCAATAGATAAGAATTTTAAAAACACACTCTCAAGATGTGGTATCTAGCTTAAGCATAAGCATATTTCTGTATTATTCTGCAGAACAGCAGGACAAAAGTGATTAAATTTGAAACACTATTAAATTTTTATAAAGAATAAAGTTTAAAGCGACTATAGAGTGCAGTTGCAGCAAAAGTATAAATATCTAGATCGACATTTATACTTTGTCTTAGATTAACACCAAGCATTTTAAGATAAGTTTGTTCATACTTTTGTAATATGAATACAATCTATATAAGTTGCAAGTATATAAAATACTGTGTTTAATTATGAGAGTCCTAAAATACCTTGTTTTGATTTAAAGACGTATTTAAACCAACAGTTTATCACTCTTTTTAAATTGATTTTTAAACTTTTTTTTAATTTAATTTTTATTTTATATTGGGCTATAGTTGATTTACAATGTTGTGTTAGTTTCAGGTGTACAGCAATGTGATTCATTTATACATATACATATATCCATTTTTTTTCAGATTCTTTTCTCATATAGATTATTACAGAATATTGAGTAGAGTTCTCTGTGCTATACAGTATGTCCGTGTTGTTTATCTATTTTATATATAGTAGTTTTTTCAACTTACTTTTGAAAGATAGTTTTCATAATCCATTACTAAAGCGATGACTATAAATTAGGGTTATCACATACAAATAAGTATTGGAGAAGAAATATTTAATGATTTTTTGTTGTTTCCCTGAATCAAAAAGTGTCTCACCTTTTTTTGTTGTCTTTTCTGCAAAGTCAACAAAAAACTATTTGAGTGGGAATTAGGTTGGTGTAGAATGGAGGCCAACTGCTGATAAGGTAGACAAAGATACTGCAATAGCTAATTAATATTATTTTATGCCAAATTCCCACTCTGCCCATTCTCATGACAATTTCTTCTCTATTTCCAGCATGCATAATAACCATGATCTCTAACTTGAGTCACACACTGTTAGAAACATCAGCTTCTATATGATTTTAAAATAACAACCCTATCTTACTTATCTAACAGTATAAAATAATATAAGTGAAATCGCTGTTAAACCACAGTGCCCTCTACCAACCTCAGGACCTTTTGGTATAGGTTGCTACTTAATACACTTATATACATTACTGCCCATTTATTCGATCATGAACTTTATTCATCTTTGAATCCCAAGAAGTTTGTATAGTATTTAATATGTAACAAGGACTCCATAAATGTTACAGAGTGAATAAATAAAGCAGTGCAATTACTTTCACTATCTGAGCTTTGGGTTCCTCATCAGTGTAATAATTCCAATTCATCAGAAATAGAAGGGTTCATTCAAATAAGAAGATGAATGCAAGGTATCTCATATAGTGCCTGCCAACTTGCCATAAAAGTAATAGATATGTCCATTACTGCATTTAGAATATCTGGTACGGATGAACTACTTGAGTCAATATATACTATATATATATATATATATGGCTAGTATATATTATATATGATTGTTAACATTTATATTGTCCCAAAAGGTAAGTGTTAGAGTCATTTTAAAGTTGAATAAGCTGAAGCACAGAGAGATTAAGTAACTTAACAAAAGGACACACAGCCAGTAGAGTATGCCTCTCTACCCAAAGTCTATCCTTGTTTTACTATGCCACATTTCCTGGAGTTGATCAATAAATGTTTAATGAATGGTTGATATTAGTAATTTTTCTTAGCTTTAAATTTCATGTGTAATAAAGTAAACATAATATTAGAAGCTTCATAGGATCATGTGGAGGGGTAAAACAAGTGAAATAAGTAAAAAATACTTGAAATTTATTCTGGCACATAATAGACTTTATTCAATTTTATCAACCAGGAATCCCTGGCACATGTTGAATACAGATCCTACATTAACACAAGTTGAATCGTTTTAGTTAATATCTCCTAAACCCTCCATTTCAGGTAAAATAATTTATATTTTACACATATTTTACTTGTTCCCTGGTCATAATGCTCTAATACAGGATCTATTAATATTCTAAGCAGTTATATATTCTCTCATGACTTTGGTGTATTCTCTCAAAATTTTCAACAGTTTAATTTCATATAATTTATTTCTTTCCTAATTTAATTTTACAAATCACTCTCCAGTTCAGACCACTTTGAGTACTGCCATAAGATGTTCTCTATAACAAGGCATACCATCATTTTCAATCAGGGATTAAGTGTAAAAAATTGTTGAGTGCCATTTGTTCCATGCACATGAGACGATCAAAATCCTCTCAAACAGAATCATTTTAATAGGCAACTTTTAAATATTTGTTAATCAGGACTTTGATTTTGACAAATTATTTTGGTTCTGGGTTTGGAATTTACCATCTATTGAAGTTTTAGTTGTTATGAGTTTATGACTATTATGCTCAGCAAGTACAAAAGTAATAGGTAGTTACCTTAAAAGTTGGTTACATAAAGGATTCCCTTAACTACTCAGAATAGAGCAATATACTGGAATTTGTCCTTTCCTGCTGTAGGTTTATAAGAGTAAAAGAAACAACTTTCTTTGTTTTTTTTTTTAATAAATTTATTTATTTATTTTTAGCTGTGTTGGGTCTTCGTTTCTGTGTGAGGGCTTTCTCTAGTTGTGGGGAGCGGGGGCCACTCTTCATTGCGGTGCGCAGGCCTCTCACTATCGCGGCCTCTCTTGTTGCAGAGCACAGGCTCCAGACGCTCAGGCGCAGTAGTTGTGGCTCACGGGCCCAGTTGCTCTGCGGCATGTGGGATCTTCCCAGACCAGGGCTCGTACCCGTGTCCCCTGCATTGGCAGGCAGATTCTCAACCACTGCGCCACTAGGGAAGCCCAAGAGACAACTTTCTTACACTTTGAAAAATTTTTCTCCTTATGCTATATACTAGGGATGTACAAATACTCAAAGCCTCATCTTCAGTGTAGCCTTTTCTCTTCACTGTATAGGCACCACAAATCTGTGGGTCCACCTTCCAATAGTAAGGACAGGATTTTCATGGATTTTCACCTTGACCTGGTATCACAGCCAAATGCATATTTGAAGGGAGACAGAATACACCCCACTGTATTCTGTACTGAAATAAGAAATAAGTACCAGAAAGAACTGGTTTCTGGTGAATCTGAGTCAGGCAGTGATATTGGAAGCTGTATGATGATAATAAATGCCAGATCTGTCGTATAGTTAGTTTTAATAAGGTGAGAAAGTCATTGAGGGAAAATTCCTGGGTAGGGGCCAGAGTTGCCTAAACATTTCAGTCATACATTTTTCATTACTTTTGATGTCTTTTCATCCATTTTAACTAAATATATCAATATGTTACATTGAAAACAGGTGAAAACACTTCTGCTTGTAAATTTGAAATCATAACTACTAAAGGATTTGTACTCTGTCATAAACAACTATAAAATTGTGCTTAATATGTGAAGCAACAGTTCTAAGACATTGCACAATAGTCAGCATGGACTCTGGTTTCAGCAAGGAGAAAAATGAATAAGGTCAATCTTACAGCTACTGTTCCAGCTGTCTGCCAAGGGGAAATTTCCTGACTGTAAGTAAAGAAAGGAAGAACACCAAAATCAAAAAATCTGGTGGTCTAGATGAATTAAGGGGAAAATAATATCAGAATCTAAAGAGATAAATATCAGAGTATGGGGGAGCCAATGTAGCTAGAATATGAGGACATAGGGCCACAGTGGATGCAACTTTGAAGAGTCTCTGTTCCAAAAACTGCATAGGATCCCCTTAAGTCTTTGACTATATACCAATCTGCACATATATAGAAAAAATTCCACGGGGTTAGCAAAGAACTATTGCCAGGAAAAGCACATTTTCTGGGAAGCTATAAGTGAACAATTCCCTAGAGTTCACAAAGAACAAAAAATTGCTCAAGTTTCTGTCATCCTGATTATAGAGACCTCATCAAATATTTGGGATATTCTTAAGAGATCTCAAGACAGTAACATCATAGTATCATAGTAGTATGATTTAAATAGCCCTGAATAAAGGGTGTTCTTCTAGACACACCTTTAAAAAGCAAAACAAAACCAAAAAATCTTGAAAAAGATCAAGCTGATCTGCAAGTAACATAAATACTCCTTTAAAATAATACAAAATATCCATCAGACAAGAACAATGTGTTCAAAATGATAGAGTAAGTCTCCTTTGTGAGGTCTTTAAGGATCATCTCAACACAGCTGCAGAAATTATACTTGGAGAGTCATATAAAATTAAAGGATTTATTATAATCATGGTTCTTAGAAGACAGAGGCACAGCATGCCAAGGAGGGGGCCATATGGGAGCCATAGTAGAGAGATGGCTGAACCAAGCAGGTGGGGATCTGGGAGAGAGCAAAGACCCATGGGCAAGTGCATTTATTTGGGTCAGGGTAAGATACACAAGCAAAAAGTGTGAGGGGATTTTGTTGGTGGATTTGAACATCACTAGGTCACAGTCAGGGGAGGACAAGAAGAGGAACTTGTGGTAGAGACCAGTTTTATCACACTGGTAAAGCTGGACACCTGGGCAAGGTGTTCATAGACAGTTTGTGGGGACGTTGAGGCATCAGGAAAGCATGAAGATTTGAAAATTTACAATACAAACAGAAAGACATTATGCTGAAGATTCAATAAAACATTGCTATACATGAAAAGAAGGAAGCAAATATTACCAATAAATATTTTAAAAATCAGTCAATAAAAACAGATCAAGAAATAAAACAGAAAATGGGATTAGTAGTAAAGGAGTAAAATAAGCTGCTGTAAATATTCAGAATATATTCAGAGATTTAAAGGTAAGCCTACACATATAGAGAGAAATAAAAGATATAACAAAAAAATTAAACACAGATATGAATAATATTAGAAATAATATATTTGATTGGATTAAATTTAGACATTATAAAACAAAATCCATGAATTTGAAGACATAGCAATATAAATCCCCAAATTGAAGAACAGAGACAAAAAAATACTGAAGAGAAGTGTACTAGAGACCTTTGGGAGACTACCAAGCAGTGTGTATTATATGTGCAGTTGAAATCCCAGAGGAAAATAGAGTAGACTGAAAGAAATAATGGCCGAATTCTTTCAACTGTAGCTGAAAATCAGAAATTCAGAGATCAAAGAATATCAGCCAGTCCCAAGCAGGATAAATGTAGAGCCAATCATGATAAGACACATTAAAATTGAGCTACAATATTCTAACGGTGAAGAGAAACAGAAAAAATGACACAACTCATACAGCGAAACTAATGGGACAGCAGGTTTTTCATTAGAAAGTATGCCAGTCAGAAGATAGTTAAATGTCCTTTTAATGTACTGAGGGGAGAGAAAGAGCAAGAGGAAGGGAGGAGAGAGGGAGAGAGAGGGAGAGAGGAGAGAGAGAGAGAGAAACCTAGAATTCTATACCCAACTAAAATATCTTTAGAGAATTTCGGCCAAAAAAAATATATTTTCAGACAGAAGAGAACTCAGAAAACTTGTGGCTCGGAGACCTGCACTAAAGGGAATGTAAAAGATGGTTCTTAAAGCAGAAGGAAATGATATCAGAATAAAAGTTCTATCTACCCCCCAAAATTAATAGTGTCAGTAGTGGTAAATATGTGATAAAATGTAAAATACTTATTTTTCTAATTAAATATTTCAAAGATAATTGAATGTTTAAATAAAATGTATATAATTTTGTGTTTAAAACATGGATATTTAATATATTATGATAACACAAAAGGTGGGAAGAAATGAAGTATATTGTTGAAAGTGTCTAACTTAATATATAATACTGCATATTTTTATGAAAAGAAAAATGGTGATGATTAAAGGTACATTCAGTAAACAATACAGTAATTGCTAAAAAGAAGACAAATATATAGCTAGAAAGGTAAAAGTAGAGAACAAATGAAATATTAAAATAATGTTCAGTCCATGTGATGGTAGGAGGAAACCCATACACGGGTTAAAGAAGAAATCAAAAGGGAAATTTGGAATTATTTATCGAGAAACCAGAACTTAAGGGGAAATGATAGTACTACATGCCTACAGGAAAGAAGAAAGAACTCACATTACTGACCTCAGCATCCAACATAGGATACTAGAAAAGAAGAGCCAATTAAATTCAAAGTAAGGAGAATAAAAAAAATAAAGATTATGGAAGAAATAAAATAAAGAAAAACAAAGCAAAACAATACATGATTAAATCAAGAGCAGTCTCTTTAAGATCAATGAACTTCGTAAAATTCTACCTAAGCAGAAGAAAGGATACAAATTACCAATAACAGAAATGAGAAAGTTGGCATTACTGCACATTCAACTAACGTTAAACAGATAATAAAGGGAATATACTGAAACAACTATAGCAATAAATTCAGTAGTTCAGATGAAAGAGACAAGTTTCTTGAGAGATACAAACTACAAAGCTCACTAAAAAAGAAATAGATGACCTCAATCATCCAATATCTATTTAAAAGTTAAATTTTAGTTCAAAACCTTTCCATAAAGGTATCTCCTGACCTCACTGACTTCACTGGCCAAGGGAGAAATATTATTTAATAAATAAACACCATTTCTACACAAAATCAAAAAAATATGTATATGTCCAGGAGAAATCAAAGTTTATGTCCATGCATAGACTTATACATGAATGTTTATAGCAGTTTTAGTTTTAGTAGCTAAAAAATCTTAGTAATTCAGATGTCCATCAACAGGGAGAAAGCTCAAAGCAACTCCATGTCCTTCAAAACACATTACGGTATAACCATATAGTAGAATACTATTCAGCAAGAAAGAGGAATGAACTGCTGATATGTGCTACCTAATGTGTGACTCTAAAATTATTGTGCTAAGTAAAAGAAGCCAGACAGGGCCCCAAAAGACAAGGTCCCAAATCCTGCTGATTAAGCCCTCTGAGCACTGTTTATTTTCACCCATGAGATGACAATAATACCTCTTAGAGAACTGTTTTAAGCTCTGTGCTAGAAATATTATTCTATTGTATGTTTCTCCAATGGAAATATAGTATAATCACACATGTAATAGGAGGGGGTATTTTATACTTTTCATTTTGGAAACATTTTAGATTTATAGAAAAGTTGCAAAGATTGTACAGAGAGTTCCAGTAAACTCTTCACCCAGCTTCCCCTAAGGTTAACATCTTGCATAACCACAGTACATTTGCCAAAACTAAGAAATTAACAATGGCACAACACTATCAACTTTATTCAGATTTCACCAGTTTTCCCAAAACAAATGTAACTTTAAATTTTCTACTAGCTACATTAAAAAAGAACAGGTAAGGGAATGCCCTGGTGGTCCAGTGGTTGGTGCTCCATGCCTCCACTGCAGGGACCTGGGTTCGATCCCTGGTCGGGGAACTAGGACCCCACAAGCTGTGTGGCACAACCAAAAAAACAAAAACAAAAACACAGGTAAAATTAATTTTAATAATATATTTTGTTTAAGCCAGTATATCCAAAATATTGTTGTGTCAGCATTAATCAATATAAAAGACATTATGAATGAGATAGTTGACATTTTAAAAATACTAAACCTTTGGGATTTCCTTGGTGGTCCATTGGCTAAGACTCCGTGCTCCCAATGCGGGAGGCCCGGGTTTGATCCCTGGTCAGGGAATTAGATCCCACATGCCACAACTAAGAGTTCACATGCCGCAGCTAAGAGTTCACATGCCACATCTAAAGATCCTGCACGCCGCAACAAAGATCCCGCATGCGGCAACTAAGACCCGGCGCAGCCAAATAAATGAATAAATAAATATTTTAAAATAAATAAATAAACATACTAAATTTTCGAATAAAAATTAAAAAATAAAATCATTGTGCTAAGTAAAAGAAGCCAGAACCTCCCCTAAAATGAGTACATATTGTGTTATTCTTTTTATGTAAAATTATAGAAAATGGAAAGTAACTTAGAGGGACAGAAAGCAGATAGGTGCTTGCCCGGGAAAAAGATCATGTGAGAGAGGACAAAAGGAAGAAATAGATAAGGGAACAAGGTAACTTTTGTGGATGGTAAAAATGTTCACTATTTTGGCTGTGTTGATGGCTTAATAGGTGTATACTTATATTAAAACACCAGGTTGTACACTTTAAATATGTACAGCTTTTTGTATGTCAGTTACACCTCAATAAAACTGGTACAAATAAAGGCAGGAAAAGAGGAATAAAGGAGCAAAGAATGAGATTACAAATAACAAATGAGTAACCGGATATTAGATTTAAATCCAAACATATAAATAATTACCTTGATTATAAATGTTCTAAATATTTCAAATAAAAGACAAAAAAGTAAGATAAAATAAAAAAGCAGGGCCCAACTTTTGCTGCAGTGTTGAAAATTCCTGGAACTGTCTATTTGTCTTTTAAATTCTATAAGCTGCTGCTTAGTAATTTGAATACCTGTTATGAGAACATAAACATTTGATTGTCATGTGTTCTGGATTAACTGACCCTTTTATTACTATTAAAAGTCTCTCATAGCCCTGGTCATATATGTGTCCTCAAGTCTATTTTGTTTGATATAAATATTGCCACTCTTACCTACTTAACGATTAATGATGATATATCTTATTTTTTCTTTTACTTTAAATGTGTTTACGCCTTTATAGTTAGAGTGGTTTTTGCACATGCAGCAAAAGTTGCTTTTTCTAGTACATGCCCTGAGAAAACAAGTGGCAAATGTAGTATTGGACATGATGTCAGCTAATTTAAATTAGTAAATGTCCCTTAGTAGATTTGTAAATATCCTTACACTATTTTATTGACCTTAGAAACTATCAACATGTACTTAGAGAGTTCCTACTCCGTCTACAAGAGTGATAGACACTGAAGAGGACACCGAAGAAATACAGGAGAACGTCTATAATCTGATCTTCCTAGAGAATTGATGAATGTGTTGTCAACCTTCACACTTAAAGATCCAAAAATTAACTAAACAATTTGGGATAGAAATATTCTAAAATAGTTGTATACCCAGCTACCTTTGCAAAACCATATGCAGAGTTACAATGTACAGTGTACGTGGAGTTACGATTAAGGACATCTTTTGTCCTGTACTGTCATTCAGTGTTACTCTCAGGGACTATTAAAGAGCAAACAATCCTTTAAAAAAAAAAGAAAAAGTGAACACTTCTTTTAGCCACTCATACTCTTGGTTTTCCTTTCACGATGTTAATTTACAGTTTTCCTTCTCCATTAATATGGGAAACCAGGTAAATGTATCTTTTAAAATCATTTTCCAAATAGTTATACACCAGGTACTATATTAACATGCTCTGTATCAGCTGCTGTAGTAACCTGCTTTGGTGAACATCATTTATTTTTGCCTGCTAGTACCTGTTTTCCTCTGCTTTTGGTACCAACACCCAAATTTTACTTTGGCGAGCCACCTACCATGCCCACTCAGAATCCATGCAGTTTCAGTTGGTGGGCCTGGGTTGTAGCTATCAACACATACATTCCTGGCCGTGATCTTTGGGTCAAAGATTACCCAGATGAACCCAATAAGGATCAGTCCCAGAATTTTGTGGTAACTCTTGGGAAGAAAGATATTCTTTGGTATGTTTACTGTGTCAGAGGAAAATGTGACCCTGATGATTCTGCTGGAGCCCACCATATGGAGAAGACTCTTGGGGGTAAAGGCTAAGCAGAAGAAAGCAGAACCCAAAGATGGAAAAAGAATTGAATCTTACAGCATAATTTGAGACCCCTGGATGCAGCTGTTTCTAAAAGCTTATCCTAGACTTTTCAGTTATGTGAGCCATCATGAGATCTATTTCTAACTGTTGCAACTAGACTTATAAGCATACACAGCTCATTTTATGCCTGTTACAGCCCTTTGAGTAAATGCCATGATTCTTTATATTTTATATAAAGTAATCTCAGGCTCAGAGATGTTAATATTTTGCCTAGGTGATGTAGTTAAGTGATAGAGTCAGGACTCAAACCTGTTTATGTAACACCAAAACCCACAATCTTAACCACAGCAACAATCAGCCTCATGTCTTAGTTGTCTCTGTATCCCCAGCACTTAAGACAGGCTCTGACTCATAGGATGTGTCCTTTGATTTCTACACTAAAAGAGAAGGTAATAGACATTCCTGCCTAATGGAAAAAGGAAGATAAGATAAAAATGGAGGAGGCTATTGAACAGAGCATAGGGATGAGACCAGTTTGACTAGAACGAAGGATTTTGGAGATTTCTTGAAAAAATAATTCCAAACTCCACTCTAGATTTCTGTCACATGTGGGTGTGTGAACAGAGGTCAGTTTGTTTCATTTGTCTGTCTGTTTTAACTTACGCATGAGTATTTATAAATCCTACTACCAAGGGTTTGACAGTCTAGCTTCATAAATGTGATTCTATCAACCACCAAAGTCACTGAAAAGGGATAGTATAATTTAAGTTGGGAGTATCATTATGCTTCAAAGTCCTAGATTTATTAAATAGAAGCATAGGATGCAAACATAACTGATATGACCTTCGGAAAATTTTTCAGTCTTTAGCCTCTCCTTCCTTTGATAAATATCTGATTACTTCTTGGGATATAATCTTTTTTTTTTTTTAATTTTATTTATATTTTGGCTGTGTTGGGTCTTTGTTGCTGCCTGCGGGCTTTCTCTAGTTGTGGCAAGCGGGGGCTACTCTTCATTGTGGTTTGCAGGCTTCTCATTGTGGTGCCTTCTCTTTGTTGCAGAGCATGGGCTCTAGGCGCATGGGCTTCAGTAGTTGTGGCTCGCGGGCTCTAGAGTGCAGTCTCAGTAGTTGTGGTGCACGGGCTTAGTTGCTCCGCGGCCTTTGGGATCCCCGCGGACCAGGGATCGAACCCATGTGCCCTGCACTGGCAGCCAGATTATTATTTTGTTTTTAACATCTTTATTGGAGTATAATTGCTTTACAGTGGTGTGTTAGTTTCTGCTTTATAACAAAGTAAATCAGCTATACATATACATATATCCCCATATCTCCTCCCTCTTGCATCTCCCTCCCACCCTCCCTATCCCACCCCTCTAGGTGGACACAAAGCACCGAACTGATCTCCCTGTGCTATGTGGCTGCTTCCCACTAGCTATCTATTTTACAAAGACAAAAACAAATACCGTATGCTAACACATACATATAGAATCTAAAAAAAAGAAAGAAAGAATGGTTCTGAAGAACCTAGGGGCAGAACAGGAATAAAGAGGTAGACGTAGAGAATGAACTTGAGGACACGGGGAGTGGGAAGGGTAAGCTGGGATGAAGGCAAGCAGATTCTTAACCACTATGCCACCAGGGAAGTCCCGGGGTGTAATCTTTGACTGGCTAGACTCTTAGAAAATAATTTTCCTTTTGTTTCCTTCTTTTACAAATAACTGAGTTAGAACACCAAAATGTAATTCTGGAGGCATCTTTGCTTGGACCAGCACAGTCACCTGACTGGAAATGCATGGATTACAAAAGGTGAAGAACATAGTATCTGTGTATTGACAAAGTCTGCTTGACCAAACTTTAGTCAGGCTCCTGAACCTTCTCCTAGGACTATTTGTGCACTTTCTTGTAAAATCTAGTTTAGCAAGAACCCTGCTAAGTCAGTTTAACCAGGCCCCTCCTGCCACTGATATCTGATCACCTTTGATATTTGATGGGGTTCCTTATCCTTCACCATCCCCCAAGTGATATCTGATCACCCTGGCCTGTCTTCCGCAAGAAACCTGTTAGATCGGGTAAGCCAGAATACCTCTTACCCATGGTGTTTCTGCTTAGTAATTTTCCATTCACTTAACCCCCTGCCCCCACTCTTCTCCTTGGCTATCAATTCTTTATTTTCCTTGTTGTATTTGGAGTTGAGCCCAATCTCTTTCCTCTATTGCAAAATCCCATTGCAATGGTTCTTATACTTATCACTATGGCCCCTGAATAAAGCCTGCCTTACCATTTTTAACAAATGTCATAAATATTTTTTTTTTCTTTAACAGTAACAGTTTCCTTCAGGATCAGATGGCATTCAAGAGTCTTTTGTTGCTCTCTATCTTAAAGCATTGATTTTTCTTTTAAGTACTTTTAACAACTTACAGTTATTGGAAAAATTAATACCATATTTTCTGCTTCCCTCAGAAGAATATAAGCTTCTTGAAGTGGCCATCATGTCTTACTTGTGCTTAATTCCTTAGCACCTAACACAATGCATGACATTCATTAATTTTCAATATAGAATTTCAAGTTGATGGTTGCTGACTGATCCGAGTGAAGGTTGCTGAAAGTTGGGATGGTTTATTTCTTAAAATAAGACAATGGGGCTTCCCTGATGGTGCAGTGGTTGAGAATCTGCCTGCCAATGCAGGGGACACGGGTACGAGCCCTGGTCTGGGAAGATCCCACATGCCGCGGAGCAACTAGGCCCGTGAGCCACAACTACTGAGCCTGCGCGTCTGGAGCCTGTGCTCCGCAACAAGAGAGGCCGCGATAGTGAGAGGTCCGCGCACCGCGATGAAGTGTGGCCCCCGCTTGCTGCAACTAGAGAAAGCCCTCACACAGAAACGAAGACCCAACACAGCCAAAAATAAATAAATAAAAAATAAAAAATAAAATAAAATAAAATATGTGTATAAAAAAAAATAAATGAATAAGACAATGAAGTTTGCCACATCAGTTGACTCTCCCTTTCACTAATGATTCCTCTGAAGCATGCTATTTGATAGCATTTGACCCACGGTAGAACTTTTTTCAAAAGTGGAGTCAATCCTCTCAAACTCAGCTGCTGCTTTATCGACTAAGTTTATGTAATACTTTAAATCTTTTGTTGTCACTTCAACAATTTTCTGAGCATCTTCACCAGGAGTAGATTCCATTTCAGGAGACCATTTTCTTTCTTTGCTCAACCATAAGAAGCAACTCCTCTTGCTTTATGATATGATAATGAGATTGTAGCAGTTCATCACATCTTCAGGCTCCACTTTTAATTCTAGTTCTCTTGCTGTTTCCACCACATCTGCAATTCCTTCCTCCACTGAAGTCTTGAACCCCTCCAAGTCATCCTTTGGGTTGGAATCAACTTCTTCCCAGCTCCTGTTAATGTAGGCATTTTGACCTCTTCCAACGAATCACAGATGTTCTTAATGGCTTCTAGAATGGTGAGTGCTTTCCAGAAGGTTTTCAATTTACTTTGCCCAGATCCATCAGAGGAATCACTAAGGCAGTTATAACCTTATAAAATATATATCTTAGTAAGACTTGAAAGTCAAAATTACTCCTTGGTCCATGGGTTGCAGGATGGATGTTGTATTAGAGGCATGAAAACAGCGTTAATCTTACTTATTGTTCCTCTCCATCACAGCTCTTAGGTGACCAGGTACATTGTCAATGAGCAGTAATATTTTGAAAATAATCTTTTTTTTTTTTTCTGAGCAGTAGTTCTCCACGTTGTAAACAGATGTGGTATCGTCCAGTCTTTGTTGTTCCACTTATAGGGCACAGGCAGAGTACATTTGGCATAATTATTAAGGACCCTAGGATTTTCAGAATGGTAAATAAGCATTGGCTTCAACCTGAAGTCACCAGCTGCATTAGCCCTCAACAAGAAATTCAGCCCGTCCTTTGAAGCTTTGAAGCAGGCATTGACTTCTCCTCTCTAGCTATGAAAGTCCTAGATGGCATTTTCTTCCAATATAAGGCTCTTTCATCTACGTTGAAAATCTATTGTTAATTGTAACCACTTTCATTAATTATCTTAGCTAGAACTTCTGGATAACTTGCTGCAGTTTTTGCTGCTTCACCGTGTACTTTTATGTTATGGACATGGCTTCTTTCCTGAAACCTCATAAACCAACTTCTGCTAGCTTCAAACTTTTCTTCTGCAGCTTCCTCACCTCTCTCAGCCCTCATAGAATTAAAGAGAGTTAGAACATTACTCTGGATTAGGCTTTGGCTTAAGAGAATGTTGTACCTGGTTTGATCTTTTATCTAGACCACTAAAACTTTCACCATATCAGCAATAAGGCTATTTTCTCTTTCTTATCATTTTTGTTTTCACTGGAGTAGCACTTTTAATTTCCTTCAAGAACTTTTCCTTTGCATTCTCAATGTGGCTTTTTAGTATAAGAGGCCTAGCTTTCACCCTATCTTGGCTTTCGACATGTGTTTCTCACCAAGCTTACCATTTCTAGCTTTTGATTTAAAGTGAGGGACACACAACTCTTTCCTTCACTTGAGCACTTAGATGCCAATCTAGATATTTCAATATTTTTGTGTCTCATGGAACAGGGAGGCCTGAGGAGAGGGAGAGAAACGGGAACAGTTGGTCAATAGAGCAATCAAAACACATACAGCATTTCTTAACTGCTCACTGTCTTATATGGGCGAGGTTCATGGCACCCAAAAACCATTACAATAGTAACATCAAAGATCTCTTATCACAGATCACCATAACAAATATAATAATAGTGGAAAAGTTTGAAACATTGCGAGGATTACCAAAAAGTGACACAGAGACATGAAGTGATCAAATGCTGTTCGATAAGTGGCACTGGTAGACTTGCTCAATACAGGGTTGCTACAAACCTTCAATGTATAAAAAATGAAATGTCTGTGAAGCACAGTAAAGCTAAGTGCAATAAAATGAGGTATGCCTGTAATAAAAATTTGCCCTTTCTGCCCCACTAAAGCAGTTTTTGTCAGTCACCTTAATCTAAATTTTGATTCTCAATCCTTATTTTATTTATCTTATAAGCATTAGTTGATGTAGGACAAATAAAAATGAAAGATCAGAGGCTTATTTTTTCTTGTTGAAAATAAGGAAAGCGACTTCTCCCCTCACCTTTTTTTTTTCCTTAGAGCATTTACTTCAGAAGACTTGTAATTTAGAAAATTTGTAAGTACTTTCTCCTCTCTTTGAAATGTATATTAATTCTTCTGAAAACTAGATGGGACTTTGTCAGCTTTATGATATAGGAATATTTTTCTCAAGTCCCTGGAAGCCATCTCTTTGAAGTGTAAACATAGAAGCTGATAGCACCCCTATCTTCCAGTTTCTACGGAAGGATAGGAGGCTAACTTTGGTGGATACCTTGCTCCAAGTTGGAAACTAGTTCTGCCATAAAGAGATGAAAATTTTGTTTCTTCTCTGGATAAAGCCAATTAGCCAACCCAAATGGTCACTCCAATTACCTGGTAAAGTTAGGATCACAGATGTGTCACAGATGGTGCTGTCAATTTCTCTTACTTGATGACTAGATATAGTTTATCTTAAGACATGTGTGTAAGGGGTCTATCTGCTTGGCTATATAAAAGGATGAGAATTCATTCGGTTTTTGCAGTCTCTTAGTGAATTGCATGTGACACCATCACATTTTGGTTTAATACCTACTCAGTAGTAAAGTCTTTTCTTTCTCTACTATCTTCTTGGAGAGGATTTCTGCTTGGAAGAATATTTTGCTTTTAATTATATTTCCCCAGCATTGGTAAATAGGTCATTTCCTTTTCTTTGAAACATTTTCTACCTTTGGTTTCCATAATTCTGTACTTTCTTGGCTTTCCTCCTTCCTAGTTTGACACTTCTCTTTATGATACTCTGTTACTTCTTTTCCTCTCAGCCTCTAAACTGGCATGTCTTATGGCTCAGTCCTGGGAACTCACCTCTTCCTTACTCTACACATCCTTTGATGAGTTCATTCAAGATCAATGATTTGAAATGCCATCTGTTAACTGATGACTTCCAAATTTTTATCTCTAGTCTGAACCTCTGCCCTAGATTTAGACTCATATCCAGCTACCTACTTAGCATTTCTACTTGAATGTCTAATAGACACCTCAAAATTATGTCTAAAATTCATGATATTCCCTTTAAACCCTATACTACTTGTCGTTTTCTCATCTTAGTTAATGACAACAACATCCAGTTGCTTTGGAAAAATAACCTACATATACACATTAAGTAAAACATTAAAATAAAAAATGACTCAATAGAAACTGTAATAAGAAATATAAATTTTGAATGAGTGAAAATATTATACTCAAAGGCATCATAAAATACAATGATACATAAATAACAAAGTTGTCCATTACATTGCATATTCCTCAAGAAATAAGAATTTCAAGGAAACAAGAGAATGTAACACATTTCTACCCATCAGAAAGAGAGAAACTGTAGGAAAAAAAAAATAGTGTGCATAGTTAATCACTGTTAGAATATCATGAGGAAATTTGACTACAATATAACAAAAAAAATTGATTGGTAAAAGCTTATTTATGTGTTTCTGTAATAAGAATGAATAAACCAGTACCTTACTCTGTATGTTCTAACTCAAAATTCCCCACTATGTCAACCATTTTAAGGCGTGAACTACTGGTAAGTTGGTATCTTAAAACAAAAATGAAAACTCAGAAGTGTGTTTACTAGTTGAGTGCTTGTAATGGTCCATTTGGTAGTGAGTTAAATTGGTGTTTTTATTGTTCTGTAGTTTAGCCTTTAGCAATATAGTCATTCTCTGGAACTTGAATTTTTCTGTTTTTCAAAGAAAGTAATTTATAGGCAGTTCTGTCAATTGTGTTACCATGTTAAAGAAAAAATTGTGTGATATATAAGACCTTGGCCATGATAATATATATTCAGATATCACAGAAAATACATGTAAAACTCATTTTAAAACTACCTGATTTTTGGAATGTTGGAATAATTGTGATAAAGGAAATGAGAGAATCAAATATTAAATTGGACAGAAAATGGGACAAGAAATATATAATATTAGTCTGAAATATTCACAGAGGACATGTTCTTAAATCTCACAACTTGAATCACAAATGTTCTATAACACATTGTAAAATGATTGAATTCAGTTATTTTTCTCAAGCAAACACACATTCAGATGTTACTCAAATACATTTATGATTAGAATTCTGGAGTTTGAATTTAAATTCTTATATTACTACCAAATGTCACAGCTCTGATTAGCTATGTTGAAATCAGCAGGGTTTAGCATTTGCTCTCATTTCAGAGTATAACTGAATAGAAACAATACACTATACACCTATTATTGAAATGTAACATGGGTCTTGATTTGTTTCATTTGGATGGATGGATAGATATAGATAGATCTTTTAACTTAATCTGTTACAATACTTACCATTGATACATCTTTTTATTAGGCATCCTGACCTGTCTTCACAGTATTTAATACGATTTTCTGTTACTATATTTGTACCGACTTTGTAAGGTAGTTAGTCTATTAAAAAACTTGTTCAGACTCAACCTTTCACTTTAAACATATCAGATCAATAAAGCATATGACATTTTAAAAGATAATTGGTCTAAATGCAATTTGGTATCCCAGAATTGATCCTGAAGAGAAAAAATGGAAAAACCGGGGAAATCTGAATAAAATCTGTAGTTTAGTTAATTGTATCACTTTTAAATTTTTGGCAGATGTGTCATGGTTATGGAAAAGAACTGAATCATGAATATAAGATGTTAACTTTAGAGCATGATAACTTGACAAATTTATTGTTAGGCTGTTGAGAAAATGGATGAAGGGTGTAAAGAAACTATGTTCTTCTCAACTTTTCTTAAATCTACTATCACTCCAAAAAAATGTATTTTATATAATGAATTATACCTGATTCTTATTTATTTTATTCACTTTCATATGTCTTAAAGACATCTTCTTAAATTCAAACTTAGGAAAAAGCACTTGGTGCTCATTCATTTGATGACTTTTTTTTTAAATTCACAAAATACAAATTAATTTGGTCCCCGAATCTGCTGTTGAAGGTTGAGATGTGATTTTTTTCTTTAAAGTATCATTTCATAGGTTCTCTGTGCTCTTTTATATGATGCTTCCTATCCTTGGAATGATCTACTTTCTCTAGTAAATTCAAACTCATTCTTCAAGAACACTTCAGTATCTTCTTTTCTGCAGATGTTTCTCTAAACTTTTCCACTCCTTTAAAAGAATTAGGGCATTTAAATATACAAAAGTAATACAGCAATGTTTTATAATGATCTATGCAATCTTTACCTGTGGTCCTTAAATATTAATGTTTATCACAATTACCTTAGGAGCTTGCTTTCCCAGCATCAAACTACCATGGCTTTTAAGGTGGTGTCCTTGACTCTGAGACTTTAATAGGGACTCTCCCTTCAAGGAAACTATATTTTGAGATTTATTGTCTTACATGGTAAGAATACACTTCATTTATTTTTCTACTCCAAGAATTACAATTTGTTGACTCAGTATTAATGAATCAGTTAGTTAAATTATTAATAATAGGATAGAAAAAGGGTAAGTTAGATCTAAATTCTCAAAACACAGCTTGAGAAACATGTGTTCTTGAAACTTAAGTGAAGGCAGCCAAGCTCCAAGGCTGTGCTTTATGTACATAACCCCGCCCAGAACCTGACCTATATTTGATTTTTGTTGAAAGTATTTTGAAATGAAGGAAAAAATGTGGGTTATTTTGTTAATTTGGGGGCCCTTTTAAAATGTTTTACTTTTACATACAGATTTACAGATTTCAAAATAAAAATTTAAGACACAGAAAAGTTGGAGATGTAGCATAGAGTTCCCATATACCTGTTACCCAGCTTTCCTTGAAGTTAGCGCTTACATAACCATAGTTTAATGATCAAAACTAAGAAATTAGTAGTGATGCAATACTATTAAAAATCTATAAACATTATTAAATTTCATCACTTTTTCCAACTAATGTCATTTTCCCATCCCAGGATCCAACTAAAGATCTCACATGACATTTAGTTTTCATGTTCCCTTAGTCTACTCCAATATGTGACAGTTCCTCAGTCTTTCTTTATCTTTTATTATTTTGGCATTTTCAGAGTCACAATTTTCAGTTACTTAGTAGAGTTGTCCTCATTTTTAGTCTGATATTTCTACTGATTATATGGAGGTTATGTACTTTTGCCTAGGATCCCACAGAAGTTATGTGCATTTCTCTTATTTTTTTAAACCAATTTATTTGCATACAAAAATTTATGCATATTTAATGTATACAATTTGATAAGTTTGCAGACAAATATACACCTGTGAAGCCAACACCACAATTTATGCCATAAACATATCCATCATCTCTAAAAGTTTTTACCTGCTCTCTTTTTAGTGTGCGATAAGAACGCTTAACATAAGATCTATCCTTTTAGCAAATTCAAAGGTATATAATACAGTATTATTATCTATAGGCACTATGCTGTACAGTAGATCTCTAGGACTTATTCATCTGGTATAACTGAAACTTTTACCTTTTGACTAATACCTCCCTATTTCCCCCTCTCTCCAGTCCCTGACAACCAGTATTTTACTCTATGCTTCTATGAGATTGACTATTTTAGGTTCCTCATATAAGTGATATTATGTAGCATGCCCTTCTGTATCTGGCTTATTTCACTTAGCATAATGTCCTCCAGGTTCATCCATGTTGTCTCAAATGGCAGGATTTAGTTCTTTTCTAAGGTTGAATAACATTCCATTTTATGTATGTCCGACATTTTCTTTATCCAGTTATCTATAGATGGACACTTAGATTGCTTCCATGTCTTGGCTATTGTGAATAATGCTGCAATGGACATGGAAGTGCAGATATCTGTTAAAGACCTTAATTTCAATTTCTTTGGCTATGTACCAGGAAGTGAGATTGCTGGATCATATGGTAGTTCTAGTTTTTAATTTTGGAGAAACGTCCATACTGTTTTCCCTAGTGACTGCATTGATTTTTATATTCACATTGATAGTATATAGGGGTTTCCTTTTATTCTCATCCTTGCCAGCACTTACCTTTTCTATCTTTGAGAATTTTATTGAGAATTTTAAGTTTTTTTAAAGAGAAAACAAACATGTAATCGATTTGTTAAAATTACATAATCTGAGAGGGTACTTATCAAAATGAGTTTGGTGTCCCCAAGTGTTCCTTTCAATCCTAACAATGAGAAGGTGTTATGTAGCAATGATATTCAAGCATTTTTGCTTGCACATACCTTAAATGAATTTCAAGAAGTTTCTTCTTTACATATTTTAAGTTGAAATCTAATGTTTTTCATTATAAATGTAAGTATAATTGAAAGGCTGCAATTCTTGATAGTATAATATTGACATTAAAATAAAAATATCATTCATTTAGTTTTATCCCTTTGAAACTATAATACATAACTTTGTAATATGCTACTTGACTTCAGCTCTTTAAATACTTTCATAAAACAAGTTTTATTTAATGTATTTTCTTCTTTAAATATGTTTGTTACATTCTCACTGCTGAATTTCACTTTAATATAAGATTTTTTTGCTTACAAGTTTTGTATTGATTATTTATCATAATCATCCTCCAACATAATAATGTATGTAATATGCAATTATTTACAAAGTATATTTCCTGTTATCATACATAGAATGAGAAGATAATATAGGATCTGAGGAAATTGTGCCATAATCTGATATAAGACTTTAAAGCAGATATTCTCAAAGAGCAGAGTCAAGGTGGCAGAGTAGGAGGACGCCGCGTCTCCTCACAACTAGGGCACCTACCAGGCGCTGGTGGGGGACCTCAGACACCAAAGGGGACGGGAGGAACCCCTGAGCAACTGGGAAGAATGTGGGGGGAAGGAGAGGGGAGGAAAAGTAGAGGATAGATGGGACTGGTGCCCCTGAGGGATGGCTGGGGAAGGGGAGGGATTCCCACACTTGCGAGGGGCCCACCCATAATGAGGGGATCAGCAGGGACAGGGAGAGACCTTTGGGGGATCAAGGGATCAGAGGAGAAAGTGGCCAGGGTTTCCCCCACCTGCTTGGCTCCCTGCAAGTCTGCTGGGGTCCCAGGCCTAAACCTCTGTACTCTGAGGACCCCTCCAGCCATGCTGAGCCTAAGTCCCACTGCCCCCACCTCCCCCAGGGCCTTTTCCTGCCAGCAGGTCCTGAGCCTAGGCCCTGCCCCCTGCCTAAACCCTGCCCCACCAACAGCCAAGGCCTTTTCTGGGCTTTTTTTTTTTTTTTTTTTTTTTTGCTGTTGTGGTTCTGTTTAACCTTGGTGGTGTTGTTTCATTTATACTTTTATCTTTTCTAATTTTTTTTTTATTTTTCTCATTTTATTTTATTTTCTATTCTTTTTTATTCTTCTGCTCCTTTTTGTTAGATTCCCCCCCCCACGCTTTGTTTCTTTTTTTTGGCTGTTGTTCTGTTTTACATTTTTGTTGTTTGATTTATATTTTTATTTTTTCTAATAATTTTTCTAATTTTATTTTGTTTTATTCTTTGTTATTGTTTCACCTGATTTTTTTTGCTGTGCCATGCAGCTTGTTGGATCTTGGCTC
The DNA here is from genome assembly GCF_965194805.1 of Balaenoptera borealis. Taxonomy (NCBI): domain Eukaryota; kingdom Metazoa; phylum Chordata; class Mammalia; order Artiodactyla; family Balaenopteridae; genus Balaenoptera; species Balaenoptera borealis. The sequence goes on from NC_138865.1 coordinate 62,015,902, forward strand.
CCAGGCTGGGGGTTGAGCCTAAGCTCCTGTGGTCGGAGCACCAAGTACAAATCACTGGACTAATAGAGAACTTCAGACCCCGGGGAATATTAATCAGAGGGAGGTCTCCAGGAGGTCCTCATCTTGGCACCAAGACCTGGCTTAACCAACTGCTTGCAAATTCCAGTGCTGGACACACGTTTCATTCCAAACAACCAGTAAGACGAAAACACAGACCCACCCATCAAAAAACAAAAAATTAGATGACAAAAAAAAAATGTTACAGAGGAAGGAGCAAGGTAAAAAGCTACAAGACCAAATAAATGAAGAGGAAATAGGCAACCTACCTGAAAAAGAATTCAGAGTAATTATAGTAAAGATAATCCAAAATCTCAGAAATGGAATGGAGGCACAGATTGAGAAAATACAAGAAATGTTTAACAAAGGCCTAGAAGAACTAAAGAACAAACAAAGAGTGATGAACAACACAACTACTGAAATGAAAAATTCTCTAGAAGGAATCAATAGCAGAACAACTGAGGCAGAAGAATGAATAAGTGAGCTGGAAGAGACAATGGTGTAAATAACTGCCACAGAGCAGAATAAAGAAAAAAGAGTTAAAAGAATTGGGGACAGTCTCAAGAGACCTCTGTGCCAACATTAAACACACCAACATTTGAATTATAAGGGTCCCAGAAAAAGAAGAGAAAGAGAAAGGATCTGAAAAAATATTTGAAGAGATTATAGTAGAAAACTTCCCTTGCACGGGAAAGGAAATAGCCACCCAAGTCCAGGAAGCACAGAGAGTCCCATACAGGATAAACCCCAGGAGAAACACACTGAGACACATATTAATCAAACTAACAAAACTTAAATTCAAAGAAAAAATATTAAAAGCAGCAAGGAAAAAGCAACAAATAACATACAAGGGAACCCCCCCATAAGGTTATCAGCTGATTTTTCAGTAGAAAACTTGCAGGCCAGAAGGGAATGGCAGGATATATTTAAAGTGATGAAAGGGAAAGACCTACAACCAAGATTACTCTACCCAGCAAGGATCTCATTCAGATTTGACAGAGAAAGCAAAAGCTAAGAGAATTCAGCACCACCAAACTAGCTTTACAACAAATGCTAAAGGAATTTCCCTAGGCAGGGAACACAAGAGAAGAAAAAGACCCACAAAAATAAACCCAAAACAATTAAGAAAATGGTAATAGGAACATACATATCGATAATTACCTTGAATGTAAATGGATTAAGTGCTCCAACCAACAGACACAGACTGGCTGAATAGATACAAAAACAAGACCCATATGTATACTGTCTACAGGAGACCCACTTCAGACCTAGGGACACATATAGACTGAAAGTGAGGGGATGGAAAAACATATTCCATGCAAATGGAAATCAAAAGAAAGCTGGAGTAGCAATACTCATATCAGATAAAATAGACTTTAAAATAAAGAACGTTATAAGAGATAAGGAAGGGGATGATCAAGGGGATCAATCCAAGAAGAAGATGTAACAATTATAAATATTTCTGCATCCAACATAGGAGCACCTCAATACATAAGGCAAATGCTAACAGCCATAAAAGGGGACATCAACAGTAACACAATGATAGTGGGGGACTTTAACACCCCACTTACACCAATGGACAGGTCATCCAGACAGAAAATAAATAAGGAAACACAAGCTTTAAATGACACAGTAGACCAGATAGATATAATTGATATTTATAGGGCATTCCACCTGGAAGTGGTAGAATACACTTTCTTCTCAAGTGCTCATGGAACATTCTCTAAGATAGATCATATCTTGGGTCAAAAATCAAGCCACAGAAAATTTAAGAAAATTGAAATTGTATCAAGCATCTTTTCCAATTACAACATTATGAGTTTAGAAATCAATTACAGGAAAAAAACCTGTAAAAAACACAAACACATGGAGGCTAAACAGTGCACTGCTAAATAAACAAAGATATCACTGAAGAAATCAAATAGGAAATTAAAAACTACATAGCAACAAATGACAATGAAAACACAACAACCCAAAACCTATGGGATGCAGCAAAAGCAGTTCTAAGAGGGAAGTTTATAGCAATACAATCCTAACTTGAGAAACAAGAAAAATCTCAAATAAAGAATCTAACTCTACACCTAAAGCAACTATAGAAAGAAGAACAAACAAAACCCAAAATTAGTAGAAGGAAAGAAATCATAAAGATCAGAGCAGAAATAAATGAAATAGACACAAAGAAACAATAGCAAAGATCCATGAAACTAACAGCCAGTTCATTGAGAAGATAAACAAAATTGATAAACCTTTAGAAAGATTCATCAAGAAAAAAAAGGGATAGGACTCAAATCAATAAAATTAGAAATGAAAAAGGAGAAGTTATAACTGACACCACAGAAATACAAAGGATCATAAGAGACTACTACAAGCAACTCTATGCCAATAAAATGGACAACATGGAAGAAATGAACAACTGATTACAAAGGTACAGCCTTTCAAGACTGAACCAGGAAGAAATAGAAAATATGAACAGACCAATCACAAGCAATGAAATTGAAACTGTGATTAAAAATCTTCCAACAAACAAAGTCCAGGACCAGATGGCTTCACAGGCGTATTCTATCAAACATTTAGAGAAGAGGTAACACCTATCCTTTTCAAAGTCTTCCAAAAAATTACAGAGGGAGGAATATTCGCAGGCTCATTCTACAAGACCACCATCACCCTGATACCAAAACGAGACAAAGATATTACAAAAAAAGAAAGTTACAGGCCAATATCACTGATGAGCATAGATGCAAAAATCCTCAACAAAATACTAGCAAATCGAATCCAACAAGACATTAAAAAGATCATACACCATGATCAAGTGGGATTTATCCCAGGGATAGAAGGATTCTTCAGTATATGCAAATCAATCAATGCAATACACCATATTAACCGATTAAAGAATAAAAACCATATGATTATCTCAATAGATGCAGAAAAAGCTTTTTACAAAATTCAACTCCTATTTATGATAAAAACTCTCCAGAAAGTGAACATAGAGGGAACTTACCTCAACCTAATAAACGCCATATACAACAAACCCACAGCCAACATCATTCTCAATGGTGAAAAACCGAAAGCATTTCATCTAAGATCAGGAACAAGACATGGATGCCCACTCTCGCCACTATTATTAAACATAGTTTTGGAAGTCCTAGCCACAGCAATCAGAGAAGAAAAAGAAATAAAAGGAATACAAATTGGAAAAGAAGAAGTAAAACTGTCACTGTTTGCGGATGACATGATACTATACACAGAAAATGCCACCAGAAAACTACTAGAGTTAATCAATGGATTTGGTGAAGTGCAGGATACAAAATTAATACACAGAAATCTCTCAAATTCCTATACGCTAACAATGAAAGATCAGAAAGAGAAATTAAGCAAACAATCCCATTTATCATTTCAACAAAAAGAATAAAATACCTAGGAATAAACCTACCTATGGAGGCAAAAGACCTGTGCACAGAAAACAATAAAAACACTGATGAAAGAAATCAAAGATGACAACAACAGATGGAGAGATATACCATGTTCTTGGATTGGAAGAATCAATATTGTGAAAATGACTATACTACGCAAAGCAACCTACAGATTCAGTGCAATCCGTATCAAATTATCAATGGCATTTTTTACAGAACTAGAACAAAAAAATTTGCAATTTATATGGAAACACAAAAGACCCTGAATAGCCATAGCAATCTTGAGAAAGAAAACCGGAGCTTAAGGAATCAGGTTCCCTGACTTCAGACTATACTACAAAGCTACAGTAATCAAGACAGTATGGTACTGGCACAAAAATAGAAATACAGATCAATGGTACAGGATAGAAAGACCAGAGATAAACCCACGCACCTATGGTCACCTAATCTTTGACAAAGGAGGCAAGGATATACAATGGAGAAAAGACAGCTTCTTCAATAAGTGGTGCTGGGAAAACTGGACAGCTATATATGAAAGAATGAACTTAGAACACTCAGTAACACCATACACAAAAAAAAACTCAAAATGGATTAAAGACCTAAATATAAGACTGGACCCTATAAAACTCTTAGAGGAAAACATAGGACAAACACTCTTTGACATAAATAACAGCAAGATCTTTTTTGACCCACCTCCTAGAGTAGTAAAAATAAAAACAAAAATAAACAAATGGGACCTAATGAAACTTAAAAGCTTTGGCAACAGCAAAGGAAACCATAAACAAGACAAAAAACAATCCTCAGAATGGGAGGAAATATTTGCAGAGGAAGCAACGGACAAAGGATTAATCTCCAAAATGTACAAACAACTTATGCAGCTCAATATCAAACAAACAAAAACCCAATCAAAAAATGGGTACTACTGGCCATATACCCTGAGAATACCATAATTCAAAAAGACACATGTACCCCAATGTTCATTGCAACACTATTCACAATAGCCAGGTCATGGAAACGACCTAAATGTCCATAGAAAGATGAATGGATACAGAAGATGTGGTACATACATACAATGGAATATTACTCAGCCATGAAAAGGAACAAAATCAAGTCATTTGTAGAGACATGGATGGACCTAGAGTCTGTCATACAGAGTGAAGTAAGTCAGAAAGAGAAAAACAAATATTGTATGTTAATGCATATATGTGGAATCTAGAAAAATGGTACAGATCAACCTATACTTCAGGAATAGAGATGCAGTCATAGAGAACAGACGTGTGGTCACAGCGGGGGAATGGAAGGGTGGGATGAATTGAGAGATTAGGTTTGACATAAATACACTACCATGCGTAAAATAGGTAGCTTGTGGGAATCTGCAGTATAGCACAGGGAGCTCAGCTTGGTGCTCTGTGATGATCTAGATGGGTGGGATGTGGTGTCAGATGGGAGGGAGGTCCAAGAGGGAGGGGATATATGTATACATATAGCTGTTTCACTTCACTGTACAGCAGAAACTAACACAACATTGTAAAGCAATTATGCTCCAATAAAAAATAAAATATAGCAGATATTCTCACTATTGCTGTTTTGACAATACATGAAAGTGGGATATGATGGAAGAATGGAGAACAGTTAGGAGGATACTGAGTAACCAGGCAAGAGATTCTGTTGATTAGATTTTTGGTTATTGCATTTTGGTGGGAATGGTGAAAATTGGTCACATCCTGGTTAAATTTTGAAAACAGAGGCACAACTGATAGATGGGAGATGGAGAATAAGAGAATGAAATGCTGATACATCCATGATTTTTTTTTAACCAGAGGAATGAATTAAATATAATTATTATTTACTATATGGGAAACTACATATGGGACATGTTAAGGTGCTACTGCTACTTACCCTCCAATTGACAGTGTTGTATAAGAAATTCAGAGTAGATTTCCAGACTAGAGACATGAAGCTGGGAATCAACAGCATAGATTGTGCTTACAGCCATGTGAGTGGATGAGACTAACTAGAAAGTGAGTAAAGAGAATGAAGGAGCCATCAAGGAAGACTAAAACAGAGTGTGACTGGTGATATTAGAGAAGAACCTTCCCTGCTTGCCAAGTTTAGCAAGTGCTTCCTGAACAAGGAAATAATTGACTGTGTAAAATACTGGTGATAGATAGAGTAAGGGAGGGGCTGAAAATTGACCATTGGACTTACCACTGTGTAGGTTATGGTTGACCTTGATGAGAGTGGTATGGAGTTGTAGTGGGAACAAAAGCCTGAATGGAGTGGAATTAAGAAAACATGTGGAAAGGAGCTACATATTTTGAATTCACAATTTTTTTTTTAGGTGTGTTGTCAAAAGAGGAGCAGACAATCAGGACAGTAGCAGCTGGTGAGTGATTTGGTGTCAGAAGGAATATTTTGTTTTCCTTCATGGGAGAAATAAGAGGATATTCATATGCTGATAAGGATGATCCATTAGAGACTCAGAGAAGCATGTGATGATTCAGAAGAGAGTGAGAGGGGTAATTCCTGAAGCAATAGTCCTAATTAGGTGAGAGGAGATGAGATCTATTGCACAAGTGGAAAATTGTCTTAGCTAGGAATATAGTTTAATCATAATATGATAGGTGAAGGCAGAGTACATGAACGTAGATGTTAAAAGTTAGATAGGTAGATGGAACTGGTTACTAATATCTAGTCATGACACTTGGCTTCTGGATTTCTCTTACAGAATTAAAATATCAAGGCCCTGGCCAGTAAGGCACTTTTATTGTATTTTTGTTACATTATACACATATTTCTTTTGGTATTTTTAGGGAAAGCAATTTAACTAGAAGCACATGTGTTTTGTAACTATCAGTAGAAGTTTTTCTTCTTTTATGTTATCTGGGTACATTATTAGGAGAGATACTATATATAGACAAGAAAAAAATCTATGGTTATTTGAAAAAGCATAGTGAAAGTTACAAATAATTTCAGTGCTCTCATGTAAGAAATCAGAAGTAAGAATATCGTTAAAATGAATCTACACAGTACCAGCCAAGTACCTGTGATGTGACCAGACTTACAGGAATTCTCATTATATTAACTTTGTCTGCTATACAGTTTGTAAGAAATTAGTTAATTCAACCTAAGGAGTAAAGTTACCCTATCATGGCTACCCTAAAAAAATCTGACAGTTTTTTTCTGAAGTTGTGAGTTATTTCATATTTTATATAGTTAAAGGCTTGATATTTATCCCATATGTAGATAGTGCTAATGTAATAACTTGTTACAAAGTCTGTTTATAAACTGATTAATCAAAAACCATTAAAGTTAACATACTTTGGAGATTATTTTTAAAAATGTTAAAGCCTCTACCATTTATTGAGTGATATGATAGATTTTAAATATTCTCTTATATACTTCTCAAAACAGTCTTATGATGTACATATTATCATCCCTAAGTAATAGGTGAGAAAACTGAGTCTCAAAATAGGTAAGGTGCCAAAAAACACAAAGTGTCTGAAAGAGGTAGGATTTCAATTAAGATTTCTATGACTCCAATGTCCTTTCTGTAAACTATACTGTGCTCCCAGTTAAGAGGTTTATATCAGAATTAGCAGTACAGGCATGCATCTTTCTCCTGTGGTATTCGAGAGAAGGCTTTGTAGTTCTACTAGGTGACCACAAATGACTTTTAAGGAAGATTAAGAAGTTTTACTCCATAGCTAGAATGGATTTGACTCTCTCATCTTTCTCTTATTGATTCTCTTCAAGTCACTGCATCATTGAGCATCCTGGAAAAGCATTTTACTACTGTTGCTCCACCACTGATTTTTTGATGCTCTGGAAGAAAGCAATTGAGGGGAGAATTTTTGTCAGTGTATTTTGATGTGTTTCTATTATCACATGTGCATTGGGAGACTATGCTCACACAAAACCTCAAGTGACCTAGTTTTCCATTTCTAAGTCATATTTATTTCTATACAACCCTGAAAGTAAAATGTTAAATAGGATATATCATTTACTCCAATTTACATACTCTTTAGGATTATGTATTTGCTCTGTATTTTATATGCATCGTTTTCCTTAAATATGAAAAGGCAAAAAAAAAAGTGCACAGTAGTTAACTTACTTTTTTAAAAATAAATTTATTTATTTATTTATTTATTTATTTTTTGGCTGCATTGGGTCTTCGTTGCTGTGCACAGACTTTCTCTAGTGGTGGAGAGCAGGGGCTACTCTTCGTTGTGGTGCGCGGGCTTCTCATTGCAGTGGCTTCTCTTGTTGCGGAGCATGGGCTCTAGGCGCACAGGCTTTAGTAGTTGCGGCACATGGGCTCAGTAGTTGTGGCTCGCGGGCTCTAGAGTGTAGGCTCAGTAGTTGTGGTGCACGGGCTTAGCTGCTCTGCAGCATGTGGGATCCTCCCAGACCAAGGATGGAACCCGTGTCCCGTGCATTGGCAGGTGGATTCTTAATGACTGCACCACAAGGGAAGGCCCTAACTTACTTTTAAAGTACATCTTTATTAAGGGAAAAAATTCTGTTTGGAACAGCTAAAAGGTAAAAACCACAGCATTTGGCTCCTTTTCAACGTGAGTAAATATATAAACAGGCTGTTGAAATGCAGATCCCCTAGCAGGTGGATGATTTTTCTTTTCTTAGGAGCTTAGCTGGAATCTTTATTGATCTACTTCATAAGACAAGTTCCCACTGGAGTTGGACTTGCTTGTTAGTTTCTATTTTATTGATATTTAGGGTTTTGAAAACTTGAAAATGTTCTTCTAAAATATGTGCTTTAAAATTTAATAAGAAAAAGCTGAGTAGATTTAGATGTGGGTATTTTAGTTCATGAGTATAAGCTTTTAAAAAATGATTCTGAAAACAAATTATTTAAAAGCTAAAATATGCAGATTGCAGCTAGTTCTCTTAGATCAATTAATACCAAAATATGTATGTCTTAGGTATTTTAACAACTGAACAATCAAATTTGTTCAGCAAATCAGATAAAGGCAACACTAAAAGAACACATAAGTAGCCTTACTACAAAGTTTTTAATTACATTTAGAGGTGGTACAAATAAATGACCCTGTTTTGCACTAGGATAGTACTTATTTCTTAATAGACCAAAAATTTATTATGTTATTAGAAATCAGTTGTCAATATGGCAAGCATTAATAAATACTTCATTCAGAGGGAAAATTCCCTTATACTACTGAAGAGATAGTTTATCATTAGTTATAATGAGACATCCTGTTATTTTGGTTTTTTTTAAATATTAAATTAAATATACACTAAAAATGCCATAAAGTATACTGACATAATTACAGATCAACATATTTTTTAAAATATATCCATAACAAATAAGTTGGAGAAATGCTTTTATATAGCCATCCCACATAAGAGTACTGCAGAAATAAACTAAGGAGAAAAAAATGTATCTCTGGAAAGGAGATTAAACAGAGAAATTTTGGAGTAGTGAAAATGAAGTTTTCTCTGCATATAAGGCAATTTCTTCTATTATTTACCAAATATCTATTGAACACCCCAAATGTAGTAGACTTTGTGCCCACTTTTATTTTATGCCTTTAGAAAATCAACTCTTCTAATTACTTATCAAAACATCAAAAATTTTAATCTAATACTTATTGAAATGTGCACTACTGCAGTAAGAGTGGACAATATTCATCTTAAATATTAAGGCTATCGTATCCTTTGAGAATTCTAGGTTACTTATCAGGGCTTATGGCATTTGCTAGCACTTAAGAAGAAATTTGTCATCTGAAAAAAATGTATAGAGTTACAAAATATGAAATTAAAAATAAAAATAGATATCAATAAATGCTTACTTATATGATTACAAATCACAGTATTTGACTAGTAACTAGTCAACAGAAGTTTGACTTACTTAGTTACAGAAATGTAATAAAGTTCAAATCTAGAATAAAATTAGTAAATTATTCTTAGAAGTAAAATTTGTTTTAAAAGATTATTTTAATGTGTAATACGACTCCTTAAATAAGTACTTAGAGCCTACCATGATTTAAAAATGGTAAATATGTTATTACCAGTTCTGTTTTAATCGTATGTTAGATATCATATACTAGACTTTAACAAACAAAGACTTTATGTTGATAAGGTCTTTAGGTCATAAAGATTTTATCCTGAGAGGAAAACACATTATAATTAGAGGAAGGAAGCTAATATGTGTGGAGCACAGATTGACATATGATATGGGTATTTCCACAATGAACGGTGTTTAAAAGAAAAGAAAAAGAGAGGCTTATCAAGTTAAGAAACATGCCCAAGGTAAGATTGCTGGTAGGAGAAAAGATAGCATTTGAATACATTTAAAGCTAACTTTAAGCCCATTATTTTGTCACCAAGTGTGACTTGTAAAAACTGTGCAAGTTATTGGTGTCAGATATTCCTGTAAAAGGGACACAAATTGAATGGGGATGATAAAAGAAAGATCTGAAAGTGTTTTTAGCATGGCTGTGCACTTGAAATAAATAATCCTCCAAAGGTATTTATTGAAGCTCTCCCCTCTGCCCAACATAACCAAAATTGTGATGTTTCACACACAGTCATAGTTTTAGCCTCCTCACCCTGTCAAAAAGAAAGGGACCTTGAGATTTAAAAAGCTCGGTAGAAAGGAGAGCTATAACCCCAGCATAACCAGATAGCGGGTAGATATTATCTTTAATGGTTCTGAGTTCATTTTGTGACTCTGTTTAGTAGAGTCACACAGAAGGAAGTTTTCTAGCCACCAAAAGTATCTCCACGCTAATGGCAGCTATTCATGGAGCTATCTTGTTCAACCTCTGTGTATTGGTTACAGCATATGAGGAGCAGAGCACCTGAGAAAACATAAACTGAAATCCTAATGACATTTTTGGACTTTTAAGTATTTGACATATTGGTAATGGGGCTGAGACAAGCAGAAAGATATTGACAGTAATAATGGAAATATTTTCTCTCATTTTATTACATAATATCAGCTAGTGTTTAGAATTTATGGCAAGTGGAAATCAATAGGAAGAGTGGAAATGAGCTTCAAGAATTTTATTTATGTATTTATTATTTAGGATCAGGAGTTGACAAAAATTAACATATCCTATTTCTATTGTGGTGTTAAAACTATTATTCCTTATTAATATTTAGGAAATAGACAAATATGTATCTGAAATATGATGTGTAATATAGAAACAGTTTCCCCCTTAGAAAAATTGCAAGAAAGGCAAAGTCAGAGCAGAAGACATATATTTCTTTAATTTTAATCTCTATAGTGTTCTGTACCTTCTTTTGGGATAAGTAAGATAAGACAAAGGTCATAACCTGTGCATAGGTGTGATGGCTTTGGGCCCCTACTAAGGAGTGTCCTAAGACATCTATCTACTTTCCCAGTCATTATAAATCGTGCACCTGATGTAGCACATCTGGAAAGTATAATATTAGGAATGCGTCATATGACTTTTAGAAGAGAGCAAGTGTTGGAAAAAAAACCAAAATTAGCAAAATAATATAACAAATTCCTTATCAAGCTGCTCTGCAACTTGGATATTTTGTGTGCATATGGGGTTTTTTTGTCTCTTCTTTATGGGATAACTGGAGTGAAGTGGATTTGAATAGTGAAGTCCATATTTTTTTTCTGATCCAAGATCAATGACTTTAATTATTATAATTTTCAGTGTAGAATTAATTGATTAATTAAATTATTGAAGTATGATAGATATGTAAAAAAGCTGTACATGTTTAATTTTACAATTTGATGAGTTTGAGAACAGCTATACACCTGTGAAACCATCACCACCATCAAGGACATAAACATATCTATCACCTCCCTCAGTTTCCTCCCACCCCTTTATTTATTTATTTATTTATTTATTTATTTATTTTTGGTAAGAACACTTAACATAAGACCTACCCAATTACCAAATTTTGAGTACATAATATAATATTGTTAGCTATTGGCACTATGCTGTATAGTAGATCTCTAGAACTTAGTTATCTTGTAAAACTGATACTGTACCCTTGGGTCTTCACTTCATCTTAACTGTGGTTTTGATTTACGTTCCCTGATGATTAGAAATGTTGAGCATTTTTTCATGTATTTGTTGGCTATTAGTATATCTCTTTTGGAGAAATGTCTGTTCAGATCCATTACCCATTTTCAGTCTGATTATTTGTTTGTTTGTTGTTCTTATTTTTGCTGTTGAATTGTATGTGTTCATTATACATTTTGTGTATTAACCACTTGTCAGATGCTCAAAAAAATGTACAGATTCAATAAAATACCCTATCAAAATTCCAGTAATATTTTTCACAGAAACAGAAAAAAAGAATTCTAAAAGTTGTATGGGACCAAAAAAGGCCGTGAATAGCCAAAGCGATCTTTAGCAATAAAAACAAAACTGGAGGCATCACACTTCCTGATTTCAAATGATATTGTAAAGCTATACTAATCAAAATGGTAGGATAATAACATAAAAATGAACACATACACCAATGAAATAGAATGGAAAGCCCAGAAATAAACCCATATATTTGTAATTGTTTCTCAGGGGAATTCACTGGGAATGAAATTTGTGTGTCTGTGTGTCTGTGCGTGTAAGGTATGTTTGTAGGTGGGTTTTGAGTGCTTTGTTTTATAAGAAGTGGCATTCATGTTCATGATGAAAAAGATTACTATTACAGAAATTTTATGCAAGAGTACTTACTATTGACAATGTATTGAGACAGCTGAGTTTTCGTTTTTCACATGACTCTTGTGCTTAGAGAATGGTCTTCCTGTTGAAATCAGAGTGATTTTAAGTGTCATGGATCAGGCCATTTACCTAAGACCTCTCCCTGTTTGCAGGGATCATAAAGTGGAAGGCCATTGTTCTGGTGACTTAACAGTTACTCAAATGATTCATGCATTCACTGATAAGAAATATTTATTGGATATCCACTTTTGTGCTGAGCACTCAGCTGGGTGTTGCTTGTAGCAATGGTTAAGAAAGGTGACATCCCTATACTTACACAATGTATACTCTAGTGATGAAAGAGATATTAAGATAATTGCATATGTAATGAGTTTATAAAAGGGAAATCTCAAAAACTTATCATAGTAGGGAATTCAAGATGTTAAAACACCTTGAGGAAAGTTTGTGTATGAAAAACACACATATTCTTATTATCAAGGAAAAGAGCTCAGAAATACTCTTCCATTTTCTTTATTCCTCAGATCCTTCATATTGTTATTTACTTTAAGTTTGCACTTGAGAAATATTTGGCTTAATTTTATACATGTGTAAGTTTATCCATCATCCAACAAATATTTATTGAGCATATATTGTTGCCAGGTATTATGGTGATTACTCGATGTTTTTTCTTTTCAACAATTTTTTGCTTTTGCCTTCATAATGCCTAGAGTCTAGTGCAGGAGATGTAAAATGGGGTTAGGTGCATAGTGTAAGTACCTAACTTACAAGAAAACTATGTCCAAACTAATGCACAAAAGAGAATTAAGTTTCAGCCACACAAAGAAAAATAGAGGAAGGATGTATTCCTGATGAAGAAAAGAAAACGTTCAGTAGTCCAGAGATCAGAAAGAACATATCACATTTAAGGAACTTAGAATGATTCATTATGTATTAACTTATAGTTTAAGAAGTGAGTAATGTAAGGATAGTAAACTTCTAGGGGTAGTGAAACAGCTCTGGATATCTACTGATTTCTCTGCCTACATTCATTCCTTGTTCTTTTATTAATATTATCTTTATTTTCCTTGAGTAATTACCCCTTCAGAAATCTTAGTTCGTATAATTCTATCGAACTTTACTCTGCCCCCATAACTCCAATAGTGAGCATGACCTAAACCTGGCCAATGAAGCCCAATGAAACTCAGTTCTGGCTTATTGGGTTTTGTGTGTGTTGCTCGTGTGTGTGTATATGTTTGCATTATTTGAGACTGTTTGCATTCATTTGCTTTTCCTACTGGGTATTTCTGGAAGGACTGAATAGAGTCTGGGGCTACCAGGGAACATGTTTTCTTAGTAAAGGAAAACCTACCTGAAAATGGAGCAAACATAAAAACACATGGCCAAAAGATGGAAGGAGGAAAACTGAGTCATGATGACACTATTTGAGATCCTATACCTAATCATGTCTAAAATCATACTTTAACTGAACTTTTAAATTATTTGAGCCAAAATTTCAATAGTTCACTTTGTTTACATACTTATTTATGCTTTTTGAATTAAGCTCTTTTGAATTTATTTTATCACTGTTATCTAAGAGAGCCTTGAGTAATAAACATCTAAACCAATATTATTTATACAGTTTTTCACCTTTGAGTTCATGGGATTGTAGATATGGGATTTCTATGAGTAAATATAATATACTCTTTTCTTTGTGTTCAAAGTAAGAAAAAAAATTTAGGTGGTATTTTGTGTGCCAGACTGGTTAGATAATCTAAGAAATAATAGATAAATATTTGCTACCTGTTGTTCTGTTCTAAAGTTCCATCTGATTGACTTCAATTTTAGCTGTCTCTCAGAGGGTTGATATCATAATTAGTACAAAGACCTATAGCTACAGAAGAAGGTAGTTTTTCTCTACCCCGTACCTTTATATTATATATGAGGGTGATATCTATTATAACTGTGAGAGTAGGGCTAATATGCATTATATAAGTTATATAAAGAGTATTGTATTGAAATAGGAGTTGACTGCCACCATAATTACAGTTATCATCATTGATGTTTTTACTTTATTAATAGATCAGGACATTGGACAGCCCTCTATCCCCTTAATTGTACTTTCCTAGGGAAATAAAAGGAACCGGAAAATTAAGAAATTAGAAAGTATTGAAAGACTTAATGAGCATATTGAGGTGTTGGAACTTATTCTGAAAGCAGGTTTGAGATAATCATAGACTGTGATATGGTAATGCCAGTGAAGATGAGCAAAGGTTTTCGTAGAAGTGAAAAATACATTAAAAGAAACAGTATTAGTGATTTAGGTCTGTGAATTAAATGAGATCCATATAAAGTTCCTCTACAGTTTGAGCTCTGTAATTCAGTATCACAGTCTTTGAGAGAAAGAAGGCTAAGGCAGATTTACTCCAGCTAATGACCAGAGCTCAATTCTACATGATTTATATCTAAGATACAAAATGCTCTGTTTGAAGTCTTTAAAACACCTCAAGTTATTACGATGAGAAATGCTCAATTGGAATGTGGGGACTAATTTAGATATCACATTTAATCATCCGTTTCCCCTTCTATTTTCGCTCTGTGGTCAGAATTTAAATACAGCAAAACTGGACCAAATGAGTAGTATGGTTCCCTATGGCATCTGTGAGAAAAAAAAATAAGATGGTCTAGATTTAAGACAGACAATAAAAATAACAACAAACGACTTCGGGCATCATTGTTAAGTAATCTAGACATCAGTGAAATATCTCTCTGTGGTTTGTTATAGAACAATGCCATCGTTTAAAAAAGAGAACATTGCAATGAGAATATGGACAGCACCAAATTCCCTTATTTTTTGCTCTTTTACAAAATTTCTTTAGAACAAGGATTGGACTACAAGATATTTGAAATCCCTGAAATTGTAAGCAATTTTTTTTTTTTCTGGAATGAAGCTCTGTAGCCATTACAGATTCTCAAAAGGGTCTATGACCCCCAAATCATTGAAAACAAGTTCTATAGAGATTATTTCTCAGGTGTGAATGTTTTATGATTGTATATAAATCTGTATGTGCCTTGGGATAAAGTGAGATTGAATTGGGATATGCAAAACAAACCAGCTCTGCAGACAAGCTTGACTTTTGTTGCTTGCTTCATTCATTGTTGAAGGTACTCTTTAGAGCACAAAAGGGATTTGCCTTGTGAAGCTGCATTTTACTTGGTTTTCCTTGTAGGATAAATTTTTCTCTTTGGGTTTTCCTTTTCTTTTGAGGTCAAATGAGCTTTGACATGAAGCACAAGAGATACAAAAATGAACACTGAGACGATGCCACTTCTTCTGTGTTCTATCTGAACCCCTACCTGGTTATGTCTGCCCTAGGCTTTGATGTTGTCAGAGGCCCCTGGATATCACTTTACTTCCAGGGTTGCTTATTTACTATTACTGCTCTTTTCTATTCTTTTATTTTTTACCATTTATAAAAGTGGCAGTTTCCTTTCTCTTCCTCTCCCTCTCTCTCTCCCTTTCCTTTCCTCTTAATAATATTCAGTTGACTTCTGGGAAGATGGTAACCTAAGGGTGTATTCTTCTCCTGCTCATTCCAGTATTCCCATTAAAATTATCAACATATTTTTTAAATTGAATTTTAAAAGTAAAGACAGCACTAGAAACTAGAAAAGTCATTATCAATTCATCCCCTTAATACCTGAATATGAAGGAAGTAGGCCTAGGAATGTAGGTAGAAGAGGAATCTTAATTCAGATATGTCAAGAGAAGGATGAAATTTAGGCCCTTGACAATCAGGAATATATAAGTTTCTACATCAACCTAGGAATCAAAACTTCAGTTTACTCCCAGCTTGGATTTGGTCATGTTAGGACAGAACAGGGATATTATGTGGCTGGCTCCTAATTATAGTCTAGCAAAGATTTAGGTACTGCTGTAAGTAAATCCTGGGTAAATTAATGAGGAACATTCTTAGTAGAAAGCTAAAGATCACTGCCATGACTGTTCCTAAGTCTGATTCTATTCTTATTCCCATGCTTTATCCATTACTTGATATCTGATATGCAAAATAGCAAAATAAATCTAAATTATTTTCTTTTAACACTAGCTTAGTTTCACAGATTCAGAGAGAAACTTCATAATATCATTTCCAATACTGGAACCAGTCCCTCTGTTTAACAGAGAAATACTATCAACTATAGGAAAGATATTGCATTTCAAAGAAAAAATCTTCTAAAGCAGGGGTTGGCAAATTTTTTCTATGAAGGGCCAGATAGTAAATACTTCACTTTGTTGGTCAGAAGGTCTCTGTTGCAATTACTCAACTCTGCTTTTGCAACATATAGAAAACTATAGATAATAGGTAAACAAATGGGAATAGCTCTGTTCCAGTAAAACTTTCTTTATAAAAATAAGTCACAGGCCAGTTGTGTCCTGCAGGCTGTAGTTTGCTGACCCATGCTCAATGAATCAGTATGAATATCTTTCTAACATACAAGTAACAGAACAATTTAGAAAATTTCTCATTCACTGTCATGATTCAACAAGCAATTGATTATATCAAAATAGAGCAGACAATAATGAAGATGCAAACATAAATGTCAAACTTAAAATTACAGTGCATTTGATGAATAGCCTTTTGTATATTGCATAATATTGGATAGATGTAATTTTTGAATAGATATGACAGCACCAAATGCTGGTAAAAATGAGGAGAAATTAGATCACTCATATTTTTCTTATGGGAATATAAAATGGTACCTCAAGTCTGGAAATATCTCTATAAACTATATATAAAACTATCATATATAGCCTAGCAATAGGACCCTTGAGCATTTATCCCAAAGAATGCTGAAATCTTCATGCAAAAACCTGTACACAAATATTTATGGCAGCTTTATTTGGAAACAACTCAGATGTCTTTCACTTGTACATAATTAAACTGTGGTACATTTATACTATGGAATATTATTCAGAGTATAAAGTAAAGGGAATGACTATTAATACAGAAAACAACCTATAACCTCCAGAAAATTTTGCTGAGGAAAAGAGACCCATCTCAAAGTTCTTGAAAGGTTACATACTGTGTGATTCTATTTATATAACATGCTTGAAATTACAAAATGATAGAACCAGATTACAGGTCAGTGTTTGTAAAGGGTTAAAGAGGAGGCAAGGGTGAGTGGCTATATAAGGACAACATGAGGGAACATTGTGGTGAAAGAATTTTTTTGTATCTTGAGTGTATCACTGTCAACAGCTAGTTTTGGTATTTACTGTAGTTTTGCAAAATGCAGCCACTAGGGGAACCTTAGTAAAGGGAACACAGTAGATTCCTATATCATTTCTTACAACTATATATGAATCTGCAATTCTCTCAAATAAAATGTTTAATATTTAAAAATGAAGGCAAAAAAAAAGACATCCCTGGATTGTGTGTGTGTGTGTGTGTGTGTGTATGGGGGGTGGGGAGACATTTGTTTCTAGCAGAAATGCTTTACAAAACATATTAAAGGAACTTCTTTAGGCTGAAAGCAAGAGATACCAGAAAGTAATTTAAATCCACATGAAAAAATAGAAGCACTGGTAAAGGTAATTAGTAGGTAATTTTAAAAGACATAATAATTGCATATTTCTTCTCCTTTTATGTCAACTGATTAAAAAGCTATTGCATAATATAATGTGTATATAATTATATAATAGCACAAAGGAGGTGGGTGGGAACAAAGCTGTATTTGAGTAAGGAAATGACACCAGATAATTAACTTGAATCCACAGAAACATATGAAGAGAATTAGAAATGGTAAATAAGCAGGTTAGTATAATCAGATATGCTTTCTATTTTTCTCTCTCAGCTTTTTAAAAAGATATAACATTACATAAGTTAATAATTATAACAGTATATGGTTGGATTTGTAACACATATAGATACAATGTATGTAACCAAACCAGCACAAGAAAAGGGGAAGAGGGAATCGAGTTATAAAGGACTAACATTTCTATAGCTCATTGGAATTAATTTAGTATAAATTTGAAGTGGATTCTCATAAGATAAATGAGTATGCTCTAGAGAACTCACTAAGAAATTAACACAAAAATATTGGGAACAATCATGAAAGATTAAAATATTACACTGGGAAATATTCCTTCAATGCAAAAGAAAGTAATAAAGGAGGAACCAAGGAACAAAAATGACACAAGACATAAAGAAAACAGAAAGGCAAATGGCAGAGATAAATCCAGAGATATCAATAATAGCATGAAATGTGAATGGATTAAACAGTGTAATCAAAGGCAGAAATTGACAGACAGGATAGAAAAGCAAGATCCAACTATATTTCGTCTACTAGGGACACATTTTAGATTCAGAGACACAAGTAGCTTTGAAAACAAAAGGACGGGAAAATATATTCATGCAAACATAATATATCAGAGTTGCAGTGGCTATACTAGTATCACATAAAATAGACATTTTTTTTTTAAAAAGAGTTACTAGAGATAAAGAGGAACATTTCATAATGGCATAAGGGTCAATCCACTAGATATGTATAATAGTTATAAACATACATCCACCTAAAAACAGAGCTCCCAAAACATACATGAAGCAAAACTGACAGAATCTAGGAAGAAATACACAATTCAACAGTAATAGTTGAAGTCCTTAACACCCCACTTTCATTGGTGCTTAAATATAACTAGACAGAAGATAAGCAAGTTATAGTAAACTTTGCAACACTAGCAGGCGTAGATAGAACACTTCACCCCAAAGCAAGACAGTACACAATTTCTCAAGACCGGGAACATTTGGAACCTTTTCCAGGAGAAGTCATATTCTTGGTCATAAAACAAGTCTCAATAAATCTAAAATGATTGAAATCAGACAAAGTGTGTTCTCTAAAGAAGATGGAATTAATTAGAAATCAAAAACAGAAGAAATAGTGGGAAATTCCCAGAAAAATGGAAATTCAACAACATATTCCTAAATTTAAAAAAAGAAAAATTTAGAAAACACTTTGCAGTGGGTGAAAGCAAGCATGGAATATACCCAAACTGTGAGTTATAGATAGAGAAGAGCTTAGAGGGACATTTATATCATTAAACATCTTATATTTGAAAAGAAGAACAATTTCAAATCAGTAACCTTACCTTCTACCTCAAGAAACTAGAGAAAGAAGTGAAACTAAAACAAAAGCAATGAGCAAAAAGGAAATAATTTTTAAGATAAGGTAGAAATAAATGAAATAGATACTAGAAAAACAGTAGAAAAAATGAACAAATGAAAAATCTCCTGCAGAGATAAATAGAATTGATAAACCTTTTTACAGACTGAAAAAAAATAGGAGAGACTCAAATTACTAAAATAAGAAAGAGAGGGCGTTGCTACTCATGTCACAGAGTGAGAAGGATTATAGCAGAATACTGTGAGCAACTGTATACCAACAAATTAGATGGCTCAGATGAAATGGACAAATTCCTGGTAGGGCACAGAATTTGGTATTCTGATTCAAGAAAAAAATAGAAAATCTGAATAGATTCAAAAGAAGTAAAGATATTGAAATTGTGATTAAGAAATTTCCCACATAAAGACGCTGACCTACTAGAGAATGGACTTGAGGTCACGGGGAGGGGGAAGGGTAAACTGGGACGAAGTGAGAGAGTGGCATGGACATATATACACTACCAAACGTAAAACAGATAGCTAGTGGGAAGCAGCCACGTAGCACAGGGAGATTAGCTCCGTGCTTTGTGACCACCTAGAGGGGTGGGATAGGGAGGGTGGGAGGGAGGGAGACGTGAGAGGGAAAAGATATGGGGATATATGTATATGTATTGCTGATTTACTTTGTTATAAAGCAGAAACTAACACACCATTGTAAAGCAATTATACTCCAATAAAGATGTTAAAAAAAAAAAAAATTTCCCACAAAGAAAAGCCAGGCCGATATGACTTCACTGGTGAATGCTACTTAACATTTAAAAAAGAATTAACACCAATCCATCACAAACTCTTCTATAAAAAATAGAAGAGGAGGAAGCACTTACCAACTCATCCTGTGAGGCCAGTGTTACTCTAATACCAAAACCAGACAAATATGTAACAGGAAAAAAAAATCATACACCAATATCCCTTGTGAATCTGGATGCAGTTTTCTTAAAAAAAAAGAAAAAACAGCAAATCATATACAGTATTATATTAAAAAGATTGTATACCATGACCAAGTGTATTTTATCCCAGAAATGCTTTGTTGGTTTAACATTTGGAAATAAATCAGAGTAATACTCGATATTGATAGAATAAAGGACAAAAACCACATGATCATATCAGCAAATGCAGAAAAAGTATTTAAAAGAGTCCAACACCCTTTCAGTATAAAAACACTAAAAAACTGGGAATACAAGGGAACTTCCTCAATCTGACATAGGGCATCTACAAAAAATCCATAACTAGCATTATACTTAACGGTGAAGACTGAATGATTTCCTCTTAAGTTCAGGAACAAGACATTGATGCCGGCTCTCACTATTTTTATTCAGCATTGTACTGAAGTTCTAGCTAGGACAGTTAGGCAAGAAAAAGAAATAAAAGGCATCAATATTGGGAGGGAAGGAAGGAATAAAACTATATCTATTTGCAGATGACTTGATTTTATATATGGAAAATCCTAAGGAATCCAATAAAAACTATTAGAACTAATAAACAAGTTCAGCAAGCTTTTAGAGTACAAGGTCAGAGTGCAAAAATGAATTGTATTTTCTGTACACTAGCAATGAATAATCCAAAAATGAAATTAGGAAATCAGTTCTATTTATAATACCATGAAAAATAAAATATTTAGAAATAAATTAAGCAAAAGATTACAAGATTTGTACATTGAAAACAAAAACAACAAAACATTGTTGAAGACATTAAAGAAGGTTTAAATATATAGAAAGATATTATATGTACATTTTTCAGAAGGCAATATTGTTTTAATGGCAGTACTGCCCAAATTATTCTCTAGATTCAAGACAATTACTATCAAATTCCATCTGGCTTCTTTTGCTGAATTGACAATATGATCCTAAAATTCATATGGAAATTCAAAAGATGAAAAATAGCCAATCTTGAAAACAAAGAGCAAATCTGGAGAACTCACATTTCCTGACTTTAAAACTTACTGCCAAACTAATAGTAATGAAAAGCACAAGTGACCAAAAAGAAGATAAATTTGACTTCAGCATAATTAAAAACTTTTGTATTCCAAAGGATGCAGTGAAGAAAATGAAAACACAGCATAACGAATGGTAGAAAACATTTGCAAATAATATATATGACAAGGAACTTGTAGCCAGAATAGATAAATAACAATAACGATACAAATAACCCAACTGAAAAATAAGCAAATGATTGAAAAAGACATTTCCCCAAAGAAGGTATACAAATGGCAAGTTGGCACATGTAAATATATTTCAACAACATTAGTGAATAGATTAATGTAAACCAACATCACAAAGAGATAGTACTTCACACCCAACTAGAATGGCTGTCATTCAAAAAAAATAATAATAATAGCAAGTATTGACAAGGATATGGAAAAACTGGAACATTCATTCATTGCTGGTAGGAATATGAAATGATGCAGCCACTTTTCAAAACAACTTGGAGTTACCGTATGACCTAGAAATTCCACTCCTAGCATATATCCAAGATTAATGAAAACACATCCCAACAAGAACTTGTTCACAAATATTCATAGCAACGTTATTCGTAATTGTAAAATTTGGAAACAACTCTCAACTGATGAATGGATAAATTACATAAGGTATATTTATTCAATGGACTGTTACTCAGCAATAAAAAAGAATTAAGTAATGATATATGCTACAATGTGGATAAATATTGAAATTACTATTCTCAGTGAAATAAACACATAACAAAAGACCACATATTGTATGATTCCACTTATATGAACATCCAGAATAAACATATCTATAAAAATAGAAAATAGGTGATTAGTTGTCTGTGTTTTGGTGGTGGTTGGGAGTAGAGGATTTGGAACAACAATGGGAGTAAGTGCTAATAGGTACAGAGTTTCTATTTGGAGTGATGCAAATGTTCTTTTTTAAAAATTTATTTATTTTATTTATTATTTATTTTTGGCTGTGTTGGGTCTTCGTTGCTGCACACAGGCTTCCTCTAGCTGTGGCGAACAGGGCCTACTCTTCATTGTGGTGCATGTGCTTCTCATTTTGGTGGCTTCTCTTGTTGCAGAGCATCGGCTCTAGGCGCACGGGCTTCAGTAGTTGCGGCATGCGGGCTCAGTAGTTGTGGTACACGAGCTTAGTAGCTCCGCAGCATGTGGGATCTTCCCCGACCAGGGGTCAAACCTGTGTCCCCTGCATTGGCAGACAAATTCTTAACCCCTGTGCCACCAGCGAAGTCCTGATGCAAATGTTCTAAATTGATTGTAGTGATGGTTGCACATCTTTTGAATATGCTAAAAACTGTGATTGTACATTTCAGATGAGTTAGTTTTATGTGAACTATATCTTATTGAAGCTGTTTAAAAAATTGTGATAACACTTCACACTCGTTATAATGACTAAAATTTCAAGTCTGATAAGACCACGTGTTAGTGAAGATGTGAGCAGTTGGAGCTCTCGTTTATTTTGTGGGGATTGTAAAATGCTACAAATTTTGTGCAGTCTTCAGTAAGAGTTATATACCCAATTACCACAGAAATGGGTGATTGCAGCTCCCATAAATTCAACCAAGAGAAATAAAAGTATATACTCATACAAGATTTGCACACTAATGTTAATAGCAAGTTTCTTTATTACACACAGAATTAGAAAAAACCACAAACATCTATCAAAAAAAGTGCATGGATAAACAAATGCATTATTCACAAATTGCCACAAATTATTGTGTCATGACAAAATACCACAAACTTAGTAACTGAAACAATGTAAATTTATCATCTTACAGTCAGTAGTCCAAAATGGGTCACTGGGCTAAAAATTCAAGGTGTCAGCAGGGCCTGGTTCCTTTCTGGGGACTCTGGGGGAGAATCTGTTACGTTGCCTTTTCCAGTTTCTACAGCTGCCCACATTCCTTGGCTGAGGCCCCTTCCTCCATCTTCAAAGCCAGCAATGTTGCAATTTTGCATCTCTCTGACTATTCCCATAGTTAACATGCTTCTGTATTATTTGGGGGTTTTGCAATGAATATGTCCTTTTTAAAATAATACAGAAGATATTTCTAATTGGAAAAAAATTAAGGTGGATTTACTCTTTAACCCAGAAAGTCCATTTCTAAGAAAATATTTTCTTACGGTTTGAATTAGAGATGCATGCAACTTTTATATGCAAGACTACACATTTCATCATGTTGTAGAGAGAAATGAGAAACAGCCAACTACCCAAAAGCTAGAGTAGAATTGCATAGTGTTGGTGCAAACATACCATGGGAGACTATCAGTCATTGAAATGTCTGTATGCTAAGAGTAGTTCATGATACAGGAAAGATATAATATAAATATCTAAAAATTATAACTGAATATATATCATGATCCCATTTTAAGCACATATATTTCTAAAACCAGAAAATTACAAAATTATCAATAGTATTTCTGAAATTATTAATGACCTTTATTATTTATGTTTCTGTATTTAGCACATCTGCTATAAATATGTTTTACTTTTATTAAACAAAAAGAAAGAAAGTGCCTGGCACATAAGAGATGCTAAATAAATAGTGGTTGAATGAAAATAAAATGAATCAAAATGTTCAAAATAGTATACAACTGGATATGCTTTGGTGTTTCTATCATATAATGGGAAATAGAGAAAAGATTTGCAATAAAGAATGGAGAGTTGGGCTGGTTCACATCTGTGTATTAAATTGCACCATATAAAATAGCCACTTTTGTAGGTCAAATATTAACTATTTTATATCTCAGCCTAATGTATTCTGAAACTATTTTAAAGATAAATTATGGGGATAAATATCTATATGCGGCACTTATGAGAAGAAAATACCAATTTCTACTCCAAAGCCATCATGGTCAAATTTTCAGGCTTGAGGAATTAAAAGGACTTTATACTACGATATATTTTCCATGTCAATGAAATGTCTTTTTTAAAATTTTTAGCTTGGAGTCAGAATTCATTTTTCTATAGTAGCAACAGTATATGAGGTGAGGATATCTGCAGTGCAGCTCACAAAAGCCTATTTAACCCACAGTGTAGCTGAAATATAGTAGTAATTTATCCACATAAAACCATGTTCATAATAATGTTGCTATGGGGAGTTGAAGGCAGAGTTTATTTCTAATAGAAACATTAGAAAATATGGCTCTCGTGGGACTAGAGCCCATGTTCCCTTTGTTGTTCATTTTAGTGTGGATAAAACTGCTTTAAAAGGCTTGTGGCACCACAAGAACGTGTTCTGCTTCAAGCATTCATGCATTGGGCTGCTAATACATATCATTACTGCTTTCATCCTGTTGCCCTGAAAAGAGAGAAGTAGGCCAGACATTTGACATCTTGGGCTGAGTCCTGTTTCAACCCAAGAGTTGCTTAGTGCCTTTGGTCAGGTCACTAAAATTTTCTGTGACCACTTTTCCATTTTTGAGGAAAATATATTTCCAAACTATTTAATGTGGTTTTTAAAAATATGATAAAATGGGTTAAACATTATTTACATAATATAAGTTTTTCTGTGGTTTTATAATACTCACATTAGGCAACTGATTTAACTCTGTAAATGTAACATGCAATTGAATACAATGAATAAAAGGAACAAAAACCACTTCCTAAATGTGTTCTTTTGTTGTTGTTGGGTTCTGTATACGCTTCTTTATTTTTTTAATTGAAGTTTAATTGATTTACAATATTATATTAGTTTCAGGTGTACAACATAGTGATTCAATAATTTTATAGATTATACTCCATCTAAAGTTATTACAAAATAATGGGTATGTTTCTCTGTGCTGTACAATATAGCATTGTCACTTATTTATTTTATGCATAGTAATTTGTATCTCTCAAACACCTATCCATATATTGGCCCTCCCATTTACCTCTCCCCACTGGTAACCAGTACTTTGTTCTTTATATCTGTGAGTCTGTTCTGTTTTGTTACCTTCATTGTTTTATATTTTAGATTCCATGTATATGGGATAACATGGAGTATTTGTCTTTGAATTATTTTGCTAATCATAACAGCTCTAGATCCCTCCACATTGTTGCAAATGGCAGAATTCCATTCTTTTTAATGGCTGAGTAATATTCCATTGTACACACACACACACACACACACACTCACACACACACACACACACACACACACGCAGACCAAATCTTTTTTTCCACCCATCTGTTGATGGGTGTTATGTTGCTTCCATATCTTGGCTATTATAAATAATGCTGCTATGAACATTAGAGTGCATGCATTTTTTCGAATTACTGTTTTCCCAGGAATGGAATTGCTGGATCATATGGTAATTCTATTTTGAGTTTTTTGAGGAACCTCCATACTGTTTTGCTGTAGTGCCTGCACCAATTTGCACTGCCACCAACAGTGTGAAAGAATTCCCTTTTCTCCACATCCTCACCAACATTTGTTATTTGTAGATTTTTTGGTGATAGTCATTCTGACAGGTATGAGGTGATAATCTCATTGTGGTTTTAATTTGAATTTCACTGATGATTAGTGATGTTCAGTATCTTTTCCTGTACCTGTTGGCCATCTGTCTATTTTTTTGCCCATTTTTTTGATTGGGTTGTTTTGTTTTTTTGATATGAGTTGTATGAACTGTTTATATATTTTGGATACTAAGCCCTTATTAGTCGTATCATTTGCAAATATTTTCTCCCATTCAGAAAGTTGTCTTTTTATTTTGCTGACTATTTCCTTTGCTGTGCAAAAGCTTTTAAGTTCCATTAGGCCCCATTTGTTTTTGATTTTGTTTTTTTTGCTTCAGGAGACAGATCCAAAAAAATATTTCCATGATTTTTGTCAATGAATATTTCACCTATGTTCTCTTCCAGGAGTTTTATGGTTTCAGGTCATACATTTAGGTCTTTAATCGATTTTTAATTTATTTTGTATAAGGTGTGAGAAAATATACTAATTTCTTTCTATTAAATGTAGCTATTTTTCCCAGGACCACTTATTGAACAGACTGTCTTTTCTCCCTTGTATATTCTTGCCTCCTTTGTGTGAGTTTATTTCTGGGCTCTCTATTCAGTTCCTTTGATCTACGTGTCTGTTTTTGTGCCAATACAAACTGTTTTGTAGCTTTGTAGTATAGTATGAAGTCAGGGAGTATGATACCTCCAGATGTGTTCTTTTTTCTCAACATTGCTTTGGCAATTCAGGGTCTTTTATGGTTCCATGTAAAATTTAGGATTATTTGTTTTAGTTCTTTGAGAAATGTCATGGTATTTTGATAGAGATTGCATTAAATCTGTAGATTGCTTTGGGTCGGATGGACATTTAATAACGTTAATTATTTCAATCCAAGAACACAGGATATCTTTCCATTTCTTTGTATCATCTTCAATTTCCTTCATCAGTGATTTTTAGTTTTTAGAGTATAGGTCTTTCTCCTCCTTGCTTAAGTTTATTCCAAAGTATTTTATTATTTTTGATGCGATTTTCAACAGGATTGTTTTCTTGCTTTCTCTTTCTGAAAGTTCATTATTAGTATACAAAAAGCAACAGATTTCTGTATATTAATCTTTTCTCCTGCAACCTTACTGAATTCATATATTAGTTCTAATAGTTTCTTGGTGGAGACTTTAGGGTTTTCTATATACTATCATGTTGTTTGCAAATAGTGACAGTTTTACTTCTTTCTTCCAATGTAGATGCCTTTTATTTCTTTTTCTTGTCTGATTTCTGTGACTTTGACTTCCAATCCTGTGTTAAGTAGAAGTGTTAAAAGTGGGCATGCTTGTCTTGTTTCTTATTTTAGAGGAAAAGCTTTCACCTTTTCACAGTTGAGTATAATGTTAGCTGTGGGTTAGTTATAAATGACCTTTGTTTTGTTGAGATGTGTACCCTCTATATAAATTTTAAGGAGAGTTTTTATCATGAATGGATGTTGAATTTTCTCAAATGCTTTTTCTATTGTCTATTGAGATGGTCATGGGATTTTTAACCTTCCTATTGTTAATGAGGTATATCACATTGATTGATTTGTATTAACCCATCCTTGCTTCCCTAGAATAAATTTTACTTGATAATGCTGTATGATCCTTTTTATATAGGTTGAATTTAATTTGCTAATATTTTGTTGAGGATTTTTGCATCTATATTTATCAGAGAAATTGGTGTGTAATTTTCTTTTTTTGTAGGATCCTTTTCTGGTTTTGGTATCAGGGTAATGGAGGCCTCATAGGATGAATTTTGGAGTGTTCCCTCCTCTTCAATTTTTGGGAATAGTTTGAGAAGGATAGGTATTAACTCTTCTTTATATGTTTGTTAGAATTTCTCTGTGAAGCCCTGCGGTCCTGGACTTTTGTTTGCCAGGAGCATTTTTTTATTACCAATTCAGTTTCACTACTACTGATCAGTCTGTTTGGATTGTATATTTCTTCCTGTTTCAGTCTTGGCAGGTTGTATGTTTCTAGAAATTTGTCCATTTCTTCTAGGTTGTCCAATTTGTTGACATAACCATTTGTAGTATTTTCTTATGATTTTTATGTATCTCTGTGATATTGGTTGTTATTTATCCTCTTTCATTTCTTATTTTGTTTATTTTGGTCCTCACTATTTTTTTCTTGATAAGGCTGGCTAAAGGTTTATCAAATTTTTCATCTTTTCAAAAAGCCATCTCTTTGTTTCATTAATCTTTATTATTATTATTATTTTTTGGTCTGTATTTCATTTATTTCCTCTCTGATCTTTATTATTTCCTTCTTTCTGATAACTTTGGGCTTTTTTTGTTCTTTTTCTAGTTCCTTTAGATGGAAAGTTAGGCTGTTTGAGATTTTTGATTGTTTGTTTCTTAAGGTAGGCTGTATCACTATAACCTTCCCTCTTAGAACTGGTTTTGCTGCATCCCATGGATATTGGAAAGTTGTGTTTCCATTTTCATTTGTCTTGAGGTTTTTTCTGATTTTCTCTTTGATTTCTTCTTTGACTTCTTGGTTTTTTAATACTATGTTGTTTAGTCTCCACATGTTTGTGTTTTCTCCCATTTTTCTTTCCTATAATTGATTTCTAGTTTCATATCATGGTGGCTGGAAAAAATGCTTGCTATAATTACTATCTTCTTGTGGCCTAGCATGTGATCTATTCTGGAGAATGTTCCATGTACACTTGAAAATAATGTCTGTTCTGCTGTTTTTTTTCTGTAATGTCCTGCAGATATCTATTAAGTCCAACTGGTCTAAAGTCTCATTTAAGGCCTGCATTTCCTTATTGATTTTCTGTCTGGATGATCTGTCCACTGATGTAAGTGGGGTGTTAAAATCCCCTACTATCGTTGTATTATTGTCAATTTCTCCCTTTATGTCTGTTAACATTTGCCTTATCTACTTAGGTTCTCCTGTATTATGTGCGTATATGTTAACGAGTGTTACATCCTCTTGTATTGATCCCTGTATTATGTAATGCCCTTCTTTGTCTTTTGTTATAGACTGTTTTAGAGTCTACTTTGTCTGAGATGAGTATTGCTACCCCTGATTTCTTGTTGTTTCTATTTGCATAAAGTATCTTTTTCCATTCCCTCACTTTCAGTCTGTGTGTGTCTTTAGCTCTGGAATGAGTCTCTTGTAAGCACCATATAGATGGGTCTTGGTATTTAATCCAATCACTTCTTCCCTTGTGGTCTGATGATTTTCTTTAGTAGTATGCTTGTGTTCTTTGTATCTATTGTAGGTTTTTGATTTGTGGTTACCATGTAGTTCATACATGTTGATGTATGACTATACCTACTTGTTTTAAACTGGTAGTCATTTAGGTTCAAATATATTGTAAACAATCTACATTTTTTACTCCCCTCCCCCACATTTTTTGGTTTTGTTGTCATATTTTACATCTTCATGTATTTTCCTTCACTGCTTATATAGTTAAAGATGATTTTATAATTTTTTGTCTTTTAATCTCATACTAGCTTACGTAAGTGGTTGATCCTCAGCCTTTACTATATATTTGGGTTTAATAGGGGCACTTCTTCATATAGATATTTACATCTTCTTGTAGCCTTCTTTTTCTACTTAGAGAAGACCCCTTAACATTTCTTTTAGAGTAGGTTTAGTATTGATGAACTCTTAGTTTTTGCTTGTCTGAGAAGTTTTTCATCTCTCCTTCAATTCTGAATTATAATCTTGCCAGGTAGAATGTCTTAGGTTGTACTTTTTTCCCTTTCAGCACTTTAAATATATCATGCCTTCTCACCTGCAATGTTTCTGCAGAGAAATCAGCTGCTAGCCCTGTGGGGGTTCCCTTGTATATGACTCCTTGTTTTGTCTTGGTGCCTTTAGAATTCTCTTTTTATCTTTAAGTTTTCCCATTTTCATTATAATATGTCTTGGTGTGGGTCTGTTTAGGTTCATCTTGTTTGGTACCCTCCATACTTCCTGTACCTGGACATCTGTTTCCTTCTTCAGGTTTGGGAAGTTTTTAGCCATAATTTTTTTAAATACATTTCTAACCATTTTCTTTCCCTTCTCCTTCTGGGTCCACTATAATGCAAATGTTTTATGCTTGATTTTACCAGAGTTCCCCTAAATTGTTCTAATTTTTTTTTTTTAATTTGTTTTTCTTTTTGCTTTTCTCATTGAGTGATTTCCATTATTCTGTCTTCCGGATAGATACTTGATGCACTCTCCTGTATCACCTACTTTGCTATTAGTTCCTCCTATTGTGTTTTTCATTTCAGTTATTAAATTTTTCAGTTCTGACTGGTTCTTTTTTATATTTTCCATTTTCCTTGATAAAATTATCACTGTGTTCATCTGTTCTTTTTCCTAATTCAGTTAGCATTGTGATTACTAATGCTTTGAACACTTTATTTGGTAAATTATTTATTTTTGTTTCACTAATTGTTTTTTCAGAGGTTTTCTCTTGTTTTTTTTTTTTCCAACTGAAGCAAATTCCTGTGTCTTCTCATTTCGCTCAACTTTCTCTGTCTCTATGAAATTAGGTGAAACCGTTATCTATTCTAGTGTTGTAGGGTTGTCCTTATGTGGGAGCATCCCTATACAGTCTGTGTGTGCCTAGTGGCTTTGGTGGGTGACCTGGATATAATGTTAACATAAGTCACATCTTTGCCCAGGGTGTGCTGACAGCTATCACCTTAGTAGCAGGTGGGGCTGGAGATGGTGGGACTAGAGCTGGAGCCAGGTGTGGCTGGGGCTTCTGCTCTGCTCAGTGGCCAACATCACCCTATTAGGGACAGCAGCAGGTCCCAAGTTGCTGGAGCAGAAGCCTTGATTTTGGGTTCAAGTTAGCTCCATTCTCTCTAAGTGTGTGCTCTCCCCCATTCCAGCACTGGCACCCTCACCCCAGAGAAGCACAGGCTGTGACTGCCCCAGCCCCAGTCAGAGTCCCAGCCCATTTCTGATGCTCCACCTCTATAAACAGCAGTAATTGCTGCTCCCACCTCATCAGATGCCATCAGATCCAGGCTGGTACCATCCCTCACAGCTGAGTACTCCCCTTAGCCAAGGCAGCCATTGCCATTATGTGGAGCTGTTTTGCAAAGCAAGTGGGGCAGAGTAGGTGCTCAGCATAAGCTGTGACATGAGCCAGAGCAGTCATGGGGAACTGACCAGAGTCGCATGCAGCTTCAATCTGCTTTTTCTACATTGTTTCGGGAGTAAGCAAGTGTGTGTGCACTCTTCACAGGAAGATTCTAGGTTTCTTACAGCCCTCCTGTTAATCCTACTGGTTTTCTAACCAGGTATGGGGACTCGTCTTTCCAGTGTCAGACCCAGGGCTGGGGTGTCCAATACGTGACTCGAACCTCTCAACCCCATGGAAGATCTCTACCCTTGTAATCCACCCCTCATCTTCTCTGACCCTTCCCAGGTGCACAGGTCCTGACCTGATCATTCTCTTCCCTACCTACTTGATTGCATGTGAATCTTTCTTATAGCCTTGGTTGTACAAGTCTTTCTGCCAGTTAGTTTTCTTCCAGTGAGAATTGCTTCATATGTAGATGTGTGTTTGTGAGGGGAGATGGAGTTCCAAGTCCTCCTACTCAGCCATTTTGAACTCTCTTCATATAAGGGTGTTTATTTGTGTGAGTACTTAGAAAAGGGTATCTATGAAAAAGAAAGACAGAATAACAAACATAGATACACCCTGTACCAAGTGCAATAATGTGACATTTTATAAATAAGGGATAGAGACATTATTCCTCTAGTGGGACATCAGAATAATGATTGTGATTGTCAGGTACGATGGTATGTAGTAGCTTATTAAATCAATATTTAAAAAGAAATATTTTTAACTTAGGATATTATATTTATTATATAATATATGTACATGATATGTAATATATTTTATTTATTGTATATATATATATATGCTTTATTTCTATAGTAAAGCAAAACCAAACAAGAAAAGATGAATTCATTGTGACAGAATACACCCAATAGCATGAAAATTCTATGCAGCTAACTATACAGGTTATTTAACCGTAAGTAAATCACACCCTAATTATATGTAGCACTTGTACCTTTGATAGTAAAATTCCAGTATTTAATTTCTAGTTCCTCTTCACTTTTTATTGGTGAAAGCCATGAGTCAAATGTGACTAATGGAAATATATCTATTCTTTCTTCATCCATATGTTGGTATTCCTTATCTATCTGCCCTACATGGCATTTTAACCCACATGGTTTCTATATGGACAGTTGAATTTTGTTATCAAGGGACAGTATAGGATATTAGTTAAGAGCCTGACTCTAACTCTAAACGTCCTGGGTTTAAATTCCAGCCCTGCCATTTCTACATGTGACCTTGAACAAGTTGCTTCATCTCTCAGAGGCTCAGATTCTTCATGTGCAATTGGAAATGGAATAGGATTGATGATAGCATTAAATAAGTTCATGCTCTTTGTACAGTTCTTGGAACATTTTGCTCCTTGAATAGATGTCAGCTATTATTATTTTTATCTTTTGCTAAGTGCTCTCTGAATGCTACCCATACATTCGGTCCCACTGGTCTTTGAGAAGGCATAATAATAATGCTAATAATGAAATAACAGAAAGCAATGTTTAATGAGCACTTACTACTATGTGCTTTAAATAAATGATTTCCACTGATCCTCACAATACGTGTGCAAAGCAGTTTAAGGAACTTGCAAAGGTCACATTGCTGAGAAAGAAATGCTAAAATTTGATAAGATTCACGCATAATATTTATTCCAAAAGACAAAAGTAATGGTCTTCGGGTGCCCGCTGTCATATATGATACAGTCCAAATAAGCCTGATGAAACCCTTGGAAAATCCATTAAGATCTTAACTTATCCTGCTCCCTGGACCATAATGTACTATGATGCCGTTTCTACTTCATTGTATAATATTTAGGCTAAAGGTATTTCATGTAGGCATTTTTACAGCTCTTGGTTTTGTTCAAATACACAAACATTCCTTAAAACATTTTGACAGGTGGAAGGAGAAGATTTTAACTACATAATAGATGGAATAGAAAGTTAACATAAAATTACTAAATATTTAACGGCATATTATCAAATTAAAATTACACAGCTTGTTTAAGGAAGAGATCACTTTATCCAAAGTTAGGATTATAACTTGGTTATAGAAAAATGTTTTATTTAGCCTCCAGAAGATATGTTTGTGTGTGTGTGTGTGTGTGCATGCATGTGTGTACCTACAGTTGTGCATGCAGGAGCATTTTATTTTATTTCGGTGATCTTAGGCAAGACATACTGTGCAGTTCATAGAGTTTAATTCTCCCTTCTCCATTTGCCATGATCCAATATGCAGTTAAATTAATTGACACCTCTTTGTTACTTTGCTCACGTTTTTAAGCCTTTGAATTCTAATCCCTACTTTTGATCAACAAATTGGTTATTGGTGTGGAACTGAGTATTTCCTTTATGGCTGTGGGATACTTCTAATTTAGGACCAGTTAATTACTTGCTTATACATTCCCTTCCCCCTCCAGTTCCAAGCAGGATATGAGGCAGCTACTTGGGATATTGAATTTTTTGGCTTCCAAGTTCTGTGACCTTGATTCTTTAGATATGAATGGGAAATGTGAGAAACATTAGTAAGACAGAGAATCTGAAAGGCCATCCTACTTTCTACCTGGATCAACACTTTCAGGGGATTTGATGGCATGCATTTTTTACTCAGGAATATGGATTTGTGTGTGTGTGTATAATAAAGTGTGCACATATGAGTGTTCGCATATTATTTTTGGAACAAACATCTGCCAATTAGATATAGATTTATTTCTGCTGTTTTATAAGACTAAAAGTTTCATATCTACTTCTCTATTTGCTTTTGTGATGGCTTAAAGCAATGCTGATATAAAAAAATCAAGATTAGATTAAATGGATTAATATTTAATTAGGAAGCTAGAAGGATATTCACTATAGCCAACATTTGTGTTGTAACATAAAGCTTTCCATTAAACTCTGTTGCATCTTCCTATTAAGAGTAATCTAGAAAAAATATTTCCAAAGGAGTTTCCTAAAAGGGATGGGTGAGAAGAGGTTCCAGTACAGAACAAACAGTTCTATGGTGCACATTAATATGATGAAAATCACATAAAGAGGAGAACTTCCTGACTTCAAATTCCACTACCCAGAATCCCGTGCTATCAGGGCTTAGCATTTTGGCTTAATCACTCATCCCATTTTATTTGAACATAATATAAATCTCTCACTTACAAGCTGTGTCATTTATCTTTCATTTATTCATTGTTATTTATTTCAAAAATACTTATTTATTGCCTACTATGTTGCAGGTACTAAGGAGAGAGGTATAAACATGCAGACGCAGTTTTGTGGTGGACACTATCAGTGCTTGGTCTGTGGTGCTCAGGCATTACTAGTAGGTGCTCTGTGTGACTTCCACATGCCAGTCTGCATCTGTGCTGAAGATCACTATACCAGAACTGTAGACAACCCAGCTACCCTGCCCAAGTGGACTGGGAGTGAAGAGAAATCAACTCTCAGGAGTGGTCTTTACCATTGACTCTCTGGAGTTACTATATAAATACCACAGTTCCCTTTCCCTGTCAGTGGGATAACATTAAGGCATTTATGTTGTAGAATTTCTCAGAGCTTCCCTAAGGGATTAGGCTTCAGCTGGCCACTGCTCCCATTTGAATCTTAATCTAAGGTCAACTCTTGGGAGAACCAAATATGACACAGTATCTGCTATAATGTAATTTACACCCTACTCCAGTGTATCTCAAACTAAGATTAGATGCCAGCTGCATCAGAAACAATCTGTATCATTGGAAAAGCACAGTATCCTAGAGAAACTGAACCAAAATCTATGCTGGAGAGGCTTGGTAATTTGGACCTTTAACTTGCTCTCTGGTTGATTTCTGTGCTCCCTCAAGTTTGAGAACTATTGGCCTAATGGATGACTTTGTACTTGCATGTCTCTCAACCTTGACTTGAAAAGATATTGAGCTGTGTTGATTTAGTAGACTTATTTGTCAATTATTTTATATTTAAGGGATTAAAATACATACAATTAAAGAAAAAATTTTAAGGAAAATATTTATTTTGATTATAGTCTTTAAACATCAAAATGCATTTGAAAATCATTGGTATCTTTTCATTTCAAATACTTTGGATTATCAAACTAGAAAATAAATATTCACCATAAATATCACATGGAAAGGAAAGCTATCATTAGTGATAGTAGTTAAGGTTTCCTATTAAAACAACACAAAACAAACAAATGAAAATAAAACTTCACAATTTTCTCTACACCTTCATCATTTTGCAGGAACTGTAGTGAGTGAGAGAAACATACTTACTCCTTGTTCAGAAGAAATGGCATCGTGTGTCGGAAGACATGAATTCTTCCACCTGTATGTACCTGCAGAATTCTCCAAGTGGAGATTACTGTGCAGAATTTATTTTATCTTACACATAGCATGGGTAACTTGGCAAATGCTATTGTTCCAGTGATTTCAAAATGCATGCTTCTAATCAATAAGATTGAAACCTTATTTATCTCTTAGAAAGGTAGGTCCTCATATATGTCTAACTTCTCAGGAGGTCAGGCCTGGATATATGTAAGAAAAATATTCTATCACAATATGTAAACTACGTTTGTATTCTAGGTTTAGACTTAGCAGTGAACCCACTGTTATATACTTATATCTTTTGTGATACTGAAAAATTTCAGTTTTGGAAGATATTAAGAATTTTTTTGGTATTTGATAGCATTGTCTGAAACAAAACCAAAAAGAGTAACAGTGATGTTTTGTATAATATAACTATACATTTAAGAGCCCATTTAATAGGCTCAAATACTTGGAAATACTGTCTCTGTATAGAGGCATCTCTGAAAGCAGGTTGCTACTGGGGCTGATGAAAAGAATTGCTTAAAAATCTGTAAAAGAAACAATCACTTTCATGGAACTGAAGTTTAGCTGTCTGAAGAGGTTGAGCCAGGCATGGATCTGGACATGGGGGCACCAGGCATAGATGAGGATGAAGATACTAAGTGGAAATTCAGGGACCTGTGAAAGCCAATATAGAGAATAGTAAAACCATTTATCTTACTCAGCTCTGAGAACACTGGCTGCTGGGCTTGTAACCTATAGGCAGGATATTAAATAATTCCCCTCCAGGGAAACTGAGAGATGTACAGACTTTGACAGTTGAAGTTCCCCTAAGAAACAGTTCAACCTGATCACCGTACAAAGAAGCCCAACAGTCTATACATATATAAAAATGGGGAAAGGGAGTGTGTTCATGGATCAAGAAAAAGTGGCTGAGAACAATGGAGAAAAAAATTTTTGAAAAATAAAATGTTAAGAAAAATTAAAATTTCAATAAAGGTTTGAAAAATAAAGTTAACAAAACTTCCCAGAACAGAAATGGAAAATACCTGGGAAAAAATAACAACATTAGAGGACCCGCATAAGATATCCAACATCCAAACAACAGAAAGAGATAACAGTGAAAAGTAGAATGAAACAGTGAAAAAGGAGTAAATAAATTTATTGGTGCCATTAGAAGATAGAATTCTTTATCAATTCTAATTATTCATCACATGTGGTGGTAGAATAATGCTATTGAGTTTTTGTTTTTTTGGTTTTTTTGGCCACTTCATGTGGCATGTGGGATGTTAGTTCCCCGACCAGGGATCGAACCCTTGCCTCCTGCACTGGAAGCGCGGAGTCTTAACCACTGGACAGCCAGGGAAGTCCCTATTGAGTTGTTATGTAGTGTTATGGATTCTGAAGCCTGATTTCAAGCATTTATATGGTGGTATGACAACCCTCTCCATGATTTAGGGTTTAAATTTAAATTTCTTAAATTTCTCTTTTCCCCAGGAAATAATGATCAACCCTATTTCAGTGTTGTTTTGAGGACTAAACAAGTAAATAAGTATAAAATGCAGAGAGCAGTCGCTGACATTTAGGAAGTTCTTAAAAGCATTAGCTACCATTCTCATTTTATTTACAGGCATCCAAGACCTCAAGAAATTTACTTGTTTTCAATTTATTTTCAATGACCTACTGTAAGGTATGGGTCCATTAAAATTAAGCCATAAAGCAAGAATAAGGAAAAAATGAAAATCAGGAAACAGGGATCCAATGCAGGAAGGAGTTAATGGGAACATCTCTGATGAGGCTGAATGGAGATCCCGAGGTGACAAAATAATAGCTGTCCTGCAGGATTAAAGAACAGACTCCAGACTGGAGAAGAAAAGGAGAGAGCTTCAAGAATTATTTATCTAAGGAAAAAATTAAACCAGTAAAATATGTGATGTGTGAACATAATGAAATTATAGTTATACTTCTGGAGGAGAGTTGTGGGATGAATTAATAGCAAGTAACCTTTAACCACATATAAGCAAATAAACAAAATAATTATTAAGTGCAGTTAAAACAAAAAGCTTCATGAAAAAGGAAATAGATTAGAAATGTAAAATACCACTTTAATAATGAATACAATGTATGTAGTCATAACCATGTGGACATTAAATATTGATCTAGTAAAAATATTTGAGTAATTTTATTGGGAACACTGTGTGTGTACATTTGGCATAGTGGAATTGATGTGGTTGACAGTAAGAAAAGGAAATTCCTGTTTTTTCATAGTAGGAATTCAGTAGATAACATCTGAAACTGAAAAATTAATATATGGGGTGTAAATATCTTATTGATAAATGTGGATGTAAATTCTGGAATATTTCTTGCTGAAAAAAAAATTGAAGATGATAGTACTAGGTATCAGAAATTAGGGATGGGAAGGTTTGGGACAGGTGTACTGCTGTATTTGGTTATAAGCCTTGTTGAGTTATTTGATATTTTAAACTATGCACTTGTAAAACTTTTCAGTTAAAACTACAGGACCATTGCTACCCATATGGATAATTTGTGCTAATTAAAAAAGACAATTCCTCTGGCCAGACACAAGTGATTATAGAGCTGGGTAAAGGCTGTATGGACTAAATTTCAGCTCCACCTGTCCCGTCAGTAAGGGACCCTTGATCAGTGGAAAATCTACACAACTATACATGGCAACCTTATACCAAAACAGTAGAATACTATGCAGCAGTTAAAACAGAATAAATTTGGACTTAATCATGTGGAAAGAGGCCCACTATATGTTAAATATTGGAGATGATGAATTATAAAAGATCGCTTGAAAAACCATCTTATTTTGGTTAAAATGAACTTTTAAAAATTATTCATTTATTTTAAATTGCATTTATATTATATAATTATTCTCTGTCTCTCAAAATATAAATCCCCCATTTTTACAATGTTATCCTTGTTATAAAATTGTGAATAATTTTTAAACCACTTTATTTTATCATTTTATACATTGAAACTATGATTTTTGTGTATGTGTATGGTAGCAATATCTACCTAAAATAGTGAGAAGGAAAATTTAAATACCTCAATAATGAAAAGGGAATTTTTGGTCAAAAATTTTTTAAAATGTTCTTTATGTATTGTTTTTTTGCTATGAAGTCATGAAACAATATGGAATAGATTTTGGAAAGAGAAAACTGGAAAAGTCTTTAAAGAGAAACAATCTGTTTTTGCTGGGAAAACAATATTCCCAGAGGCTGTTATTGAGCTATTTCTTTTCAACTCCAAATGACAGAATGCATAGGCAATCCCTATCTTTAGACCAGTACAGATAGCTAGAGTTAGAAGATACTGTCAATCACATTCCTTCCCAGAGGACTGTGGGAATCATTCAGACCAAAGTCACAGAGCTGTCCTTGTGAGGGCATACTCATCTGCATGATGCTTTAAAGGGTACACCAGGTGGCTGAGAGGACAAGGAATATAAAATGATCAGTGATGAGGTGAATTAAGTTCTGCTCTTTCAAAATGCAGCCTATAAAATTTCATAAAAAAGAAATAGGTCAGTATAACCTACAGGACAGTTTATCAAAGGAAAATGGTGTCCAACATAGAGGTGTATTATACTAGGATTAAAGTGCAAGAGGTCAGTAGAGCCTTTATTCCCCTGACAACAGAGATGTGCTAATAGGTAATGTGCACGTGTTTTTCTTCTTAGCAAAAATTTATCATTATCATGATCAGAGCTATGCTGGAAAAAGGAATTAATTCCTTTGCTAGAATGTAGGATGGAGTTTAATAGATGGGACTTCTGGGGATGGAGGAGCAGAAGGTAAAAAAAATTGGGGAAGATATTACAAGAGTCTTTATATATTAGTGATTATGAGAATCTCATAACATTTTTACCCAAACATTATCAGTGATATTAAATTAGATTACTGCCAAAAGTAATCTGACCAAGATATCTGTGCAAAATGAAGTTATCATTAAATCATAATCAAACATTATTTCAAGAAGAATTGGAGCAATTAATGAGAACCAGACATGAAATGACCAGGAGAGAATTTGCTTTGTTACTTCATCCATATCCACATCAAAGGGAAGATTTAATCAGTCTTGAACATTAAGAAGCCATAGGCAATTTTAGACTAGCAGATGAAAATACTTTTCTCGGTAACATCTTCTCATTTAATAATTTTCCCATATAAAGAAAAGTTTCATTACAGTTAACCTAATTTCAGCATGCTGCAGAGAAATGTCATTGACCCCTTTCTTAATTCCCAATGGAGAAACTGACAGCTGGCTCTCATTCTTTAAACTATAACTATTTTACGTTTGGTAACTATTATCTAATATCACCTCAACCATCTTTGATTCAGTTTCAGTAATACGAGTTACTCTAACCTATCCTCAGAGGCCAAATTTCCCAGCACTTTAATTATCTCTGTAGCTCTCAACTGAGCACACTTCAATTTGTCCACATCTCCATTTTGCTTCTGAGCTCTGAATTGAAGATATTATTCTAATAAGGATTTGAGCAGTGTTGAGTATACAGTGAGATGATCATTTTTCAATTACAGTATTTCCCAGTATAATGTGTGCTTGTACTGTACATTTTTTCACTCACATTGTAGTGTTTCTCATTTGTAATTGACTTGTGATATCCTATGACTCTAGATCTTTTTCTATTCTAATTATAGATAACTTTAATGTATCATTAACTGAGATTTCACAGTCTCTTAGGAATATTACTTTTATATGCTTATTTTTTCTTGAACATATTTTTTTTAATGTCTGAAATATTTATATTAACATATTTCCATACAAATAACCCAATGAAAGTTTAGTATTAGTTGTTTTGTTTGTTTTTTTATACTGCAGGTTCTTATTAGTCATCAATTTTATACACATCAGTGTATACATGTCAATCCCAATCGCCCAATTCAGCACACCACCATCCCCACCCCACTGCAGTTTTCCCCCCTTGGTGTCCATACGTCTGTTCTCTACATCTGTGTCTCAACTTCTGCCCTGCAAACCGGCTCATCTGTACCATTTTTCTAGGTTCTTGAACATATTTTGTTCTTTAGAATTATATTGCATATTTTATCCCTTAAAATTTATAACTAATATCTTGGTATTAGTAATACATAAGAAATATAATCACTTGAAGAATAAAAACAACAAAAAATTCTAACTTCCATTCCCGCTTCTGACTTTAATCGATTTTGGAAAAGACGCTTAACATTTTATTTTCAGTATCCTTTCCATAAAATAAGAATTCTGGAAGAAAGGGGCACCTGAGATTTTTCTATCTCTAAAATCTTATGATTTACAAAAAAATATTTTCCCATATCTAGGATAAATATTAAAGTAATATTTATTGAGCACCTGCTTTCTGTGTGTCACATACTGTACTAGACCCTGCAAATAAAGCAGTGAACAAAACATACAAAAATATATTTCTTACATTCTATTTAGAAAGATTAATAAACAATATATTAGCACTCATTAGTGCTAAGAAGGAAGAAATAAAAAAGAGGATTAGGAAGTAGTGAAGGGGTGGATTTTTAAATAGAGTGGGCAAGGGAAGTTACACTTAAATAACGATATGGGAGAAGCAATTTAAAGAAAGCTAGCAAAATTGTTACCAGAGGAAGAACACTCCAGACAGAATGAATAACAAGTGTGAAAGTCTTGAGGTAGGGCTGTGACTGGCATATTTGAAGAACAGCAGAGAGGTGGGTGTGCCTGGAACACAGCGATGGAAAGGAAGAATATTAAGAAAGGAGATCACGTGTACTGGGGCAAGGAGAGATTATGTAGTGCCTTGTAGAGTGTTATAAAGACGTAGCCTTTACTTTGAATCAGACAGGGACCGCTGGAATGTTTTGAGTTCAAAACTGACAGGATCTAATGGTATCACCGTGGATGCTCTATTAAAATAAATCAATATGGTGCAGAGCAGTGATCATTTAGGAGGCCGTGGCAGTAATTTAAATGAGAGATCAAGGTAGGAGGCTGTAGCCCGGTAACTTGGCCAGAGCAGTATTAATAGAGGGGTGAAAGTGATTTAGCTCTAAATACATTTTAAAGTTACAGAATGTGCTGATGGATCAGATGCAAGGTGTAGGAAAAAAAAAAGTATGCACAAGATTATAAGGTTATACAGATGTATGATATGTCAGTGTGGACACCCTTTTGTAAAGATTTCAGGTACATATACAATTTGCACTTCCTACTAATTTTAAAGCTTTCATCTCTTAAACATTACTAAAGGAGACACAGATTTTAACGTTAACCTGTGAAAACATTTTTTTCTGTAAATAAGTAAAATGTTTACTTACAATAATTTGGGTTTAATAAATCCATGTTTGTAACCTGCTACCAGGTAGTATATCTCTATCTCTGTCTTTGTCTCTATCTCTCCATCTCCATCAATATCTATATCTATTTGTATCTGTCTAGGTAGAGATAGAGATGAATTTACTTTAATCTCAAAACACAGTCTTGCATAACTAAGAGACTGCTGAACTTAGAATTTGATTACCGTCCTTCTACTCTCCAACCATCAATGCAAAACCTTTCTGCACTTAGAGTTTCTACCTCTAAAGCAAACTCTTGTCCTCCTTTTACTGATAAGGATGCAAAACTTATCAATGGGTACAAATTCTCTAGAGGAAAGCTGATGTTAAAAATCTCAGCCATTGCTATATTGGATTTTGCTAGCCTGTTACTAGGTTATTTGAGGAAATCTCAGAATCTTCAGATAATTTCATTTGTAGATTTAATAGTCTACCCTCTACCCTCTCTGGGAAAGTCCTTTCAAATATTACTTGCTTTTTAAAAAAATATGGTATGTGGTTCCCATCACTAAGAAAGAAATTATGAGGGTAATATTGCTATCAATACTTTTAGATGCAGGAAATTCAAGTACACTTTCAAAAGAGATGATAAAAACTGGCCTACAGTAATAATCATAGCACTTAAGGTCTGTTCAATTTTTTATCATTGCTTTTACTTTACACCTGCTGTGTTCATACTGTGCAGCTCCAAGAATGCATTAGCTGCGAGCACTAGTACTTCCAACAGGTCTGTTAACAACATATTCCAGTGACCGGGAGTCATCAGAGCTCAGCAGACAGTTTTAACAAAACACAGTCATTGAGCAAGGCTAGAGAAAGCAAAAGAAATTTCAAGTCAATCTTTGATAATTCACAGATATCCTTTTATATCTATTCTCGTTAAAATTGTGCTTGAAAGACTTTGGCCAGAGTACAAAGCTGGATTTCTTCTTTATTCTGTTGAGACTGTAAAAATATTCTTTTATAATGAATGATTTTAATTTTAAACTTGAGCAGGATGATATGTTTTGGTTGGACAGACAGGCACAAAATACATACACGTGCATATATATACATATGCCCTCACCACCACCACTTCCCCAACCACCGTCCCAAACGTTGCTGTAGTTTTCCCTAGAATTCACTTGAAGTTGATACATGGAGTTTTGCGTTTCTTTTTATAGCTGTGTTAGTAAGACCCATTAACAATAATTCAGTACAGTGGTAAATTGTTTTACATTTCATTTGTGTGTGTTCGAGTTTGTCTTTGATGTCCTTCTTTGACTGAAACATTTGACAACCACCAGTGGTGGTGTGTTATGTGCAATATTTAAAATAAAAATGTCTCCCCACCCTCGAAATTTTCATAATGAATGTGATTCCCACCTCACTCATTCTTTTGGTTAAGTGCAATAAAGGGGACACTTGGAAGATATATGTTGCCTGCAGCAACAGAGAACACATGGAAATGTATAAGGTAGTAACAATTAGTTTGGGATTATTATTAATCATTTTCATTAGCAGTTTCCTAGGAATAAAAAAAAATAGGGCAAATTCACTTCCCTTTCTATTTTATCATTCATTCATTTGTTGTTTTTTTTCCCCTATTTTATTGAATTTTATTCAGTGTCTCCTAAACATTTTGACCATGGAACACTTTTTTTGTTATACCTATCACTATTTTAAGGAACTATGGTTCTTTAGTTCACACTTTGAAGTAACACTGTGCTA
This sequence comes from Balaenoptera borealis, assembly GCF_965194805.1. NCBI lineage: Eukaryota > Metazoa > Chordata > Mammalia > Artiodactyla > Balaenopteridae > Balaenoptera > Balaenoptera borealis. The sequence continues at coordinate 62,059,099 of NC_138865.1, forward strand.
TAGTACATAGTTTAATGGGTGAGCTCTGAATTAGCGTCATTGGATTACTGGCAAAGCTAGTCTTTGACCACTGGGTTTAGCTATTGCACTGTCTGGTACCATATCCTTTTTCTTGGTTATTTGTGTTTCCTTTTTATAAATTACTTTTTTTATTTCATAGTTATTGAATATCTGCTGCTAGATGCTGGGAGTAATAGTAGTGAATAAATACAGACTTTATCCTGTGTGCATAGAAATTAAAGTTTAGTTGAGAATGCAAAAAAATCTTGACCCTAAAATGTTGTTTTGAGAGACAATATCTGAGAGACAAGGTGTGAGCAGTCAGTGTGAAGCTGGAAGCTCTGATTCTTTAAAATGAAAGTACAACAAGGGAGATGGAAACAAGGACAAAGGTAGGGATATATATAGTTATCAGCATTGATGACTGATTTTTGGAATATCAGTCATCAGTAGTTAGCCACCCTCAGTGTTCCTTAATTGTGTCTTGTTAATATTTAAGACATATAATTTTGATTGAATTACATAGACCAGCTCAGCTGTTTAAAAGAGTTTCATATACATCCCAACAAATTCACTTTTACAGCACAAAGTGCTTGCATCCACCTTGGAGTGCTCACTTTACTTGCTGCTCTTGCATCTGAGATAAAGAAGCTTTCACTGTATCTTCCTTATCCCTTTCCTCACCATTGTAATAGTAGCCCAGATGACTTTACCACTCCCTCCCACTTGACATGCCCTCTGAAATGCCCTCTGGGGAATGAGGCTAGATTCAAGGAGGGGGTGATCTCACTGAGAGTATGGCACATGTAAGCTTTGTGGGCACATAAACTGGTGGTGCTGAATCGTGGGCTGAACTAAGAGCTGAACTGAACTTCTGTTCTGTTGACTCTGTGGTAGTGTAGGCATCACATAGTTAAGTCACTTAGGCCATAGATTTAGTCTGTGCATTCTCAAATACATTTTGGAAAAAAAAGAAACTTTAAAAGTCACTTACTGAAAATTTCTATTTTAATTATACCTCTAATTTTCAGAAGATACTTATTTGTTCAAAATTATCTTGCAGTAAATGAAGAATTAAAACTATTTGAGCATAAAATAATTTGAATGCAGTTTGCAGCATCTGCTTTTGTCCATCATCCGCTCAGGTTTCTCTGTTAAGTTATATGCCAGTTTTGCCTTGGGGAACTACAGCTACCCCCTTGAACTTACTCTTGGAGAGACTATTAGTAGTTGCCCATCCTCCTCTAAACAAGTGATTTGGAGCACATACCCCAAAAGTATTTTTTTTAATTCAGAAGAAAAAAGTTACAGGTTGAGCTAAGATAGCTCTGGGCGAGGGTTAAAATTTTAAATAAAATAGTGAATCAAACCCTCACAGAGAAGTAGATATTTAAATAAAGACCTGAAGTAGGTAAGGGAAGAAGCCATGAGAACACACGGGAAATTGCAATGGCACCAAGATAGGATGGTGCTAGCTGTGTCCCAAAACTAGCCTCTTGGCAAAGAGAGCAATGGTAAGAGAAATAGAAGATAAGGCAGGTATTGTAATGACTTTGTATTTCACTTGTAATTAGGTGAGAGACCACTGGGCAATTTTAGGCAGAGGAGAGATATGATCTGACTTCTACTTTAATAGGATTATTTGGATAGTGTTTTGAGAAAAGACCCAAAAACAAAAAACAAAACCCCACCCTCAGATATAACAAGGGTAAATGCAGAGATACTGTTTTAGAGAAATGATTGATAGATTATATTATTTTTCACATTTATTTGATCACTACTGGCTTTTATAATTTCTTCATATAAGTAAAATATATACTTTCCCATTGCATTGACTGTGGGCTTGGCAATAGACCTACTTTGGTCGATGAAACATGAGCAGATGTGACTTTTGCCACATTTAAGTAGAAGCTTTAAGTGCACATGTGTATAGTTAGACTTTGTCCAGTCAACACCCTGACTCTGTCCTCAGGCTACTGTCATCTTCCATGAAATCAGCATGCCACAGATAGTAACTGTTCCTTCTTCCTTGATGCTAAAATAAAATAATGTAAAGCCCATTCCCAGCTGTACCACAACAAGGCAAGCAAGGCCCAAAAAGTTGAGGAGAGCCCAGTAGAGCTACAGGCACCACTAATGACCCATAAAATGTAAACAAAAATAAATGTTTGTTGCTGAAAATCAATGATATTTGTAAGGTTGGTTGTTGTTTCATCAAAGCTGAATAATACAGGTTGGAATATAGGAATAACACAGCCAAAAGATGATGGTGGCTAGGGCCAGTATTGTAGTAATGAAAATGGTAAACATTTTAGATATATTTTGAAGGTAGAGACAACAGGATATGTGGGATATTTCTTGAGAAAGACAAGAATCAAGTATTATTATAAATATTTGGACTTATAGCTGGACTATGAATTTATGATCACAAAAATATTCAATTATATTTCAGTTTGCATAGAATTATTCTTCAATATTGAAAGAAACTTTCAGGCACAAAATGTATATTTAATTAGGTTATAATTTTGTAGGAGACGTATTTAGAAATATCTCTACTTTCGTAATATAGCGCAATCATGATTGAAGATTGTGGGCATCGAATCTCTATAGTATTCAGATCCTAAGGACTACATTTTAAAGAATGATGTAGCAGTTTTATTTTATAAAATAGATGTTTACAATATGCTTAAACTTACAACCTTCATAGTTAAACTTTCCAATATTTTGCATGCATAAGCAATATAAGCAGTTTTAAGCTTACTCTATGTTTTATGAAAGCTTTATAAAATCCCCTTCTGTTTAGCATCTGTGGCTAGAAATGAAGACCATTTTAGTTTCTTTCAATAGCTATGAAAAAATATTTCCATGCCATATACACTTGATATTACATGAATAAATTACAAAATTGTGCTATTGTCTTTCTTCCACTTTTGTCCTTTGAAATAGTTTCAAATAATGTCTAAGTAAATGTGGTGTCTTGAGTATATTGTCATAAGATTAATAAGAAACATAAAGTGAATTAAGAATCTTAACTTTTTCTGCATTCTTATAACAAAACTAAATCTTAGAAATTATTACTAACAGACCTATTGTTTTACTCAGGCATTGTGTAGGACAAATGTATTAACATTTAAATACATATATATCCTGAAATACACATTCAGAAAATTAATGTACCCTTTGCTAATCATGTTTCTGAAAGAAAGATCACTAAAATTATATTCCTAAAAGAAAGTTTCCCATGTTCCCCCGAAATTAGGACTTCTGTCATAGCACCATTGTGATTTTAATAATGTTTTCTGTTTTCATATTCTATACAGGTCTCTTTACTTTAGGGCAAAGAAAAATGGCTGAAAATATACTCATATCTTTAGGTTTCAGTAAAAAGCATTTATTTTTCTAGAAGCATCTGACAGTAGAGTAAGCCAAGTTCTTATTAAACAATCCTACTCTGTTTTCCTTGAATTAAAGGGTTCAGTGCATCAAGTTTCTAGAGACTACTTACCTCCTGGTCACACTGATCTATGCTAGTGATTTTCTAGGCTGAATGTCATCCTTTTCCTTGACTGATCAGTAGTGTGATGGTAATGGTAGCAGAACATTTCCAAAGACCCTGGCTAAGCGCTGTGAGAAAACATGCCCTTTTTCCCCTGCTTGTAATGTCCACATTGCTAACCACTGCTAACACTGCTGAGGATGACATGAACAACTTCATATTGCCTATTTCAATATGTGGATACGTGTGTACTTATTAGCTCTCTATGGAATAATTCATAATGATTGTGGATATACACTAGTTAGTTTACAAGGATCAGAAAGCAAATGACTTCCACGAAAAGGAGATATTGGGCTGATAATGATTTTAAAAGGGGAGAAATGGAAACTTATCTTTAACACTTTCTAAGTCCCAGTTCCGTGGTATGTACTGTACATACATGGATACTCCTTAAACAAGTACTATGTGATATAGCTATCATGAGCTTGATTTTTCAAATGAGGCAGGCAACTGCATTTTAAACATACTTAATAATTTTCTAAAGTGCACAGCTTGCAAATGGTAGTTCTCAGGTGTTAAAAGGTCCTGAGTCCAGAGCCTCAGCTCTTTTCAGTAAATGTCAGTATAAAGAGTTATCAGTGCAGCACCCATTTTTGAATTTCACAGGAATCAGAATCACCCAAATGACTATTACATATTTTTGCAGGCAAAAATTTATATAGCAAACAAAAACATCTTCCCTGGGGATGATTTCTAGTCTATAGCTAATGTATACTTTCTAAGGGTCTAAACATGAGAAGACATTTTATTTGTATTAAGTGGTTTAGTTTTGGAGACATGGACAATGAGCACAGGCGAGACTAGGGAAAGACTGTCACTGTTGATTTTTCAGAAGGAACATTGATGGTGCCTTGCCAGCAGTTTGCCCATAGCTCACATCAGAAAGCAGATAGAGTCTCACAAGGTCACATCCCAAAAGCAATGTGAGAGCATAGATGGGGAAAGTCTTATGGCCAATGTTAAAGCATCTCCCATTTGCAGTCTGTATGTGATTTTTTGATATGTTTATTTTCCAGCTTGCCTTCATTACACAGCATCCTCACAAATAAAATTCATCTTTGCATTTTGCTTTTTTGAATTAATAAACCAATTAAAATATCATGATGAAGTTCTCTAATTCCCTCCCAGCAAAGCATTCATTTCAGTGGAAATTTCAGTGTAATTTTCTATTAGTATTGTTGAGCAATACTAATAGAGATCTCCTTTGTTTTCCCCTTTTCTATTTAGTATATCATGAGATTTAAATTCAGTCCAATGATATTTTCAAGGACATTTAATTCTCCCCAAATACTATGGGATTTCACTCTTACTCTAAATTACTTTTATTCTTTGTATGTTGACCATTCCGACTCAACAGCTTGGAGTCAAGATAAAACTTTTGAATGAAAAAGAAGGTTCAGCTTCTCTCTACTAACCATTTTGAATGTAAATGATTACAAATAATATTTTAATACCTTTATTTGTTTTTCTGTATATGTGGGTTAGATGTGGAGTTTTGCAGTTTTTCATTTTCACTTTTGTAATTTTTTTGTATGGTCGACTTTGATGGCGTTTTATATTCTTTAAAAAGTGTGGATATTGGAATGAAATGATATTCAGGATCAATGTTTTTAATTCTGTTATCTCTATAGATCAAATGAAATAGAATATTTAGTATCTGGTCTATGACTTCCCCGAGTTGTCTAATGGTTTCTGTGGAATACTTCTCTTCTGGGAGAATTAAAATATAGTAGTTGTCCCAAAAGTTAATGCCTGTGGAAATGTGAAATTAAATTAATTTCTTTGGTGAAGGACTGTCAAAAGTTTTTAATGTGCTGTGTGTGTATTTCTTCTGGGACACCTTTTGCTGTGATCTTGCACATAATTTGAGAAGCACTTTTATTTTCACATTGATCTATATCAAGCAATTCAAATAATGAATCTTATAAAAAGAATTAGTTGTCTTTAATATTTAAGTGACTGTGAAATTAAAATAAATAATTTTAACTTAAATATCATTTATAAATGTACTCATCTATTCATTCTTTCTATGTACTTTGAGTATCTACAAACAGTCTGTACTTACAGATAGTGGGACATACAAAGATGAGTTAGACTCAGTCCCTGAGAAGACACTCATAACCGTGATGAAGCATTGTATATATGCCTGTAAAAAGTAGGCATCAGAGTACATTTGAATGAGGAAAAACTCTTATACCAAAGACTACCTCTAAGTTGTTTTTTTAAAATAAATTATTAGTAGTTTATTAGCTTTAAAATGTGCTGAGGAAAAGTATTTAGGAAGAGAAAATGTCGTGAGGGAAGAGAGAGCGGAGAAAAGTCTGTAATAATTGTCTATTTCAGAGAAATTGTGGAAGAATGGCTGGCTTTCTCTTGGATGTTTTGACGTCTTAAGATAACTTATCGTAGTGGGTTAAAAGTTGTAAGGCTTCTTTGTCGTCTTCTAAATAAATTGGAACACAGTAGAAGGCATTTTATCTTTATTACATGGATGCAGCAAGGAATGCTTGGCATCCTACTAGTTTGTGTTCCTGAGAATCAGCAAGTGCGAGATATTCAAGCTTTGTGTTCGTTGATTGTTTGTTTGTTTGTTTGTTTTTCCTACCATATGGCACTGCCAGGAAGCTATTCCTCTCCTGCCAGTACGATGAATTTCCTTAAGGAAGAACATTTCATCCTTTTTATAAATGAAAGTAGAAAGAGAAAGTCTGGATATGAAAACAAGAAGAGAGATACAACTGCTTCACTAGAAGTTTGCTGTGACAGGAACGTGTCCAGAAACTAGACGGGAACATAGGGGGAAACATGAGACAGATTATAAAGTTTGCTTGATAATTTTCTGATTATTCATTTACTTCTTTAAGACTTTAGAGACCCTCTACAGAGAAAAAAAATCACATTCAACACAGATAAAATGCACTCATTTTCAGAGTGCTTCTGGATCTCCTGAAGCCCATCCAAGCTTAGGAGGTCCATGGATCTCAAGTTAAAAACTCCCGGGAGGTAGAATAAGAAAATGAGAAAAAAGAAAAGGATGTAAAATATAAGGGGGAACAAAGCAGTAAAAACTATTTTTGGGTGAGTGCAAAGGGAGTTAGCTGAAAAGAAATATGTAGTTGGTGGGGGAATGCAGAAAGAAAAAGAAAGATGAAAGACAGAAAAAAAAAAAGGTAAATATAATAAAAGTATTACCAAGGTTAAAAAAATTCCTAGAGGCAGCAAGAAGAACTTGGGTAATGCACTAATTTGTAGCAAGACTATACATATTCCAGTACTACATGGAACAACATAGATTATAAAATATCATTTGACAATATTCAAGAGTAGGATAGTTTAAGACATCAGGACAAGAGTGAAAATGATAATTCTTGAATCTCTTCAAACTCATCAAAACTTACCAATTCCTAACTGGAGGAAGAATGGGTATTCTGAAGGAAATACAGTTATAGAAAGTTACCTTAGCCTTCAAATCCAGCTTTTAAGTCATCCAAACAAATCTCTTCTAAGGAATGATAGACCTAAAATTATTGGTACCTTTAAATTCTTTTAAATCAATGTATATCATGCCCACATTTTTTTAAAAAACCAAATAAAGTACTTTTGGTGACTACCATAGTAGAAAAATTATTACTTCAAGGTGAGGAAAATTGGGAAGAAGCCTTAGTAGCAAGCCTTTTAATATTATTTGGGTAATATCTGCATAATATCCAAACTTACTGACTGTATACATGGAGCATTAATATATGTCAATGCCCATTTTTTTCTTTCATGAAATTTACTGATTCCTAAATCCAATGGCTTCTTCTTTAAGTAAAAAGAAAAACTACTCTCAGTTTTTTTTTCCCCTCATAAATAAAGATTGGATTTTATACATATGTAGGAACTAATTCCTTATTTTTGTGGAATAAAATTTCCAGTAGTTTTTGTTTGTTTGTTTTGTTCTAAAAAAGGTTGGAAAAGAAATAGAAGTTAATGTTGTCGATCAGTCATGAGAATATCTGTATCTTGTCAAACAGATTCAATCTGGAATGGTTAACTTCTATGTCTGGTACATATGTTTCATCCTGGGATCTCTTTTCATTCTCTTATTGGTGGTTCCCTCTAATTCCTTCCTATATTCCATTTGTTTCCTATGTTCCATATCTTACCCTGTTGTACTTTACTTTCTTATTTGATGGTGGATATTATCCAGAGGCCTGTTTTGCACGGATAACAGGATGCAAATATTTATAGTCCTTGCATAGCTAAAAATGTTTTTATTCTGCTCTAAACTTGATTAATAACTTAGATGGATTTAAAATTCTAGGTTAAAAAATGATTTTTCTGCAGAAATATAGTGCCATTACTCCACTGTCCTTTTTTTTTTTAACATCTTCATTGGAGTATAATTGCTTTACAATGGTGTGTTAGTTTCTGCTGCATAACAAAGTGAATCAGTTATACATATATATATGTCCCCGTATCTCTTCCCTCTTGTGTCTCCCTCCCTCCCACACTCCCTATCCCACCCCTCTAGGTGGTCACAAAGCACCGAGCTGATCTCCATGTGCTATGTGGCTGCTTCCCACTAGCTATCTATTTTACGTTTGGTAGTGTATATATGTCCATGCCACTCTCTCACTTTGTCCCAACCTACCCTTCCCCTCCCCGTATCCTCAGGTCCATTCTTAGTAGGTTTGTGTCTTTATTCCTGTCTTGCCCCGAGGTTCTTCATGACCATCTTTTCTTTTCTTTTTTTTTTTAGATTCCATATATATGTGTAAGCATACAGTATTTGTTTTGTGTTTCTCTTTCTGACTTACTTCACTCTGTATGAGTCTCTAGGTCCATCCACCTCACTACAAATAACTCAATTTCGTTTCCTTTTATGGCTGAGTAATATTCCATTGTATATATGTGCCACATCTTCTTTATCCATTCATCTGTTGATGGACACTTAGGTTGCTTCCATGTCCTGGCTATTATAAATAGAGCTGCAATGAACATTGTGGTACATGACTCTTTTTGAATTATGGTTTTCTCAGGGTATATGCCCAGTAGTGAGATTGCTGGGTCGTATGGTAGTTCTTTTTTTAGTTTTTTGAGGAACCTCCATATTGTTCCCCATAGTGGCTGTATCAATTTACATTCCCACCAACAGTGCAAGAGGGTTCCTTTTTCTCCACACGCTCACCAGCATATATTGTTTGTAGATATTTTGATGATGGCCATACTGACTGATGTGAGGTGATACCTCATTGTAATTTTGATTTGCATTTCTCTAATGATTAGTGATGTTGAGCATCCTTTCATGTGTTTGTTGGCAATCTGTATATCTTCTTTGGAAAAATGTCTGTTTAGGTCTTCTGCCCATTTTTGGATTGGGTTGTTTGCTTTTTGGATATTGAGCTGCATGAGCTGCTTGTATATTTTGGAGATTAATCCTTTGTCAGTTGCTTTGTTTGCAAATGTTTTCTCCCATTCTGAGGGTTGTCTTTTGGTCTTGTTTATGGTTTCCTTTGCTGTGCAAAAGCTTTTAAGTTTCATTAGGTCCCAATTGTTTATTTTTGTTTTTATTTCTTTTTCTCTAGGAGGTGGGTCAAAAAGGGTCTTGCTGTGATTGATGTCATAGAGTGTTCTGCCTATGTTTTCCTCTAAGAGTTTTATAGTGTCTGGCCTTACATTTAGGTCTTTAATCCATTTTGAGTTTATTTTTGTGTATGGTGTTAGGAAGTATTCTAATTTCATTCTTTTACATGTAGCTCTCCAGTTTTCCCAGCACCACTTATTAAAGTGACTGTCTTTTCTCCATTGTATATGCTTGCCTCCTTTATCAAAGATAAGGTGACCTTATGTGCGTGGGTTTCTCTCTGGGCTTTCTATCCTGTTCCATTGATCTATATTTCTGTTTTTGTGCCAGTACCATACTGTCTTGATTACTGTAGCTTTATAGTATAGTCTGAAGTCAGGGAGGCTGATTCCTCCAGTTTCGTTTTTCCTTCTCAAGATTACTTAGGCTATTCAGGGTCTTTTGTGTTTCCATACAAATTGTGAAATTTTTTGTTCTAGTTCTGTGAAAAATGTCATTGGTAGTTTGATAGGGATTGCATTGAATCTGTAGATTGCTTTGGGTAGTATAGTCATTTTCACAATGTTGATTCTTCCAATCCAAGAACATGGTATACCTCTCCATCTGTTTGTATCATCTTTAATTTCTTCCATCAGTGTCTTATAGTTTTCTGCATACAGGTCTTTTGTCTCCTTAGGTAGGTTTATTCCTAGGTATTTTATTCTGTTTGTTGCAATGGTAAATGAGAGTGTTTCCTTACTTCCTCTTTCAGATTTTTCATCATTAGTGTATAGGAATGCAAGAGATTTCTGTGCATTAATTTGTATCCTGCTACTTTACCAAATTCATTGTTTAGTTCTAGTAGTTTTCTGGTAGCATCTTTAGGATTCTCTATGTATAGTATCATGTCATCTGCAAACAGTGACAGGTTTACTTCTTCTTTTCCAATATGTATTCCTTTTATTTCTTTTTCTTCTCTGATTGCTGTGGCTAAGACTTCCAAACCTATGTTGAATAATAGTGGCGAGAGTGGACATCCGTGTCTTGTTCCTGATCTTAGAGGAAATTCTTTCAGTTTTTCACCATTGAGAATGATGTTGGCTGTGGGTTTGTCATATATGGCCTTTATTATGTTGAGGTAAATTCCCTCTATGCCTACTTTCTGGAGAGTTTTTTATCATAAATGGGTGTTGAATTTTGTCAAAAGATTTTTCTGCAACTGTTGAGATGATCATATGGTTTTACTCCTTCAATTTGTTAATATGGTTTATCACATTGATTGATTTGCATATATTGAAGAATTCTTGCATTTCTGTGATAAACCCCACTTGATCATGGTATATGATCCTTTTAATGTGCTGTTGGATTCTGTTTGCTAGTATTTTGTTGAGGATTTTTGCATCTATGTTCATCAGTGATATTGGCCTGTAGTTTTCTTTTTTTTGTGGCATCTTTGTCTGGCTTTGGTATCAGGGTGATGGTGGCCTCATATAATGATTTGGGGAATGTTCCTCTCTCTGCTATATTTTGGAAGAGTTTGAGAAGGATAAGTGTTAGCTCTTCTCTAAATGTTTGATAGAATTCACCTGTGAAGCCATCTGGTCCTGGGCTTTTGTTTGTTGGAAGATTTTTAACCACAGTTTCAATTTCAGTGCTTGTGATTGGTCTGTTTATATTTTCTATTTCTTCCTGCTTCCGTCTCGGAAAGTTGTGCTTTTCTAAGACTTTGTCCATTTCTTCCAGGTTGTCCATTTTATTGGCATATAGTTGCTTGTAGTAATCTCTCATGATCCTTTGTATTTCTGCAGTGTCAGTTGTTACTTCTCCTTTTTCATTTCTAATTCTATTGATTTGAGTCTTCTCCCTTTTTTTCTTGATGAGTCTGGCTAATGGTGTATCAATTTTGTTTATCTTCTCAAAGAACCAGCTTTTAGTTTTATTGATCTTTGCTATTGTTTCCTTCATTTCTTTTTCATTTATTTCTGATCTGATCATTATGATTTCTTTCCTTCCACTAACTTTGGATATTTTTGGTCTTCTTTCTCTAATTTCTTAGGTGTAAGGTTAGGGTTTTTATTCTAGATTTTTCTTGTTTCTTGAGGTAGGATTGTATTGCTGTAAACTTCCCTCTTAGAACTGCTTTTGCTGCATCCCATAGGTTTTGGATCGTTGTGTTTTCATTGTCATTTTGTTTCTAGGTATTTTTTGATTTTCTCTTTGATTTCTTCAGTTATCTCTTGGTTATTTAGTAGTGTATTGTTTAGCCTCCATGTGTTTGTATTTTTTTCAGATTTTTTCCTCTAATTAATATCTAGTCTTATAGCATTGTGGTCGGAAAAGATACTTGATATGATTTCAATTTTCTTAAATTTACCAAGGCTTGATTTGTGACCCAAAATATGATCTATCCTGGAGAATGTTCCATGAGCACTTGAGAAAAATGTGTATTCTGTTGTTTTTGGGTGGAATGTCCTATAAATATCAATTAAGTCCATCTTGTTTAATGTATCATTCAAAGCTTGTGTTTCCTTCTTTATTTTCATTTTGGATGATCTGTCCATTGGTGAAAGTGGGGTTTTAAAGTCCCCCACTATTACTGTGTTACTGTCGATTTCCTCTTTTATAGCTGTTAGCAGTTGCCTTATGTATTGAGGTGCTCCTATGTTGGATGCATAAATAGTTACAATTTTTATACCTTCTTCTTGAATTGATCCCTTGATCATTATGTAGTGTTCTACTTTGTCTCTTGTAATACTCTTTATTTTATAAAATAAAGTCTATTTTGTCTGATATGAGAATTGCTACTCTAGCTTTCTTTTGCTTTCCATTTGCATCGAGTATCTTTTTCCATCCCCTCACTTTCTGTCTGTATGTGTCCCTAGGTCTGAAGTGGGTCTCTTGTAGACAGCATATGTATGAGTCTTGTTTTTGTATCCATTCAGCCTGTCTATGTCTTTTGGTTGGAACATTTATTCCATTTACATTAAGGTAGTTATCAATATGTATTTTCCTATTACCATTTTCTTAATTGTTTTGGCTTTGTTATTGTAAGTCTTTTCCTTCTCTTGTGTTTCCTGCCTAGAGAAGTTCCTTTAGCATTTGTTGTAGAGCTGGTTTGGTGGTGCTGAATTCTCTTAGCTTTTGCTTATCTGTAAAATTTTTAATTTCTCTGTCGAATCTGAATGAGATCCTTGCTGGGGAGAGTAATCTTGGTTGTAGGTTTTTCCCTTTCATCACTTTAACTATGTCCTGCCACTCCCTTCTGGCTTTCAGAGTTTCTGCTGAAAAATCAGCTGTTAACATTATGGAAATTCCCTTGTATGTTAACTGATGTTTTTCCTTTTCTGCTTTTAATAGTTTTTCTTTGTATTTGATTTTTGATAGTTTGATTAATGTGTCTTGGTGTGTTTCTCCTTGGATCTATCCTGTATGGGACTCTCGGCACTTATTGGACATGATTGACTGTTTCCTTCTGCATATTAGGGAAGTTTTCAACTATAATCTCTTCAAATATTTTTTCATTCCTTTTTTTTCTCTTCTTATTCTGGGACCCCTATAATTGGAATGTTGGTGCATTTCATGTTGACCCAGAGGTCTCTGAGATTGTCCTCAATTCTTTTCATTGTCTTTTCTTTATTCTGCTCTGTGGTAGTTATTTCCACTATTTTATCTTCCCAGTCATTTTTCCGTTCTTCTGTCTCAGTTATTCTGCTATTGATTCCTTGTAGAGAATTTTTAATTTCATTTGTTGTGTTGTTCATCATTGTTTGTTTGCTCTTTAGTTCTTGTAGGTCCTTGTTAAATGTTTCTTGTATTTTCTCCATTCTGTTTCCAAGATTTTGGATCATCTTTACTATCTTTACTCTGAATTCTTTTTCAGGTAGACTGACTATTTCCTCTTCATTTTTTTGGTCTGGTGGGTTTTTACCTTGCTCCTTCATCTGCTGTGTGTTCCTCTGTCTTCTCCTTTTGCTTAACTTACTGTGTTTGGGGTCTCCTTTTCACAGGCTGCAGGTTTGTAGTTCCCGTTGTTTTTGGTGTCTGCCCCCAGTGGGTAAGGTTGGTTCAGTGGGTTGTGTAGCCTTTCTGGTGGATGAGGCTGGATCTTGTCTTTCTGGTGGGCAGGACCATGTCTGGTGGTGTTTTTTGGGGTGCGTGTGAACTTATTATGATTTTAGGCAGCCTCTCTTTTAATGGGCATGTTTGTGTTCCTGTCTTGCTAGTTGTTTGGCATAGGGTATCCAGCACTGTAGCTTTCTGGTCGTTGAGTGGAGCTGGGTCTTAGCATTGAAATGGAAGTCTCTGGGAGAGCTTTTGTTGTTTGATATTACATGGAGCCAGGAGGTCTCTGGTGGACCAATATCCTGAACTTGGCCCTCCCACCTTAGAGGCTCAGGCCTCACACCTGGCCAGAGCACCGAGACCCTGTAAGCCACACGGCTCAGAAGAAAAAGGAGGGAAAAGAAAGAAAAATAAATAAATAAGATAAATTAAAGTGATTAAGATAGAAAAGAATTATTAAAAATAAAAAGATAAAAATGTAATGAAAGAAAGGAAAGAGAGAAATAAAGAAGAGAACATCCAAACCAAAAAACAAGTCCACCAATGATAATAGGCGCTAAAACTATACTAAACAAACAAACAAACAAAAAAGGACAGTCAGAACCCTAGGACAAATGGCAAAAGCAAAGCTATACAGACAAAGTCACACAAGGAAGCATACACATACACACTCACAAAAAGAGAAAAAGGAAAATATATGTATATATATTAAAAAATTAAAAAAGGAAAGAGAGCAACTAAATCAATAAACAAATCTACCAATGATAATAAGCTCTAAATACTAAACTTAGATAAACATAAACCAGAAACAAATTAGATGCAAAAAGCAAACCCCAAGTGTACAGTTGCTCCCAAAGTCCACTACCTCAATTTTGGGATGATTCGCTGTCTATTCAGGTATTCCACAGATGCAGGGTACATCAAGTTGATTGTGGAGATTTAATCCACTGCTCCTGAGGCTGCTTTTGGGAAGTCTGAGGTCTTCTGCCAACGTTCAGTAGGTGTTCTGTAGGACTTGTTCCACATGTAGATGTAGTTTTGATGTATTTGTGGGGAGGAAGGTGATTTCCATGTCTTACTCCTCTGCCATCTTGAAGCCATCCCCTCCATTGTCTTTTTACTTTCAGTATTCTCTTCAAAAAGCCCAAAGTCATTCTGAGTTTTTGAAACGTGTTTTCTCTAGAATTTCTGCTGAAAGACAGTCATGTGTTGTATGTCTTAGTGTGAATCTAATTTTATCCATAGCTGTTATGCACCCATTGTGTGCTTTCAATATGGAAATTCATGTCCTTCAATTGTAGGATATTTTTCTATTTTTTTTCATCCTTTAAAATATTCATGTGATTTTTCCATTTATTCAGTTAATATGTTGATGCTTGCTGATGCATTTGACATAGTAAATAAAGCTTGCATTGCTATGATAGTTCCTACTTGTTCTATATTCCTGAAAAAAGATGTAAAATTGTTTCACATCTATATTCCCATGCTCTTTCTGTTTTGTAATATCCTTGTCAAATTGTGGGGTTAGGGTGATGCTTGCCTAATAAAATGAGCTGTAAAAGTGATTTTTCTCCCTCTGTTTCCTAAAACATTTTTTGTAAGAGTGGTGTTATTTATTCTTTGATAACATTGACCAGTAATAAAATATTGACTTAGAGATTTATTTTGGGGAAATGTTGATAGCACATTCAATTTCCATAATAGAAATAGGGGTCTTCAGAATTTCCATTTCCTCTTGTATCAATTTTCTTAAATTGTATTTCTCAAGAAACTTATTCATTTTATCTAATTTATTAAATTTGTTGGCAGAAAATTATGTATTGTGTTCTTTTATTATTATTTTTAAATTTATAGGATCTATGGTGAAAACACCTATTTTATTGGTGCTGATATTGATTTGTGTTCTCTCCTTTTTTGCTAATCAATCAATTTTTTTGTGATTTCAAAGAACCAAGATGTATATATATAAACCTGGTGTTGTTTATGTCCTCTATTGTCTTTCTGTTTTTTATTTTATTAATATCTTTTCTTAAATTTATTTCCTTCTTTAAACTTGTTCAGGTTTACCTGGCCATACTTTTCTTTTCTTTGTAAGGTGGAGGCTTAGGTCATTAATTTTAGATATTTTTCCTCTTTTAAAACATGCATTTAAAGCTACACATTTCCCTTTAAGGCCTGTTTTAGCTTCACCCCACAAACTTTGATATGTTGTATTTTCATGATCGCTTAGTTCAAATTTGTCAATCTCTGCTTTTTGTTTGAACTGTTTACAGCATTAATATTTCATATAATTATCAATATGCATTTAACTCTACGATTTTGTTATTGTTTTGTATAATTATTTTGTTTGTCTTTGCATTGTGGTGTTGTTTTCCTTTCTTGACTTCTTTCAGAATATTTAAATTAATTTTTTAATTTTTTCTTTCTTTTTTTTTCTTTTTTTATATTTTTACTTCATTTACTTACTGACTTTTTGTATACACTTCTTTGCATTTTAAACTCATTTTTAATATATAGATCTCTCCTTTCATGTCTACATAATGTTAATATCGTATCACTTTGTGTAAAATCCAGAAAATGCCAACTTTGTAAGCTCATTTATCCCTTCTTTAATTTATTGTTTCCAATCTTTAATTTATTGTTTCTATAAGTATTACATACCATGTATTGAAAAAATAGGTAATGCTATCATTTTTGCTCTAACAGTTGTACCTATTTTTTTAAATACCTGAGAACAAAAATTTGTCTTTTCTATTTACCACTTGGTTGTACTTCATTTTTGAAAATTCAAGGCTCTTTCTTACATTGTTTATCTCTTATAAAGCTCCTATCAGAGGGCCTATTATATAATATAATCTGTTCATGGATTTAGCAAGAGGCTAATTTAAAGAAACTTTTGGTGATACCATACTCAGATTCAAAGGTTATGGACTACCTGAAAGCCATATGTTCATAAATTACTCTTCTGTAGCAGGAGCATTCCAGAACCTCTGTTTTCTTCAGCCTCCATACCTAGCTTCTATATATACATTCCTACCCTTCAGGGAACCTCACAGAACCACTGGCTGTGCACCACTTCACTTTGGTTGGTTGGTGGTTTGGTTTTTTGTTTTCACTACCTGCCTTCCTCATAGAATTCAAAACCAAAATGGGCTGAGATTGAGAACAAAAAGCGAACTAGGAATAAGTATAACTATTTTCCTTATATTAGAAGTTAAAATGACCCTTATGGTTAAATTTTTAATATAATTATCACTTACAAGTTGCATCAATAGAGATCTTCATTCCAATTTCTAATATAATCAGTTACAAATAACATTTGAAAGTACTATTCATTTTTTTTTTGGTTTGGAATTTGCCATCATTTAGTTTACTCAGCTGTATCTTTCTCCTTAAAACCTTTAATAGACTAAAAAAATCTTCATGTAGATTTCTGAAGTAAGAATTCTATAAATTCTTATAGTAAGAATTTTCAGAGGTCAAGAACAAATTTGTGACTAGAACAACAAATTATTATCCCAGTAATGCATGAAAAAAACAGCCATCTAAAACCAAGGTATGGAGATGTTTGTGGATATATATAGGGCCTGGTTCTCACTCAATTGCTTGAATATGCTGAATTTTTCATTAATGATATTAAGTCTTGCTTTTAGTTCTGGATGTGAGAGTTGGTAGTTACTGGATCATTTAAACATCCCTAATTGCTGAAACACTGTTAAAGGGAAAAGGCAGTCACATATGGACACTTAAGTGGTTGTTTACCTTGAATATTGCAAGCATCTAAACCTATACATTTCAACTACAATTCTACACTCTTTCCCAAAAAGGACATAATTGTGCACACTTCCCAGTAAAATACCTTCTCAGGGACAGTAGAAAGTCCCATGCTGGAATCTATACTTCCACTTCATTTTTATTTCTTTTGAGCCAAATGTTATAATTAATTCTCATGGAATAAAGAATGAAAAAAGTTTTCTGCACGTGTGTGGGCATTTGTGTGTGTGTGTGTTTGTGTGTAGTAATTACAAAGACACTATTTTCTTATAAAAGTGTGTTGGTTTCTCTTCAAAGTGGACAGATGTCTATGAATGATACTTCCATTATGGTTAACTGATTCTCTTTCCTGGCTGCTGTTAGTGTAAAATTTAAAGCCAAGGGGCAGCATATTTTCTGCAAGCTGTTTTATGTTTTCTGTGTTTCCCAGTATAAATATACATACATACATATACCCACACAGAGCCCTAGTTCAGTGGATTTGCTTTGACGTTCTGACTGATGCTGCATTCATTTTTAATATGCTACTGCATCATAATTGCTGGTCTTTTCATGGGTTAATTTCCCTATGTATGATTGTTTCTTCTTGATTAGCAACCTGTCCAAAGACAGCATACTAAGGCATAGAAGAATCCATTAAGAATGGGGAAATGCGTCTAGTTTGAATGGGTTTATGGTTTGGAAATGGCTGTTTTAAAAGATCAAAGTTCATGGATGTCACTGATGTCGGCCATTAGATAAAAACAATTTTTGGCATGTTATATTTTAGTATGAAAGTAGAGAAAAGTATACCAGGTAAGCATCTCTCAAACTGTTAGTTCAAAATCAGGGTTGTGAAAGTTACTGTAGTGTAACTAAATTTTAACTAGATTTAGTATTGAATTAGGAAAGTGTTTGAACTCAAGACCCTTTCCTTTCCAAATTACATAGTTTTAATGATGATTCAACTTTTAATTAAAGGTTTAAGCAGTTTATCCTCAATAATATTGTAACTATTAAGATTACTCATAACTTGTAATTGCTTTTAAATTAATAGGGCTTTTCATTTAACAAACCTTTGTGCAGTTGGGCAAGAAATAATTACATTTTATTTCTCTTTAATGTGTTAGTAATTAACATTTCTAATTTTGTATGTGAAATAAATGCTTTGATTTAAATATAAAAGGACATTAACAAAGACTGCACATGCTATAATTTAAACTGAAGTCACAGGATATACCTATTCATTTGTTAACATTAAACTTTTTCTTAAACCTTGACTCTCTTGTGATTTTCTGATGACAGGATTTTCCTTACAAAAATACTCTTCAGAGTATGTTCTAGAAACTGATGTTTGAAATTCTGAAATAAAGTAAACTAAGGTAGAAAAGTGCAAATGATGACCAAAAAGTATACATGTGGACAGGTTCAGAGTATGTTTCAGTGCAAAGACGTGGAAACACCTTATATACATTTTAGAAGATTTTTTTTGATCAAAGAGCCTAGACACATTTTAGATAGTAACACTACAACATGAATTATAGGCCAGCACCATATCCCATCACCGGAAAAGGTACTGAGTATTACTAAACTTCATCTTAGGGTTTTTGAGTATAGCTTTCTATGATTGCTAACCAGAAGTGCAGTATGTCAGACCAATACAAACCAAATTTTACTCATGTGACAATTTATGACAAGCTTACTAAATGAATAAAGACAAATAATTGCTTTCCTAAGCAACCAAAAGCTATGTTTAAAGTTTTCAGTGTATCCAATATCAAAAAGGCCCAAATTAAAGGACAAATATTTCTAAGTTTGATAAATAAATGATATTTCTAACTGCTTTAGATCACATTTCTGATTAAAATATTCAAAATGATCAAATTGATTCACTGGATTCTTTTTTTATTCTTTGTCTAATCAGAATACATTTTAAAGCAACAAACAAAATGTTCTATATATCATAATTTTAAAAATTACTCAGAATTATTTTTTACTTCTAAATCTGTACAAAATGGCAAAGTTATTTCATTTCTGTAGATTCAGAATCAGTCGTAAATATGAATCACAATGCTTCTTCATGACTTTTGAGATAAACCATTTAATTAATAAGGATAGAATCAAAGTAAAATGTCATTTATGTCAACATTTGGCTTATAGGATCACACTCTGTCTTCTCAACATTTCTGTTTTTATTGGAAGTAAAAAGAAGAGAGTTTAAATATAAAAGCATAAAGTGCTATAGATAGGCTTATTCTGGAAGATTCTAATATAACTGCTTCAACTGTTTAAAACTCAAACATTTCTCTTAACGTTTCATTCCAACAAGGCCATCCTACAGAACAAACCTGTTCAAATAGTTCATTAAATCCAAAGGGAATAAAATCAGTTAGATTAGGTTTTGTCACAAAAGAAATGAAATAATTTGTTGCTTGAATTTGCTTTCATTTCACCTTTTGTTGTAGCATAATGGAGATAAAAGATAAGATTATATGTGAAAAGCCTTGGATAATATAAAAAAATAAAGCATATATGTTTTTAAGATTAATAACCTTTTATTCTAAAAAAAAATTAATCAAGAAATTGGGGTGTAAAGTAAATAACTTGGAGTTAAATGTCAGAAAATACGTTAAAAATTTTAGTTAGGTAATAAGTAAAACAGGTCCTTAGCATGGTATATTGTTTTCCATTAGAGTATAAATTAGAGATAGGAAACAATGGAAATGTTATTTTCTCCTACTCACCTTTTCTTTCTGCTTATAAAATTTACAGGCTTTCATCTCTAAAGTTACTTATATTTGAATATTTTAAATTGTAATGCCCCTGATTAGTTTTAACAACAAATGTGGATTAGGAGAATGGGGTATATATAATGAGAGATTTTAAAAAACTAAAAATTCTTTGCTACTCTTCCCATTGGGGTGGCATTTACAAGTTTATTTTCCCTCTCCTAGAATCTAGAGTGAATTTAGTGACTTGTTAGATTAATAGAATATGGTGGAGACTAGGTAATAGGAAGTCCTGCAGTTTCAACCTGGGACTCATGGGACACTCTCCCTTTGAGCCATCACAAAAGAAGTGCAGCAATCTTGAGACCCTAATGGAGAATCCAGAGGGCCATTTTGAGTCTACTACTGATTCAGTAGAAAGACTTTCATTTTCTAATATTGGAGTTTTTTTTTTTCTTTCCCTAGGCTTTTCCATTTAATTCTTATTCTTTGCATTTCTCTGCATCTGTTCATGCATGTCACCCACCTTTTCCATTAGGTCATTTAACATAATAAATATAGCTCTTTTAACATTGTTATGTAGTGGGTTATGGTTCAACTCTGAGTCAGGTTCTTTTGATTCCTTTGTTTCTTCACAATGTGTTGAGGTACTTTTCCCTTATTTTCTTGTTTATATCACAAAAATTATGTTATTTTTTAATCAAGTGCTGAACATTATGTGTAAAACAGTAAATTCTAAAGTAAATAGTATCTGCATCTTGAAATAAACATGCCTTTTCTCTCAGAACATTAAAGTGGGAGTTGAGATAGTCTAGGCAAGGGAATGAAGTTTATTTGGGTTTTGTTTTTACTATGACTTTAGTTAATATCAGTAATCCCAATCATCAGATTCCTCCAGTGGTGGGTTTCCATCTCCTTATGTGTAGGGTAGAGATTTTGGTGTCAGAGAGGAGTTTCTCTCAGTTTTAGTTCTCTACCATCAACTTTTAGCCCACTTTGTCTATGGGCACTTCAAAGGTAGACTCTCTCCATGCTCCTGCCCCTCCTCATCCTTAGACTTCTCTGTTAGAGTCATGTGAGGGGTAAGGGGGTGTTGTTCTGGTCCAGCTTCAGTCTGAAGGAGGTCCTTTGCACCTGAGCCAAAATTATGGGAGCTTTCTCAGTGTTTTTGCCCCTTGGAATGATAACCAAACTTTGCTTTATATTTGTAATTGGTGTTGGTTAAGGAGTTTTCTTATACTCTCTCAGTAGAATAAGACCTATGATCGGTAGCCACAGAGTATTTTGAGTCTAAGATGATTTTCTACTTCTCCTTCAGGAAAAAGAGGCTTTATTTTTCCTACTTTCCCCCTAATCCCAAAATGTCATTGCCTTTGCACAGGGAACAGCCATGCTATCTCTCTCTCTGTCATTTAAGGCTCTTACAAGAGTGTGAGGAAGTGAGTCCTGTGATATGCCTGTGCTCCCACAACCACCGATCACATCCTACATGCTTGCCATTATCAAGAGCTAGGGGCTCTTTTTAGTTTTCTCTCCTGCCACCAATCTTTTTTATAAACACTCAAGTAGAGGTGTGTATGAAAAGGCTTTGGGGAGAGTAACAACTCCATTTAGGTCTGTGGCCCCTACCTATTCCAGAATGACATTCGATCCTCTATTTAGCCTTTTATTAAAATTTTGTTGACTTCTCATCTATTTAAATAGTGGATTGTGCTTCTTCTGCCAATGCTTTACTATAGGCAATAAAGTTCGTGCATTCTGACTCTTTTGGACTTGTGCCTCTTTGAAACTCAGGTTATTTGGTTGTTTTGTACCCTCACCTCTCTAATGGGTTTAAAGAAAGTTATGATTTTTAGTGTATCTGGATTTTTTCATTGTTTTTGGGAAAGCAACATTATTTAAAGCTTTATTATTGTTATTAAAGCTCTATTATCCTAAGTGGAAATGGAAGTTCAGTAGGTTTGCTTTTGTAGCTGTATGCACACAGTAATTGTGAAACTATTTATGAAGTCTTATAGTACTGAGCAGATGAGTACATGTATGATGCTGTTAGAGCCAGAATCTAGCTGTGGAGCAAGAGAGAAGGCAGATAATGACCCTCCAGGAATAGAATCATGACTCATTGCTGAACCTTTTTCCAGAAAGCTGTAAATTAGCAAAGAAGCAGCATTTTGGCAGCCTTTTTAATACCTAAAATTATGTACTTTATGACCCTTTAGAATTCTATAATATTTAACAATGAGACTCATTGAAAGTAATACTTAACATTAACAATGTTTGAGAAAATAAGCCATTCCTTATTCGCCTGTTCTTAAATACTTCCTTGAATACCAGAAATAAATGGTACACCTTATCAAAGCAAATAATTATAAGATAAAACTATCTTATTGAATAAAAGAGTAAGTCATTTTTCCTGTATTTGTAGTGCTGAATATTGTGAATGTGCACTCACTCATGTGATCATTTTTACATATATTTTATATATATATTTGTATCATTATATATATATATAATTGTGTATACATTACTTTGACAAAATACTATTCTTTCTTAGGCTTTCTACCAGGAAAACCATCATTCTATCATCAAAACACATTCAATTCATTGAGATGAGTGAGAATGGGAAAGAGAAGACTGGATGTACCTGAATAAAACTTTTAAATCTAGAAAATTTTTGTCTTGTCTGTGGATGATTTTTCAGCAGCACATATTCTGAGATTGAATTTTAGACTTGAAGTGATAGTGAAAGAGTCTGTTCTTATAAGAGTTTCAGACTCTTCTACTAATTCAAGTGGTCTGGGTAGCTGATACAAGTACCTTAACCTTTTCACTTTTTTCTGAAAGCTTCCTCTGTCTCCACTAAAATCTCCATTATTTTGCTGGTCATCTAGTTTGTTAACTACTGAATCTCCAACTCTATTCACTCTTGATTCTCGCATTCATTGTAAACTTTTGTGTTTGCCTTTACCAAATTATGAGGTTTTACTTGTTTTCCTATCTACTGCAAAAATGAAAACCAGAACCGTTTTTTGATTAATATAAGCTCTTTTCTGGATTCCCAATACTTGAACTTCCTCATTTCTAACCTGTCCAAGCTCTATTGCATCTTCTTTTCTGGCTGATCTGATCACAGTAGAGGCTTCATTTAAAAAAAATCATATCCAAGTGAAACTGGAAATCTCTATCAATAGCCTTCATTATACATCATACCACTTCTTGTAATCTCGTTTGCCCGTTTCTACTTTTAATATGCTCTTCCACCTATCTGGAAGAGTATTGTGAAGACGTTAGTTTGTTGAATTCTATACAATAGATTGTGTCCTTGGGAAAATGTGCTTCATTGGCTCATTTTGGGAGCAGATCAGAGTTTCAGTAGAATGTTATGTGTGTGTCCTTGAGCACTTGGAAAGAATGTATGTTCAACTGTTGTTGAGTCGAGTGCTCCAAAAATGTGAATTACTTCAAGTTAGTTAATAATGTTATTCAGGTCATCTACATCCTTACTGGTTTTCTGCTCACTTAGTCTGTCAATTACTGAGAAAGAAGTATTGCAGTTTCTAACTATAGTTGTAGATATATATATTTTTCCTTTTGGATCTATCAATTTTTGTCTCGTGCTTTGAGGCTCTATTGTTAGATATACACACAATTAGGATTGTTATGTCTTTCTGAAGAACTGACCCTTTTATCAGTATGTGATGTCTCTCTTCATTTCTGATAATACAATATTCTTTTTCTTCTGATTGTTCTAACAGTGGCTTTCTTTAGGTTTATCCCACCTGGTGTTTGTAGAACTCCTAAATTTGAGTGTTTTTATCTTTCACCAGTTTAGAAAATTTTTGGTCAGCATATCTTCTAATAGTGTCTATTCCTCATATTTCCTTTCCTCCTTTGGGTCTCCGTGTACACTTATGTCAGAACTTTTCAGTATGTTTTGTTATATATATTTTGGTCTTGCAAGTCCATTTTGAACTTTATTCTGTACATCTGGTATTTTGCATCTGGCTATTTTCTTTTGATTCAGAAAAAGGATCTTTTCTTTTTATGTCTAATTTGCTGTTAAGCCTGTCCCTTCTTTTATGCCTAATTTGCTGTTAAGTCTTCTAGTGTTTTCTGAATGCCAGTTGTTGGAGTCTTCAGTTCTATAATTTCAATTTAATTGTTATTTTATAGTTTTCACCTTTTTGAGTTAAAATATCCCTCTTGTTTTCTATTTTTTTCCTCTGATAACTGCAATTTTAGGATCATCTCTATGTTAGATTTTACTATTTGTTTGTTTGTTCCAATTTTACTTATTTGATTTTGTCTTCTGACATCCCAGTCTTTAAAAAAAATCATTCTGGCCATTTTATATGAAAATAAATTAGAAATAAATTGGTCCTCCAAATATAGTTAACTTCCTCTTAAAAATATGTCATATTCTTAGAACAGGAGCAGATTAGTTTAACATTGAGACTGAGTTTGGTCAAAGCTGTTATTCAGTCTTTTGTAAGGCCTAGCCTATTTCCAGTTTGCTCTTACGTGGGCTTGTGTGTGTATGTGTGTGTAAAAGTGTTTATCAAGATCACTAATACATGGTGGCCTCTGAAACACACTTTTTTTTCCACATCACTGTGAAAGTCCTGAAAGCTCTCATCAGCTTCCTAACCTATTTACTATCCCTTTCTCTGGTGTTAAGTCTATCATAGCAGCACCACTTAGAAATCAGTAAATGCCTTGATTTTAAAAGTGCTTTCAACTGTCAGGCTCACTTTATTTATTTATTTATTTATTTATTTATTTATTTATTTATTTATTTAATTTATTTATTTTTTTAGGAAAGTTGCTATTTTAATATATCAACACCAAAACAGAAAGCTTTCTAATACAGAATTTTTTATACCATATTATGGGTAGTGAAGGCGTTTCATAAACCTTTCTTGAAATACCAGATGCAGTATTTTATGAAATAAGAAAGTTGAGCTTGACAACGTCTAATAATATATACCTAGTTCTAAAGTGGCATGCTCTTATCTTAATATGGATATAAACTGAGAACTACAAAAGATGCAAAACATTTGACTCATTATTATGAACTCTTCTTTTCATTTCTATTATTTTTTTAATCACCATGAAATAAAAATGTATTATTAGCCTTTATTTTTCCTGGCTACTATCCGTCTGATACCTGTCACATAATCTCAAAAACTGGCTACTCCTAGGATCCTAGATTAACTTTAAACGGTTTAACTACATGTCTAAAAATGCTTAGCATAACATCTCAGCAAACTGTCATTGGAGCCTGAAATGAAAACTCACCTTTCTTTTCTTCATTTTCCTGTCCTGCCATTTCCATATAATCAGCTCAAGTGAACCCAGTACAGTATCAAACCAAGATGCTGTTTCCTTCTTCAGCATTAAGGCATGAGTTGGCCTTAAGTAAGTAAATCACTTATCTGGGTGTTTGTTCTTCCCCTCTCAAAATTGTATATTACTTGGAAAATAACACTACTCTTTTTCAGACCAATGTTTTTGAGGATCTGTAAATTAAATGATTTTTAAAATAGTTTGTGTTTTTTAAGGGAGTAAATAAACCACAGCATTATGAAATAGAATTCAGTGTGACTCAGCCCATCTTTGATTCATGAAGTTTGGCAGTGGAGCACTTAATGCATTTTGGTAATGCTTTGATTTGCATATCTTTTACATAGAACAACCATTCAAATTCATGACAGTTTCTTTAGGGTTTATCTTGGTCAAGAATTCCTAGAAGATACAGCAGAGGCTCATGAAATAATCTTTGGGAATTCCACAAAGAACAGTTAAAGCTTTGGAAATCTTTTGGGAAATACAAGTTTGTTACTACTCTCATTATTTTTTAGTCACTTGTAAGGTCAAGCAAAACATGTAGATGAGAAGAATCTTGTATACTTGAAGGCACAAACTAAATTATGACTGCAATATGCAAATTAAGGATTGCTTGGTTTTTTCCACATCTTTGGCAGCAACAGTAACAATTGTCCAGTGATGATTTCTGTCAATTATTGAATCAATAATGTCAATGCTATGAGAAGAGTCTCGACATTCAATTAAAATAAATAGCAAAGTATTCTAAGGTTAAAAAAACATGGGTTGATACTCATTTGACTTATCTTATGAAAGGGTCATGGGAGGTTATGAGATTTGTGAGGCCAGCAGAAAGTAAAGTAAGAACTGTATCATTGTCCTTAAGAAGGTCCCATTTTTACTCTCTTTGGTGATTGAACTCTAATATGCTTTTGGTACCACATGAACAAACATTCTCTTAATATCAAAATAGTTAATGTATATAACAATTCAAATTTTATATTGAGAATGAGCTTTTATTTATAGAGAAAATGCATTTTTAAACAAATTAGCATTGGAAGCTATTGTATTACAGGTAATTTTTTTAACATCTTTATTGGAATATAATTGCTTTACACTGTTCTGTTAGTTTCTGTTGTATAACAAAGTGAATCAGCTATATGTATAAATATATCCCCATATCTCCTCCCTCTTGCGTCTCCCTCCCAACCTCCCTATCCCACCCCTCTAGGTGGTCACAGAACACCGAGCTGATCTCCCTTTGCATTGCAGCTGCTTCCCACTAGCTATCTATTTTACATTTGGTAAAATAATACACTTTACATTTTACTTTTGTATATATGTCAGTGCTACTCTCTTACTTCTTCCCAGCTTACCCTTCCGCCTTCCCATGTCCTCAAGTCCATTCTCTATGTCTGCATCTTTATTCCTGTCCTGCCCCTAGGTTCTTCAGAACCAATTTTTTTTAGATTCCATATATATGTGTTAGCATATGGTATTTGTTTTTCTCTTTCTGACTTACTTCACTCTGTATGACAGACTCTAGGTCAATCCATCTCACTACAAATAACTCAGTTTCGTTTCTTTTCATAGCTGATTAATATTCCATTGTATACATGCACCACATCTTCTTTATCCATTCATCTGTTGATGGACACTTAGGTTGCTTCCATGTCCTGGCTATTGTAAATAGTGCTGCAATGAACATTGGGGTACATGTCTCTTTTTGAATTATGGTTTTCTCAGGTTGTATGCTCAGTAGTGGGATTGCTGGGTCATATCGTAGTTCTGTTTTCAGTTTTTTAAGAAACCTCGATACTGTTTTCCATAGTGGCTGTATCAATTTACATTCCCACCAACAGTGCAAGAGGGTTCCCTTTTCTCCACACCCTCTCCAGCATTTATTGTTTGTAGATATATTGATGATGGCTATTCTGACGGGTGTGAAGTGATACCTCATTGTGGTTTTGATTTACATTTCTCTAATGATTAGTGCTGTTGAGCATCCTTTCATGTGTTTGTTGGCAATCCATATACCTTCTTTGGAGAAATGTCTGTTTAGGTCTTCTGCCCATTTTTGGATTGGGTTGTTTGTTTTTTGGATATTGAGCTGCATGAGCTGCTTGTATATTTTGGAGATTAATCCTTTGTCAGTTGCTTCGTTTGCAAATATTTTCTCCCATTCTGAGGGTTGTCTTTTCATCTTGTTTATGGTTTCCTTTGCTGTGCAAAAACTTTTAAATTTCATTAGGTCCCATTTGTTTATTTTTGTTTTTATTTCCATTTCTCTAGGAGGTGGGTCAAAAAGGATCTTGCCGTGATTTATGTCATACAGTGTTCTGCCTATGTTTTCTGCTAAGAGTTTTAAGGTTTCCAGTCTTACATTTAGGTCTTTAATCCATTTTGAGTTTATTTTTGTGTATGGTGTTGAGGAGTGTTCTAATTTCATTCTTTTACATGTAGCTGTCCAGTGTTCCCAGCACCACTTATTGAAGAGGCTGTCTTTTCTCCATTGTATATTCTTGCCTCCTTTATCAAAGATAAGGTGACCATATGTGCCTGGGTTTATCTCTGAATTTTCTATCCTGTTCCATAGATCTATATTTCTGTTTTTGTGCCAGTACCATACTGTCTTGATTACTGTAGCTTTATAGTATAGTCTGAAGTCCAGGAGGCTGATTCCTCCAACTCCGTTTTTCTTTCTCAAGATTGCTTTGACTATTCAGGGTCTTTTGTGTTTCCATACAAATTGTGAAATTTTTTGTTCTAGTTCTGTGAAAAATGCCATTGGTAGTTTGATAGGGATTGCATTGACTCTGTAGATTGCTTTGGGTAGTATAGTCATTTTCACAGTATTGATTCTTCCAATCCAAGAACATGGTATATCTCTCCATCTGTTGGTATCACCTTTAATTTCTTTCATCAGTGTCTTATAGTTTTCTGCATACAGGTCTTTTATCTCCCTAGGTAGGTTTATTCCTACGTATTTTATTCTTTTTGTTGCAATGGTAAATTGGAGTGTTTCCTTAATTTCTCTTTCAGATTTTTCATCATTAGTGTATAGGAAAGCAAGAGAATTCTGTGCATTAATTTTGTACCCTGCTACTTTTTTTTTTTTTTTTTAAATTATTTATTTATTTATTTATGGCTGTGTTGGGTCTTCGTTTCTGTGCGAGGGCTTTCTCTAGTTGCGGCAAGTGGGGGCCACTCTTCATCGCGGTGCGCGGGCCTCTCACTGTCACGGCCTCTCTTGTTGCGGAGCACAGGCTCCAGACGCGCAGGCTCAGCAATTGTGGCTCACGGGCCTAGTCGCTCCGCGGCATGTGGGATCTTCCCAGACCAGGGCTCGAACCCGTGTCCCCTGCATTGGCAGGCAGATTCTCAACCACTGCGCCACCAGGGAAGCCCTGTACCCTGCTACTTTACCAAATTCATTGATTAGCTCTAGTAGTTTTCTGGTGGCATCTTTAGGATTCTCTATGTATAGTATCATGTCATCTGCAAACAGTGACAGTTTTACTTTTTCTTTTCCAATTGAGATTCCTTTTATTTCTTTCTCTTCTCTGATTGCTGTGTCTAAAACTTCCAAAACTATGTTGAATAATTGTGGTGAGAGTGGGCAACCTTGTCTTGTTCCTGATCTTAGAGGAAATGGTTTCAGTTTTTCACCATTGAGAATGACGTTGGCTGTGGGCTTGTCATATGGGCTCACTTTAAAGTAAATACTTTCTTTCACTCTAACATATTAGCCCTTCAGGTCTTGGCTGACTTATAGCCCAGAAACTCAAATTTTGTCCTCCTGCTCCATGAGATTTTGGAAAGTTAACCAATTTTTACTAGGTACAGCCATCACTTTGTACTTCATTATTAACTTCTCCTTTGGTTGCTACTTTCAAAAATATTAAATGTCTTGTGGGGAAAACACTGAATAGTTTGGATCTGTTTCAATATTCTTCTCATCTTTTTGTGATTCTCACCCCTCAAGCTGTGGATGTTTTGGTGTACCTCATGTCTTCAAAGGCATGCTTTTTGTATTTCATAGTTATCAATTGGGAATTGATGTGCAAAAAGCTAACTTGCCATTATTTCACCATAATGAATACTAAGTTATTTTCTTGTTATTTTTCAATCAATTTTATGTATTGATTTCTATGTGTGCTGCTTGATTTTTACAACTAAATTTTATAGTATCTGCATTATAGACTTTCACATATTTTGCTTTATTTTTTTATTTACACTCCCCAAAGTATAAATAAAGGAATTACACCTCAGAAAAATCATTTGCCTTGACTATTAAATCACATTAAGTGAATAAATAATGAAGTTGTTATGGTAACAGAGTTTTTTGGGTGAAGCTAGTTACACTAATCCAAAATTACTTTTTTTTCTTTTCATATATTTGGAAAAAACTTCATACATTTTTGATACTAAACAGTAAAACTTTCGTGCCAGATTTTACTTAATAGTGTAGTCAACTTTGCCCATGCTGCTGTGTAATCTCAGAAAAAGCAGAAATGAACAAATAGGGAGTTATTCCTTCTATTTTCTTTTAGTTAGAAATTATGCTTATTGTCAAACTTTGTCAAAGGATGGAGACAAAAGAAAGGGTATGGTGTCTGTTTTTGTTATTTTAGTGTCAATGTGACTAGAGGGTATGGTGCTATAATAGCAGAAAGTGAAACTGCCTTCCCAGTTGATAAAAGAAAAGGGGAGAAAAATAATACTAACATTACAATATTCTAAAGGATTTTATCAAGCAGGGAACAAATTTTATGTTCACACTTCTATAATACCTTGCCTTTATTTTTTTTAATTCACAGCAGAGCTTATCTATTTGGGCAGATTTAACTCCAGAAGGAGTATCCCAGAAGGAGTCCACAGAGACTGAAATGTAAAAAAACAAACAAACAAAAACAAAACACACAGAACCAGAAAAATTCTGTGTGGTTCCTACTATTACATCCTTTTTAATGATCATTAATACTCTTATTACTGATTAAGTTCTAGTTCGTAGCATGTTATTGTGGCTACTTGATAGAAATTTTACTCTTTGGCAAAGGGAGAAATGATGGAGGAAGGATATAAAAATTCTACATGTAGTTATGAATGACCTAGCATTACTGAGGTGGCACACTCTGCAGAATCAATAGCCAGAAAAGATTCAGTAGTGGGTCCCATAAGATGAAAGGAAGCTTTGTGAAGAGAAGGAGATTTGAAAGGGGGAAAGTGATTAGTGAAAAGAGGGAGGATGGGCAAGAAGATTAAACCAAAGAGATACTGATGTGGCTGTGCCAGCCTGTTCATGCTGCCTTTGAAACTGAAATCTGATTCTCACAAAAATGACAGATGTTGCAGCTTTGGCCAATTAAGGGACAAAAAAACCATAATAATTTTATGCTCTGCTAGCTGTATAACAGGTACTTGAACACCAGTGAGCTAGTCCAAAATAATCAAACATGAACATAGTTTATTATTAAGTAAAAAAAATTAAAGAAGGAAGCAATAGCAAAACAATCATACAATCATATATAAGAATTTATAGATATTATAGGATACAAATTACAGAAGACAGAGCTCTATGGAAGTCTGAAAGGATCCACCTTTATGTAATACATAATGCATGCCATTTTATTACCATTTTCAAATAAGTTAACTATTATTTAAAGATTGTTAATACCATTTTTAAAGAACATTTTCATTTTATATCTATTTTGCCAAAATTAATTTGAGTTTTCAGAATAGAGATTATACAATGATAAATACACCTTCTTACCCATTTTTTTATTGTGGTAAAATATACATAACATAAAATTTTCTATTTCAACCATTTAAGTGTACAGTTTAGTGGTATCAGATACATTCATAATGTTGTGCTGCCATCTTCACCATCTACCTCCAAAACTGTTTTCATATTTTGAAGCTATAACTCTATACTCTTTAAACAACCGTTCCCCATTTCCTCCTTCCTCAGCCCCTGGAAACCACTATTCTACTTTCTATCACGATGATTTTGACTGCTTTTAAGTACCTCATATAAGTGGAATTATATAGTATTTGTCTTTTTATGACTGACTTCTGTCACTTATATAATATCCTCACCGTTCATCCATGTTGTAGGATACACCATTATTTCCTTCCTTTTTAAGGCTGAAAAATATTCCATTGTATGTATATCCCACATTTTGCTTATCTGTTTATCTGTCAGTGGACATTTGGGTTGCTTCCTCATATTGTGGATAACACTACTGTGAACATAGGTGCACAGATATCTCTTTGAGACCCAGCTTTTAATTATTTGTGTTATATACCCATATGTAGAATTACTGGATCACATGGTAATTATAATTTTAATTTTTTGAAAAACTAGGATACTGTTTTCATAGCTGCTGTAGCATTTTACATTCCCACCAACAACACACAAGAGTTCCAATCTCTCCACATTCTCACCAACAATTATTTTCTGGTTTTGTTTGTTTTTTAATAGTAGCCATCCTATTGGATATGTATAATTGATTCACTTTGCTGTACAGCAGAAACTAACACAACATTGTAAGTCAACTATACTCCAATAAAAATTTTTAAAAAATGAAAAAAAAATAGTAGCCATCCTAATGGGTGTAATGTGGTATCTCATTGTAGTTTTCATTTGCATTTTCCTAATGTTGACCATCTTTTCATTTGCTTATTAGCCGTTTGTATATCTTATTTGGAGAAATGTTTATCTAATACCTTTGCCCATTTTTGAATTGGGTTGTTTTTTGTTGATGGGTTTAGGAATTCTCTATATATTTTGGATATTAATCCCTTTTCAGACATGTGTCTCTGGATCTGAAGTGAGTACCTTGTACACAACATATAACTGGTTCCTAGGTTTTTTTGTTTGTTTTTTTGTTTGCTTCTTTTTTAAAAAAAAACATTCTGTCAATCTTTGTCTTTTTTCTTTTTTTTTTTAAACATCTTTATTGAAGTATAATTGCCTTACAATGGTGTGTTAGCTTCTGCTTTATAACAAAGTGAATCAGTTATACATATACAATATGTTCCCATTTCTCTTCCCTCTTGCATCTCCCTCCCTCCCACCCTCCCCATCCCACCCTTTTAGGTGGTCACAAAGCACCGAGCTGATCTCCCTGTGCTATGCGGCTGCTTCCCACTAGTTATCTATTTTACATTTGTTAGTGTATATATGTCCATGACACTCTCTTACCCTGTCACATCTCACCCCACCCCCTCCCCATATCCTCAAGTCCATTCTCTAGTAGGTCTGTGTCTTTATTCCCGTCTTGCCACTAGGTTCTTCATGGCCTTTTTTTTTTTTTTTCCCTTAGATTCCGTATATATGTGTTAGCAAACTGTATTTGTTTTTCTCTTTCTGACTTACTTCACTCTGTATGACAGACTCTAACTCCATCCACCTCATTACAAATACCTCCATTTCATTTCTTTTTATGGCTGAGTAATATTCCATTGTATATATGTGCCACATCTTCTTTATCCATTCATCTGTCGATGGACATTTAGGTTGCTTCCATATCCTGGCTATTGTAAATAGAGCTGCAATGAACATTTTGGTACATGACTCTTTTTGACCTATGGTTTTCTCAGGGTATATGCCCAGTATTGGGATTGCTGGGTCGTATGGTAGTTCTATTTGTAGTTTTTTAAGGAACCTCCATACTGTTCTCCATAGTGGCTGTATCAATTTACATTCCCACCAACAGTACAAGAGTGTTCCCTTTCCTCCACACCCTCCCCAGCATTTATTGTTTCTAGATTTTTTGATGATGGCCATTCTGACTGGTGTGAGATGATATCTCATTGTAGTTTTGATTTGCATTTCTCTAATGATTAATGATGTTGAGCATTCTTTCATGTGTCTGTAGGCCATCTGTATATCTTCTTTGGAGAAATGTCTATTTAGGTCTTCTGCCCATTTTTGGATTGGGTTGTTCGTTTTTTTGTTATTGAGCTGCATGAGCTGCTTGTAAATCTCGGAGATTAATCCTTTGTCAGTTGCTTCATTTGCAAATATTTTCTCCCATTCTGAGGGTTGTCTTTTGGTCTTGTTTATGGTTTCCTTTGCTGTGCAAAAGCTTTTAAGTTTCATTAGGTCCCATTTGTTTATTTGTGTTCTTATTTCCATTTCTCTGGGGGCTGGGTCAAAGAGAATCTTGCTGTGATGTATGTCATAGAGTGTTCTGCCTATGTTTTCCTCTAAGAGTTTGATAGTGTCTGCCCTTACACTTAGGTCTTTAATCCATTTTGAGTTTATTTTTGTGCATGCTGTCAGGGAGTGTTCTAATTTCATACTTTTACATGTACCTGTCCAATTTTCCCAGCACCACTTATTGAAGAGGCTGTCTTTTCTCCACTGTATATGCTTGCCTCCTTTATCAAAGATAAGGTGACCATATGTGCGTGGGTTTATCTCTGGGCTTTCTATCCTGTTCCATTGATCTATATTTCTGTTTTTGTGCCAGTACCAAACTGTCTTGATTACTGATGCTTTGTAATATAGTCTGAAGTCAGGGAGCCTGATTCCCCCAGCTCCATTTTTCGTTCTCAAGATTGCTTTGGCTATTCGGGGTCTTTTGTGTTTCCATACAAATTGTGACATTTTTTGTTCTAGTTCTGTGAAAAATGCCAGTGGTAGTTTGATAGGGATTGCATTGAATCTGTAGATTGCTTTGGGTAGTAGAGTCATTTTCACAATGTTGATTCTTCCAATCCAGGAACATGGTATATCTCTCCATCTATTTGTATCATCTTTAATTTCTTTCATCAGTGTCTTATAATTTTCTGCATACAGGTCTTTTGTCTCCTTAGGTAGGTTTATTCCTAGATATTTTATTCTTTTTGTTGCAATGGTAAACGGGAGTGTTTTCTTAATTTCACTTTCAGATTTTTCGTCATTAGTGTATAGAAATGCAAGAGATTTCTGTGCATTAATTTTGTATCCTGCTACTTTACCAAATTCATTGATTAGCTCTAGGAGTTTTCTGGTAGCATCTTTAGGATTCTCTCTGTATAGTATCATGTCATCTGCAAATAGTGACAGCTTTACTTCTTCTTTTCCGATTTGGATTCCTTTTATTTCTTTGTCTTCTCTGATTGCTGTGGCTAACACTTCCAAAACTATGTTGAATAACAGTGGTGAGAGTGGGCAACCTTGTCTTGTTCCTGATCTTAGTGGAAATGGTTTCAGTTTTTCACCATTGAGGACAATGTTGGCTGTGGGTTTGTCATATATGGCCTTTATTATGTTGAGGAAAGTTCCCTCTATGCCTACTTTCTGCAGGGCTTTTATCATAAATGGATGTTGAATTTTGTCGAAAGCTTTCTCTGCATCTATTGAGATGATCATATGGTTTTTCTCCTTCAATTTGTTAATATGGTGTATCACATTGATTGATTTGCGTATATTGAAGAATCCTTGCATTCCTGGGATAAACCCCACTTGATCCTTTTAATGTGCTGTTGGATTCTGTTTGCTAGTATTTTGTTGAGGATTTTTGCATCTATGTTCATCAGTTATATTGGCCTGTAGTTTTCTTTCTTTGTGACATCTTTGTCTGGTTTTGGTATCAGGGTGATGGTGGCCTCGTAGAATGAGTTTGGGAGTGTTCCTCCCTCTGCTATATTTTGGAAGAGTTTGAGAAGGATAGGTGTTAGCTCTTCTCTAAATGTTTGATAGAATTCACCTGTGAAGCCATCTGGTCCTGGGCTTTTGTTTGTTGGAAGGTTTTTAATCACAGTTTCAATTTCAGTGCTTGTGATTGGTCTGTTCATATTTTCTATTTCTTCCTGGTTCAGTCTCAGCAGTTTGTGCATTTCTAAGAATCTGTCCATTTTTTCCAAGTTGTCCATTTTATTGGCATAGAGTTGCTTGTAGTAATCTCTCATGATCTTTTGTATTTCTGCAGTGTCAGTGGTTACTTCTCCTTTTTCATTTCTAATTCTATTGATCTGAGTCTTCTCCCTTTTTCTCTTGATGAGTCTGGCTAATGGTTTATCAATTTTGTTTATCTTCTCAAAGAACCAGCTTTTAGTTTCATTGATTTTTGCTATTGTTTCCTTCATTTCTTTTTCATTTATTTCTGACCTGATCTTTATAATTTCTTTCCTTCTGCTGGCTTTGGGGTTTTTTTGTTCTTCTTTCTCTAATTGCTTTAGGTGCAAGGTTAGGTTGTTTATTCGAGATGTTTCCTGTTTCTTGAGGTAGGCTTGTATTGCTATAAACTTCCCTCTTAGCACTGCTTTTGCTGCGTCCCATAGGTTTTGGGTCGTCGTATCTCCATTGTCATTTGTTTCTAGGTATTTTTTGATTTCCCCTTTGATTTCTTCAGTAATCACTTCGTTATTAATTAATGTATTGTGTAGCCTCCATGTGTTTGTATTTTTTACAGATCTTTTCCTGTAATTGATATCTAGTCTCATAGCGTTGTGGTCGGAAAAGATACTTGATACAATTTCAATTTTCTTAAATTTACCAAGGCTTGATTTGTGACCCAAGATATGATCTATCCTGGAGAATGTTCCATGAGCACTTGAGAAAAATGTGTATTCTGTTGTTTTTGGGTGGAATGTCCTATAAATATCAATTAAGTCCATCTTGTTTAATGTATCATTTAAAGCTTGTGTTTCCTTATTTATTTTCATTTTGGATGATCTGTCCATTGGTGAAAGTGGGGTATTAAAGTCCCCTACTATGATTGTGTTGCTGTCGATTTCC
Organism: Balaenoptera borealis; assembly: GCF_965194805.1. Lineage (NCBI taxonomy): Eukaryota > Metazoa > Chordata > Mammalia > Artiodactyla > Balaenopteridae > Balaenoptera > Balaenoptera borealis. The sequence continues at coordinate 62,094,804 of NC_138865.1, forward strand.
CCTTTTATGGCTGTTAGTATTTGCCTTATGTATTGAGGTGCTCCTATGTTGGGTGCATAAATATTTACAATTGTTATACCTTCCTCTTGGATCGATCCCTTGATCATTATATAGTTTCCTTCTTTGTCTCTTGTAATAGTCTTTATTTTAAAGTCTATTTTGTCTGATATGAGAATTGCTACTCCAGCTTTCTTTTGATTTCCATTTGCATGGAATATCTTTTTCCATCCCCTGACTTTCAGTCTGTATGTGTCTCTAGGTCTGAAGTGGGTCTCTTGTAGACAGCATATATATGGGTCTTGTTTTTGTATCCATTCAGCCAGTCTGTGTCTTTTGGTGGGAGCATTTAATCCATTTACATTCAAGGTAATTATCGATATGTGTGTTCCTATTCCCATTTTCTTAAATGTTTTGGGTTTGTTATTGTAGGTGTTTTTCTTCTCTTGTGTTTCTTGCCTAGAGAAGTTCCTTTAGCATTTGTTGTAAAGCTGGTTTGGTGGTGCTGAACTCTCTCAGCTTTTGCTTGTCTGTAAAGGTTTTAATTTCTCCATCAAATCTGAATGAGATCCTTGCTGGGTAGAGTAATCTTGGTTGTAGGTTTTTCTCCTTCATCACTTTAAGTATATCCTGCCACTCCCTTCTGGCTTGCAGAGTTTCTGCTAAAAGATCAGATGTTAACCTTATGGGGATTCCCTTGTGAGTTATTTGTTGTTTTTCCCTTGCTGCCTTTAATATGTTTTCCTTATATTTAATTTTTGACAGTTTGATTAATATGTGTCTTGGCGTGTTTCTCCTTGGGTTTATCCTGTATGGGACTCTCTGTGCTTCCAGGACTTGATTAACTATTTCCTTTCCCATACTAGGGAAGTTTTCAACTATAATCTCTTCAAATATTTTCTCAGTCCCTTTCTTTTTCTCTTCTTCTTCTGGGACCCCTATAATTCGAATGTTGGTGCGTTTAATGTTGTCCCAGAGGTCTCTGAGACTGTCCTCAGTTCTTTTCATTCTTTTTTCTTTATCCTGCTCTGCAGTAGTTATTTCCACCATTTTATCTTCCAGGTCACTTATCCTTTCTTCTGCCTCAGTTATTCTGCTATTGATCCCATCTAGAGTATTTTTAATTTCATTTATTGTGTTTTTCATCATTGCTTGGTTCCTCCTTAGTTCTTCTACGTCCTTGTTAAATGTTTCTTGCATTTTGTCTATTCTATTTCCAAGATTTTGGATCATCCTTACTATCATTATTCTGAATTCTTTTTCAGGTAGACTACCTATTTCCTCTTCATTTGTTAGGTCTGGTGTGTTTTGACCCTGCTCCTTCATCTGCTGTGTGTTTTTCTGTCATCTCATTTTGCTTATCTTACTGTGTTTGGGGTCTCCTTTTCACAGGCTGCAGGTTCGTAGTTCCCGTTGTTTTTGGTATCTGTCCCCAGTGGCTAAGGTTGGTTCAGTGGGTTGTGTAGGCTTCCTGGTGGAGGGAACTAGTGTCTGAGCTCTGGCGGCTGAGGCTGGATCTTGTCTTTCTGGTGGGCACGTCCACGTCTGGTGGTGTATTTTGGGGTGTCTGTGGCCTTATTATGATTTTAGGCAGCCTCTCTGCTAATGGATGGGGCAGTGTTCCTGTCTTGCTAGTTGTTTGGCATAGGGTGTCCAGCACTGTAGCTTGCTGGTCGTTGAGTGAAGCTGGGTCTTGATGTTGAGATGCAGGTCTCTGAGGGATTTTTGCCGTTTGGTATTACGTGGAGCTGGGAGGTCTCTTGTGGACCAGTGTCCTGAAGTTGGCTCTCCCACCTCAGAGGCACGGCGCTGATGCCTGGCTGGAGCACCAAGAGCCTTTCGTCCACACGGCTCAGAGTAAAAGGGAGAAAAAATAGAAAGAAAGAAAGAAAGAGGCTATAATATAGTGAAGTAAAATAAAGCTATTGTAAAGCAAAGCTATACAGACAAAATCTCACCCAGAAGCATATGCATATACACTCACAAAAAAAAAGGAAAAGGGGAAAAGTTAATATATCCTGCTCCCAAAGTCCACCTTCTGAATTTAGGATGATTCGTTGTCTATTCAGGTATTCACCAGATGCAGGCACATCAAGTTGATTGTGGAGTTTTAATCCGCTGCTTCTGAGGCTGCTGGGAGAGATTTCCCCTTCTCTTCCCTGTTCGCACAGCTCCTGGGGTTCAGCTTTGGATTTGGACCCACCTCTGCGTGTAGGTCGCCTGACGGCGTCTGTTCCCCGCCCAGACAGGCCGGGGTTAAAGGAGCAGCTGCTTTGGGGGCTCTGGCTCACTCAGGCCGCGGGGAGGGAGGGGTACAGAGGAGGCGGGGCGAGCCTGCGGCGGCCGAGGCCGGCGTGACGTTGCACCAGCCTGAGGCGCGCAGTGCGTTCTCCCGGAGATGTTGTCCCCAGATCACGGGACCCTGGCAGTGGCGGGCTGCACAGGCTACCGGGAGGGGCGGTGTGGAGAGTGACCTGTGCTCACACACAGGCTTTTTGGAGGCGGCAGCAGCAGCCCCAGCGTCTCACGCCCGTCTCTGGGGTCCGCGCTGATAGCCACGGCTCGCGCCCTTCTCTGGAGTTAGTTTAGGCGGCACTCTGAATCCGATCTCCTTGCGCGCCGCAAAACAAAGAGGCAAGAAAAAGTCTCTTGCCTCTTCGGCAGCTGCAGACTTTTTCCTGGTCTCCCTCCCAGCCAGCTGTGGTGCACCAACCCCTTCAGGCTGTGTTCACGCCACCAGCCCCAGTCCTCTCCCTGCGATCCGACCGAAGCCTAGCCTCAGCTCCCAGCCCCGCCCACCCCGGCGGGTGAGCAGACAAGCCTCTCGGGCTGGTGAGCACTGCTCGGCACCGAGCCTCTGTGCGGGAGTCTCTCCGTTTTTTCCTCTGCTCCCCTGTTGCTGTGGGGTCTGCGCTGCTAGCTGTGGCTCGTGCCCGTCTCTGAAGTTCGTTTAGGCGGTGCTCTGAATCCCCTCTCCTCGCGCACCAGGAAACAAAGAGGGAAGAAAAAGTCTCTTGCCTCTTCGGCAGCTGCAGACTTTTTCCCGGACTCCCTCCCGGCTAGCTGTGGTGCACTAACCCCTTCAGGCTGTGTTCACGCCGCCAACACCAGTCCTCTCCCTGCGATCCTACTGAAGCCCGAGCCTCAGCTCCCAGCCCCGCCCACCCCGGCGGGTGAGCAGACAAGCCTCTCGGGCTGGTGAGTGCTGCTTGGCGCCGAGCCTCCGTGCGGGAATCTCTCCGCTTTGCCCTCCGCACCCCTGTGACTGCGCTCTCCTCCGTGGCTCCGAAGCTTCCCCCCTCTGCCACCCGCAGTCTCCGCCCGCGAAGGGGCTTCCTAGTGCGTGGAAATCTTTCCTCCTTCACAGCTCCCTCCCACTGGTGCAGGTGCCGTCCCTATTCTTTTGTCTCTGTTATTTCTTTTTTCTTTTGCCCTACCCAAGTACGGGGGGAGTTTCTTGCCTTTTTGGAGGTCGGACGTTTTCTGCCAGCGTTCAGTGGGTGTTCTGTAGGAGCAGTTCCACGTGTAGATGTATTTCTACTGTATCTGTGGGAAGGAAGGTGATCTCTGCGTCTTACTCTTCCGCCATCTTCTCTCCTCCCCCTCCAATCTTTGTCTTTTGATTGAAGAGTTTAATCCATTTATATTTAAAGTAATTACCAGTAAGAAGGTAATTATTTCTGTCATTTTCCTATTTGTTTTACATATGTTTTTTAGCTTCTTATCCCTCATGTCCTGTGTTACTCTCTTCGTTTTGTTTAGTTGATTTTCTGGTAATGAAACATTGAAATTTCTTTCTCATTTCCATTTGTGTATATTCTATAGCTATTTTCTTTATGGTTACTATGGAGATTACATTTAGCATTCTAAAGTTATAACACTCTAATTTGAATTTATACCAGCTTAACTTTAATAACATAGGAAAAATTCTGCTCTTTACAGCCCCATCACCACCCCTTTCAATTGTTGATGCCACAGAATTACATCTTCATACATCTTTTGCCCAACAACATGAAATAATAATTATTTTTATTGCATTTGTCTTTTAAAATATGTTAAAAACAAAATGTGGAGTACAAACCAAAGTTACAATATTACTAGCTTTTAGACTGATTGTTTTTTTAATGTAATAGTCTCTTAAATCATATAGGAAACAAAAAGTGGAGTTGCATACCATTGTTATAATTATACGAGGTTTTATAATTGTTCATGTATTTACCTTTGCAAAGATATTTTTATTTCCTCATTTGGTTATTAGCTACTGTCTAGTGTTCCTTTATGTTGAATTACAGGACTCTCTTTAGCATTTCTTGCAGAGCAGGTCTAATGGTAACAAACTCCCTCAGATTTTTGTTTATCTGGGAATGTGTTAATTTCTCCCTAATTTAAAAAGAAATTTTGTAATTAATGCATTCTAGATATTTGTTTAGTGAAATACATGTTATTTTATTATAAAATACTCTTATTTCATAAATAATAGCTATGTAATTATTCTCCCTCATTTTTTAAGGACAGTTTTTTTCAAATATAGGTTTCTTGGCTGACAGATTTTTTTTTTTTTTTTTAGCACTTGGAATATATTGGCCCACTGCTTTTTTGACCTCCACAGTTTCTGATGAGAAATCTGCTCATAATCTTATTGAGGATCCTTTGTATGTGACAAATCACTTCTCTCTTGCTCCTTTCCAGATTTTCTCTTTGTCTTTCAAAACTTTAATTATAATGTGTCCCAGTGTGCGTCTCCTGAGTTCATCTTACTTGGAGCCACTGAGGTTCTTAGATGTTTATATTTATATCTTTCTTCAAATTTAGAATGATCTGGCCATTATTTCTTCAAATATTCTCTCTATTCCTTTATCTTTCTCTTCTCCTTCCAAAATGCATATGTTGGGCCGCTTGATGGTGTCACACAGTTCCCTTAATCGCTGTTCCTTATTCTTCAATCTGTATTTTCTCCTGTTCCTCAGACTTGATAATTTCTCTTACCCTATCTTCAAGTTCACACATTTTTCTTCTGCTCAGTAAAATCTCTCTTTGAATCTTGCTAGTGAAGTTTTAATTTCAGTTATTGTATTTTTAGCTCTACAATTTCCCTTTGGTTTCTTTTTATGTATTCTATCTCTTCATTAATATTTCCATTTTTCCATACATCATTTCATTTTTACTTTTTTCCACATCTTCCTTACCTCTTTGAGCATCTTTAGGATAGATGTTTGAAATTGTGTGCCTAGTAGATCTGTCATCAGATTTTTTTCTAAGACAGTTTCTGTTGATTTATTTTTGCCTTTGAATGTGGGTATACTTTCCTATTTCTTTGTATGCTTTGTGACTTTTTGCTAAGAGCTGGACATTTGAATCTAATAATGTGGTAACTCTAGAAACTGGATTCTCCTCCCTTCCCGGGGTTTGGTATTTTTTAGTGTTTTTTATTGTTGTTGTTTATAGTTTTTGTTATTGTTGTTGTAGACTGCCTCTGTGCTGAGAATCAGCTTAATGTATAAACTTAAGATGCTTTCTAGTCTTCTCTCAGCCTATACCTTTTCCTTGGAATGCATGGTGAATATATTCAGTTGCTTTTGAATGTGCTAGTCTTTAATCTCTAGCTCTCAAAAGGGGTAAAACAGAAAAATGAAAGTGGGACGGGGGCTAGCTTTTTAAGTCCCTTGGAATTCACTTCAGCCAGAGGGGGAAAAGCTTGAAAAAAATGAGGGTGGTGCATCAAAAATGGCCACCTGCCTCTTTGCACCTCTGAGATCAGAAGCAGCAATTAGTGATCAGACCACAGGTCCCCAGTATTTGGAGGACAGGGTGCTTTTTGTCCACTTTGGCTCCCACAAGCTACATGCAAGCTTTCCCGAATGTGTGCATGGCTACCTGCTGTGGAGTAGGGGTGGGAGATGGGTAGCTGTAAAGTGCTAAGAGTTGAAATTGATAAAAATTAACCAGAATTTACCATCCAAGCCATCCCCTGGATGTTAGAATCCTCCAGTAGATTCCAGACTTACAAAATATTTACATCAGACATACTCCACCATTTGTCTTTCCCAACAGTCCTCACTACTAATGTGGTCTTGAGTAAGTTAGCCTCTCTGTTACCTCCATTTCTCTCATCTGAATTTCAGAATAAAATGTTGTAAAATTTAAATTGAAATCATTTAAGATGTGTGAAACTCCTAGAATAATGCCTAGGACACAGTAAGTATTTAACAAATTTTAGATATAAATTATTATACATTAAGGGTATCAAACTTTTCCTATTATATCTACTTAAGTTATTTTTCCCACTTGGTTTTATGGAATTTCTTCTTGTTTTTCTTGTATATTTTTAGTCACATTATATGGTATATTTCCATGTAGTCTATACCTTAAAGATTTTTTTTTCTGGTGACATACTCCATCATTCTTAAATTTAGAAAATCCTTCAGATTATAAAAACTGATCAATATTCACCTCTCTTTTTAAATTTATATTTTAATAAAGTAATGTTTGTTTTATCTTATACTTAATTCTAATCCATTTGGCAATTACTTTCATGTAAGATAAGTTATAATATCCTTTTTCAGCTTTGTTGAAGTATACTTGGCCAATAAAATTGTACAATATTTAAAGTATACAATGTGATGTTTTGATATATATACACACTGTAAAAGGATTTGCTTCATTGAGTTAATTAACATATTCTATCACCTCACATATTTACCTTTTGTGTCTGTGAGAGAGAACATTTAAGTTCTACTCACTTAGCAAATTTCAATTATATAATAGTCACCAGGTTATACATTAGGTCTTCAGACCTTATTCATCTGATAACTGAAACTTTGTACCTTTTCACCAACCTTTTACTATTTTCTGTACTCCCTTGCCTCTGGCAACCATTTTTCTACTCTCTGTTTCTATGAGTTCAATTTTTTTCTTTATTATTATTATTTTTTAGATAGTACATATCAGTGATACTATGTAGTATTTGTCTATCTGACTTGTTTGACTTAGCATAATGCCCTCCAGGTTTATCTGTGTTGTCACAGAGGACAGGAATTCCTTCTTTCTTAAGGATGAATTATATACCTCTGTGTGTGCATGTGTGTGTGTGTGTGTGTGTGTAGATAGATGATTTTCTTTCTTTTTCTTTTTTACAGTACATCTCCATGAATTACTTATTTTATAACTGGGAGTTCGTACTTTTTGACCCCTTTCACCCATTTTGTCCACCCTCCAACCTCCTACCTCCGACAGTCACCAATATGTTCTTTGTATCTATGAGATCAGTTTTGCTTTTTTTAGTTTAGTTTTGTATTGTTTTGTTTTTTAGATTCCACATATAAGTGAGATCATAAGGTATTTGTCTTTGTCTGATTTCACTCAGCATAATGCCCTCAAGGTCCAATTATGTTATCATAAATGGCAAAATTTTCTTCTTTTTCTGGCTGAATAATATTCCCTTGTATATCATATACCATAATTTCTTTGTTCATCCATTGATGGACACTTAGGTTGTTTCCATACCTTGGCTATTGTAAGTAATGCTGCAGTGAACATAGGGATGCATATAACTTCTTATGTTAGTATTTTCTTTGGATAAATACCCAGAACTGGAATTGTTAGGTCATTTGCAGTTCTATTTTTAATTTTTTGAGAAACCTCCATTCAATTTTCCAGAGTGACTGCATCAACTTACATTCCCACCAACAGTGCATGAGTCACCTTTTCTCCAAATCCTAGCCTACACTTGTTATTTCTTGTCTTTTTGATAATAACCCGTTTTGATTTGCATTTCACTTTTGAATTGCACATGTTGAGCACCTTTTCATATTCCTATTGGCCATTTGTATGTCTTTGGAAAAATTTCTATATGGGTGCTTTACCCATTTTTTAATTCTAATTTTAATTTTTTATTGCTATTGAGTTATGTGAATTCCCTGTATATTTTGTATATTGACCCCTTATTGGATATGTGATTTGCAGATATTTTCTCCCATTCCATAGGTTGCCTTATCATATTTTCATGGTGAGATAAATGATAATGGTTTTACTATTCACAAATATAACAGAACTATATCATATATTTTCTTATACAGGGGCAATTTAAGATCTTAGATTTTAGATCTTAGATTTTTAGAAAATGTGTAAGCATTCTTTATATGACCATTCTTGTATTGACCCCACATAAAAACCGGAAGTAGAACGCTGTATTGATTTTCTGTTGTCTCCATAAAAAATTTTACTAAGCTTAGTGGTTTGAAACAACACAAATATATTATCTAAGAGTTTTGTAGGTCACACGCCCAAGTACTTGTGAGCCTGAGTGTGGCTCAGCTGGTTTCTGTGCATAGAGTATTCAAGGCAGAAACCAAGGTGTTGGCAGGACTGGATTTCCTTCTGGAGGCTTTGGGGAGAATCCATTTCCAAGTTCATTGAGGTTGGTGACAGAATTCAGTTCCTTGTGGTTGTAGACTAAGGTCCCTATTCTTTACTGGCTCTCAGCTAGTAGTTAGTCTCAGTTTCTAGAGGTCACCTGTGTCCCATAGCTTCTGGGCCCTTTCCACATGCTGAAAGCCAGCAGCTTGGGTGAAATTCTTTTCCTATCCTTTGAATCTCTCATCTCCCCTTCTTCTCATCTCCGCTACCTCTTTTTCTGCTATACCTTTCTCACTGACCCAACTGGGGAAACTTATCTGCTTTTAAGGGCTCAAGTGATTAGATGGGACCCACCTAGATAATCCTGGATAGTGTCCCTATCTTAAAGTCTATAATCTTAATTCCATCTGAAAAATCCCTTTTGCCATGTTACCTAATTTATCTCCAGGCATAACATTAAGAAGCAAAGATTATGGAGGCGAAAGTTCTGTTTACCACAGCATCATACTTTAACCCAATGAACATATTCTTACTGTAAACCAAGTTAATGAAGAGCTACAGAAAACTAAGCCAAAATCTGGTGGTGAAGTTTATGCAAAGATTTAACATAAAGTAGAGGAGGGAATAGCTTGTTTTTCAGATTAGCTTGTTTAGTAGCATTTATCTTAGCTCGATTTTTGGCAGAGGTGTGGTAGCAAAAAGGTAAGGCTAAATTTACCTGCAAAAACCTGAACCCCAGATAGTCTCAGAGAGATCCATGTATTTTGTATAGCAGATCTTTAAGTGGAAAGGTTGATAGTCTATGATGAATGAGGAAATGTTGGCCTGTATTCACACAGTGAGATCATCAACAGGACACATGCAGAATGGAAGAGCCAATTATCTTTGCAGATATATGTCCCATGTTAAATTTCGTCACATGCCTTAACAAATATTCAGACAATTTTAGGGATATTTGAAAACATTTTCACACTGAATAAGCTAAGTATACAAAATTTCAATACTGTCCCCAAAAATGTCATTGCTTTTTTGAACTCATTTGAGAATTCTGAAAATGTGACCAAATTGTGTCTAGTTCTGAACCAGTCACCTAACTAAGTTTTAGGGAGGAGGTCAATTTAACGAAATACTTTAAGATTTCTAAATGTTTCTTTTTTCTATCTTAATCACTTCCTGTGATTGTTATTACTTTTTCCAGTTATAAAAGTGTTACCTTCCAGTTATAGAAAAAGTTTAAAATCATAGATAGTTAAAAAAAGAAAAATTATTTGTATGTGTGTGTGTCTGTGTATATTTGCATGTAGTTCTACCATTGAGAGGCAACTAACTATTGCTAATATCTCCTTATCGTTTTTTGTATATATGTTTTGCATAGACAATTTCAAACTGCTCATAAAGTACTATATCCTGCTTATTGTAAGCCAACATTACAATGTAAATAAATATACTTCATTCTTTTAACATTTTAGGACAACATTCTTCCTTTGAGCGTAATCTGTTTATTTCTCATATTTTTGACTTTTTACCAACCAACATTATTTCTGCTTAACAGTGATAATATTCACATTCTGTGCAAAAGAGAGATGAGAAATATAAACTTTGTTATTTCCATTCTCATGGCCAATCAATAGCCAAATTGTGTTACAAGCTGTATTGCATTATATGGTAGTGAGTTGTCTTTGTTTTGAAAAGTATTCAAAATTCAATATGTGCAATCATGCCCTAACAGTGCCTCATTCCCCAAAAGTCTAGTTCCAATTAACTGAGAACTTGTGTTCTGTCAGCTCCCAGCGATGATGTGTTTGCTGCCAAAGATGTTCTTTTCTTCAATCACTTTGTTTGACTCTGGTCAACAGCCAGTAATCATCACCTTTCTATCCTCAGGGACTCCTTCTTAAATATCCCTTCAGTTCTGTCTGACAGATGTCCTATCCATCCTTTACACAATTGTCCCTTTTAAGACTAACCCACAGAAGAACATCTTTGATATACTTTTGTGCTAATAACTAATTGACTATATGCTTTCCTAAGGCAACAGACTACATGTAACCCACACTATTCTGTCACTTTGCTTGAATGATGCTACTATTTCCTGAGCTCCAAGTTATTTTGTTGCTTGTGTCCTGACTGGAATGCCTGCTTAAGTGCTGATTTACCTGGAAACCTTATATTCATATTTCTTCTGCACCTGCTCTAACATGTCTTATTTATCTCATTCCGGCTACAGTTGTTTTTCTGTTTAGCAGTTGACTTCGGCTCATTCTTCATATCTGTCATTTCCTCAAGCAGTCTCTATTGACCTTAGAGCACCATGCCAGTTATAATTTTACCTTTATCTGTGTGGATTATTTGATCCATAGCCCTGTCCCCTCACTTGACTGTAATCTTCAGCAAGGCATAATGTTTTTATGCTCCTGCTTAAGTTGTTTCTTGGCTGCATGTCCCATGATCAGGGTATAGAAATGGTGAAATAAGAAGTAAATGAATGCAAACTCTGTGGTGCTAGTAGAGCTGATAGTTGTTTTGTAAAAATAATACCTGTATTTTTCTAAATAGCATTCTATCCTCTTGTGAGATTTATTAGGACAAAGGATATGAGTAACCATATGCATACCTACTGTGCACGGGCACTAACTGTGCTGGGCATTGTACATGCATTTTATTATTTATAACCACATAGGACCCCTTGTCAGATGAATTGTTTTACCACTTTTCATATGAAAAAAAAACCCTGATAATCTGATTAGAGAGCTCATCAAAAATCATAAATATAGTAAGTGGTACATTCGAACCTAATTACATCTGGAACTAGGATTGGTATTCTGTGCATGCGTTGTGCCATACCTAAAATAGGCATCAGCATATGGTTGATAAAAGTACATATCATAGTATCCTTAGCAAAAGAGAAAAGTGACCCTTGGCTGGACTTCTGATTCTCCCCATTTCGCTCTCTAATTTGACCAGAAAGAAACATTTTTAAAATCACATTTTACAGAAAATTTCAACTTTCAATTTGCATAGGTCTGCAGTTTGCAAAATGCTGGAACTCAGTGGTAAAGTAGGGCTGGGTCTAAAGCTTGGAAGGGACAAGACTCCTGGCCGTTAACTCCACCACTTCAAATTGAGGAACAGCATTCTGTCTTATAATTTGACATTTCATGTAAGATGTTATTTGGGAAAAAAAAATCATACCAAATAAGCAAAAACCACAACAGTTTGAAAAAAATTGAAAACCAATAAATTAGGCCATGGAAAACAGACTTTGAGTTCTTCAGGGATTCCTTCGGAGAGAACCCATCTGTAGCCAACATCAATGAATAAAATTAACTCCACCAGCAATATGAGCTGAGGGGTATCCCCTTCTCTAAAGACACTCAGACGAAACAAGAACGCTCTTCAGGCTACAGAAGGAATTACTCTCAGAAAAGCCTCAAAAAGGGACTTTTATTCCAATGGGAACTCTATATTTACAATTTCTTTTTCTCAAGGAGCAGCTGCAGAGAGAAGCTGAAAGGTTCTGGTTCTTTCAATTACAGGTCTTATACTCTAGGACAATTGACTTTCCTGAAAGCTCTGCATCCTGGTTTTCTTAACTATATAGCTGAAAAATCCACGTATAGAATTTAGTAAAGAATAAAATACTTAATGTTAAAATGTTATACATTATTATTGATAAGTACTTAACACAAGTTACGCAACTCATGAGCAACATTAACAAAAACTATATTTGAAGCATCTATTCTCAAATGAGGCACTTTGCTAAATTTGATGGGAGTTGCAAAGAAGTCTGAATCATAGCCAGGCCGTCCAGGTCTATATAGTCTACTTAGGGAAAGAACCAAGAGAACAGATCGGAGACTCACAAAACCAAACAGAAATGTTGACCGGCTGAAATATTCAATCAATGACCACAACGATATCAATCAGGAAAAAAAAAATCACTCCTGCTGATAAATTAGAGTAAAACAACTTAACTAGAATCACAAAGTGTGACAGAGTATTGAGTCTGTCCACAATTTTTTTTAATTTTTATTTTTAAGCTGAAAAAAAAGCACAGCTCTCTGTTTTCCCTGTTAACTCTATCTGTATGTACAGATTGTTGCTCTTTTCCCAGTCATAATAGTACCTTACGTTTTATTTTAAACTTTATAGATTTTGAGATACATTTATGAATTTTTTTCTTAATGTAGTCTCACTAGGATTCGGAAGATATCAGATTTAGATTATATTTATTATTTAGGTTAGGAAATGGAAGAACAGAGAGTGACTGTGGCTGTGGAAGACCACAAAGTACAAGGCAGAACACTAAATTCCAGATATTCAGAATTTAATCTCGTAGTCATTAGCTGAATTTGTGGCATTGTTCCTTCTCATGAGTTGCTCTTTTTTTTCCTCCAGGTTTACAATAATAAACTCTAAATAAACCTTAAAATCTTATTATTAAATGCAAAATTGACTTTATGGGTCTTACTTGCCCTTGAAACAAAATGATACCACTTCTTCAATGTTAATATTTGCTTAATTCACCACTGATAATGTATAACTTAGAAACTTTAGGGTTCTGTGAGACATAAGGATATTTCCAGCAATTGTTTGATGTGTTACAGTTGTTTAACCTGTATACATAAAATGTCCATGGTAATTAAGGCTCAAAGTTTAAGTAAATGACACAGAGATGCAACTTAATGGCAAAGCTGAAACTTGCTTTCAAGGCCCTGGAAACCCCATCTAAATTTTTCTGCTGATGTCCACTCTGCCATGTTTTGCACAGCCACTTTCTCAGAAGAAGTTTATCCCTGGTTACTTTCCCATGGGAAGTGGGTGTGGGGGATGACATTTGCATCATCTTTCGATGCTTTAAATTGTGCACAGAACCTGATGTATAGTAGCATGGGAACTAGAGGCAACTGAGAATTTAAATAGGAATGGAAAGGCTAGAATGATCTGGAAGAGATATACTTGGATATTTAGGTTGCTACAGCCAGACGAGAATACAAAAAGGGGGCAAAGTTCATTGGTCAGTGCATTATTCCCTCATTGATTTTCCCTGCCACTTCCTTTCGGCTCATAGATTTCCATTGCTGATTGAGTCATGTTCATCTGCTATTAGGAGGTCACTTCATTTCCCTTTTGCTCATTTTTTTATGCCTACTCGGCACTCCTCCACATGTGCATGTCACTACCACTAATCTCGATTGCTGTCAACAGAGTGATATACTTTTTGCACAATGGGCCGTGAGATTCGAGGCAGGTGGCTCAGGCAGCCGCTACATAAAACTTAACCAGAGTGTACTCACAGATTCCATTGTACTCTGCAGTCATTGTGGGGGGTTTTGCTCCTCTATATAAGATTTAAAGGTATGCAGTGTGTATGGTCCCCAGTGGCCATAGGCAGTATACTGTAAGCTGGGAGGAAGGAGTGATGCCCTGATCTCTCTGAAAACAGCTGATGTCACAGTGCCAAAGAGTCATAAATAAATACCACCTTAAGGTCACAACTCTCTCATGCCACACTATCCAGAAGTCCTTTCATTCAACAGTCATATGAGATCTTATACCTAATGAGAACTGTACAGCAGATGGAAGAAATAAGTATATTTTCACAGTGATAACATTTTGTATATCTGTTTCAGCAGTGTAGATTCTATTTACTAGCAAACCCATTTCAAAATACAAGTAAATATTTTGTCAGAGTATTATTAGAATATGAGTTTGTAAATTAGGTCTGTACATTGAAGACATACACATTTTAATTCATGGTGTAGTTTAATCATAGATAAAATCCTTAGGAAAATAAAACCATTGGGTAGCTGTACAGTTTTATGTTGTGCAAATTCTAAATGCATTAGGGACAAAGCATGCTGTATTCATTCCCGGACTAAAATCACAAACATATCCACAAAGAAGACAACAAAAGCTTCTTTAAGACCACAGAGCTACTGCCTTTAATGAGATTTTTTTTCAGGTTTGTTTTAACATTGAAGATTATGCCTTTGAATTTTTTATACCACTTGAAGATGTGATTTACTTTGTATTTATATTTAGTAATTGGCCATGCAAGGTTTCAGTTTTAGAATTTATTATGCAACATTCAACAAGACTAACAGTATTAAATACTAATCAACTCTTCATAAGAATTATACATTCTGTCTCCTTTCTCAAGACAAGAAAAGCAGTCACTGCAATCAATAAGGTAGTCTAATCAATTTTCAAAATGAAATTAGCCACGCATCATGTAGGGAAAAAAAAAAAAAAAAAAACCCTTGAAGAATAGTATACTATGCCTTTGCTACAGGAAATAAGCTCATTTTTAGAAAATGTTAATAGGATATTTAGTTTCTGCATGACCCAGTCACTCTGATGAGTTTTCAAAGGGTTACTGACTTGTATGTCTCTTCCGTGACCTGAAGGGAGATTACAAAAAGTCAATAGATACGCGTTATGAAAATGTGCTATAATGTCCGCAATTTTTCTCCACTTTAGTTCTTATAGAAATTATATCAGGAAGTGAATTTCAATTATCCCAACATTCACACACTTCCTAAAATGGTGAAAATCATCAAGAATTTAACATGCAGACATATTCTATGAAAACAGGGTGTTGCCAGTGAATTTGAGGTTCTTTCTTCATGGCAAAGAATTCAGAGATGAAGTGATAGGTAAGAATCAGATTTATTTAGATAGAAACACACTCCACAGAGTGTGGGCCATCTCAGAAGGCGAGAGAGAGAGAGAGCTTCGAAATATGGCGTGATTTTTATGGGCTGGGTAATTTCATAGGCTAATAAGTAGGAGGATTATTCCAACTATTTTGGGGAAGGGGCGGAGATGGCCAGGAATTGGGCCACCTCCCACTTTTTGGCCTTTTATGGTTGGCCTCAAAACTGTCATGGCTCTGGTGGTGTGTCATTTAGATGCTAATGTATTACAATGAGCATATAATGAGGCTCAAGGGCTATTGGAAGTGGACTCTTCCACCATCTTGCACCTAGTTGGTTCTCACTAGTTTTCCTCATGTACTGTGGCTATGTCATTCTTTTAAAGGTTGTGCCCTGCCCCCTTCCCTCCTGTTTCAAAAGATTCTTTCTTTTTTTAAATTAATTAATTAATTAATTTATTTTTGTTTCTGGCTGTGTTGGGTCTTCGTTGCTGTGCATGGGCTTCCTCTAGTTGCTGCCAGTGGGGTTACTCTTCGTTGCAGTGCACAGGCTTCTCATTGCAGTGGCTTCTCTTGTTGCGGAGCATGGGTTCTCGGCGTGCACTTCAGTAGTTGTGGCTCACGGGCTCTAGAGCTCAGGCTCAGTAGTTGTGGCGCACAGCCTCAGTTGCTCTGAGGCATGTGGGAATCTTCCTGGACCAGGGGTCGAGCCTGTGTCCCTGCATTGGCAGGCGGATTCTCAGCCACTGTGCCACCAGGGAAGTCCCAAAAGATTCTTATAAATAAGAAAATGATTTAAATTGCTGGCCTAACAAAATGTTTTTTCAAAGAGTGTTTAAGTTTTTTCAGATAATGCCATGTTATATGAACATGAATCATCCAATTTATTCAACCAGTATTGAATGCAGGACCATCGTGTGCCAAGCAATACGTTGGGCACTGGGAACACCAATAAGAAACAAATTCACAGACCTTAAAGCACTCAAGGCTCATGAAGAAGACAGTCATGTGAACAGAATGAAAAACAAGTTTCTAAGTGCAATGGCTTTGCAAAGGAATTATACATACCTGACTGGTTTAAAAGGGTTGGCTTCTATAAGTGTTTCATGGAGAGGTTAAGTCTGGATTGTTAATAAAATAATAGTAATAATAACTTCTATTGAAGAATTATTAAATGCTGGTTGCTCTACATACTTTATATGTACTATGTCCTTTTATTCTCACATAAAATATGTGGGTTTAGTTTTATAATTATACTCATATTTATTTAAAAAATGGGGAACTCTGAGATTCATAAAGTTTGAATAATCCACAATCACACAGTTACTAATTGGTGAACCTGGTATAACAAACCATGCATTTGACCCTAAAGTCACCTAGATGCTTAACTGCTTTGCTGAGACATATTTAAATTCAAAGTTCAAGAGCCCAATTTAATTTGGCCTTTTCTTTGAAGCAGAAGCCCATGAGAAACACACTGAGACACCACTTACCATCACCTTACCATCATTTTCAAATTATTAAACTGACATCTAACAATGTGATGCATATTTTACATGAGCTTTTTTTTTATTAAAAACACAAAGACATTTGAATTTGCCATTTGATATTAATGTTGATAACTCTTTCTGCATAACAAATATACTTTGTTGAAGCTACCTGCTTTACTTAGAATTCTACGAAAAAGGAGTTTTGAATAAGAGAGAAAGCATACTTGACAGCATATCCAATAGTATCTATTAAGGATACACACTTTACAGGACAATACTTGAACAAGAACAAACAATAATCACTATTACACGACATGAAGATACCTTTTCAAATAACACCTGGCCTTGTTACTGAAAATACTCATCAAATTCACTAAGACATGCATAACTGAAGCCCTCAAAACTCTTTTAAAATTACTTCCAAATGTTTTCTGTTGCTATCATTTTATACACAGTGAATAATTTTTCAAAGTTATTATTATTTAGAACATGCAGCCATATCCAAAAGGAATAATTCAGGGTAAAGCATTGGTAAAGAGGGGAGGGAGAATTAAGTTGTACATACCGTCTCAGTTGACCTCAGAATCAACCTTGTCATCATTATCCCTGCTTATTCAGATATGAAACATTGGATGGCAGAGGTTAATAAATAAGCCAGAGTCCTCTTATACAGACAGTTTTCAGGGCAGCCAGGATCTGTACTTAAGGCTTATGACTCTGAACTCCATACATTAGTTTCCACAACATATTGTTTCCTGAGCCTCTTTGAAATTAACTCGAACATACAAGGTTGTTTAAAGATAAAACTGAGCATTAAATGTACCACAATATTCAGACTCTAAAGACTTTATATCTGAACAAGTACATGTGTGTGCGTATATATATACATATATATATACATATATATATATATATATATATATATATATATATATATATATCCACAACACATACATGTTGTTGTTGTTCCATTTGTTCTCCAAGAACCTGAAATCTCTGCTTCTCAATCTTAGGCACCAAATCTACCAAATGAAATATAAATGTCTAGCAAGCATATTCATGTTCTATATCCATGCCCACCAACCACACAGGAGATACCTACACTTCAGTGGGCAGTTCTATACATAACAGGATTCATTTACTCCTCAGTACCTAAGTTCTCTTTCTCTCTCTCTCTCTCTTCTGGTTTATTGTCATTAACAGTGACACATACTCAGTCTCTCCTGCTCTGGTTACTTTCCATCTGTTTTTAAACATGTAGCCTCTTTTTATCATATAGTCTTTCAACAAATATATATAAGCCCTGATCTATACATAATTATCCAGATAATGAGTCGAGTGTTGCACTACACCAACAGAGTCCTCACCATCATTATATTTACATTTTAATGATGGAGATAGAAGGTAAATAAACCAGTAAGTAATTTAGCTTCAGATGATGAAAAATGCTATGGAAAGAATAAAGTTGTTTTTATGTACAGAGGACAAATGAGAAGTAGGCTATTTCAGATATGCCTGTCAAAGAATACCTCTCTGAAAAAGAAATATTTAAACAGAGACTCACATGATGAGAAATACTGAGCCTCAAGGAGTTTGTTTTGAAAAACATTCTAGAAATAAAACTACATATAAAGTCCCTGAAACAATAACAAGCTTGGTTTGCAAGAATGACAGCAGTCAAGAAAATCTTTGAAAATTTTGATACCAGAAACTATGTCAATGATGGTACTATGATAGAGGTGGAGAACTAAGGGCAGGGCAGTTTGGCATTGGTAGAATCTGAGTAAGTACTTCTGGCTTGGTCTTGTTAAGTTAGACATGCTTATTAGCTATCAAATCAGAAATATCAAAAAGGAGCTATGATGTATGATTTTGGTGCCCAGTGGAAGGGTCAGACTTTGCGCTATAAATTTAGGAACTGTCAGTCTATAGACGGAATGTGAAGCCATGAGGTAGGATGTGATCGCAAAAGGAGGTAATATAAATAACAAAAATTTGCAAAAAACATGTGGGTTAAGGAAAATTATGAGGGATAATTTAATCTTTAGAAGTCCCACAAGGGAGGAGAAACCATAAAGGCAGACTCAGAAGGAGAACTGTGGGGTATAAATACAATTCGATGAGAGTAATGTGCTAGAAACCAAGTAAAAAAGTGTCTGAAGAAAGTGGATGTGGGCAATTGTGTCATAAGTAACTAAGAAGTTAAATAAGTGTGAATATTGGCTAATGGATTTGACGTGAAGGTGGCCGTTAGTGATGCTGACAAGAAACTTCACTGAAGTGATAGGAACAAAAGCCCCATTGAGTAAGACAAAAAGGAATAAAATAACATTTTTAAAAAAGAGAAAAATCAATGACATAAAAGTTTAACGTAACTAAAATGTATTTCACACCTATAAAAGATGGGTCATTATCAAAAGAAAAGCTAGATAAAAGACGTAAATAAATAAACTACAGCATTAAAAAGAGAGAATACCTTCAGACACAAAGAAATGAGCTATGAAGCCATGAAAAGATATAACGGAAACTTAAATACATATTACTAAGTGAAAGAAGCCAATCTAAAGAAGCTACACATTGTGTAGTTTCCACTATATGACATGCTGGAAAAGGAACTATGGAGATGGTAAAGAGATCAATGGTTGCCAGGGATTGGGGGATGAGGGAAGGAATGAATAAGCAGACTATAGAGGATTTTTAGAACAGTGAAAATACTGTGTGTGATACTATAATGATGGATACACGTCATTCTATGTTTGTCCAAGCATGTACAATGTACAACACCAAGAGTGAACCCTAATGTAAACTTTGGATTTGGGGTGATTATTATGTGTCAGTATAGGTTCATCACTTGTAACAAATGTACCACTCTGGTAGGGGATGTTGGTAATGGGAGAGGTTCTACATGTGGGGGGTATGGGGTGAGGAGAGGTATATGGGAAACCTCTGTACCTTCCCCTCAATTTTGCTGTGAACTTAAAAATACTCTTAAAAAAGTATTTTTTTTTAAAAAAAGTTTACACAAAAGAGGAAAAAGGAATGACTAGGTAGATAAAGGCATTTTGGGGTCTAAAGAGGATAATGAATTTTAGATAGGAGATTTGTTTGCATGTTGGTATACAAAAACTCATTAAGGGAACAGATTAAAGAATTTAAGAAAAAGGGAAAAACGGTGATGCAGGATTGAGGGAGGTTCATAGCAATAGCAGACTTTGATGGAATAAATTAAAATTCAGTTTAAAACTGGAGGGTCTGACATAAGATAGGAGTAAGGACATTGCTCCACGGTAACAGGAATAAAAGAAAAGATTGTAAGCATTGATGCAGATAGGCTATAGAGAAAGAATTGGGAGGATGAAATAGTCTGTTTGCTTCTATTTTCTTAGTAAAAATGAATCAGTCCATCAGTTAAGAATAACAAGTGGGGAATGAATATTGAAGGACCAAGGGGTGAAGAGCTACAAATTTGAAGAGAAAATGTGAGAATATGAGAAATCAAATATCCAAGGAAATTTTGGTAGGACTATGTTTTATTATTCTTTATTGCTTTTTATTTTCCTCTGGACACTCTTTGTGTTGTTTCAGTGTAGACAAGAGGTAGGCAGAATTTGAATTGCAAGGCACTTGGATTTTTTCAGGTGAAAATGTAAACACATTCAGTTCTTGTATTACTATATGTCTTAGCAAAAGCAAACATATTTGACCACAATCCCCTAGCTGAAATCTATTCCCTTGGCTTTGAGTATACCACAATGTTTATTCTCAGTTTTCTTTCTAGGTTCCTTCTACTTTATCTAAATATTCAATGTCGAAATTCCTTGGGGTTTAATCCCAGATAGTCTTCTCACTGTCAGCTTTTTCTGTAGACTATATCCACTCCCATAATATCAGGTGCCGTCTATCTATAGACAATGCTTTCTAGCTTGATACCCTCATACCACATTTTTCTTCTGAGTCCCAGATCTCAAACCCAACTGCCTGCAACTAACTCTGCATTTGGATGTATAATAGGACCATCAAATTCGGCATGTTCAAGCAGAATCCACCCTCTCACCAAAAACTTGCTCTCTCTCTGCACTCCCTTTCTCAGTAATTGTTACCATAATCCATCCTGTGATAAAAACAAAATATATGGGTACTCCTTCTTAACTCCTACCTCTTTCTAACCTACCACAGCCAGTCAACCAAGTCTTGTCTATTCTTCCTTCTAAGTGTTTCTCTAATCTAGTAGTTTTCATCTTGTCCTGAATACTATTAGAATAGCCTGGGGAGAATTTTAAAAACATATACTTGCCTGAGTCTCCTCTCCCGAAATTCTTGATTCGGTTGGTCTAAGGTAGGTCTCAAGCATTGGATTAATAATAATAATTTTAAAACCCCAGGAAATTCTAATTTGTGTTGTGGATAATAGTATTACAGAAACTTATTGAGGGCTTAGAATGTGTCAGGCACTATGCGAAGTGCTTCACAAATACAATCTCTTCTAACCACAGAATAATGCTCTGAGGCTGTACTATCAATATTCTCATTTTAAATGTGGGTAGACTGAGGTGCAATCAGGCTAACCGCCTTACCCAAGACTATGTGGTTCATAAATGGTGGAAATAAAATTTGAACTCAGGACATCAGCACACATCCTCACAACCCCTAAACTCAAATACCCAATTATAAATTTATTTTATTTTATTTTTTAATTAATAGCTTTATTGATATGTGATTAATATACAAAAACTGCACATATTTAATGTATACAATTTGATAGTTTGGACATATGCATATACCCATGAAACCACAACCACAATCAAAGCAATATATATATAACCGTCACCTCCAAAAGTTTTCTTACCCCCCTTTGTTACATGTGTGTGT
This sequence comes from Balaenoptera borealis, assembly GCF_965194805.1. Classification (NCBI taxonomy): domain Eukaryota; kingdom Metazoa; phylum Chordata; class Mammalia; order Artiodactyla; family Balaenopteridae; genus Balaenoptera; species Balaenoptera borealis. The sequence continues at coordinate 62,116,173 of NC_138865.1, forward strand.
TAGGAGCACTAATGTGAGATCTAGATTCTTAACAAATTTATTAAGTGTACAATACAGTATTGTTAAGTATAAGCACTCTGTTGTACAGCAGATCTATAGAGCTTATTCATTGTGCATAACTAAAAATTTACACCCGTTGAACAACTCCCTATTTACCCCTCCCTCAACTCCAGGCAACCACCATTCTGTTCTCTGCTTCTATGAGTTTGAATATTTTAGATACCTCATATAAGTGGAATCATTCAATATTTGTCCTTCTGTGACTGGCTTATTTCAATTAGCATAATGTCTTCAAGTTTTATCCATGTTGTTGCATATTGCAGGATTTCCTTCTTTCTAACGGCTGAATAACATTCCACTGTATGTATATACCATATTTTCTTTATCCATTTACCTTTTGATGGACATTTAGGTCTTTTCCGTATCTTGGCCATTATGAATAAATATGTAATGAACACAGAAGTGCAGTATCTCTTCAAGATACTGACTTCAATTCTTTTGGATATATACCTAGAAGTAAAATTGCTGGATCATATGGTAGCTTTATTTTTAATATCTTAGGAACCTTCATATTGTTTTCCATAACAGATGCGCCAACTTACATTCCCCAAAACGGTGTACAAGGGTTCGAATTTCCCTACATCCTAGCAAACACTTATCTTTTGTTTTTGATAATAGCTATCCTAATATGTGATACCTCACTGTGCTTTTGATTTGCTTTTTCCTAACAATTAGTGATGTTGAGCACCTTTTCATATACCTGTTCACCATTTGTATGTCTTCTTTGGACATTTTAAGCCCATTTTGAATTGGGTTATTTGTTTTGTTTTGTTTTTGTTTTTCCTACTGAGTTGTAGGAGTTCTTTACGTATTTTTAATATTAACCCCATATCAGATATATGGTCTGCAAATATTTTCTCCCATTCTGTAAGTTTTCTTTTCATTCTGTTTATTGTTTCCTTTTCTGTGCAGAAACTTTTTAATTTGATGTAGTCTCACTTGTCTATTTTTGCTTTTGTTGCCTGTGCTTTTGGTATCATAGCCATGAAATCATTGCCAAACTAAATGCACAAGATTAATTGCATGACTTTGAAGTTCTGTTAAATCTTACTGGTTTTCATACAAATTTAATATGCTAATTAGAAAAATAAAAGGCTCATACCTCTTTTTTTCTTACTAATAATTAACAAAAATACTCACACTAAATGATATTATTAGGCAGTAGAACACATTTCATAGAAGACCAAATTAATATCAGCCATAATCCTAGATAAATGCATCTTACTCATATCCTTTCAACTTTATGTTTACCATAATTGCCAAGAAAAAAAGCATTGAATATCAAGAGTGCATGCTTGTCATTACTTTCTCTCATCAAGCCATGCCAGCTTCAAAGTGCAATCAGCAATTAGACAACAGTAGTTCCGTCCAAGAAAGTCCATATTTACAATGCAGGTGTTAGGTGTATACCTTTCCCAGATTCAACTTAAACAAAAGCTTGTAGATAGAGGACTATATGACAGTCACCAACAACGACCAACCAGCACCTGGGCACTTACTATGAGCCAAGCAGTGTGCTAAGTGAAAGCTTTACTTCTTTTAATACAACAGCATTCAACATTATAATCCATGTCTTACAGGTACGGATAGCAAGTCTCAGAATAGATAATGAGTAATGTATTCAGAATCACACAACTTGTAATTGGCAAAGCCAGAGACAGAAACCCAGGGAACATGACTTAAAATGTCATGCTTATGTTTACCCTGTCATGCACACTTCTGTAGAAGATGTGAGCTCTGGATATTTTGGTGAACCAGCTGGGAAAAGATAGGTTTCACTGCAAATCTTGGGAGTGAGGGACATTCATAAACACCTGAAGGTGAATGGTAATATAGTGAAAAATTTTCAGTATTTTATGTGGAAATTGGCTAGAAATCTCTTTCCCGCAGTGCTTAAAAGTAGATCTAAATTCAACTGACATTTTCATAAGCTCTCTTGCAGAGTTATATTTTATGCATATATTCTTTCTCTGCAAAAAGTATCTGGCCTAATTAAGGGCAGAGGTCATTCATTCCCCTTGCATCCTACCATGTAGCTCCTTGATTTACACTCTTGCTACAGGAGGTTACAGAAATTAGTTCATGCCATGCCCTACATATAGAAGCCATGAGATAAAATGAATGTCAGGTACTTATGCTTTGCTGACTTCAAAATCATGGCAGAATTCAAGGTGCAATGATGTAGGCAACATTCATACATACAGAAGATATTCTCATGCTTTTAATCAAAATCTAATTGAACAGAGGTGTACCAATCCTGATACTTTATGATCTAGAGTTCTAGAAAATATAGTCTTGAATATCCTAATGGAGTTTTTAAAAATAATGTCCCGTATTCTTAGTTTACCTGCACCTGCACATCACATAATGAATCTTGTTTTCATAACTGAATTTGCTGTTGTTTCCCTCCTTCATACAATTAAGCACAGAAGGTTGATAAGTATTAATGAGGTATTTTCAAAGTAGCTTTATATATTTCATGGAATAAATAGTATGAGAAACAGGATGTTAGTAACAAACACATGTAATGATTTGTCATTCAACTGCAATTGTCAAAGTTTATTTCATCAACTCTTCTAATATGCCTTAACTTTAGTCATCTTCCATTATTGTGAAATTCAAAAAGCTGAAAATAATGATACTTATTTAATTTGTGTTAAACAAGTCTCCTTAAAAAAACTAAAAATAGAGCTATCATATGACCCAGCAATCCCACTATTGGGCATATACCTTGAGAAAACCATAATTCAAAAAGACACATGTACCCCAGTGTTCATTGCAGCACTATTTACAATAGCCAGGACATGGAAACAACCAAAATGTCCAATGATAGATGAATGGATAAAGAAGATATGGTACATATATACAATGGTATTACTCAGCCATAAAAAAAAATGAAATTGGGTCATTTGTAGAGATGTGTATGGACCTAGAGTCTGTCATACAGAGTGAAGTAAGTCAGAAAGAGAAAAACATATACCATATATTAACGCATATATGTGGAATCTAGAAAAATGGTACAGATGAACCTATTTGTAGGGCAGGAATAGAGATGCAGATGTAGACAACAGACATGTGGACACAGGTGGGGAAGAGGAGGGTGGGATGAATTGTGAGATTAGGTTTGGCACATATACAGTATCATGTAAAATAGATAGCTAGTGGGAACCTGCTGTACAGCACAGGGAGCTCAGCTCGGTGCTCTGTGATGACCTAGATGGGTGACATGGGGGGGAGCGGTCCAAGAGGGAGGGGTTATATGTATACATATAGCTGATTCACTTCATTGTACAGCAGAAACTAACACAACATTGTAAAGCAGTTTTACTCCAATTAAAAAAAAAAAGGCATCATATGTATTAATGATAAAGGCACACTATTGCTGAAGTCCTACTTGCCCTTGTCTCCTTTAGTGTCTGCTTTTCCAAAGATGCCTCAAATTACTACTCAGACATTCATGGGCTGTTCTGACAATGTAACAATTAACACCTACCCATTGTTATGTCATTACTATAAAAATGGAAACCAACTCACTTGAGATAGATAAGTATGTGAGCTTTTGGTATAGCCAAAAAATGGGGTTGTGATTAAGTTTCAGCCACTTAAATCACCATGCTGCATCGATATAGTTAAAAAGCTTCTAATATATTCTTACAAAAATAATATCAGAACTTAACATGGTAATGGATTCAATTGCCTTAAAATTACTATTTAAAAATTCTGCACCTTCTTTACATGTCAGTGTTTTGGCTTTTTGATGAATACTACAACTTTTGGTCAGCTAGCTTGTTCATGTTTTCACAGAATTAATTTGTTACTGGTTTATACTTCCCTCAAGCAGGAAATGTACCTGTTGTTACAATATTATCATGAAAATTTGCACCCAGTATCTAATTAACTTGAAGAAAATTTTAGGCAGTAATTTTTTTTTAACATCTTTATTGGAGTATAATTGCTTTACAATGGTGTGTTAGTTTCTGCTTTATAACAAAGTGAATCAGTTATACATATACATATGTTCCCATATCTCTTACCTCTTGCATCTCCCTCCCTCCCACCCTCCCTATCCCACCCCTCTAGGTGGTCACAAAGCACAGAGCTGATCTCCCTGTGCTATGCGGCTGCTTCCCACTAGCTAGCTATTTTACATTTGGTAGTGTATATATGTCTGTGCCACTCTCTCATTTTGTCGCATCTTACCCTTCCCCCTCCCCATATCCTCAAGTCCATTCTCTAGTAGGTCTGTGTCTTTATTCTCGTCTTGCCACTAGGTTCTTCATGACCTTTTTTTTTTCCCTTATATTCCATATATATGTGTTAGCATACTGTATTTGTTTTTCTTTCTGACTTACTTCACTCTGTATGACAGACTCTAACTCCATCTACCTCACTACAAATAACTCCATTTCGTTTCTTTTTATGGCTGAGTAATATTCCATTGTATATATGTGCCACATCTTCTTTATCCATTCATCCGATGATGGATATTTAGGTTGCTTCCATGTCCTGGCTATTGTAAATAGAGCTGCAATGAACATTTTGGTACATGACTCTTTTTGAATTATGGTTTTCTCAGGGTATATGCCCAGTAGTGGGATTGCTGGGTCATATGGCTATTAAACATTTTAATATCTGTTCTCAACCCACTTATAACATGGGCAAAATAATCACCCACATTGATTTGCTTTCAGAACAGGAACTTCACCCAAGACATTGGTTCTCAGATGCATTTCCAATTCTTTTTATTTATTTATTTATTTTTGGCTGTGTTGGGTCTTCGTTTCTGTGCGAGAGCTTTCTCTAGTTGCAGCAAATGGGGGCCACTCTTCATCGCGGTGCACGGGCCTCTCACTATCACGGCCTTTTTCTTGTTGCAGAGCACAGGCTCCAGACGCGCAGGCTCAGTAGTTGTGGCTCACGGGCCTAGTTGCTCCGCGGCATGTGGGATCTTCCCAGAGCAGGGCTCGAACCCGTGTCCCCTGCATTGGCAGGCAGATTCTCAACCACTGCACCACCAGGGAAGCCCCTCCAATTCTTATTTAGTAGGAGGAACTGAAGACCCCATACCTTATCAGCAATAAATTACTCTCCTGTTAAACTTACTGCTAAACAAGGAGCTGCAGTCCTATTGAAATCCAATTAAACATGCATCATATTTGATAGATATAATTAGAACAACTGTAGAGGGTAAATGGCTCCAAGCACTGTAGCCTGAAGAACTGTAGATCAGTGTTAAAAGGGAAAATAATAGACAATATGCTGGGGATTTGTTTCTGCAATGATACCTTCCTTAATGTGGCAATTTTATTTATTACCCTTTAGCTAATTTTAATAGTTTATTATTGGGAAAGGATATTATATCTACTTTCATGGGGTAAATCAGACAATGCAGTAATAAAATTGCAGATTTTGCAAAATACTCAAACTTTTTAGCGTTTAAAATCATTTTTTCAGGATTTAAATGTCTTCATTGCATTATGTACAACTTAGGTATGGATCTCTCTAATTGTCTTTATCACAAGGATGGAATCACTAGGGATTGCTAACCTAGATATTGTAACAATTAGGTAGATGTGCAGTCATTGGTTTCCTTATACACTCTATTCTCCCATAGTAGCTGTTGACAGTCTCTTTGCTGAATCCTTCCCAGTGGTTCTTAGCAATAATTTGTATTCCTTGTCTCCTGTATTTGCAAATCAAAATGTAGAAGAATATTTTTAGACTTTGCATACAGCTATAAACAAAAGCTCTTTTTACATTGGGGTTAAAAGGAAATTTTCTAAGCAGAGCCATTACAAGTGCACAATATGTTTTTGTAAAGAATGGCCAGTACTATAAACGTAACCATGTAGAACATAAGTAGAATATTAAGCTATCAGTTTATTTGCACTTACTTGGTAATGTTAAATTTAAATACTCAGATAATAAATATACTATGAGACATCAGGGACAAATCAAGAAAGATGATACTTGACCATTTTTATGTGTCCCTTCTCATTTGTTAAATATCAGCTTATTTTTACCTTCTGTGCTTTATAATACCAAAATACTCAGTCGTTTTCAAACTTCCTTGTAATTGTGGTTTCCACTTCAAGACTATGAATAGTTAAGTCTTGGCACAATTAATAGCTCATATCTTGCATATCTTCTTATTGATACATCAGATGTGAAAAAAAAAATGGGCATGAAGAAGTTGGGAACTTGAGGGTCTGGAATCTAGGACTTGTGTTTCATCATTGTTCCTCTCTTTCTCTTTAAATCTTATTTTTCTGTTTCTCCACAATTGGCCTCTCTTTCTCTTACTGGATAGATTATCATCCAGGCAGCTCTCAAGTCATTCCTGTACAGCTAGCCAAAGGAAAAGAAGTTTTCCTATCAATTCCTTATAGTAGTAAAGCTCCTGGGAAAGGACTGGATTGGCCCTACTTGGCTCAACTACACATCATTGATGACCATGATTGACTTGAACCTTGTCCCATGCCCCCTCATAATCAAGAAGGATTCCATTACTGGAAGTTGGGTTGTGGACAGGGATATATATGCAAGGCAGACAAGAGCAGTAATTATATCATGTTGATTCCATGAAGTTGTTGCAAGGTACTCTTTGAGACTTTCATGCCTTCAGAGACCCTCTGGGCCTTATCATGGCCACAGACACCTAGCAGGCTTCTTGCAAACCAATGGTTCATAGTTAAACAAAGATTTCCTGATTCCTCAAGTCAGAGGGGAGGTAGAGAGAAGTTAATCTGTTTTTCTGGGATTTCTGTCTTTCTCAATTCTATTTTTCCCTTGCTCTCCACAGAATACTTTCTGCTACACTGTTTTGTCATCTAATTGTCCCTCTATTCTTCAGCCTTCCTCTATATTTCTATAATAAAAATCTTTTCACAGTGTTAATAAATGTACAATTATATTTCCTTGTAGTTTCACTTGAAAAATGTTAACCAAAAGTGACAAATTTATTTATGTGAAATAGTTAAGGTCAAGATATATTCATATTAGGCTTTCTTTACATTATTTCCTGCCAAAATCACATTTATATATACAGAATTTCTTGTCTTGGAATTCCATCATATAAGCTGTCAAGATAGGGACATGTCTAAATATTTGTAGCTTTAGAAATGTAAAATTTAGAGACTATCAAATTATTTATATTTTATTAAATATTTAATAGAATAATGAGGTAAAAAGCACATACTTAAAAGTAATATTTCATATTGAGCTAACTTGCTTTTAATAAATATTTTTTTCAAAATACCTTACAGGCTATGTTGACCCTATAACTGATCCATTGATTATTAATTCTGTCTAGAATGATTTAATTATAAAGACATTTTATGCTATGGTATTTGAGTATTTTATGATGACCTGTGTTTTATGGCATCAGAAATGTGAAAAATGAAATTATCAGAAATAAATCTTGGAAGATTCATACTTCCTTGTTAAGAGCAAAAGTGCATTCATTTATCAAATTATTTTAGAACTACACAGTAACATAATTTGCATGTGCCCATGAATTTTAGACTTAAAGAAAAGCATGAAATCTATTTATATTTTATTCTGCATTTATATTTGTTATGTACACTTATCAGATATGCTGTTGTTTTAAATTAATACATATTATTTCCAAAGTTGAATGGAAAATTTTAAATACATGACTTTAAAAGGAAAAGAACATTTTATGATTAATCATTAGGGAAGGATAACATTTAAAATGTATTTTGTAAAAATAATTTACATAAAGCCTAGGGCTCTAAATTCTAAACTGATAAAGACATTAATGCATTTCAAGAGATATAAATCAAAATTTTTCTTCTATTCTAGTCAAATAATAGAGAGCTTAATTTAAGGAAAAGCAGTTGTGTGAAACCATGTGTAAAATTAGGCATGCTTTAAATCTAAAATTAAAATTAGTGACGTTTACTAAACAAATGCTTCTAAATAATTAAAGCCAAGAAATAAACTCTTTCAACACTTGGTGTTTCTTTTCCTTGTAAGCTGCTGGAACTTTCCTTTCAGAATTAGTGTCACTGGTTTTAAAAATATAATATTTAGCTTCCTTATCCTATAATCTGCTTAACTACTGTCAAACCTGACTTGTAATAGAAGGCAAAAACATGAATTTGCTATTTTGCCCATGCTCTTATTTTCTATTAGTTAATCTCTAGTCCAGGAGGATGCAAAGGAACCTAGGAAACAAAGATAGGAACAGCAGTTTGGAAGAAGGTATTGTATACGAAACATTTGAGCAGTGAAATGAACCTATCTGTGTAGAATTTTTATTTGTTTTCTTAATCTTTTTGTCTGTAAACATTAAGTAAATATTAGGAACAAAGTAGAGGTGGTCGAAGGGTCAATATAATGGGAACTGATATATAGGACATATATAACAGATACCTATATAATACATACCAAGTAGATTTATTTCCAATTTTATTTTCTCATATTCTGATAAAATCAATACATATTCAATATGGAAAAGATATAAGATAGAAGACATTTACAAAAAATTAGCATTTGACTGTATTCCTATTGATAGCTAATTGCTATTTTTGATAGTTTTATAATTGCAATCAACGTTTGGGAGCACACCTTAAAAACTGCTTTGCATTTTATCTCGTCTACTATATTGTGACACCATTTAAACTTTAAACAAATTCTAAACATATCACACTAATGTTAAATAGTCAGTGAAAGCGCGGGTATTAATGACTATATAGTAATTCATCCTCTGATCATAACATAACTTGTTTTATTCTATTACCTGTTTTTTCTTCTTTAGTTTATACTCTTACTACTTTACATAGAGTGGGGTTATAATTACTGTTTATTTTTTATGCTTCATTTCTGATTATTTCATTGAGTTATATTGCTAAAAGTTGATTGAAAGAGTAAAAGATTAAAAGCATAGGGACGATTTTAAGACTTCTATCATATATTTGCAATGTGGTGTTAAGAAAAAATGTAAAGGTTAAATTCTCTCTTTGCTTTTAAGCTGAGAAAAGCCTCTCTGACTGCCATCAGGTATATATTTTTTTAAATTGTATTTTTTTCTATAAATTCTAGTATGGAAAAAATCACAACCTTTTTGAAGGAAATACATTTTCAGATCAAAGTTTGAATTGTCTTACTAACTCTAATATTAGTATATGTAGAAAATAAGTTTGAAAACTCTCTTGTGCAGTGAGTAGAACATTTTGTTTAGTAATATGAGGGAGTCTTGGATAATGAAAAGAATGCCAGATTAGAAGCATTAGTTTTCAGTCAAATGTCTACCAATTCTTATTAATTCTCAGTCAACATTTAGAATGATGTATTTATTATTCCCTCTCTCTGTGACAGTTTGATATTCATCTGTTTGTTCATCAGTATGAAACTACCAAGTATTTATAGATGTTGACCATTCTGATTGGTCAGTACACATGCCATTTAGATTTTGGTCTCCTTCTAATCAACCAGAGTGAACTTTTAAAAATATAAACATGATAAACATTTCACTGCTAAAATTTCTCTAATGGCTTCTCATGTCTCTCAGAATAAAATCTAGACACATTCCCATATAAGCATATAAGACCTTCATGATTCACCTATGACAAGCTAAACATGCTCCAAATTCAAGACCTTTTGCTCTAATTTTTTCTTTTGCTGGATTACTCTTCTCTCATATGTTCACATAGCTTATTGCATTACTTAATACATGCCTTTGCTCAATGCCACTTTCTCAGGAGGCTTTTTCTAATCATCCTATCTAAAATAATACTGTCCCTCATATCATACTCTGTTCTCCTTCCCAGATTCTTTTTCCTTCGCCTTCTTTACCAATACTTAATGCAACCTGTTTATTTGTGCATTTGGTTTCTGTTTGTCTTTCCTTTTAAAATGCAAACTCCATTAGGACACAGACTTTTTGTTTATGTCTACACCCTTAGTGCTCAGAGCAGGCCCAGCATATGATGGTTTTCCAATAAAGATCTGTTGCAAGAATGAATATTTAAATCCGTATGTTCAAAAAGATACTTAACCCTTCTAAGGCTCGATTTTCTCATTTGCAAACTTAATATAATGATGGCAATATCTACTCTACTGAAATTTAGTAAAGATCAAATAATATAATGAATGTGAAATTACTTTCAAAATTGCAAAGGTCAGTTGTGTTTCTCTGAGAAAATATAAGTCCTTTGGAGGCAAATCTTTACTAAATTCATTTAGTTTCCTACTTTCTCTTATTTTTTTGTATTCTGAGAAGTTTCTCTTCTCTCTTAATATCAGAATGATATGAGTTAATTAATCATAGATCATAAAATAAGTACAGTGCTTGTAATTCATATATATTCTCATGGAAACGACATCATTCATCACAGAAAGGAAAATTAATAGAGTGATCTTAGACATCTTTATAAGGCCTTAAATTACCATAAATAGAATAAAGTTAGAAACTTTGCAACTGGTTTATTAGAACAAGCAAGAGAAACTTTAATAGTAAGAAAGTATTTTTCCATCAATATTTTAAATAGTGCCATTATGTAACCATTATTCCTAAACATTGTGGTAACTATGGTTCTCTATAAATAAAAGGTTTATGCTAAAAGAATAAAAATAAAAAATAAAAAGTAAGTCTGAATCTGTAACTACTAAGTTTCATCATCTTTATACGTTCAGACCTCATAAAATTATTCATTGTGTGAAGCAATTCTTCTGATTAACAATAGACTACTAATTAATAAAACATATAATAGCTATTCTGGCATAGAAACTTTGAAGTTGTTTCTCAAAATGTTTTAAATACCATATCTCAGGGAATGAATAAACAAAATTATAGAAATCTAACTCCCATGGGGACAGAAGCTCCACTTACCTCATGTGAGGTTTAAGCCAGTTAGCTGGCTTAATTGACTTAAACCCAATGTAATTTTTTAGCAGAGGACAAATTTTCTAAATTAATATGTCTTCTTTATTATCTGATACTTAAATTCACATTTGTATCCAAAAAACATATCTGTTAAAATAACTCATATATTCATAGTTCTCATTCAAATGTAAGAATGAAGATTTTTTTTTCAAAGTTATAAAGAAATATACCTAGAAACTCATTTACATTGTTTACTTTCAAGTGAAATTAACTTTTATTAGAAATGCTTAGATATAACTCTACATAATAAGTGGTACCTATAAAATACATTATATTTTTCCCTGGAAAAATAAAATTTTCTTATTTTAAATTTAAGTATATTAACTGTTGTAATTATAATAAAAAATGGACTACAATTATGTTTCGTGTATTACCGTTATTTAGAATGACAATTAACATAATGACACTATAAAATATCCCTTATCCAGTTTAAAGCCATAGATATAGTAATCACTATGACTTCAAAATATGTTTATATATCGAATTTATTTTCAATTAATTGATTTACACCCTCAGCTATGATTTCCCCCTAAGTATTATGAAGAATGCCGACCCTTCAACAAAGAGAAAACTAAAATATATCTATGTAATTCCAAAGGAAAATTATCAAATTAGTGTTTATTCCCTTTTTCAGTAGCATTCCAATGACACAATGAAAGGAAAAAAATCTAGTTGAAGCCCTACTAGAAGTCCTTTCAGCACTCATGTTCAAGTGTTTCACATTAGATCTTAGATTAAATTTATAATTGCTATAACGACATAAAGTAATATTGCAATTTAGTATAATTATATCTGTAAGAAAAAACTGCTAATAAGTATAGATGCTTAAATGTTAATATGCTTACAATTAAGCACAATGATTTAAGATCGGGAAAAGAAAAGCTGGCTGTTGAAAGAGTTATTGCACTTACTGGAGAACCTGTAATAGTAGCTATTGTTTCTATATTTGCCCTTTTTATACTCAGTGAAACCATTTATATGCATTCTTGTCTCTCTTACTAGACTAAAATCATCCTGTGGACAAGCAGTATGTCTTTTTGTTACTTTATTCCGAGCAAAATCCTTTCCAGGAATATCTCAGGCAATCAGTAAGTATGTGATGCCTTAATTATTCATAATGTTGATGATTTAAAACCAAGCACACATCCATCCACTCTTTTAAGTATATATGGTATAGTTACTGAAATATTTCAACAAATGTGCATCAACTTTACCAGGAAACTTTATTTCTACTACACATTCTGATATCTACTTCTTGCTGTAAAATACGTAAAATAGCATCGATTGTAGTAATTTCTTTGTGGTATAAACAATCCTTAGGAAAATAAAAAGGTGGGTCTATTATTTTAGGTAGCAGTGGACCACCAACTGAAAAGCCAGATGGTCCTGATATTCTCTAAAGTCCTGTAAGTCAAATTCAAATTAACAGGTTAAACATTAAAATTTGCACTGTAAACAACATTAATAGGCCTATTGGTTTTATAAATGAGCAGTTTAAATATGCAGTTCATAAATTTTGCCTACAGAGTAGTATTTTTGATACAATGTTACTTAAATCCAGTTTCTAATGAGTAATTTGGACTATGGTTTAAATAAAATTGTTTAAAAAATTGGCTTTCTAAGAGCCACCCTCCCCCCATTTTTAATTCATGTGGTAAATTACCTAAACATTTTAAAGTAATACTTGGTAAAATGGCTCAAAAAGAGTAGAAGAAATTTAAATACTTATTTAAATTTCATACATGTTTATTGAATCCCCTAGCCATGCCATAGACTATGAAGTAGATGCAGTCTTAGCCCTGAAGGAACTCACAAGCACATACAGTTGAATACAACTTGAGATATAGATTAATAGAGCTGTGCACTAAGTGCTCTAGTATCTGAAAGCAGAAGCTGAGAAAATTAATTCTGCCATTTGAAAGGAAGAGCCAAGAAAACCATGATAATGGGCTTACGTTTGAAATTAATCTTGAAAGGTAAATAGAGGTTTGAGAACAAGAACATTTTGGAAAAGAGGGAGTACATACAACGTTTAAGAATATGAAAAAGGATGATTTTCTTGGGGAGAATAACAAGTAGTACATTATGTCAGGACCATAAAAATGTGTCAGAGAAAAGAGGTGTGAGATGATGACAGAAAAGTAGACCAGGGTCTGACAATGAAGCACCCTGTATTCCAAGCTAGGAAGCTTAAACTAAAACTAAATTGAATTGAATCCATAGTATTGAAGAATTTTAAGAAAAGATAGATAAAATTAAATCCATCTTTTAGTACATCCTCTAGTTACAGTATGAGGAATGGATTAGGGCATGGGGAATTTGTAGTCAGAGAGTAATAAAGCTGATGCAATAGTCTAGCAGAAAGATGATCAGATCTGAGTAGCAATAAAGTAGTAGTTGGGTTGGAGAAAAAGAAACAGATATGAGAAGATATTTAGTGACTGGAGTTAATAAGATCTGGTAATAGATAGGATATGGACAATAGTTGCTAGTGAAGAAGTGCAAAGATTAGCTACTTTGTAGCTTAGTGAGAAGGGTAGATATGATCATCTTTAGTGCTTTTGTATCACAATATTTATGGCTTTCTCCAAGAACATGATGGCAACTGCCATTTGTAAGAGAGTGTGGCCATGTGACTTACCTTATCTAATGAAATTCAGGAAGTGACATGTCTACTTCTAAGAGGAAGCTTTAGAAACACGAGTGTGATTTCCCATGCTCTCTTTCCCTTTGCTGGTAATGTAACAGTGTCTGCTCCAACAGCCTGGGTCCTTGAGTAAAAACTATGCAAAGCAAAATCCCTATCCAGGCCACACAGATTTGTGAGATTATGAAACGAATTTTTGTATTTTTTAAAGGCACTGAGATGTTTCTGCTTATCATGGCCTCAATAATACTAAAATGATGGTGGAATACGTTAAATTAGGAAAAGCAGGGTTTACAAGTAAGATCATGAGGTTAGTTATAGACATGGGAGATTAAATGTTAGGTGATTGTATTGCCAGTTGTCAGATTTGTAGAGTTTGGTTCTCAAAATTGAAGTGTCGATAGGAGATATGGATTGGGTGTTAACCAAATCATAGAAACAGATGTAACTATGCAGGAAAAATAAACAAAGATTAGTTGAAAAAACTGCAGAGGACAGAACCCTCAGATGCACCTACACTTATTGTTGTGAATTTGGACTTCATCTTGAAGGAAATGGTTTGTCATCAGAGGGTTTAAATAGAGAAATGACATGGTAAGAGCTGTGTTTTTGAAAAGACACTCGGTAGTTGGGATAACTGATTATGAATGAGGATAAGCTGGTTATTAACAAATTCTTCATTCTTTGATTTACTTAGTAAATTTCCAGAAATTACATCTTGAAAACACATGTTACTCTGAGAATTGTCCTCCTTTGGCTGCTCTAAAATTATGTTGTAGGCAAGGTCAGGGTTTAGGATTATACTTCATACCGTATATCCTGAAGTCATTTAAACTTCATAGCTTCATGGATCCTGAACAGCTCCAGAGGAAATATACTTTATTGGAGAGAAAAAGCTGCATGTCCTTGAAATGTGGCATATGTGTTATGCAGCGTACCTTAGAATATACCATCTTGCCAATCAATTTATATATTCTCAGCAATTACATAGTGCTATTCACTGTAAAGGACATAAAGGACTATAAGCTACATTGCTGACCTCAAAATATGTACAATCAAGGGAGAGGTTGAAAGAAAATTTCTGGGATGATCTCTCTTTACAAAACAAATACCTTACCCAATGCTAGTAAATAAGACCTAATGGCCACATGGTGTTACCTATTGAGTATTATTTGTGGAATGTGTTTTTCTTTAATGAAATTTCAATTTTTATATTTTATGTTTCATATGTGAAGTACTTTACTCTTTACAAAATTTTAATTTTCTTCACCTTTCCCCTCATCCACAGATCAATTTATTATCTAGTTCTTACTTTCATTAAACTACTTCAAGATGCTGAATTCTAATAGGAAATTCTTGTTTTCTCCAATATTTCATTACCCAACAGTCAAATACTAGCAATAACAAAATATCATATTATATTTTACCCCACAAAATACAGTAAATTCTTTGAACCTAGGTCAGGAAATACTTTTCATAGTTGAATCATCCTGTTAATAATGAAAAGGTTACACATATATTTTGAAAGTCAAAAATAAAACTATATCTATTGACTGATCACCACCTGCTGACTCGTGGAAGAGTTGGAAGAAATAAACCATCTGTTATCTTGATGCATCACAACAACAGACAGGAAGAAGAAAGACAAGAAAATATCTCACAAATGGCATGGGGGTATTTTAACACTACAGAAGGTTGGTTCTTTAAAATAAATGGGTGGCTGCAGAACACTCCAGATAGACTGTTGACCTTGCCTGAGTAAATACAGAAGAATAAAAGAAGGAAAAGAAGAAACACAAAGTATATAAAATGACATAAAGTTGAATAAAACAGGAAATCCTCTTATCTGAAATTGTCCTGTAATCGCTATTTCAGTGCAGCAACAGAAAGATTTCTATTTCATACTTTATTTTTCCTTTCCAATTTATAACAGTCTAATTCCATCTTAAATTAATGCATCTGCAGTAATATTTTTCCTTTTATACCCCAGTCACTTGCATGGCTGCCTGTTCTATACTGTGAACAGATTATAAGTCTCTAATATGAAATGTCATTTTTACTCTAGTTCCTTCTCCTACAAAATATAGTTTTTAGAATAGCCTGCGAACACTAGAGGCTTTCCCTTAATTAAGACTCTATGATTATCATTAATTTCAACCTAAGTTGATGCTGGCGTTTGCCCCGCATGTGGATTAGAATCAAAATGTAAAGCAGAGAAATTGTGAAAAACAGAAAGGAACAAATGGAAAATCTTTCAAATACAGTGAGTCTGAATATATATCAATGCAATATGTTATGTATAGCAACTATTATTTTCAGTTAAATCCTAAAAGATCTTTTTAAGGCATATTTTAAGACTATTTTTTGCAGGTAGTCTGGTTATTTATTTATTTTTTTTCTAAACTGCATTCTTTGATAAGTATACCAATAGCAAAACAGAATATATGTAAATATTTCACTATCATCAGGCATCACATTTGAATTGCCACATTTGAATTGCCACCCAAGAGGTACACTGTCTTGAACTAAATGCTAAGAGGCAGATATTTTGATCTAAGTTGCTGTCATATCCTCAGATATGTTTAATTTTTTACTGTACCACCTGAAAATCCTTAAATGCTGATTATGTCTATAACATAGTAGATGCACAAGTAAAATAAGTTGCAATGATAACTCCATATAGAGACTACCAGTTGTGGAACTGACTAGTAAATTTGAGATTTTATGATTTTGTGAATTGCATTGTCAGAGCTTAGTATCATTACATTAGGTCACTAATGTAAACAACAGTAATATAAAACAAATTATATCTAGTTGTCCAAATATGTCTTTTTTGCCAAATGACTGAGATTCTAGTCTTTTACAGTAACATACCCAAGGAGGGCTGAGAAATATAGTGCAAAGGGAAGAATGCACGTCCTTAGATCTTACATTCTCTGTCCCCTGTTAAGTTTACTTCATTAGTGTTTGGATTCTCAGCAGCTTATTTCTTTTGGAAGTCTTGGTTGTAGTAATTAGCTGTTATTTATGCTTACTTCAGTTGTTCTTTGAGAGGTTTAGACTACACAATATGAGAACAAGAAATATTCTGCATTAATTTTTAAACCTTTAACTGTATAATCTATTTTCAAGTCTGGAAATCAAGAAATAAATGAGTGTAAATGTAGTTTGTAAATAGGTTATGAAATGCTCATTTAGCAGGTCCTTTTATTTATTTTTTTAACATCTTTATTGGAGTATAATTGCTTTACAATGGTGTGTTAGTTTCTGCTGTATAACAAAGTGAATCAGCTATACATATACATATATCTCCTCCCTCTTGTGTTTCCCTCCCACTCTCCCTATTCCACCCCTCTAGGTGGACACAAAGCACAGAGCTGAACTCCCTGTGCCATGCGGCTGCTTCCCACTAGCTATCTATTTTACATCTGGTAGTGTATATATGTCCATTTCACTCTCTTACTTCGTCCTAGCTTACCCTTCCCCATCCCCGTGTCCTCAAGTCCATTCTCTACATCTGCGTCTATATCCTTGTCCTGCCACTAGGTTCTTCAGAACCATTTTTTTTTTTTAGATTCCATTATATGTGTTTGCATATGGTATCACTTAGGTGAACCCTAAGTCAAACCCTAGTCATTTTCACAATGTTGATTTTTCCAATCCAAGAACATGGTATATCTCTCCATCTGTTTGTATCATCTTTAACTTCTTTCATCAGAGTCTTATAGTTTTCTGCATACAGGTCTTTTGTCTCCTTAGGTAGGTTTATTCCTAGGTATTTTATTCTTTTTGTTGCAGTGGTAAATGGGAGTGTTTCCTTAATTTCTGTTTCAGATTTTTCATCATTAGTGTATAGGAATGCAAGAGATTTCTGTGCATTAATTTTGTATCCTGCTACTTTACCAAATTCATTGATTAGCTCTAGTAGTTTTCTGGTAACATCTTTAGGATTCTCTATGTATAGTATCATGTCATCTGCAAACAGTGACAGTTTTACTTCTTCTTTTAAGATTTGGATTCCTTTTATTTCTTTTTCTTCTCTGATTGCTGTGACTAAAACTTCCAAAACTATGTTGAATCATAGTGGTGAGAGTGGACAACCTTGTCTTGTTCCTGATCTGAGGAAATGGTTTCAGTTTTTCACCACTGAAAATGATGCTGGCTGTGGGTTTGTCATATATGGCCTTTATTATGTTGAGGTAAGTTCCCTCTATGACTACTTTGTGGAGAGTTTTTATCATAAATGGGTGTTGAATTTTATCGAAAGCTTTTTGTGCATCTATTGAGATGATCATATGGTTTTTCTTCTTCAATTTGTTAATATGGTGTATCACATTGATTGATTTGCATATTTTGAAGAATCTTTGCATTCCTGAGATAAACCCCACTTGATCATGGTGTATGAAATATTTAATGTGCTGTTGGATTCTGTTTGCTAGAATTTCAT
Organism: Balaenoptera borealis; assembly: GCF_965194805.1. Lineage (NCBI taxonomy): Eukaryota > Metazoa > Chordata > Mammalia > Artiodactyla > Balaenopteridae > Balaenoptera > Balaenoptera borealis. The sequence goes on from NC_138865.1 coordinate 62,134,236, forward strand.
TGAGGATTTTTGCATCTATTTTCATCAGTAATATTGGCTTGTAGTTTTCTTTTTCTGTGGCATCTTTATCTGGTTTTGGTATCAGGGTGATGGTGGCCTCGTAGAATGAGTTTGGGAGTGATCCTCCCTCTGCTATATTTTGGAAGATTTTGAGAAGGATAGGTGTTAGCTCTTCTCTAAATATTTGATGGAATTCGCCTGTGAAGCCATCTGGTCCTGGGCTTTTGTTTGTTGGAAGATTTTTAATCACAGTTTCAATTTCAGTGCTTGTGATTTGTCTGTTTATATTTTCTATTTATTCCTGCTTCAGTCTTGGAAGGTTGTGCTTTTCTAAGAATTTGTCCGTTTCTTCCTGGTTGTCCATTTTATTGGCATAGAGTTGCTTTTAGTAATCTCTCATGATCCTTTGTATTTCTGCAGTGTCAGTTGTTACTTCTCCTTTTTCATTTCTAATTCTATTGATTTGGGTCTTCTCCGTTTTTTTCTTGATGAATCTAGCTAATGGTTTATCAATTTTGTTTATCTTCTCAAAGAACCAGCTTTTAGTTTTATTGATCTTTGATATCATTTCCTTCATTTCTTTCTCATTTATTTCGGATCTGATCTTTATGATTTCTTTCCTTCTGCTAACATTGGGATTTTTTTGTTCTTCTTTCTCTAATTGCTTTACGTGTAAGGTTAGGTAGTTTATTTGAGATGTTTCTTGTTTCTTGAGGTAGGATTGTATTGCTATAAACTTCCCTTTTAGAACTGCTTTTGCTGCATCCCATAGGTTTTGGGTTGTCGTGTTTTCATTGTCATTTGTTTCTAGGTATTTTTTTATTTCTTCTTTGATTTCTTCAGTGATCTCTTGGTTATTTAGTAGCATATTGTTTAGCCTCCATGTGTTTTTTTCCCAGACTCCCTCCCAGCTAGCTGTGGTGCACTAGCCCCCTTCAGGCTGTGTTCATGCAGCCAACCCCAGTCCTCTCTCTGGGATCTGACCTCCAAAGCCCGAGCCTCAGCTCCCAGACCCGACCTGCTCCAGCAGGTGAGTAGACAAGCCTCTCAGGCTGGTGAGTGCTGGTTGGCACCGATCCTCTGTGTGGGAATCTCTTTGCTTTGCCATCTTCACCCCTTTTGCTGTGCTCTCCTCCGTGGCTCTGAAGCTTCCCCCCCCCTTCCGGCCCCCCTGTTTCTACCAGGAAGCCCCTAGGAAGGGGCTTCCTAGTCTGTGGAAACTTTTCCTCCTTCACAGCTCCCTCCCAGAGGTGCAGGTGCTGTCCCTATTCTTTTGTCTCTGTTTTTTTTTTTTTTTCTTTTGCCCTGCCCAAGTACGTGGGGAGTTTCTTGCCTTTTGGGAATTCTGAGGTCTTCTGCCAGCGTTCAGTAGGTGTTCTGCATGAGTTGTTCCACATGTAGATGTATTTTTTTTTTTTTTTTGTAGATGTATTTTTGATGTATTTGTGGGGAGGAAGGTGATCTCCACATCTTACTCCTCTGCCATCTTAAAGGTCCCTTCCCTACCAGGTCCTTTTAAATTTATTTTAAGTTGAGGTAGTATAATGCATTCATAATTACTTAATGAAATCTAATGATATTGGAGAATCATAGTGATGGTCATATACTGAAATGGATATTGTCTCTAGTGAGTTAGTTTACTCATAAATGCATATGTATGTGTCCTAGTTAATATCCCTTCACAGCTTTATCTTCATCAAAAATCAACAAATTAACAGGTTGTTTTGGCCCTGCTGTCCCCACAATAATTGATTTACTTAACTAAAATATTCAATCTGTTTCAAGGACTTAGAGCATATAAAAAGGTATTTTAAAACAATTAGCCCTGGGAAAACATAAGATATATGTCATTTCGCTTGACTCAGCAAGAAGGTTTTGATATAGTAAGGGGTCCTAGTGAGAGCAGACCCATTATTATACTTAAATACAGGTTAAGAATCAAAGTTTCAGTGTGAAATCAATCTATTAACTTTCTAGTTAACAATATCCTGTTGATCTACATTAGGTTTCTATCACTCATAGACATATAAACTAATGCCTATAAGAAATAAACAAACAAGTAAATAAATAAGGTCAATATCCTGTGTGAGATTCAACTACAGAGTAAATGTACATATTTAGATCTTTAGCTGATATTACTTATTGTTTGCTTGATATTCAATGTTTCTAGCAAGCTATATAGCTTGTTAAATTTAAGGAGAAAAGAGTTTTGGAGAATCAAAAAGATAAATAGTTGATCGTGTTTTTGAACCCAAAGCTACTAACAATTTTAGCACTTACTACAAATACTCTGTGTCTAAAAAGCGTATTCGAATAAATGACTATTTCATTAATATACCAAATCACTGTTACTGACAGTATTTAAGTCATTACATTTTTTGAAGTGCCTTGATATATTTTTATTTAAGAGCTCTAAATATCCATATTTCATTTACTACCTACAGGTCATTAATTAGGGCTGTAACCTGTCTGTAACCTCTACCTACTACTGCCTTTTTCGACTAGGAAAGCAAAGTCTAAAATTAATTGCTACATGGTAAATTTGAAAGAAAGGTTATGTCCTTTTTGAGAAAATGATTGATATTTGTTTTTATATTGCTTTTTAACATGTTTATCCTGGTTGTAAACAATATTTATATTAGGATGACCATATTGTGGAAGCTCAAAAGGGCTATAAATTTCCTAGAACAACACCATACAACTAAAGGGGATAAACTTAAAAAATTAAACTTAAAAAATAAGAACCAGGTCTCTAAGCCCTGAGATGTTATGCAAAAGAGGTATTATCAAAAGCAATGACAAATAGCCACACAAAGCCAAGTCTTGCATAAAAATAGACATCATCCATCATTACAACAGAGCTACTGAACACCTACTGAGTTCCTGATAAGCAGTAGTTTAACAATTAAGTAACTCATTCCCTCCAAGTTTCCCTTACATAAAATCTAATTGCTAGATCCTGGGTTAACAGAGAAATGGGGAAGTTCAATTCATGAATGTATATTGAGCACCTACTATGGGACCACCAGTGTACTACAGAAATCAAGAGAAGAAATCAGCCTATAATCCATAATCAAAACATGTGCTTATGGTCTAAAATACACATGTGATCTCTCTGTCACACACTTCTGAAAACTATAATAGTTCTGAAAATGTCTAGAATTCCAAAGTTTCACCTTAGGGACATGTTCTAAATGACATCCTCTCTGTGGAATCTCCTTCTGACTCAGAATTTTCCAAAGAAGTAAATTAGTTAGCCCTCAAAAATGGATAGACCATGGGAGTCTTCACATGTTTAGGAAGCATCTAAGCTTCTTAGAAAATATGGATGTTAAGAGAAATTAGAGATCATCTGGTTTATTCCTCCATAATTACTTCACCAATAGAAGGTACCAAAATAAATACATTTATAAATTTAGCCAGTTAGTGGTAGACCAGATCAAGCCTGGGCCTCCAGATTTCTAATTTATAGCACCTTCTACCAAAATATAACCTTCAACCTCAAGAGTCTTACATCTAAAACTGGCTGATGTTGAATGTAAGGTCAAGAAAATCATAAGCATGAGATGACATTGTGAGGTTGGTGTTTAACCAGACATGAGCAGACTTTAGAACTAGCTCTTGAGCCCTAAAGAAATCTGGCTCAACCATATCGTTTGCAAACCTTTTCAAATTCCTTTAAATCTGTTAATGATCCCAGAACTGTCACTTCTCAATGACCATACATAAAAGCTTATAGTGATGTCTATAAAGAATTAAAAGTACAGAATAAATAAAAATACGGTTTTTATAGGACAGACTTTTAGCTGAAGTTTCTTAATTTGTTTTCTCATGTTTCTGATAATAATTTAAAGTCAATCTGCTAAATATGCTACAATGAAATCTCAGTAAGAGTTCTACCTTGATCTGCCACATTTCTCTTTTCACAATTATTACAAGGTAGGCATTTTTATTTTATTGTCATGTCACTTTTCCTCAATCTAAGAACAGGGAAATCGTGAATTATTTGGCTGATTACTGTGCATACTACTCCTATATGCTAATAGGACTTATGTTTTCATAGTTATTTCCCAGATTACTGTAGATCTTATTAACTACTCTGAAGAACACTTCAAAAAAGCATGGTTGACAGCTAGAATTTTCTCTAAGACTAAATAAAATTTCATCATTATGAGAGGGCCATCTTTGTAGAATATTGAACCAGGAAGAGAGAGAGATTATCTCTTTCTTATCTCTTACCTTGATTTAAAAAAATAAAAATCTCAATATTTTCAAATCATGGATTTAATTTCATGGAGAACAAAGAAAACTAGGACCAAATTAATTTGGATTCTCTATTTCCTAATGAGAAACTGTAAAGAAGGTAACCCATTAACAGTTTTAGAATTTCAGATACAACTCATTAATATAGATGCATACAAATTTAAACCCCAAAGAAGCAAATTTGTATTACAAGTCTTATGGAATTTATAATACCATCTCTAACATCTACTGGATCACAAAATTGAGAAGTAATGATTAAATTAGTATGGCCAGAACATTTTTGAAGAAGTCAATTTTAAGAATTGTGTCTGATTTAACAGGCATTAAGCTGAAACACATAGGGAATGGAAAAAAAATGTATTTCATATATACGATTTATATAATTATTTAAATGTCTAAAACAAAACAAACTGTGTGTATATGTGTGTATTATGTACCTGTATATTTTATTTTTTATTGAATGAAAGATTTTTTAAATTCTGTAGTGCTTTACAATTTTGAAAAGTTTCACACACATGCTTTCATATAATCCCATAATAACCCTTTTTTCTCCCTATCCTACATTGCCCCCAATTTTCTCTCCCCACTGGTAATCACTCCCTTGTTCTCTATATCTGTGAGTCTCCTTTTTTTATTTGTTTGTTTTATTCAATAGTTTGTTGTATTTTTTAGATTTCACATATAAATGATACCATACAGTATTTGTCTTTCTGTGTTTGACTTATTTTACTTAGCAAAATGCCCTCCGAGTCCATTCATGTAGCTGCAAATGGCAAAATTTCATTCTTTTTTTTAATTTTTTTGGCTGAGTAGTATTCCATTGTGTATGTATACCACATCTTCTTTATCCATTCATCTGTTGATGGACACTTAGGTTGCTTCCATACCTTGACAATTGTAAATAATGCTGCTGTGAACATTGGGGTGCATGTATCTTTTCAAATAAGTGCTTTTGTTTTTGTTTTGTTTTGTTTTGTTTTTTGATATATACCCAGGGATGGAATTGCTGGGTCATATGGTAGTTCTATTTTTAGTTTTTTGAGAAACCTCCATACTGATTTCCACAGCAGCTGCACCAATTTACATTCCCACCAACAGTGTATGAGGGTTCCCTCTTCTCCACATCCTTGCCAACATTTTTGTCTTCTTTTTGATGATAGCTATTCTGACAGGTATGAGGTGATAGTCATTGTGGTTTTGATTTGCATTTCCCTGATGATTAGAGATATTGAGCATCTTTTCATGTGCCTATTGTCCACGTGCATTTCCTCTTTAGAAAAATGTCTATTCAGTTCTTCTGCCCATTTTTTAATTGGGTTGTTTGTTTTAATGTTGAGTTTTATGAGCTGTTTATATATGTTGGTTATACCCTTATTGGTCATATCATTTGCAAATATCTTCTCCATTTCAGTAGGTTGTCTTTTCATTTTGTTGATGGTTTCCTTTGCTGTGCAAAAGCTTTTAAGTTTAATTAGGTCCCATTTGTTTATTTTGGCTGTTATTTCCTTTGCTTTAGGAGACGGATCCAAAAAAACATTGCTGCTATTTATGTCAAAGAGTGTTCTGCCTATGTTTTCTTCTAGGAGTTTTAAGGTTTCCAGTCTTACATTTAGGTCTTTAATCCATTTTGAGTTTATTTTTGTACATGGTATTAGAGAATGTTCTAATTTTATTCTTTTACATGTAGCTGTCCAGTTTTTCCAGCACCACTTATTGAAAGAGACTGTCTTTTCTCCATTGTATATTCTTGCCTCCTTCATCATAGATGAATTGACCATAAATGTGTGGGTTTATTTCTGTGCTCTCTATTCTGTTCCATTGTCTATGTGTCTTTGTGTGTGTGTGTGCGCGCGCGCGCGCCAGTGCCATGCTGTTTTAATTACAGTACCTTTGTAGTATAGTCTGAAGTCAGGGAGTATGATTCCTCCAGCTCTGTTCTTCTTTCTCAAGATTATTTTTTTTTTGGCTATTTAGGGTCTTTTAGTATATTTTACATACAATAAATTATAAAATATTTTACAAATATTAACAGTAATGTTAGTGTCTGCAATCTTTAAATACAGATCTGTAGTTTACATGACCATATTGTAAATTTGAACAATATTTTCTTTTCTAGAGCAAAGTAAGCTAAAGAAATTTGTTAGCACTGTATATTGATTGTTTATCCATACCCTAAAGTCCATGTCTATAATATTTACTAATTTTTCTCATATTGAGAGAAATGCCTGCTAACTTGTAAAAATTTAGAATATAAGGGGAAAAAATACTTCCAATTTTTTAAAATTTATAATCTTAGTCCATAGCTGCACAATTTCTTATGCTTTGGTCTTTCGACATTATGTTATGGGAAGCAATCCACTTTTTATTAAATTTCCTTTGAAAACATGATTTTAAATATTGACATAGTATTCCATTATTTAGACTATCCAATATTTGCTGTTTTGAAGGCTCTCATATATATTCTTTATATATTAATTATGTGAATGAATTATCATTTCCCTAACTTAGTTTCCAAGAAGGGAGTTTTAATGATTTGATGGGTATTACCACTGATGGCTTCCCATTAGTGTTGAAGGAAGGATTAAGTGGTGCATAAACTGATCACTTGTCATTACCCACAAATCTTCAATAAATGACTTAATGCTTCCAAAACATCGCTCATGAGAAAATACTTTTGGAACCAATGAAGGATGCTAAGCTCTGGGCTTCACATAGAGAAAGTAAGCATACACAGGATATTTCAGCTGATTTGGGAGAAATCATAGTCACATATGCACTATTTATTGAGTCTCTAAAATGGACAAGGCTGATATGAAAGGCACTTCACAAACATTTTCTCAAATCATTATCCAAACTCTGCAAACTCAAAGAGCTGCTGCCTTACACTGGAAAGTTTACAATCCCATGCTCTGACCTATGAGGTAGAAATTGATGGAAGACATAAGGGATTCCTGTTACCTTTCTCAGAAATGGGATTTTTCTATTTTATGCAATAACGTGTTATTAGACCATCAGGGTTTTTCCCTCCTCAGTTTAGTTGCATTGCACTAATATTCCATGGATTTTGTCTTATACTCTAATAAAAAGTCCCTGCTACATATTTGTTTTCAGAACCATTTGCTTGTTTTACAGCCTTTTCTTTGTCTTTAAAAACATTATAGCTGCAAGGTGGTAAGTCTGTATCAGGATCTGCTAGACAAATGCTATTTCAATTTAGAGACTCAAATATGTCCTTTAACTTTTACCACTTGTGAAAAAGCAGTCAGAATTGATGTGAATTAGCCATTTTTACTAGGGCAAGTGTTTAAAAAATTCACTCAGCTTTGGCAAGCCCATCACTTCATTGTAGAGAAGGTCAAGATACTATTGAAGTCAGTGTTATTTTATTAATTTGGTGTAGCCATGCAACAACAGAAGTTAAAGGAAGAAATGTTGCACATAAAAAAGAACATCCAGTTTTGATTGTTTCTCAGAAACTGACACCAATTCTGCTGTTTTTTCAATGGATTTTTTTTCCTTTATGAATGAATAATTTGTATTCTTGAAGTATTTTATCTAACTCAGCATTATTACAAGGAAGGGAATACCAGAAAATTGAATAAGAAATATATTTACAGTGATCTAGAAGATGTGGAAAAAACCTTCCAGAAGCAATATATTCTTTTCAATATTAAGTCTTTTGTTATATGTGGTATAACACATATACTACAAAAAAATGTCTCCCAGATTTTGCACAAATTGTGTTGAATACTATTAACATGTTAAAACTGAGAGTTCTTATAAAATACGTTTTTTTCCTGCAGGTGACTATAAATATTCAGAGATAAAGAAATACAACATATTTTATCTAATATTAATTCAAATTTTAGGGGAGATGATGCCTAACCTAACAATGAAAGTAAATGGTTGGCTCAAATGGGATGGATGGGTAGAGAAGGGATGGTTTTCTCGGAATTAAGTAAAAAGGGCAAGAGAGAACTTCAGTATGAACTGACCCTCTAATTCTCTGCACGAGACATGAGGATTGATCACTTGGCTGATATTTGCTCAGGGGAAATTAAAGTACAGAAAACAGAGTAAACATATGTATGAATGCGTGGACCTACCTTATTGGAAGGTACTTGCCTTTGAGTGCTACCTGGCTTTCATGAAACACCAAGTGAAGTGAAAAGATCATACACTTCCAAAGGTTCAGTTCTGTTGAGTCTAATCACCTAGACCATTCATCTCTACCCTGGAATACTAAGATAAAAGATCAGTGTTATCATTTGCCAAAACTAAATTCCATTGCAGATAGAGTTGGGCATTCATTACAGCAAGTATAGAAGAGAAATCTATGCTTTAAAATTCTCCTTCTTTTAATAAACTTGTCCACTTGGTAACTGAGGGCAGGTTACTTATCTCCTTTGTATCTCAGCTTTCTTGTCAGTAAAATGGACAATAATAATACAATTTAGTTGCAAATATTTTACATGTATTTTAGGTTAGGTATCATCTCCCCTAAAAGTCTTTCCCCTGCTCACATATACAGATGAAGATCCCTTCTTCATGTTTCTATGTCTGACTAATTACTCTGCACTACAGATTAGACTGTAAGCTATGAGTTCCTTGTAGATGTAAGGAAAAATTGTGAGAGACTTTGAAAGTAAATGTCCTGACCAGATTCACCTTCTGGGCTTTCCATGCCTCTTTTTGTCATTAACTAGGCTATTTTACAGCTAGAAATAGAAAATAACTTGTAGAATACTGATATACAAAAATTGTGTCCAGTAGAATGCAATTGATTATCACCCTGCAAATATTAACCAGGTTTTCTATCCACTAATACATTTATTTGGTATTCTTTTTCTGACTCTAAATGTGTAGCATTTTGAAATCTCTTTTAAACCAGTTGTAATATCTTACTGGTTTCCATATAACTAATTAGTCAAATAAAATAAATAAAACGCCAGTAAAGTCATTTTACATCTATAAGGCTCATTACTTCATACTCTAAAAAATTCTTAATCTTTAAGAAAGAGCTGCATCTTGTTCTTTGTACTATCCCATTTTCAGAAATTTTGGCAATTTTCCAGCACGGAAAAGTTACCATGTAATTATTGAATGAAATTTTTATTTTAGGTTGGATCCTTGGGATTTAGTGCTGTTAAACTGTTATGGACAGAGTTTATAGCACAGGTTTGGATAGAAACTTAGACCTAAGTCAAAATGAACTCAAGTTTAAAAACCCATATTCTCAATCACTGAAAAGGAATCTGAGACTTGGTTGGTTTTAGACTCTCTTCCCAAGGCTAAATCGACTTTGGCAGATCTTGACTAAAAAGGAAGCACTAGACATCTAAAGACGTTAGTTTGCTGAGTGGTAACCTTCCAGAACAAAGAGTTTTCCAGAAATTTCCAAAAATCAGAGTTATGTTTGAAGAGAAACTGCAGTGATTTTGTCAGCCACCCCTCCCCCCAAATTCACCATCAAAAGCTTTTAATGTTGGTTTCTTCATCTGCAATCTCCAAAAGAACATTCATAGAAAAAACTGTTACTCATTAATCTTCTTTCCTTGAGGGTTTGCATTTAATTCTCCATGTTTTTGTTCTCACTACAGTCTTTTCATACCTCACATTCTACTCCTTCATGGATACAGTCTCCCTAAAGCTGACAAAACAATCTTCTCCTTTCTTTGCAGTTGTCTATTCATTCTTAATCCACTGCTCTCCCAGGATTTTACTTTATTCTAATTCTCCTCCCTCTCCTCTCAAGCATTGGATATATTTCAATACCTTAACCAGGGTGTTCATAAATATGGTTTCAGGATGTCAGATTCATTCAGTAAACACATTTATTTTTATGTATTAAACCAGGCCCTCTGCTAAAACAAGATGACAAAAAGATGAACAAAGCCTGTCCTCATAGGATTTTAGGAGAAACATAAAGATCAAATACATTCTTAGAACAATGAGTGACAAATTATATTAGCTAATATGGAAGCACTGAGGACCACCCAACCTAGTAGTAGGGAATTTCAGAGAGTAAGTAATATTAAGGTTGAGACAAAAAGGAAAAAAAGTAAAAAACATTTGCTATGTGGAAAAGAACATTACAGAAGCACTGAAACTATGTGAGAAGTTTATCAAAATGAAAGTTTATATCACAATGAGATAAAATCTAGTGTGGATGCTCCTGGTATAGTAGATTTCTTGGATAGTTCTACTCCAAGTAGCTAATTGAGAATCCAGGTTTCTTTTATCTTGTAATCGTACAGTCTTCATCCTCTGGTCTCCAAAGTCAACATGAAAGGGAAAATAAGAGCATGGAGGATTTTAAGGCCATGCCATGAAATAGTATACATCACTTACACCCACATTCCCTTAACCTAAATTCAGTCCAACTGGGATATGCCATTTAAATAGATGCCTGGAAGGAAAAGAGCACAGTTAGGAAAAAAGTACAGATCTCTGTTTCTGCTACATCAGTTGTTTCCAAATCAAGTGTTCCATGAACCACAGTTTAAGAAGCACAGTACCACAAAGCACTATGAGTTCAGCAAATAATATCTACCTATATTGCCCTTTCCCCATGACAGCCTCCACTATAGAGGCTAAAGAAATTAAATATTATAATGGTAAGGCTCCCCTGGACTTAGGGTTGACTGCATGGTATAGTTTTTGCCTATGGGGTGGTGGGGCATATCCACTGGAAGGGCAGGGCTTCTGGGAAAGAGTCTCATTTAGTATAAGAAAAATAGATCTGCTTATATCCATGCCTTTTCCTTGTTTGTTTGGTTTTTTTTTCTTGAATGGAGTTTAAAAGCCCTCTGTTACTCTGAGGTAAAGCCAAGAGAGTTACACAGATGCCAATCCAGGGTCTTGTCCAGATTGAATCATGGGAAAACTGCCCCGCAGAACCAGATTACTGAGAGAAAAATGAGTCTCTATATTTTAACTCATCATCAGTCAGATTTTCTGTAACTGAACCATTTCTAACAGGCACACAAAAACAATTCCCAATTTTTATATTTTAAGTTGGAAAAGAGAATGGTTTACATAAATTAACTTTGTGATCAGTATTCTTCAAATATATTTATTCATTGTATTAAAAATTCTGTATTTTAGAAAGAACACAAATATCTATTCACCTAATATAGTAGCTGTACTAATTTATATCCCATCCACAGTGCATAAGGCTTCCCTTTTCTCTACATCCTCGCCAAGTCTTGTTATTTCTTGTCATTTTGATAGTAACCATACTAACGGGTGTGAGGTGATATCTCATGATTTTAATTTGCATTTCCCTGATGATTAGTGATGTCGAACACCTTTTTATGTACCTGTTGGCCATTTGTCTATCTTCTTTAGAAAAATATCTAATTGGGTCTTATGCCTATATTAAAATTGGATTTTTTTTTCCTACTGAGTTGAATGAGTTCCTTATATATTTTGGATACTAACTTCTTATCAGATATGTGATTTGCAAAATCTTTTCTCCCATTCAGTAGTTTACCTATTCATTTTGTTAATGGTTTCCTTTGCTGTGTAGAAGCTTATTAATTTGATGTGTTTGCACTTGATTATTTTTGCTTTTGTTGCTTGTACTTTTGGTGTCATGTCCAAAAAATTACTGCCATTACAATGTCAAAGAGCTTTTCCCTATGATTTCTTCTAGGAGTTTTATGGTTAAGGTCTTGAATTTAAGTTTTTAATCTAATGACAGTTATTTTTAAGGGGAAAATGTTCAAAATAAAAATAAGAATGTGATCATATTTCAAGAATTGTAAGAAGATACTAAAAGGAATTTTCACTGGGCATGATGAAAATTTTACTTTTCAGTGACATATGTATAATATGAGATCACTTAGTTAAATGTATTTAGATACTGATTTTCTGATGTTGAATTTCTTTCTATTCTTTATTTAAGTAAACAGTAGAAGCTGCCTGATCCTTAGAAAATCCTGTAGGTAAATAAATACTGTAAAGTGAAAGGTGCCAGAGCACTGAAGAAAATTTGCATTCATTGACTCTGTAGAGGACCTGAACAATGGCTCATTTTTTAAATGGAGCACAATTCAAAATTATGGACTAGACAAATCAATAAATTCTTATACATGTCAGGTGAAGTAATTATCTTGGTTAGCTAATTGCCTTTAAGGAAAATATCTTACTAAACTGAAGCATTTAGAGGTACAAATGAAAAATACCTTTTTATTTCCCTCTAACTGAAACCAATATCTGAATATCTTAATTTGGATTTTCAATGACATACTTATTCTTCAGATTAAGTTTTCTCATTGTTTTCTAAAGGCTTTTTGCAAACTTTTGAACTTAGAACACAGTTGAACTCTGCAAATAAAAAATAAACCCACTATACTTTGCAAGGATTTGCAAGGGTGCTCTCTAAGTGAACATGAGTATGAATTTGGAAGAGTTGATTCATAAAAGCCAGAGACCCTGCTTCTTTAAACTTCTTGAAAAGGTAAATTTTACATAAGCAGGATGTGTTGTATTACCTGTAAGAATTGCTCAGGTGATATGCTGAAATATTTACTCTTCAATACTTCTCTAGCTTGCAAAATATGTAAATATCAAAAGTGAGGCCAGAGAATGTATTTCTTAAGGAAACCTCCACAAATGGTCCTCTATCCTAGTATTCATATGATTGAAACTATTCTGACCACCTCTCCCTATGATATCCTGTCAGCGATTGAACTGTGGAAGTATGTGTTTTGTTACTTAGTAATTTCAAACTAGAATGATGCCAGATGTAGTTGTTTTAAAGACTAACCTATTAATTTGCTTCCCAAAACTTCTCTTCTTGTATGGCCATGTATGGGAAATGTCACACACTTGAATGGACACTGGGAACTTGAATCCCATTAAATTGTTTTACTGAATACTAAGAGATAATCATTTGATTTTAGCATCTTCTTGACTGATGTAAATGACAAACCTAGTAACTTTTTAAACTCTGTTTATATTGCAAAGGCCACCAACTTAATACAATAAATTTTTTCCTAGCCTGGTGGACTCTTCTTTTCCGTCTAATTGGCCTGTGGCACCCATTGATTGACAAGTAGTTCACAGTCAGTTACCTTTTTAAAAAAACCCAGGTCTTATCTCTTATTTCTGTATATGTTTTTTCTTTCATTGGGCCTTGTATTTGAAGTGCCCTGGGAGACTGATATCTTATCTCTTCTTTCCCTGGACTGCCTGCAATTTAGTTGCAAAATACTCATTCTCTCCCAACATTTTCTTTTCTTAACTTCTCACTCCTAGACTGAACAAAGTCAATGCTTTTTTTCCCCTGGCCCTTTTAGGAATGAAATTAATGAAGTAGGCTGCTTGCAGTAGAAACAGCCAGATTTTCCTTTCTCTTAGAATTCTTTTTAATCTTGGTCATGTAGTCAAGGATTTCAGACAGGCAACATTTTTTGTTTTGTTTTGTTTTGTTTTGTTGTACTGGCTGATGTATAAATAGTTAACTTGGGAAACTTGGAATGGAGAGACTTGGCAGGGAGCCCAAAGTTCAGAATATTCCTATTTCTTTATTAGTTTGAAGATGGAAAAGAAGTGTGACCTTCGCCAAGTAGCCAAGCTATAATTTCAGCTACTCCTAAGTATTGTTTTTTTCTTATCTCCTCACAATCTCTAGAGTCAGAATCAATGTTCCTATATTAAACTTCCTCCCTGGCTTAGAGCCAATAAATATTTAAAGGTAGGCAGAACCTTAGCCATCATTCAGTTGGGAATTTTTCAATCTGGGTTCTGGAGTGCCCTTATGTTCCATTGAGAAATAATCTTGGATCTTCTCAGGTCAATAATTGAGACCTTAAGATCTGAGAGCATATTACTCTTCTTTGAGAGTAACTCCAATTTATCTGATATTGGAGTTCCACTTCAAATTTCATGAAATATCAATTTTAATGATTAATTACTTGGAAATCTCCTATTTTCTGTTTCTCTACTTTCATTGTTCAAGCATGATAATAGCCAATGTTATTTCCCTGAGTCTAGCTTCCTTTACAATTGTAGGACATCAGAATCCATTTTATTCATTTCCTATTTGTCTCAGGTACATGGAAAGGCCCCACCCTTTTCCAAACCTAACTGTTTAGGCATACACAGTGGGATTCAGAACACCAAAACCTCCATGTCTGTATTGTCCCTGCAAAGCCATCTCTGGTAACTACTGAAGTCACACTGGGTCAGTGCCGCACTTTGTCTCATTGTATGGAAACTATTTTGATGTGTCAATACCCCAGTACTGTTGGAGCCTGCAAAGAAAGCTGAGGTCTCTGAGCTCTTTATGCAAAAAGAAACACAATGTCTCTTCCTATCTGGGGAAAGAATCTCACTTTCATGACTATGCTAATCCATGAGTTTCTAGGCAGTGCTTTGACTTTCAGAAATTAGTGAAATCTGTGCTTTCTGCCAATTCCCTCTCCTCAGATTTAGGCACACGTTGATTAAAGATTGGGCTAGAAATAATGTGATAATTAACACTGGTCTGTCCCTTCTTCCCCATTAGACCATGAGACGTAGTTTTTAAGGCTTGTGTGCCTGGAGTCTGTTTTTTACAGTAATGAGATATTTTCCAGGAGACTCCACAGCTCCTTGTATAAATGTTTTATGGCCCTCAAACCCTTCAGTGGAACTCCTATATGCATGAATGCAATGGTAAGCAAAGCTAAGGTTTAAGCTGACACAAGGAATTGAGATCCAAACAGGTGAGAATGACTTGTCCAAAGTCCCACAGTGAGTGAGAGGACAAAAACCACAGTTTACTGGTTCCCAGTTTACTGCAGCGCACAACTTCTCAGAAACTCTTGGTCAACATCTCCTTAAAACACATTCATCCAATATCATTTGACAACAAATTATATACGGTCACTTTGCAAACAGAATCAGTAAGAAATAGATATTATAAGAAGAGTTAATTTCTACTTCTTTAATTTTTACCTATAATTTTTTTGCGGGGCATGGTGGGTGGCGTGCCACACAGCTTGTGGGATCTTAGCTCCCCAACCAGGGATCTGAACCCCGGCCCTCAGCAGTGAAAGCACGGAGTCATAACCACTAGACTGCCGGGGAATTCTCCGTAATGTTCTTTTTCGGTTCCAAGAGGCCATCCAGGATACCATATTCATTTAGTTGTCATGTCTCCTTAGGCTTCTCTTGGCCATCACAGTTTTTCAAACTTATTCTGTTTTTCGTGAGGTTGAGAGTTCCTGAGGAATACTTGGCAGGTGTATTGTAGGATCCCCCTCTACGGGAACTTGTTTGATGTTTTTCTCCTGATTAGACTTGGGTTTGGGGTTTTCGAGAGGAAGATCACAGAGGTAAAGTGCCAGTTTCATCATGTCAAGGATACATAGTATCAACATGGTTTATGACTGTTGATGTTGACCTTGGCTATTCACCCCTTGAAATAATGTTTGAAATTTTCCCCACTGTAAAGTTACTCTTTTCCCCCTATTTCTGACGTCCTGTGAAAGGACATCTCTGTGCATAGTCCATACTTCATGAGTGGGGAGTTACATTTTCCCTCTTTTAGTGCAGAGAATATATATAAACTATGTGAAATTCTTGAAAGACTTATTTCTTCTCTCTCATTCATTAATTCATTCAATGATTTATATCAGCTTGGGCTCATGGACACTTATTTTATACTTTGCATTGTAATCCAATAATAATTTATTTTGTTGCTCTAATAGTTCCAGCTTAGGGCATTGGAAACTCTTTCCATTAGCTCATGTGCTCTTTGACAAACCCCAATAATGTGTTTTTGTTTTTTCTTTTAACACTTCCTTACTTTTGGCACAGCAAGATTCTCCAGGCTCATCTTACATATTTCCTTCTGTAGTCCAAAATCAGCCATTTCTCAAAGGAACCCTGTTTTCTTTTATTAGAAAATATTATTCAAAACCAAGATATGGGCCCTAGGTGTGCACATTGTTATCAGGGTGTTATTTCTTTTAGGCTCTCTTACTTGACAGAGCAAAGAAATACATATTTGTGTATTAACCCCTATATATACACATATCTATATAGGTTTATCTATTTATATCTATATTTAACCATTTGTAACAATGTTAAGCTAAACATGAGTTCTTACTGACAATTACTCTTGAATTTCTCCTGCCTTTCAAATTTTTTTTTTTTTTTACATTTCTGGACTTTATTCTATGTCTTCAAAGTATCTCCTTTAAATTAGGCTGACTCATCTAAGTAACAGTATGCTGGAAACCCCTAAAAACCACCACCAGCATTCAGATAACTGCTAATTAAAGCTCTGAAATAAATGAGATAACTCACAGAAACCTAATTGGGAGAGGTAGAAGGACAGTCTGATGAGTAGACCCAACATTTAAGGCACAAACCTAGAAGAGGAAAAACCAATAGAGAGTATTTTCATTAAAGTCATCAGAGAATGTTTGTTCATAGCCAATTAATCTTAATTCTCCCAACAAGTTGCATTCTTTCAAGCCTACATGCCTTTGCATGTGTTGTTTGCTCTGTCTAGAATTCCCTACACAAACTATTCCAGCTGGTAAATTTCTTTTCACCATTCTGTACTCTCTCTGCCATAAATGTAACTGCTCCAGTGAAGGTTCTGGTTTTCTCAGTGTCTTTACCCAAATAGGTATGTGTACCATTCATCCCCACTTTTGTATTAAGTGCCTTTCTTACAGTTTTTATTTTATTGTACTGCAGTTATGTATCTAAATGTCTTTGTCCTGCAATAAGTTGTGAATTTTCTCAAGTCATTTACATTCAAGTCTAAACCAGTGTCTGGCACATAGTAGACATTCCAAAATCCTTTATGAATTGAATAATTGAATTAATTAACTAGAGGAGAATATCTGTTTATCTGAAAGGGGTTAAAAGGGCAATTATATAGATAAATTTGTAAATGAAACTCAGAACAAACTTATATTAAGGTTGTTAACTCTGGAAAATTCTCCAGCCCCAAATTATTTACCTGTCACAAGGTATGTAATTCACCATTAGAATTTCTTTCATTCAGTTCAATATATTTTTGTTCAAGGTAACGTTTTTCAAAGTGAAAACATATACAGCCAGGATAACCTTTTAAATAATAGGGTATTGTCAATCTTTAATACCTTAGTGTATGTGAAAACATCAGGCCTCCTAATAGCTTTAGTACTGAACACTAACTGCATAGGTAGAAGAATTTATTTGGTTCTTAAGAGCATTGATGTTAACATCAGACTGGTAAAAAGTCTGTTTCACCCTTTATAGTTTGTGACTTTATAATGAATAATTATCCTCTCCAAATCTCTATTTTGTCATCTGTAAAAGGTTTCTACAATCTGCAACATTGAATGTTGTTGAGAAGATTAAACAAGATTACACAAAAGTTATCCCAGTGCCACATACAATAAGCACCTAATAAATACCAACCATTATTATTATTTTCATGCTACCCAGGAATGAGAATCTTGATAGAGCTGAATAGAGAGGGATTATTTTCCTTTAAAGGGATTGCCTATATTGGAAAACCCCAAGTGGGATATCAAAAGGACTTTTAGAATTTTCCCAAAACCCAAGGTATCCATTAGAGAGCGGGAGCAAGAGGAAGCAGACTAAAGAAAAAGATTAGATTGAATCCTAGCATGGGTTAGAGTATATCCATGATGGATGTCAAAAGGAAACATTTTGTCTATTAAAAAATATTATGGAGGGTTTCTTTCGCTGACATGAAGAAACTGAAAGTTGACCAATGATTCCTCAACAAACATTTACTGACAGCATACTATGTATGGTCCAGGCATTAATCTAAGCCTTGAAGATACAGCAATAAACAATAGAGGAAAAAGAGAAGTCTATGCTCACATTTAAATGTTAGTGGAAGAGGTGATATTTCCCTAGTCTAGAAATAGGACTCTGACTACGAGTTTCTCACATGAGAATGATTAAAAGTAGGCTATGCTTCACTCTTCTGAAATATATAAAAACAACTTTTAAAATATGAACACATATTTACGCAATTAACATGAACAGGGACTATGCCAACTCTTCTTTTAGATAATTAAACCTTCACAACAAATTTATGTTGTAGGTGTCATTATTATCTCAATTCTTCCAATGAAGAAACTGAATCACAGAGATGGTAATTCACTTTCCTGAGGTCACATACCTAATAAATGATACAGTCAGTATTTACAGCCAGAAAGTCTGACACCAGAGCTCTAACCACTAGGCTGTACAGTAAAGTTTAAGACAAATAAGAATGTCCTCTACAGCCTGTTGTTATCATCATTTATTTTTCCCTAAGTCTCCACAGAGAATAGTCAACTGACACATTTCCAATACTCTTAATCCCTGCATAGTCATTCCCTTCCAAATCCATAGGACATGAGTCACACAGGAAAGAAATCTGAACTAAAGTGGGCTGCATTTTTGCAGCTGGGTCACACATGATTTTTTTTTTTAATTGAATACACAAAAATCAATACACTAGTACATCTGGGAGCTGTATTATTTCTCTGTAAGTATTCAAAGGGGGTATATATATATATATATATATATATATATATACACACATACATGTATTTGTATAATCTAGAATCTGCCTTTAAACATAGTCTTTTAATATATACATCCCATGCCTAGTCTGCAAAGAATACATCAAATTAATATTTTGTACAAATAGCATAGCCAAGCTAATCTTAATAGGCTACTGCAACAGTAGCTGGCAATGAAAGCATTCTGTAAGAAAAGGGAAAAGAGCAGGAAAAACGATTCAAGAAATATCCAATAACTATAAAAGCAAAACTGCTAAAATGTATGCATTCTTGATTTATTTAATGGATTGCCAATTTTTAGGCAAGGAAAGAGTGCTAATCTCAAGCCAATTAAACAAGATCTAAAAATCCATATTTTTAGATATCTAAGTCACTCATCTTAGTCCTGTTTAGTTAAATATCACAAAATGAAAATTTTGTGGTTTAATAGAATCACTGAGGTACAAACTGAATGAGAACATATTTAAAATAATAAGAATATTCTCTAAATTTTAGTGAATATCATTAATTTACTTTATGGAAATACTCAAATCAGATGACTTAGAGCAAAATGATCAGCTGTGATTTGGTTATTTCCATTGATTTATTATCCAGAGATATTATTTATATTTAGATATAATCTTCAACTGGGACAAAAAACATGCCAGTATATAAGAGTTTATAATGTTTACTTCTTATTTGTTTATTTTTGCCTTGTATATAATTTGAGTTTAATCATAATTGTCTTCTGTAGCTTTTATTTTACCAGATTATCTCTCATGGTTCTTTTTAAAGTCTACCTAGAACTCTCATTATAGTAGAGTATTTTTCTCTTAATCATTTCAGACATTTTTAAAGATTCTATTACAATTTGAGTTTCATGTATAGGATATAGAATTAAGTGATAGTTTCAAGCTTCATCTAAATGCAGAGAACAGACATGAGAAGTTATAGAGCCATTTATAGGAATTAAGTACAATAGGATTTCTCATTTAGTATTTTTATTGCTATCTCACATTTATAATTACTTTACAGTACGAAAGTGATTTTAAGTCTTTCTTATGCTAGTCTTTGCAGTACCATGATTTACACAAGTACCGCTGTTTTCAGTTTTAACTTGTTAAGTATAAAAAAAAAATGCTAACTTTTTGATTCTCTTAAACTAAAATGGGCAGTATGTCATAGTTATATACTGGAATAGAAAATCTTGGCAGAAGAGGAATAAATTCCACCTCTGTTATTTGCACACTGTGTGATCTAGAGCAAGGCACTTAACCCCTTTAAAATATAGGCCACTCTCCTGTAAAAAGTGAGGTCAGTTATACCCGCTTCATATAGTGGTTGTATGGCTGAACAGTAATGCAAATAATAGATGGCTTGACACAGAGTAATTGCTTTCTAGACATGTAAACTTTGGGTTATATTGTTATTCTTTGCTTCCTCAAAGAATATCGTCTTCATTTCTTAAACAATTGGTAATTAAATAAATATTTGTATTGTGAGTTTAAATTCTTTAGCAAGAGAATGTAATAGAAATGCTTTGCGATATTCACAGAACACCAAGGCCATGCAAGTTTGCGACTCAGAGAAATTTTAAAAGTCACGTTAGAATTTAGGTAAATCAGGTTTCAGCCCAGCTGTGTTCGTGTATATATATCACACGCGTGTCTCTGCCTCTGTAGATCTTAACTAGGAGAAGAATGTGATTCACTTTGTCACTTTCAGTTTCAAGGTGTTTTTCGCATCTTGGAAGTGTTAGATTCGTTTAAAAATTGTATGTAGCCTTTGGAGGTTTGAAGAAGAGAAAGAGAAAGAACTAAAAATCTAGGTTAAGGTATTTTTTAAAAAAATACTACATCTTCTCTATCCACTCATCTATCCATGGACATTTAGGTTACTTCCATACCTTGAGTATTGTAAATAGTGTTGCAAAAAATATAGGAGTACCTATAACTTTTCTTTTTTAAAAATTTCTATTGATTCTTTTTTTTTTAAATTGAAGTATAGTCAATTTACCATGTCCTGTTAGTTTCAGGTGTACAGCACGGTGGTTCATATATATATGTATTCTTTTTCAGATTCTTTTCCTCTACAGGTTATTACAAAATATTGAGTGGAGTTCCTTGTGCTATACAGTAGGTCCTTGTTGGTTATCTATTTTATATATAGTAGTGTGTATATGTTAATCCCAAACTCCTAATTTATCCCTCCACCCCTTTCCCCTTTGGTAACCATAAGTTTGTTTGAATTAGTGTTTTAATTTTCTTCAGATAAATACCCAGAAATGGAATTGCTGGATGGTATGGTGGTTCTATTTTTAGTTTTTTGAAGAACCTCTATACTGTTTTCCACCACGGCTGCACCATTGTTGGGGGACTAACAAAATAGGTTGGGATTAAAAGGCACAAACTTCCAGCTATAAAATAAATGAATCATGGGGATGTAACACACAGCATAGGAAGTATAGGCAATAACACTGTAACTTTGTATGGTGACAGATGATAACTAGACTTATTGTGGGGATCGTTTCATCATGTATAAAAAATATCGAAACCTGAAACTAATATAATATTTTATGCTACTTATAATTCAATAAAAAGCTACAAAAACAGACAGAAAAAACACATTTACATATATCATTTCAACAACTGGAAGAGGAGCCAGAATATTGATATTCAAATTCAAATTGATCACAGTTGATTAAATGTATGATCTGGAAACAATACTAATACTTAGTATGGAAAAATATGAATGAAAAATGATATTTAGTTAACAACAAAAATTGACTTGTTTTATAGAAGTAGTCTGATCTAAGAGGCAAAGGGGAAAAACACAATGCTGTACTTTTCTTTTTCCTTAAATAACCATCTTAGTGTATTCAACTTAACAGAGATAGATTTTAAAATGGAAACACAAGCAATGTCCCAATATTTCCTCTGTATTCAAAACTTCTGTACTCAAACATGAATTAAAGTGAAAGGAGATAGCAATGGCTACAATCAACATTGTTTCATTTATTTATAGCTTGCTTGTTTTGCTTTCTTTTGACTTTTTGTGACTATTTTCTGGAAATGAAAATACTAAATGAGAAATTTCATTAAGACTACAAGCATATGAAACTATTATTAATAGAATATATTAAAAAAAGCAACACTAATAGTGGCAGCTAATATTCATTGATTCTTTAAAAGCCATTGTGACATGTTGTATTGAATTATTAACCTATGCTGTATCAATTTATTCATTTATCAGACAAGTAAACTGAGATTTGGAAAAGGGAAGTAAATTACTCAGTCTCACAAAACACGCACACATTGATTTCCATTTGACTTGAGAACTTGAGCAGGTAAAATGGGTTTATGTTGAAGCTACAAAGGAATGTCATTAATACTAGAGATTTTTAAACAGTGAAGCAGTTGCCAAGGTGTTGCTACTTGATCCATTGAAAAGACAACAGCTTCTCTTCCTCTTGAATGCATTTAAGTGTTGTTCTTAGAGGTACATTTCTTAACAAGGGCTTCAGGAATTATGGCTATGCCTTTAAACTGTATACAAAATCACATGTGTGTGTGAGTATGAGAATGTGTCTAGGTGTCTGTGTGGGTATGTATTTGGATTTGTGGGTGGATGTAGATGTGTTTTGGTTCATTTTTTAGGGGGCAGAAATACCAATAGTTGACATCCAATTTTCAAAAGTCCCCATGATGCAAAAGGTTTATAAGAAAGCCATTGTTTTATAGGGAGCAACAGTTTAGATTGTTAAAAGATAAACTGAGGCATATTAAAAATTTAAGAGTTTATTTGAGCAAAAATTGATTGGAATCAGGCAGCACACAAGCAGAGGTGGTTAGAAACACTCTACCTATAGGAGTTAGGGGAAAGACTTTCGTAGAGAAAAGGTGGAAATAAAGCAAGGAAATGATTTGATTTGCTATAGCTTAAGTGTTTGCCTTATTTGGAAGAGCCAAGTATGCTGTGTATGTTCGGTTGTTCTTTGCCTTCCATTGCTTAACCTTGAAGCATTTACAGTCTTATGTTTGGGTTTGCTTATATAGGCAGCTAAGGTATAAGAACCACCTCGGTCTGATGGTTTTTTGTTTAATTAATTTAACAAGATCAGTGGTTGGAATATCTTTCTGCACATTATAACACCTGGAAAGATTTGTAAAAATATTGATAATAGGCTCCACCAACTTATTTAATTAGTCTTGGGCGGGGTTTATGCAGTGCCTTATTGGAAAAGCTTCCCAGATGACTCTAATATATAATTAGGCTGGATAACTACTTATTTAAACAAGATCATATGGAACACTTCAATATTGTTTTATAGCAATAACACGATCACTGTTTTATTATCATAAGAGAGGATAACTTTAATTTTAGTTTTCAATTAATTTTTTTAACCCACAGCTTTTCTGTCTTAAAGTATGTTTAACAGTAATTCTTAAGTATGCTTTTCATTTGCTTACAGTTGTTGAAGAGTTCTTAGGGCTTAACTTTTTTATTCTCAGATTGTTGTTTTCAATATAAATAAGTTTAGGGAATAGACACTGGCATTGAAATTTTAAGGAATAAGGGTGCAACATATAAGCTCTTTAAAGTAATTAGCATGACAACACATTAAATGATCAGACTGACAAAAGAATAAAATTTTGTTCATTCTGGTTCTGAGAAGAGGTTGACATCAGTGTGTTGTTCTCCAGGGTACTGAGCATTTTAGTACAGAAAGCCATACTTGAAATCATCCTTAAAGTCTCTACACTGTCTGAAGATCACTCATTAATATGACGCCACTAGGACCAGGTAAAGGTCCTTTCACACAAAACACAAGAAAGAGGGAAAATAAGTTGTGTGTGTGTGTGTGTGTGTGTGTATGTGTGTGAGAGAGAGAGAGAGATTGATTTTCTCAGTTTAATTGAAATAACAATTACTTTGGGTTTGTTTTAATACAGTGTCTTTGGACATAAAACCTCTTAATTTCTTCTAAGGCCTGTCTGTTTTTCCTTGATACCATTTTAGGAAAGCCAATGAAAGAGCTAATGTTTATAATTGGAGATGAAACTGCTAACCCCATTTAAAGAGTGATGGATTGTTAGACACAACAAAAATTAATAAGAATAGTAATGCTAACATTAAAGAAACTCGTATTAATCCTTTAAAAAATCATATTTTAAAGGTGAGGGAACTAGGCCTTAAGGAGTTTATTTATTCAAGTTCACACAGCTAGGGTAAGGTGACACTGGGATAAACTAGTACTTTTTGACTTGAGAGGCAATGCTCTTAATCTCTGCATTTTCTTTCTGTTCTTGTACCCCTTGCTTATACCCCTTCCCTGGTCAGCTCCCCTGAATTTGTGATGTTTCCGATAAGAGGGCATCATTTCTCAAAGCTACTGGATTCACATGAGCCTCAAACAGCATTTGATTTGAATGACAATGATTCTGAAAGCAGGGGACTCAGGTTTTAGCCCCACACATGCTCTGAGAAGTTTCAGAGTGAAGAAACGTTTTACCTTTGCTTATCTAAGCATTTCCGACCATATCTCAACACAGAATATTTTTGTTTTGTTTTTCCCCTCTGGAGAGCTACTTTTCTAATATTTTACCAAGTACTACTTGGGTACTTTTCATTATAGCATTTACATTCTGTATGACAACAAAATTTAGGAGACCCATGAGGTGTATGCTTCTTTTTTACTGATATCTGTTTTATCTGCACTAAGGCAGGTGAAACCATTCATGGAAGCTATTATTCACTGGGATATTGCTAATAGAGTGAATATTCCATCAGATGAAAGAAGCCCCCCATTCCATTTATGTTTATGTATGTGTGCATGCTTATGCAGGTATGACTATATATATTCTTAGATCCAGCATTCCTGAGAGAGTCATATGCCAAATAGTGATTATCCTAAGACATAGAATGATCCTAAATGTAAGAAAGTAGCAGTGATTCACCCTCACCCTTTCTTCCCCTTAACCTTAATTTAATATTCCTGATCTCTCTACATTTTCACTCTGCTAACTATGATTTCGAATTTCTGACTTCCCTTACACTCCTCCAGAAAATAATTAAATTTTCAGAAAAAGCCTGTTGAGTGGTGTTTTCTATAACTATATAAAAGTATTGATCTTGTACATTGGTATCATAATGCAGGAGAATAAGTCAGAATGATATGAACTTATGTGTTGCCTTTACTCTCTATGTCTAGTCAAAGAACTGGGCTTTGTGTCAATCTCCATTGGAAAACATTAGAACAGAGGAAACAACAAAAATCTGAGTGATTTGGAGAAACAACTAAAACAACAGATGTGTTCCAAAATGCATATTTGGATTTAAATGTTTAAATGTTTATACAGAATCTCAAAACTCTCCTTTGTTTTGCCTTTTGTGGTATCTAGGTTTCCTTATAATTCCACCCACCTTGAGTACAAGACTCCTTGTGCTCAAGGAGAAGCTTGTATTTGTACCTCCCATGTCATTATAATGGGCATAGCTATGTATTTTTAGCTGCTTTGGATTGGACCCATACAGGTCTTCCTCCATAATAATTAGAACATGAGATTCTTTTCTTCCAAATGTGTAAGGACCATGATCCAAAGGGGGCAAAAACACGTGCATTTTTTTGCTGCATTTGGAAGATCATTTTTACACACATTTATAAATGTATGTGTTTATCTTATAGTTATTGCTTGGTGTTAGATTGGCCATCTCTTTTTCACAGTCCTTATATGTCAGTTATTTTTCTAAATTTAAGTCTTTTACTTTTTGGTCAGATGTTTGTTTATTTTTAATATATTAATTTTCTTACACATACTAATATTTTTAGTTAGTTTTATCTGTCATCATTTTATTCTCTGAGTATGAATACCATTTGTCAAATATACAGAATTCTCATTATCTTGGTATAAGTTTAAAAGTCTTCCAAGGCATTTTCCTCTTTTGTCATTTTTTTTTTTTTTTATGTTTTGATTGACTTTAATGTTTGTAAGCAGCAATAACAGAATTTCAATGACTGAAACAAACTTTTGATTAAAATTATAGATTTTCTTGGAGGGGGTTTGCTATTTTACTGGTTTAAAGCATATCACATGGCTTACTTGCCTTCCATAAATGATTGCAGTGGGATATACTTATACAATTCCTTCTTCGTACATATTTTAGTCTATCATAGCTCACACATCTTAACTCTACTTTGAACTGCTCTGACGTTGCAATTCCACTTCTTATTATATCACACAGTGAGGCAGAATTTCAGACTGAGAACAGCAGAAATCAAGAGCTCTAATCTGTCTTTTACCATTATGCAACCTTTGGGAAGGCATTTAACTCTCGCTTTAAATTCCCTAAATGTAAAATGGAATTAAGCTTGGAAATCAATGAACATTCTTATTGCATTTTGAGATCAATGGACAGTGAAGACCATAACTTATACATACAAAAGATTACATGACCCAAAGATGTGTCTCTTAAAGAAAGCACAGAATTTTGAAGCTGTTTAGTGATCACCTAATGATGCCCCCATTTTATGTATGAAGAGACTGGGCTAAGCCCCCAGAAGTTACAATACAACCCAGTGAGCTTGTCCGAGAGCTTTCCTGACCACCCTATCTAAAATATACTACTGTGCCCTTACCAGGCACTCTCTCACCCCTTTAACCTACTTAATTTTTATCCTAATACCACTATGTTTTATATATATATATATATATATATATATATATATATATATATATATATATATATATATATATATAAAATTTGTCTATTATCTATTTTCTCTTTTGAAATTTAAGCTCTATGCCACATGAATTTTGTTTATCCTTCTCACTGCCAAATCCCTAGCATCCAGAATAGAGTCTGGCACATAGGAGGACTCAGTAAATGTTTTTTAAATGAATGAAGGAAGGAAGGCACCAGAACTGCTAATGGAATGGGGTTGGGTTGGGTAGGGGTGAAATGGGGAAAGGACTTGATTCTCTCAACTCTCACTCAGTCCACTGCTGCTCTAAAGTTTCCTTCTTAGTATGTTCCTTTTACTTCTTGGGATTTCCAGATATAAGTATCCAAGGGGATTTGGACACATATCTATTGTATTGTATTGTATATGTTTGTCAAAGTTCAAGGATATTTTCAAATTAATTTTAACCATTTCATTATTCAATTATTAATCCTTCCCCTGGATTTTTTTCTCCAATTGTTTGCTCTACCTTCCACCATGTTAAAATTGTTAGACATTCTCTACATTTTTTACTTGGGATATTTCACTGGAATAAAGAAAAACATCAATAGTTTCAGCAAAAAATGGCAATTAAAAATTACCCATTTATCAGCTGCTTGTTTCATTTCTATTCTATTCACTCACACATAGTCCTTCAGGGGAAGCACCAAAAAATAGCTTGCTACTGTGCAAGGGACTTTAGCTTCCTCATAAAGTCTATTAGCTTTCTGCCAAATTACTCTAAATACATACACAGTATATTTGTAAATATAAAATGCAGATGAAAAAACAAATCCCACTGGCTCTCTTCCACAAGGCTGCTGCCACCACAAACCTCCCAGAAATGTCTCTGCTGCTGCTGCTTTCTGGTAGGTGTAGGGAAAGCAGTAGTTCAGAGCTGTAAGACCTGGGTTAGCATCTTTTATTTATTATTTTTTACATATATATATATATATATATTTAACATCTTTACTGGTGTATAATTGCTTTACAATGGTGTGTTAGTTTCTGCTGTATAACAAAGTGAATCAGCTATACATATACATATATCCCCATATCTCCTCTCTCTCGTGTCTCCCTCCCACCCTCCCTATCCCACTCCTCTAGGTGGACACAAAGCACCGAGCTGATCTCCCTGCACTATGCGGCTGCTTCCCATTAGCTATCTATTTTATGTTTGGTACATTTGGTAGTGTATACATGTCCATGCCACTCTCTCACTTCGTCCCAGCTTACCCTTCCCACTGCCTCAAGTCCATTCTCTACGTCTGCGTCTTTATTCCTCTCCTGCCCCTAAGTTCTTCAGAACCTTTTTTTTTTTTTTTTAAATTCCATATATATATGTTACCATACAGTAATTGTTCTTCTCTTTCTGACTTACTTCACTCTGTATGACAGTCTCTAGGTCCATCCACCTCACTACAAATAACTCAATTTCGTTTCTTTTTATGGCTGAGTAATATTCCATTGTATATATGTGCCACATCTTCTTTATCCATTCATCTGTCAGTGGACACTTAGGTTGCTTCCATGTCCTGGCTATTGTAAATAGAGCTGCAATGAACATTGTGGTACATGACTCTTTTTGAATTATGGATTTCTCAGGGTATATGCCCAGTAGTGGGATTGCTGGGTCATATGGTAGTTCTATTTTTAGTTTTTTAAGGAACCTCCATACTGTTCCCCATAGTGGCTATATCAATTTGCATTCCCACCAACAGTGCAAGAGGGTTCCCTTTTCTCCACACCCTCTCCAGCATTTACTGTTTGTAGTTTTTTTGATGATGGCCATTCTGACTGGTGTGAGGTGATACCACATTGTGGTTTTGATTTGCATTTCTCTAATGATTAGTGATGTTGAGCATCCTTTCATGTGTTTGTTGGCAATCTGTATATCTTCTTTGGAGAAATGTCTGTTTAGGTCTTCTGCCCATTTTTGGATTGGGCTGTTTGTTTATTTGATATTGAGCTGCATTAGCTGCTTGTGTATTTTGCAGATTAATCCTTTGTCAGTTGCTTCATTTGCAAATATTTTCTCCCATTCTGAGGGTTTTCTTTTCATCTTGTTTATGGTTTCCTTTGCTGTGCAAATACTTTTAAGTTTCATTAGGTTCCATTTGTTTGTTTTTGTTTTTCTTTCCATTTCTCTAGAAGGTGGGTCAAGAAGGGTCTTGCTGTGATTTATGTCATAGAGTGTTCTGCATATGTTTTCCTCTAAGAGTTTTATAGTGTCTGGCCTTGCATTTAGGTCTTTAATCCATTTAGAGTTTATTTTTGTGTATGGTGTTAAGGAGTGTTCTAATTTCATTCTTTTAACTGTAGCTGTCCAGTTTTCCCAGCAACACTTATTGAAGAGGCTGTCTTTTCTCCATTGTATATTCTTGCCTCCTTTGTCAAAGATAAGGTGACCATATGTGCGTGGGTTTATCTCTGGGCTTTCTGTCCTCTTCCATTTATCTGTATTTGTTTTTGTGCCAATACCATACTGTCTTGATTACTGTAGCTTTGTAGTATAGTCTGAAGTCAGTGAGCCTAATTCCTCCAGCTCCGTTTTTCTTTCTCAAGATTGCTTTGACTATTTGGGGTCTTTCGTGTTTCCATACAAATAGTGAAATTTTTTGTTCTAGTTCTGTGAAAAATGCCACTGGTAGTTTGATAGGGATTGCATTGAATCGTAGATTGCTTTGAGTAGTATAGTCATTTTCACAATGTTGATTCTTCCAATCCAAGAACATGGTGTATCTCTCCATCTGTTTGTATCATCTTTAATTTCTTTCATCTGTGTCTTATAGTTTTCTGCCTACAGGTCTTTTGTCTCCTTAGGTAGGTGTCTTCCTAGGTATTTTTTCTTTTTGTTGCAATGTTAAATGGGAGTGTTTCCTTAAATTCTCTTTCAGATTTTTCATCATTAGTCTATAGGAATGCAAGAGATTTCTGTGCATTAATTTTGTATCCTGCTACTTTACCAAATTCATTGATTAGCTCTAGTAGTTTTCTGGTGGCATCTTTAGGCTTCTCTATGTATAGTGTCATGTCATCTGCAAACATTGACAGTTTTACTTCTTCTTTTCTGATTTGGATTCCTTTTATTTTTCTTCTCTGATTGCAGTAAAAATGTCTATTTTTGCTTGCAATGTTATTTCCAGATTCTAGAAAATGCAATCATATATAATGGACATATAATAAATATTTATATGATGTGTAGATTAATGAAGAAATGACCTTTGCTTGTGTAGTTTATCAAAAAAGTAACAGAGTTACAGTCAGAACTGAGAGATTTTAGTACCATATCTTAGTATAAAGAATTTAGAGAATGCGAAAAATACTTTCTTTTTTTCTCATGCAAAAATAAGCATTTTAATTATATCTTCCATAAGTTCTCCTTGAATCACAGGTTATAGATATACTTTTTATGGAAACTCATCAAAGCCAATTTAGCACTTCCCCTAATGTTTTTATTTTAATTCTAGTATAGCAATTACCACACTATGTTGTAATATTTTCCTTATTTGTTTTACCTCTTATTTTTTTAGAGCACTGTGAGGGCACGGACATTGTATTATTTTCATCTTTATATCCTGATAGCCAGGCACAGAGTTTACCCCAAGCACATCTCACAAAGAATGCGTGATTGAATGGCCAAGAAGATTTTTGGTGATTTTTCTTTTGAGTGTGACATCAGGTAGTGCTGATAAAACTACTCAAGATGATGAATATGGCATCCTTGGCAGTTATATTTCCTGTGACCATATATATTAGACACAAATACTACTCCAGAGACTTGCAGCTTTGCATAGTTACTATATCATGACTGTTAACTTCCCAAAAGACATACTGACCTTTCTTAATCAGTGCATCATTTGGGATATATGGCAGTGGAGCTTCTTGACAACTTTTAAGCTTGAAAACCATAGTCTGCTTGTAAAGATTCCCTTGTGCAGGCAGGTCATGATTTCCATCTTCTTCATGCTTGTCATTAGTAGCTCTTTGCTGACCCTGCACATCTTCTTTAACATGCAAGAATGCAATCATTAGCAGTTTCTGAATTACTGTCCTAAGGATTTATGATGATCTTCATAGCCTGTTGAGTTAAAAAGAAAAGTTTCCCAAAGGACCAGAGGCACATTATGACACCATCTTCCATTTTTAGCATAGGTCCCAGGGTAAATTTAATGTAGTAATGGCTGCTTTAATATAGACATTTCTTCCACTTAAGAAATACATACTTCTTTTAATTAAAAATATTCTGTCTTCTCTAGTGAGAAAAGAAAATCAAATGGCATCCATGAAAAAAAAGAAAAAAACAAAATAAAAGAAAATTGGAATACATATCAAGTAGGCAATTGTTCATATATTTAATTTGACTATCAGGTTAACTTTATGTGCTGAAGATGATAATATGCTAGGGTGATGATTGTCTATTACTGAAGTTTGTTCCTGCAAGAGTTAAAAATCTGAAGTGTGCAAACAAATCACTCATTATTTTTCTTTTCCCTCCTACTCAATTATTTAGTTTCAAAGTTTCGAAATGTCATATCTGACCACATGCTCTTAAAATATTTCAGCAATTTTAATAACTGGTTCAAAAATTTATAAATACACTTTAGCCATTTTATGTTTCCATGTATTCTTTTTTTTTTTTTTTCCATGTATTCTTTATTGACAGAAGTCATAATGAATCGTTACAAATGAGAAAATCATCATATTGCGTCAGAGTAGGTTTCTAGGGAAATCATCTCTGGGATTTTTGGTTGTTTATTGTTCCTGTCACACTGATAGATATATGTGCCAAAATGTCCCAAATATAAGTGGAAATGATAAGGCAATGGTACTGATGTAAAATATTACGCTGACAACAAAAGAGTCATATTAAGTACTGAAACATAAGGAGGTATATAAACAAGTACAGTAGCCTACCTGGTGTTTCTGCTTTTATGCATGATTTCCTACTAGCTATTCCCCACACAGCAGAGTTTTAAAATGTAAATCAGGTCATACTACTCCCTTGATCAAACTCCTCTAGCAGATTTTCATGGGCAGTCATATTTAGAATAAAATTTGAAGTCCTTTCCAAGACTGAAGAGTCCCACATGACATAGGCTCTTACTACTTCTCCCACTTGGTCTCTCCATGTGCGCCCCAGCTCATCTCTGCTTCAGCTGCTCTGGCTTTATTGCTGTTCTTGAACAAGTGAAACATGCTCCCTTCTCAGGGACATATGGTGCACCCTCTGCCTAGAGCACCATCGTCCATGTATTCTTTGGCTCTTCTGCTTTTCATTCAGGTCCCAGCGAAGTTTCTCTTGCACCTTAACGAAAGTATCCTCTTAACCATTATGTCTCTTTACCCTGCTTTCCCTTTTTATTTAACGTTTATCACCATCTGTTTTCTACTTACTTATTGACTCTCTTTTATTAGAGTATAAACTCAATGAAGGAAGTTTTCATTACTTTATGGAACCTATCACTTTCTCATTTTTAGTTTGTCACCTGTTTTGTTAAAGCTTATTTTCTAGTAAATCTCTAACGAGGTGCTATAAGAAGTATTATTTGAAAGCTTGTATGTAAGAAAATGTCTTGAATAAATCACCCACCCACGCTTGGAATAATAATGAAGGCACTATTTCATAAAATCCAGTGTGTTATTAGGAAATGTCACTTTTTCCCCTTTTATGTTAGTGTGACTTTTTTTCCTCTCCTTATTTATGGACACTCTTAAAATCTTTTATTCTGTTTTTTGTTTGTTTCTTTGTTTCTTTGTTTTTGATTGCAGTGCAATGTACCTTAGTGTGGCCCTCTTTTCTTTCACTATACAGGAAATTTGGTGGGTCCTTTTATTCTAGAGACGGGGATCTTTGGTTTGGTGGGGGACTATTTTCTATCCCTTTGTTGTCAATTTCCTCTACCCTTTTTCCCTGTCTCTCTTTTTGGAAATCCTGTTAGAAAGATGTTGAAGATTATGATTGGATACTCTAAATTGCTACTTCTGTCTCTATTTTCCAACACATTGTTTTTACCTTTTCTTACACTTGAAGAGATTTCCTTGAATTTATCTTCTCACCCTCCCAGAGGACACTGAAGCATAGAAAAAACTATCTTTTTAATTTCCAAGGGCTTCCTTCTTTGAATTTCTTGTTTATAGCATATCAGTCTTTATGCTTGCTGCAACATTTTACTTATTCTCAAAATAAATTAGTTTTTATGAAGTTTTCTTTAGTTTGTTTCCTAGGCACTTTTTTTTTATCTGTTTGTTTTGGACTCTCTTTTTGGTGGAGGCTTCCCCTGCATTGCTGGGGAGCCCATTTGTCCCTCCGTATTCAAGAGTGAGTTGATTGCATTGACAGAGCAGGTCACCTGGTGGTGTTTAAATGTCAGTCTTACATTTTTCAGTGGAAGACTTCCAACTGTTAGTATCTGAAACTCCTTTCCCAAGAATTATTTATTTTGTTAAGATAGTTTTCTAAACCTTGGTTGGGGGTATACAGTTGGGGTGGGTGACATATACTAACTTTCTGGGAACTAGATAGGGAGAGAAAGCTGAGGGTCTTACAATTCTTTATGCATTGTTTTATCTAATCCCTACTCCTCCTATTTTCTATAGTTCCACATATCTCCAGGTCCACTCTGTTTTCTTGCAGAGGATAAATATATGAGGATGTGAGACATGAAAGTCCAAATGCTTTTTAAAGAGATTTTCAACCAGTCTCTCTCCCTTTTTTTTTTTTAAGTTAGTTACATTAAGCTATTTCCAATGTCTCCACTGTTGAGATTTTCAGAGGTTCTGAAGGATTTTATTATTGATGATGGATTATCATTAATGTGTCTTTCTGCACAAACTTAAGTGGTGATTTTATCAAATGGGCTAAATCAGTTATCACTGTATTTGGGGTGTTTTCCCAAAAGCAGATCCCAAGATGAGGAATTTTTTGAAAGTGTTTAGTAGGAAGTGTTCCCAGGGAAAAACAGTAGTCAGTTGAGGCAGTGGGACTGGGAAGGGAAGGAGGTGAAACAAGGATATTGTATCAAGTAGAGTGCCCCAGAGACTTTTTTAGTTCAATCCCACATGAGAGCTCAGGAGAACCAGTGTTGGTCCAATCAAGAGGCAAGTAAGTTGGTGTATGTAGGCTCCCACACCTATCAGTCATTGGATAAGGGCCATCTGCTGCTTTCTGGCATATATAGGTAAATGGGTGGCTTCTAGCAGCCTGGAAACAGTTCTCTGACAGAAATGCTAGTATTAGCTAAAGGGGATGAAGTGTCAAACAGAGCCAGTGTCCATGAAAAAGGTAAGGGGATCAAAGGAAATATGACTGGAGAGCTAACAGCAATGAGCATACCACTTCTCCTTTCGTATTTTTACTTCTAAAAATTTGTTAAAATTGTCACTGTCTTTTCTTCTTTTCTGTCAGCAATTTTGGGTCATTGCATTTTGTTTTGCTTTACTTTAACCATGATGTCAATCTGACACATTTACTAGAATTTACTAGAAGTCCTGAGGTTCTATTATTAACATTCTCTACTTTCTTAGGAAAGAAAATATTATGCAATGGAAATAAACAAAATAATATAGATACTTTTAAGAGGAAAGAATAAAAATTATTTACACTAAATACATGTGCACATAATATTAATCAAAATAGTCACAGTTTTTTTGTCTTATATCAATCAAGTTGGTCAAAATAATGGGGAAAAAACAACCAAAAAATGTGAAGGAAAAAAGATGACAGAATAATTTGAATTAACAGAATTGGAAATGTATTAAATGATGTTTTTGCAAAGGTTTATGAAACTAGACATGAAATAATTTTAATGAAAATAGTTATAGTTTAATAACAAAAATATGATCTATATATGTAATTTGGATTAGAAATGCCATCACTAATTAACTAAGAACATTGATTTGAGGATTTTTTATTTAGTTACAAATACCCTTGATATTTCTTTTCATTTGGTTTTTTGAAAATTTGTGGAAGAAAGTAAAAAAAAAATACATTTTCAAGAGAAACTCAAATTTATTCCCATTGAATGTAATGAATTGCATAATTTATTTTTCTGAGGGAGTAGAAAAAATTCTGTGAACATCCTCAATTTTTATCCCCCCTCTAAAGTAGTTAATGATTAGGAATAGAAGTTTAAGTGTCTGTGGTTTTAAGGTAAGCAAGTGGAAGTGGGACTGTTTTTTCTATTGCTGGTTGCATTTTCACAGAGAAAATGTATTGCAAATATCTCTATCTATCTATCTATCTATATAAATATCTGTATATATTTGGGTCCAATTTGAATTTCTACTTACATATTTGGGGGCTCCAATAATGAACAATAATGTAGTAAACCTTAAGTATCACATATTTTCCTCAACTCACTAATTACTTCTGTACATTCTGTTTATTTGATGGCTCTACATTGTATTACACATTTTCCACAAATTTTTTCTTGATCATCAGTGTTGTTTTGAAAATCACCTGTAGTATTTAGGAAAGTGCTGAACATATAATAGATGTTCAGTAAATAGTTGTATCTGGCAACTAAATAAATGGCAGTGTTTAAAATTTAAAAGTCAAAAATGCTTGGGGTAGAAAAATATCAAGCAGTTTCATAATTTTTATTTATATTACAAAATATATGAAACAGGAAATATTATCTAAACAAAAATTAGTACAATAATTATTCAGTTTCTTTCAAACTCATTTCCCTGAGTAGTACAGTAGAAGAAAATGAAATTATATTTTGTTGACTTATATCTGCTATGGTTTTCTAGCATTTTAGGGAAGCTACCAACTGCTAAAAAACAAACCTGAAGAAGAACATTTAAAACCACAGGCTGAGCATTGTTTCCTAATTCATACATCTTAAACATACTACCATAACATATTTCCAAACACATATCCAAGGAAACTTTAAAACTGTGTAGTACACAAAATTACAGATGTACAGCACAAATGTATGGATACCAAGGGGGAAAAAGGGGGGGTGGGATGAATTGGGAGATTGGGATTGACATATTTACACTATTGATACTATGTATAAAATAGATAACTAATGAGAACTTACTGTATAGCACAGGGAACTCTACTCAGTGCTCTGTGGTGACCTAAATCGGAAGGAAATCCAAAAAAGAGGGAATATATATACATATAGCTGATTCATTTTGCTTTACAGTGGAAACTAACACAACATTGTAAAGCAACTCTACTCCAATAAAATTTTTTAAATTAATTTATTTATATTGAATTGGTTTTTGATGAAAGATATATTACCAGGAGTCTTCTTAATCAATCAGATCTTACCTGAGAACCAGAAATAACTCAATGGAGAAGATGTCTCTGAATAAAGCCTTAATGATTATATTTCACTTTCTTGTAAATAGAATACTAGCACTTCTTTGGTATTTATTACAAGCCAGCTATTGTTCTAAACATGATGCTTTTCCTCACTTTACAAATAAGGAAACTGAGGCACAGAAAAGCTAAACAAGCTGTCAAGATCATACAAATAGTAATTGGTCAAATGAGGTGTATCGAACTTCTCTGGCTCCATTTTCTATGCTCTTATCTGTTTTGAACTACTACTTCTTGAACAACAGTTCCTATTACAACTAAAGGTATGAGCAAATATTAATTACCAGGTGTATTTTATAGTGACTTTGGTTAGCAATGGGGTTTCTTCTGTATAGAAGCATCATTTTCTTCAAATAAGAAGATAAATATGAGGATAAGCAAAGAAATGGAGATAGTAGCTAGGTGCCTTTTGGAGGCAATGACCAGATGTAAGCTTCCAGTGTGGTCTATTGGGGTTGAAATTTCTAATGAAAGAATAGGAAAGACTGGGAATATATGAGATAGGACAACTGATGGGTAACTTTTTAAATCTTCACAATGATTTTGAGAGAGGCACTCTTAAGAGTGAAAAGAAAAGGACAGAAGAAGGCAGAAAGATTTGAATTAACAGAATTAGAAATGTGATCAAATTTTGCATTTCAGAGATTTATGAGTCTAGAATGGCTTTCCACAAAAAAAAACCACTATGCAGTTGTATGAGGTTATAGTTCATCCAGTACTGCCTATGGGCTTTTAGCCATGGGAGAGTCAAAATCTGTCACGGAACTCAGTTTGAATTTTTGGATGGTTTCTGATCTGAATATGATGGCAAGAGCAGGAAGTTTTACTTTGCAGGATCTCTTAGACTAAGAAAATTTGGCAGCTCAACACCATGGTCCAACCAAGTAATTAACCAAGGCTGTCCTTGCCAGTTATCAAAGGCTTGTGCATTAAGAATAAATGGAGGAGTGAACACCATGCAAGGAGGTTATTTGATGTATCACTTGTGGGAAACAGTCTTTGGAGTTTTAAGCCTTAGCAAAGTCTTTAACCCATGCTGAAAATACAAATGTCCAAAAAAAAAAATTCTTTATTCTTTTTTCCTAGAAATACAAATATTTAGGGAATATTTTTACACTTCTCTTCAGTTTTTTTTTCTGTTTTTGCTATCATATTTCTTGTGACTTACAACAATGATTACCTAAGAACATTATCATCAGAGGCAGTGATACTTAACTGCAGTGTACTTTTTGTAGCCCATAAGGCATATCTAAGCATTCAGTATGAAAGATGAGCAGGGGATCAACATGGCAAAAGACTGAAAAATAAAATATTGCTATTGTAGCTTAAATGGAAAAAAAGCATGCTTGCAAAGCATAAATAGTCATTCATCCCTTGACACAAAGAATTTAAATGAATGTTTCCTTCTTTTCTAAGATGAAACACTAGTTTATGAATTACCTAATCCTTTAATCCAGATTGAAATCCTTTAACCCTGCCTAGTGTAGCCCAAAATGAGAGTTAAGAAAGGTATTTCAGATGCATTCATTATTGTACCAATGAAAGTATACTCCTTGCCCAGGACGATCATGTCCTCAGTTGTGTTTTAGACCTTATTCTGATCTAGATAAACAAATAAACATAATAACTAAGCAGCTTCAGAATTAGCAGACAGCAATTGAAAGAGCTGAGAAAGTAAATTTTGTTTGCCATGATATTGATTGTATAACTTAAAGTACTGTTTACTTCTAGATGTGTTTAGAATTTTTACAGTGTGTGTCATTGGAACAACTTGTTTATTACAACAACTGATAATAATGATAATAATAATAGTAATAATACTTAAGATTGAGAAATAGAGCTGTAGTTTGAATTATTCCAAAAAGATATTGACTAGAAAATATCTTACTGGACAATAGAATTAACTATAAACATAATAACTGGTCTAAAAAGTGCTTCATAACTTTTGTGAATTTCATCATTCATAATTTTACTGCTTTTGGTTTTATCTTTGACAAATGGGTATCAAGAAATACACAGTATTCTGCTTGATTGACAAAGTTAAGTTATACGTTTTTGTATGTGAGTAGAGGAAAATGCATTATTAAATGGTAGTTACCTAGAAGGAGCTTCATAAATATCTGTTGAGTGATTAACTCTTCCATCCTGCTCACACTAAATCATAGGGCTGGCTGAATTCTTCCTATGATTCTAAATAACATTTTTTTGCAGTCATCCTAGAAAGAGAGTTCACCTTCAGTCTGAATTTTCAAATCACTTTAGAGTTGCATTTGTCATTTTGCAATATTTCTCATTTATTACTCATTTATTCCTTAGAAAGCAGAAAAATAGGGGGAAAAAGGGACAAAGGGACATTTGAAGAATAGAAAACAGATACCAAGCTGCTAGATTTAAATCCAACCATGTCAATAACCACATTAGATTTAAATGGTAAATACCCTAATAGAGACTGTCATATTGGAAAAATCTATATCTGATTATGCATTAAATACAACAAACCTAATTAAATTTAAAGATATAAAGTAAAAACATGGAAAATATATACCATGCAAAAAGTTATCAAAAGAAAATTGAAGTTAAAAAAGAAAAATAAAATTGAGTAGTTATAGTAGTATCACATGAATTAGATTTGAGAGCAAAAGAAATTTTAATATTGATAAAACCATCATAAATTCATCAAAAGGACATAAATCCTAAAGATTTAGGAACCCAATAACAGAGATTAAATATACATCAAGCAAAAATGGATAGGATGGCAAAAAGAAATAGACAAATTCACCATTATAGTTGGAGACATCAACACTGTTCTCTCAATAACTAAGAGAAAACAATGACACAAAATCAGTGAGAATATAGAAGATTTAAACACTCTATCAACCAATGTGACCTAACTGATACACAACAATGTAGAATGTATAATATTTTTAAGGCCCCAAAGAACTTTCATCAGAATATACCATGTTCTGAGCAATAAAACTACTCTCGATGCATTTAAAAGTACTCAAACTATATAAAGTATGCTCTCTGATTACAATAGAATTAAATTCAAAATTAATAATGGAAGATATTTTGAAAATTTCCAAGTACATGAAAATGAAATAACAGATTCCTAACCAAACCAACACCAAAATATAAAGGAAAAATTAGAAAAAATATCTTGCAATGAATGAGAATGAACATGTCAAAATTAATGAGAGTTAACTAAAATAGGGCTTAGAGGGAAATTTATAGTACTAAATGCCTATAAAGCTCTCAAACTACTGACTTAATCTTACACATAATAAAGCAAACAACAACAAAATAGTAATCAAGCCCAATTTTAGAGGAAAGATAATTTTCATAGAAGAAAGAAAATAGTAAAGATGAAAACACAAATAATGATATAGAAAACGAAGACAACTGAAAAAAATCAATGAAACAAAAACTGGTTATTTGTGGAGATCAGTAAATCTAATCCACTTCCAAAAGATATGGCAAAATTACCAAGATCAATATTGAGAGAGTGAATATCCCTACAAATCAGATAAAATAATACGGGAGAAATGTGAATAACTTTATGGTAGTTTTAAAATATAATCCATAATTCTTTATTAATTCCTTTTTAAAAAGTAGTCTTGAGAGAGAGCAGACAGGAGAAGCAAAAAGAACTACAATCCTGCAGCCTGTGGAACAATAACCACATTCACAGAAAGATAGACAAGATGAAAAGGCAGAGGGCTATGTACCAGATGAAGGAACAAGATAAAACCCCAGAAAAACAGCTAAATGAAGTGGAGATAGGCGACCTTCCAAAAAAAAATTCAGAATAATGATAGTGAAGATGATCAAGGACCTCGGAAAAACAATGGAGGCAAATCGAGAAGATGCAAGAAATGTTTAACAAAGACCTAGAAGAATTAAAGAACAAACAAACAGAAATGAACAATACAATAACTGAAATGAAAACTACACTAGAAGGAATCAATAGCAGAATAACTGAGGCAGAAGAATGGATAAGTGACCTGGAAGACAGAATGGTGGAATTCACTGCTGTGGAACAGAATAAAGAAAAAAGAATGAAAAGAAATGAAGACAGCCTAAGAGACATCTGGGACAACATTAAACGCAACAACATTCGCATTATAGGGGTCCCAGAAGGAGAAGAGAGAGAGAAAGGACCCGAGAAAATATTTGAAGAGATTATAGTCGAAAACTTCCCTAACATGGGAAAGGAAATAGCCACCCAAGTCCAGGAAGTGCAGAGAGTCCCATATGGGATAAACCCAAGGAGAAACACACCAAAACACATAGTAATCAAATTGGCAAAAATTAAAGACAAAGAAAACTTATTAAAAGCAGCAAGGGAAAAATGACAAATAACATACAAGGGAACTCCCATAAGGTTAACAGCTGATTTCTCAGCAGAAACACTACAAGCCACAAGGGAGTGGCATGATATACTTCAAGTGATGCAAGGGAAGAACCTCCAACCAAGATTACTCTACCCAGCAAGGATCTCATTCAGATTCGATGGAGAAATCAAAAGCTTTGCAGACAAGCAAAAGCTAAGAGAATTCAGCACCACCAAACCAGCTCTACAACAAATGCTAAAGGAACTTCTCTAAGTGGGAAACACAAGAGAAGAAAAGGACCTACAAAAACAAACCCGAAACAATTAAGAAAATGGTCATAGGAACATACATATCGATAATTACCTTAAACGTGAATTGATTAAATGCTCCAACTAAAAGACACAGGCTTGCTGGATGGATACAAAAACAAGACCCATATATATGCTGTCTACAAGAGACCCACTTCAGACCTAGGGACACATACAGACTGAAAGTGAGGAGACGGAAAAAGATATTCCATGCAAATGGAAATCAAAAGAAAGCTGGAGTATCAATACTCATGTCAGATAAAATAGACTTTAAAATAAAGAATGTTACAAGAGACATGGAAGGACACTACATAATGATCAAGGGATCAATCCAAGAAGAGGATATAACAATTATAAATATATAGGCACCCAACATAGGAGTACTTCAATACATAAGGAAACTGCTAACCGCTATAAAAGAGGAAATCGACAGTAACACAATAATAGTGGGGGACTTTAACAGCTCACTTACACCAATGAACAGATCATCCAAAATGAAAATAAATAAGGAAAGAGAAGCTTTAAATGACACAATAGACCAGATAGATTTAATTGATATTTATAGGACATTCCATCCAAAAATAGCAGATTACACTTTCTTCTCAAGTGTGCACGGAACATTCTCCAGGATAGATCACATCTTGAGTCACAAATCAAACCTCAGTAAATTTAAGAAAATTGAAATCATATCAAGCATCTTTTCTGACCACAACGCTATGAGATTAGAAATGAATTACAGGGAAAAAAATGTTAAAAAAAAAATAAACACAAGGAGGCTAAACAATGCGTTACTAAATAACCAAGAGATCACTGAAGAAATCAAAGAGGAAATCAAAAAATACTTAGAGACAAATGACAATGAAAACACGTAGATCCAAAACCTATGGGATGCAGCAAAAGCAGTTCTAAGAGGGAAGTTTATAGCTATACAAGCTACATCAAGAAACAAGAAAAATCTCAAATAAACAATCTAACCTTATGCCTAAAGGAACTGCAGAAAGAGGAACAAATAAAACCCAAAGTTAGCAGAAGGAAAGAAATCATCAAGATCAGAGCAGAAATAAATGAAATAGTAACAAAGAAAACAATAGCAAAGATCAATAAAACTAAAAGCTGGTTCTTTGAGAAGATAAACAAAATTGATAAACCATTAGCCAGACTCATCAAGAAAAAGAGGGAGACGACTCAAATCAGTAAAATTAGAAATAAAGAGGAGAAGTTACAACAGACAACACTGAAATACAAAGCATCCTAAGAGACGACTACAAGCAACTCTATGCCAATAAAATGGACAACCTGGAAGAAATGGACAAATTCTTAGAAAGGTATAACCTTCCAAGACTGAACCAGGAAGAAATAGAAAATATGAACAGACCAATCACAAGTAATGAAACTGAAACTGTGATTAAAACTCTTCCAACAAACAAAAGTCCAGGAACAGATGGCTTCACAGGTGAATTCT
Organism: Balaenoptera borealis; assembly: GCF_965194805.1. Taxonomy (NCBI): domain Eukaryota; kingdom Metazoa; phylum Chordata; class Mammalia; order Artiodactyla; family Balaenopteridae; genus Balaenoptera; species Balaenoptera borealis. The sequence goes on from NC_138865.1 coordinate 62,176,173, forward strand.
ATCAAACATTTAGAGAAGAGCTAACACCCATCCTTCTCAAACTCTTCCAAAAAATTGTGGAGGAAGGAACATTCCCAAACTCATTCTATGAGGCCACCATCACCCTGATACCAAAACCAGACAAAGATACTACAAAAAAAGAAAATTACAGACCAATATCACTGATGAATATAGATGCAGAAATCCTCAACAAAATACTAGCAAACAGAATCCAGCAACACATTAAAAGGATCATACACCATGATCAAGTGGGATTTATCCCAGGGATGCAAGGATTCTTCAATATACTCAAATCAATCAATGTGATACACCATATTAACAAATTGAGGAATAAAAACCATATGATCATCTCAATAGATGCAGAAAAATCTTTTGACAAAATTCAACACCCATTTATGATAAAAACTCTCCATAAAGTGGACAGAGAGGGAATCTACCTCAACATAATAAAGTCCATACACCACAAACCCACAGCAAACATCATTCTCAATGGTGAAAAACTGAAAGAATTTCCTCTAAGATCAGGAACAAGACATGGATGTCCACTCTCGCCACTATTATTCAACATAGTTTTGGAAGTCCTAGCCACAGCAGTCAGAGAAGAAAAAGAAATAAAAGGAATACAAGTCGGAAAAGAAGAAGTAAACCTGTCACTGTTTGCAGATGACATGATACTATACATAGAGAATCCTAAAGATGCCACCAGAAAACTACTAGAGCTAGTCAATGAATTTGGTAAAGTTGCAGGATACAAAATTAATGCACAGAAATCTCTTGCATTCCTATACACTAATGGTGAAAAATCTGAAAGAGAAATTAAGGAAACACTCCAATTTACCATTGCAACAAAAAAGAATAAAATACCTAGGAATAAACCTACCTAGGGAGACAAAAGACCTGTAGGCAGAAAACTATAAGACACTGATGAAAGAAATTAAAGGTGATACCAACAGATGGAGAGATATACCATGTTCTTGGATTGGAAGAATCAATACTGTGAAAATGACTATACTACCCAAAGCAATCTCCAGAATCCATGCAATCCCTATCAAACTACCAATGGCATTTTTTACAGAACTAGAACAAAAAATCTTAAAATTTGTTCGGAGACACAAAAGACCCCGAATAGCCAAAGCAGTGTTGAGGGAAAAAAATGGAGCTGGAGGCATCAGACCCCCTGACTTCAGACTATACTATAAAGCTACAGTAATCAAGACAATATGGTACTGGCACAAAAACAGAAACATAGATCAATGGAACAAGATAGAAAGCCCACAGATAAACCCACGCACCTCTGGTCAACTAATCTATTACAAAGGAGGCAAGGATATACAATGGAGAAAAGACAGTCTCTTCAATAAGTGGTGCTGGGAAAACTGGACATCTACATATAAAAGAATGAAATTAGAACACTCCCTAACACCATACACAAAAATAAACTCAAAATGGATTAGAGACCTAAAAGTAAGACCGGGCACTATAAAACTCTTAGAGGAAAACATAGGAAGAACACTCTTTGACATAAATCACAGCAAGATCTTTTTTGATCCACCTCCTAGGGTAATGGAAATAAAAACAAAAATAAACAAATGGGACCTAATGAAACTTCAAAGCTTTTGCACAGCAAAGGAAACCATAAACTAGATGAAAAGACAACCCTCAGAATGGGAGAAAATATTTGCAAACGAATCAACGGACAAAGGATTAGTCTCCAAAATATAGAAACAGCTCATGCAGCTCAATATTAAAGAAACAAACAACCCAATCAAAAAATGGGTGGAAGACCTAAATAGACATTTTTCCAAAGAAGACATACAGATGGCCAAGAAACACATGAAAAGCTGCTCAACATCACTAATTATTAGAGAAATGCAAATCAAAACTACAATGAGCTATCACCTCACACCAGTTAGAAGGGGCATCATCAGAAAATCTACAAACAGCAAATGCTGGAGAGGGTGTGGAGAAAAGGGAACCCTCTTGCACTGTTGGTGGGAATGTAAATTGATACAGCCACTATGGAGAACAGTACGGAGGTTCCTTAAAAAACTATAAATAGAATTACCATATGACCAAGCAATCCCACTACTGGGCATATACCCACAGAAAACCATAATTCAAAAAGACACATGCACCCCTGTGTTCATTGCAGCACTATTTACAATAGCCAGGTCATGGAAGCAACCTAAATGCCCTTCGACAGATGAATGGATAAAGAAGATGTGGTACATATATACAATGGAATATTACTGAGCCATAAAAAGGAACGAAATTGGGTCATTTGTAGAGACGTGGATGGATCTAGAGACTGTCATACGGAGTGAAGTAAGTCAGAAATGGAAAAACAAATATTGTATATTAACGCATATATGTGGAACCTAGAAAAATGGTACAGATGAACCGGTTTGCAGGGCAGAAATTGAGACACAGATGTAGAGACAACAACTGTATGGACACCAAGTGGGGAAAGCGGCACCGTGGTGAGGGGGTGGTGTGATGAATTGGGCGATTGGGATTGACATGTATACACTAATGTGTATAAAATTGATGACTAAAAAGGACCTGCTGTATAAAAAAATAAATAAAATAAAATTCTAAAATAAAAAAAAAAAAGAACTGCTTCATAGGGATATACTTTAAAATGTCAGAACTATTAGGTGGCAAAATGTGTATCTTTTACCAAAATAAAAATTCTTCAATAATTGTCTGTAAAAAAAAAAAAAAAAAGTAAAAAGTGGAGTCTTATTGCCCTCTCCTTCAGTTGTAAGCTGGATTTAGCAGTTTGTTTCTAACAAATGGATGAAGTGGAAATGATGCTGTGCGAATGTAAGGCACTATGGCTTCCTCCTCTCTCACTCTGTCCTATATTCCTTGCTCTCGGAGAAATTTTCATGTTGATAGGAAGCTTAAATACTTAAGCAGCTTATGGAGAGGCCCATGTGGTAAGGAACTAAGGCCTTTTGCCGAGAGTCATCAAGGAACTGAGCTCTTCTTCCAACAGCCATGTGAATGATCCATCTTGGAACTGGATACTGTGACTCATCAAGCCTTCAGCTGACTGCAACCAAATGAGAGACCTTGAGCCGGAATCATCCAGATAAGCTGCTTCTGAATTCCTGAACCAGAGGAACTGGATATAATAAATGTTTGTTGTTTTAAGTATTACACATTGAGGTAATTACTTACACAGCAATAGATAAGTAATAAAAACTTTATACCAATTAATTTGAAACTTAGATTAAATGGAAAAATTCCATGAAAGATGCAAATTACCGACACTCAAGGAGAAATAAATAACCTGAATAACTTTAAATCTATTAAAGGAATTGAATTTGTAGTTTAAAACTTTCCCACAAAAAAAAAAAAAAAAAGTCAAGCACAGATGTCTTCACTGGTGGTTTCTAACAGACATTAAAGAAAAAATAATAGCAATTCTATAAAAAACTCTTCTAGAAATTTGAAGAGGAGGAAACACATCCCTGTTTATTCATTGAAGTCATCATTACACTTACACCAAAAACAGTGGAAGGCATTGGAAGAGAAAAATATCTATCTTCCAATTTCTTACTCAATTTTAGTACATAAAATCCAACAATGTATAAAAAGGAAAACATTGTGTGGCAAAGTGGGTTTATTCTGGGACTGCAAGATTAGTGCTACATTTGAAAGTCAATCAGATTAATTTATCATATCAACAGAATAAAGAAGAAAACTATATGAACATTCCAATAGATGCAAAAAAAATTTTGACAAAATTCAGTATCCATTCATGATAGAAAATCTCAGTGGACAAGGAATTGAAAATAATTTCATCGGTGTGTGAAAGGGCATGTACCATAAACCTACAGCTAATGTAAAAGGTGAAAGACTGAATGTTTTCTTCCTAACATCAAGAAAATGGCAAGATGTCCAATCTTACCACTGCTATTCACCATTTTCCTGTAGCTCTGATCAGGAGCAATAGAACAAGTAAAAGAAAGCAATGGCATACAGATTGGGAAGGAAGAAATAAAACTATCTCTGTATCAACATGATTATCTATGTAGAATAATTCAAAGAATCTACAAAAAGTATGACAATAAATAATGAGTGAGTTTAGCAAGATTAGAGTATACAAACAAAATACAGGAATCAATTGTATGTTTATATAATAGCAATGAACAATTTAAAATTGATTTTCAAACTAACATTTATATAGTATCAAATATGATACAAAATATGTACAAGATTTATAAGCCTCACAACTACAAAACTTCAATAAACAAAAATCAAATATGACCAAAATAAGTGGAGAGACATACCATTTCATGGATTGGAAGACTCACTATTTATTGTCAAGATATAACTTCTTCTCAAAGTGATGGATTCAACAAAATTCCATTCAAAGGCCTAACAGAGTTTCTTGTAGAACTCAAATTAATATGAAAATTTATATGGAAAAATAAATAACTAGAAGCCAAAATGAATTTTTAAACAGTAGAATAAAGTTGGAAGACTCTCACAACTTGATTTCAAAACTTACTATAAAGCTATAGCAATCAGGAGAGTGTGGTATTGGTGAAAGGCAGAAACAGATAAATGCAACAAAATATAGAGAGTCTAGAAATGGAGCCACTTATACTTGGTCAGTTGATTTTCACAAATGTGCAAAGGCAATTGAATGGAGAAGGATAGTCTTTTAAATAAATGGTGCTGGTACAGTTGGTATACATATGCAAAAACAAAACAAAACAAACTTAATTCAGTTCTTGATCTTACATCATACACAAAAACTAACTCAAAATGGATTGTAGACATGTAAGACATAAATGCAAAACACTTCTAAAAGAAAACATAAGTGAAAATCTTTGTGATGTTGACAAGACAACACTTTCCTGGATATAACACTAAAGTCACATTCCAAAAATGAAAAATTATTCATAAATTGTACTTCTTCAAAATTAAGAATGCCTGCTCTTTGGAAGTCACTGTTCCACTAAAAAGCAAACAGTGTTTGGAAATAAAAGTCACAGACTGGGAGAAAATATTTGCAAATCACCTGTCTAAGAAAGAACTTAATGTATCTTGGATATATAAAGAACTCTCAAAACTCAACAAGTACATAACAATTATTTCCTTTCAGCTAACTTCTGGTCACATTTTCATTACTTTTCTGCCCTCACCTATAGCTTCTTGAGGTCCTTTAGGCCTTTTCTAAGAATCTCTTTGAGGCATTTTCAGCTTCCACTCATTGTCCAGTTTCAAAGCCAATGTCACAGTCTTAGGTGTTGTTATGTCAACTCCCTACTTCTAGGTACCCAAATTTATGTAGTTTGTCTATTGTTGCTTAAAAATCCAACCCAAAACTTGGTGGCTTAAAACAACAATCATGCTTCACTTAATGTAACTAACAAATTGGTGCTGCCAACAGAGAATTCACCTGGACTATGGACCAGTGGTTCTAATTCTTCATGAGGAGCTCTACACCTGCTGCTTGGGTTTCCTCACACCATGCAGACTATTACTAAAAGTGACCATTTCAGAAGAACTAGGAGAAAGTGCATGACATTTTGATCACCTTGTCTCCAAAGTCACATTGTATCCTTTTCGCCATGAGCTCTTGGTGGAGGCAGATGTCAAAGAAAGCCCAGGTTTAAAGGGATGGGGCATAGCCTTCTTCTGATGGAGAGACAGCACATTTCTAGGACAACATTTGGAATGAGGACTGTTTTTGTAACTATTTTGGAAAATACAGTCTGTCCCACTCAGTATACCTCATATTAGCTGTTACATCTACATAATTGACAACCATTCTGAGCCCTAGTTTCTCATTTTAAATATAGGTGATAATCTATATTTGTTGGAAAGTTTTTGTGAGATAACATTTAAGGCATATAACTCAGTGTCTAACACATGCTAAACGTTCAGTACTTGGTAGCTGCTAACATTATACAACTTTGACATTATTTCCACTACACTTGCTCCTTTTCAGTTTTCCTCGATACTTGTCCTTCCTGTGCTCAGATTTTCTGAAATGTTCTATTGTACTTTTAAAATTTTGTATCTCTGCCTGGGAAACCTCATCCACTTGTATACTTTCAGTTGTCACTTAAATAGTGATGACTTCCAAATACATATCTTGGGTTCAATTCCTTCTTTTAAATTTCAGAACCATACACCTACCTGCATTCTCAGACTTTACAATACAATTATTTGTATTCCCCCAAATAATTCTCAAGTTCAACATATTTAAAAAATGAACTCGAAATTGCTTCTTGCTCCCAAACATCCTTGTAGGCCTGGTTTTTCTTTCTTAGTTAAAGGTACCAGCACCCACCACCAGGTTGCCTCAACTAGAAACTTATTATTCATACTTAATAACATTATCTTGATTACTTCCTTTATTCTGTCACCAAGACCAATTAACTTTCCCTCCTAAAATCTATCCTATTGATCGCCTGCTATTTCCACTCCCACTGCTTTTCTTCTAACACTCGTTTTTTTGCTTAGAGTAGAGCAATAGATGCTTAACTGGTCTCTGTCTGCAATTGGGCTCTGTTCCAGTCTTCCTACATACTGATGTTGGGATGCAAAATTTGCAACCCCAAAATGTCTCTTTGGCATGAGAATTAATTTAGGCTGATTATTTTTAAGAAACAGAAGACTCAGGAAATCTTTCTTTTTACCTCCCCCTTAGCTGCATAAAGAATTTAGAAACAGGGCCTGGTCCTGGAATACAGCTATTACCAGAGATACCCAAAAAGAATATGGGTCTAGGTGCGGTGGAGGAAACTTGCAGGGCTTGGATATCAGAGTTTATTCTGTGTCCCATTGTAAACTGCGTGGCCCAGCAAATATTTGCTTTCAAAATATTTGCTTTTCCATCTCCATGTGAATTGTTTTCCTTGCCTTTAAGGTCCCAAACCTCTACCCTCAACATCCTCTTTTGTCTGTAGCTAAAGATGGTATTTAAGGTGAGGATTTCAGCCATTTTGGCGAGTTACTCAGTTTACCTGGGTATCTCCCATGTTTACATGTTATTTTACTTTTGTTTGATTTTTTCCTGTTAATCTGTCTCATGTCAATTGAATTCTTAAATCAGCCAGAAAAACCTAGAAGGGTATAGGACAATTTCTTCCTCCCTGACACTGATCAAGAGATCTCTTCCAACACAAACCTAATCACAATATACACTTACTTAAAAAAGGCTTCCAGTGCTTCCCACAGATTTCAGAACTACTAGTTTAGCTTTGTACTCCTATCTTGCATGCTTTGTCTCATACCACTTTACCCCTCAACATTTGATCCAGCCATGAGCAATGACTTGCAGATTCTTAATTTGCATGATACCATTTAACACCAGCATGGCTCTTAACATTATATGGAATACACTCTTTTTACAAACTCAACACCCAATATGTGCCCAAATAACTCCAACTCATCCTTAAAGACTGAACTTTTATTTTCTCAGAGAAGCCTCCCTTGATCCTCAACTCTTATCCCCAAGGTTTCTAATATATGTGCTTCTACCCCATGATCCAGTAATCCTCCACATATAAATCTCTCATAACTTGGATTATAATAAACTGTCATGTTTAATTTACTTTTTTGACTCCAGATACTAGATGTTAGGTTGTTGAACATTAAAACTATGTTTAAGTAGTCCTTAGAAGCTTAATGTCAAGGATGATTCTGGCATTTCAAAATTGCCTGATAAATGTTTATGTGATAAAATAATAATCAACTTGGTAAACAAAACTTTAAAAGTTAAGCATTAATATGGCATATATGGCATCACATTTTCCCTTTTTTTTTTCAACTGAAATGCCTACACACACAAAAGTTAACCCAATAATTTATTAGAAATAAAACAAATAAATGGTATGAAAATATAGCAGCATATTTCATTGATTGTGTGTAATCCTAATTTATCACTCTCTAGAGAGAGCTTAACTACATTTTCGACGTTTTGTCAAGGACTGGGAAATATCATTGATTCCAGTGTTTGCAAATGTCTGATATTTTCCCTAGTTCTTTGATCTTGCCTTTTTGCAATTAGAGTTCACATTGAAATTACATATATTTAAACAAAAACTCAGAAAGCTCCAGTTCATTAATTTCCACTAGATTTGACTCTTCCTTAGAGATTTTAAAAACACTCCACTGGAAAGATAGTCATGACTAAAAGTAGTGTGTTGCCAGTTTAAATGAGAAATAAAAAATTTGGTTTCACACCAGTGGAAAGAAGCCCTTCAGGCAAGATAACTCTGAAAGAGTATGAGAAATGGATAGAGGAGATAACAGTACAGCCTGTAGGTTCTAAAACATGATTTCTGCTACAACTATTGAGGCTGTTAATAACTGAAGTTATGGATATGAACATATTCACTAGAACTAAGGATTCTTAGTTCTAAAGCAGAGGCATCAATACACAAAGACAAAGTGCCCTAGCTATGACAGACTGCAGCAATTCACACATCTTACATTCTTCCTTTTGAAATTGACAATAGTATGAACATCCTCGTTGCCCAAATAGTTCGTCCCAGTTAAATATATGAGTAACGTAGACCTCCTGAATATCTCATTATTGCCTTGGAAGACTTAGAGCTGTGTTTCAATAAAAAGAAGTCATAGTATTTTAGTTTTTATATCTTATTGACACCATGCTATTCCATTTTTACTTAAGAATTTATTTTTCTTTTGCTACTTCTGAAAGGAATTATGTTCTACTATGGGTTACTGGAAAGCAGATGCAAGAAAAAGGTTTATAGACTACTGTTAGCTTACAGTGGAATGAAATTCCGTAGAGCAGAAGTGAGGGCAAAGGGGATTGAAACAGGAAAGAAGAAAAGTCAAATCAAAGACCAGTTACTGGTATCAGTCGTGACTGGTTGTTCAACTTTGCATGATCATCTTCAGAAAGGCCACAGACATGACTTTCTCTTTAGACAGATATTGGAATTTGGAGAATAACTTAATCAGAGTTGAGCACAGTAGTCGTGCAATGGTTGTAGGAAGGGAAAGAGGTCCCCAAGACAGGAGACACATGATGCTAAGATGATCTGATATGGCACTTAAAATGTATCTGATACAAAGTATCTAAGTTTTATCCAGATTCTTTTTTCTGGAACTGCTTCGCTATAGTCAGTATTCTCCTTCTTTCTAATTATTGCTTTCTGGATCATTACTACCTATATACTCTATGACTGCAAAATTATAAAATGTAACATAGCTTATGTGATTACTTTAGCCCTCTCTGTGGATGATGTAGTACATCCCCTGACAAATCAGAAGATTGCTTCTATTTTTAGGAATAGCTGAAGTGATTAGAACTTCTGTACCACAGTTCAGTCACTTCGTTCAAGGAGTGGCTTTTCTCATTTATAAAACTTTGGAAGAAGTAAAAATATTGCCCATTGTTTTCCTTTGTCTCTCATTCCACCAATTAAAGACAAGTGAACATCAAGGAGGGGTGGCCTGTTATTTTAGGTGTCAGGGAGTCTTGAGTTTTTAAAAGTTCCCCAAACTACAGGGTAAAAAAATACCCATTTGTCCCTAATATAAAAAAGAGGAGTGGAGTGGCATTATTTCAACCTTGAGAGGATTACATGGAAGCCCAAATGTTGGCAGTTAATGGGAAGGAAGACACTTAGTGCTGTATACTCGGCTGGATTTATGGCTATTTCTTTTCTCAAAACTTGAGATTAAGTGGACATGGCACAGGATTTGACCTATTTATCATGTGCTCAGTGCAAACTGAAAAGTAGGAAGTCATTAAAAGTATAAAAAAATCTTATGTGCAATACATGAGCAGGATAGATATTTGGCTCCTGGGGTCTTGTCTCTGGAGATATGTGGGCATAAAAGTTTTTGAAAATACCATCTCTATTTTATCTTTTCTGGTGATATATCCTCTACCTTCATATGTTACTTATCTCTAGCTATCTCTGTCACATTCTACAAATTATTTTGTCAGTCTTTCTCTTGAGCTCAGCTGAATATTAAGGTCAGTGAACTTACTTGCCAAGTTGACAGGGCTATCAGTCGTTCTAGCAATTAATTAAGCCTTACAAATTATTTTAACCCACGACTAGCAGTCTCTACACCACTTAATTGCCACTCAATTACACAGTTAAATTTTCCTGAAATTAACACTGTGTTCCACAAGGGAGACAATTACAACCAGTCTGTCCAGTTGCTTATTTTCTGAAAATTTCCTTAGGCATAGCTTTGAAAAAAATTTTAAAGCTTCAACATAGGAATCTTACTTTTCTGAAGTCATTTGAAAATGCTTTTTTCTCCTTCAAAGACTAATTTGAGGTCAAACAGAAAGTGTTTATGTGAAAGCATTTTTCTTTGTAATATGTAGCACTAATTTAGGGGAAATAAACCAACTGGAGAACAGGATACAGAAGGAAAGGGTAAAAAAGACAAACATATGCAAACATACATATCCACATTTTCCCTTATCTGGTTCACTGACTTTGTCTTGTGAAATGATAGCCAAGAAAGAGAAACTGGTAATGTGAACAACTTCGCAGCTGATCTTCACACTTAAATATCACTCACCATGACAAGCCGACTTGGAAACTAACAATCTATCCACCTGCAAAAATATATTTAGATCTGCTCAGTGCTAGCTAGCGTTCTTCACTGAGATGGCTCTAGCAAACACATCTCCTTTGTGATTGTATGGCAAAAAAGCAGTATTAGAGTTTTTCTGAATCACTATTTCTGCCTGGATTTTTAGTCCAAGCTGCATAATGCATGCAATGTGTGATCTCCTTTGAGATACCTATTTAAAAATGACTTGTTTCCTTTTCTAACCACATACATGTACACGTTAATCAGTTCCCAGCAAGAGAGCTACCTCCTCATTCTTTGCTCAGATGAAAGAGTGCGTTGTCATGAGAGAGAGAGAGGAATTATGTTGTAGAGAAAAATCATCTTCCTTACAAAATTGGAGACTAAATTTCCAGAGGCTAGGAGCTAGTGAAGGGAATCTACTAGTAAGTGCCTAATAGATTTCTGTCACTATACTAGCTGCTTAATATACATATCCTCTAACCTTCACAACAACTTTAAAATGTAGCCACTAGTTTGTTTGTTTGTTTTTTATTAGAAAGCTGAGGCTCAGAAAAGTTATGCAATTTAGCAAGCTTGTACAATTGATAAGTGGAATAATCTCTTCACCATTTTTGCCCCTTCTAAACCACTTGTCATACTTCTAATTGGGTCATGTAATCACATCACATGCCTGCCTAAAATCCTTCTATTATTCCCTACTGCTAAATCATAAAATCTAAAGCAAGATTCAGTTTTTACCTACTTCTCCAGTACCATCCATCAACTTTGTGCTCTCTGCACTGAGTTACACCTATAGTTAATTACTTGTGGGTTCCAGAAAAAAAACCCTGATCCCTGTTTCCTCCTAGCTTTGGCATATCCTTCATGCCTTGCCTGAGAGATCTAGAGCTTATCTCCCTTCCAACCCAACAGACTTGTATTGCTCCCACTTCCTCATATCCCTCAAAGTTCAAACCAGGTTTTATTTCTTTTGTGAGTCTTTCCAGGGCTTGACCTTGCTAAGGTTCTTTCCTGATTGTTTCCTTAGCTATTTGTGCCTGCATCTTACTTTGTGGTTGTCTATTGATGTGCCTGCCACACACTAGATCTTGGCTCGCTGGAAGAGAACTATGAGTTTTAGTTCTAGAACTAACACATTACTTGGTGCTTCATAGGCACTCAGTAAAATTTGATGAAATGAATGAATCGGATCAGGCTGAAGGTGGTGTCAAAGTTAAAGACAGCTCAAGAATTCTAGGTTTAGAAAAAAAAATCGTTTTCTATCTAGGAGAAATTATTGTCAAATAAGGATATTTTTGAAAATAACTTAGTGAAGGGAAAATCTTGTAAAACTTGATTTTATAAGAAGCTTCAAGGAAGGGCAGATTTCTCAGTTATACTAGATTAGGTTTCCATTATGCAACATTTACTCGTTTTTGAGTGATAAGATTTTTTTTTTAATTAATTATTTTGTCCTCAGGATAAATATGTAAACCAAATCATGCCTAGCCTGGCAATCTGCTAATAAGCATTGGTGAATTTTTATATGTGGGGAATGGGTGGGGGGAGAGAAAAGTGGATGGAGAAACAAGAGAAGAATGATGTGAATTTCATTAAATGTATCTTGATAAATTAGTTCATAATTAAAATGTCTTAGTAAATCCTCTTTTATATTATGGAATTTATTGCTTAAAGTCAATTTAAAAAATCAACCAGATTCTAATGATTTTTTAAAATAAAGATTAGAGAGTTCTTTTTTTGTTTTTAATAACTTCCTTTATCTTAGAAGAAACAAAGTTTTTTACCTGTGTATTACTGGACTTTGTGTTTGCCCAATGCATTTGAGAATTTCAGCAGAAAATATTCATTCTTGAATATTTTTTTTATTTGGAATATATTTTAGCTGATTTAGAAGTTTATAGGAATTATAATGGTTTATGTGTGTACTCTTCCCCTGTAGAAAATTAGTTCCATTCCTGACATTTCATTCCTGATTCCTTATGAGAATTATGAAAAAAAGAACTCACCCCATTTTTCTCAACTAAATCTTATTGCATTGGCATTAAAGAACCCTATGTTTTTCTTCTAAAATCCAATTGTTGTTTTCCAGACTTCTTATTATAATGTACTTAAAAGATGCTTATTTATACTCATGTAAGCCAATAATGACATCATGCTAGCGGATTGCTGTGATTGCTGGGATTCATTCATGTGAAAGTTGATAAACTTACAAGAAAGTAAACCACCCTGAGTGAGAGAAATTTGGTTTGAAGAGAATGGGCCATAGTAAGTGTTTCTGAGGGAGAAGCTCATTATATGCTTCTCAAGTTGTATTCTACCCAGGCACTTGGAACATCAGTTCTTGGGCAAAAGGATTGCATTCATGAGCTTGGTTAAAAAGCCATTTCCACTGTTCTCTCTGTGGAGCCTGGAGAGCTCAATGTTGAAGGAAAGTCCGATCCAGATAGTTTATTATCTTTTTATTAACATTTTGGCTGATGCTTCACCTCATCTGTGCTGTAAGTAAAATAGAATATATCTAGAGCAATAATCCATTATAAATGTGGATTTGGGGGAAAATGCATCTTTTAAAACTCCATTAAAAACAATATTTTAATAAATAGGCATTATTTAGACAAGCATGACTTTCATTTACGTAATAACAAAGTTGAAATTTAGCACCAAATATTTAAAATAAAATGCATTAAGTCTACTTAAAATAATATTTTAGATATAATATTAATTTTTTAAACAGACCAATATTAAGTAGTCTTAATCAATGTTTATTGTGTTGTTGATTTTTTTTTCAAGGAACAGAATATCACAAGTCATATTATAAACACAATAAGGATTGAAAGAGTTTCAAAATGCCTTCCCCGACACTCAATCTCTCTCTCTCTCTCTCATACGCACACATTCACACACACATGCATACATATTTTTCATTAGTCAGAAGTATTATTCAGCCAACATTTTGGAATATAATGTAGATCATATTTAAAGTTATGCCCTTTCTGCTCTGTTCTACAACCTCTTTTTGGAAACTTATTCCAGTGTTTAACAACCATTGCCCTTCAGGGAAATCCTCCTTATGGTTAACTTAAATCACTCATGCTGTAATCTAGAGCCATTTATGGTTTTGTCCTCAGTCCTTTTCAGAAGGAGAACTAATGAGAAGATTATCACTAAATTATCCCCCATGCACCTTCTGTTGCTTTTTTTTCCTTTGTACATTAGTTACTAGTATGAAGTTCTTACAACCAATTGAACTCAGGCATTTACTAAATGCAGTCAGAAATTAAAAAAAAAAATGATGTCCTAGATAGGGGTTTAGAGGAAGAGAGAGAGATTTCTAAGTTAGACTTTGTCATTCAGGAGCTAAAACTAAAAGCTCAGTCTCCATAGGTTTGTAATAATTTTTCTTTATGTTGGAAACCCCCTTCCCCAAAATCACGCATTTCGAAATATATGGCATTACATAATAATAAAATAATAATCCAATATTACAGTTAATGATGCTACACAGGAAAATAGCATTACATTTTATACTTAATACACTAAAGTTTGCTTCATTGTTATCTTAATGAACAAGCCATGAATTCACTTTTTCCATATATAACCTGTCAGAGCAAAAGTGCTGACAAAAAACATTATTTTTTAGGCTAAAAGATGATTTAACTCTTGAAACTATACCAAGTACTCCTGAATCACCTGGAAAACTCACAAGTGTTTCAAAGGAGAAAAACATTTCTCAGTCCATGATTTATCTCTGTTTCCCTCATTACTTTAGGATTCTATGGTAGAATTGCCTGTGTTGTCAAAATTTCAATTCCGTAGAAATAGTGAGTTGTCAGTTTCAAAGTGGAAATATATTGTTATAGTTATTCGTTGTTACCATGTATATCGTCTGAAACAAGTTAATATATTCAATATTTCATTTATTTCTTCTTTTTAGCAAATACTTATTTACTATCCCTATTTTCTAAGCAACTTTCACAATACAAAGATGAATGAGACAAAGTGAATAGCATGAATAGAAATATGAGTTTTAGATAGCCGGTGGTATGTCTGAGGAATGGTGTCAGATGTGCTGAAAGTAAGAGGAGATGATATTGGGTCCACATTTTGAAGGATCTCTCATGTCATGCTAAGGAGTTTAGCACATATCTGTTAGGGTGAAGGTTTAATGAAGATTTTTTAAGTTGTGGAGTAGCATGACCAAGTCTATATTTAGAAAGATACCTCCACAGGACTTGATTAGAGAGAGGGAAAACTGGAGAAAGGAATTGAAAACACTTTTTGTGCCAGGACCTGGGGATATAAATATTGACAAAGCATGATTTCAGCCCTCAAGGAATTTAGGGTGTGAAGAAAATACACATATAAAACTGCAAGTTTAACAATGTCTTTACGAAAAGAATACACACTAAAGGATGAGTGCCTAACTGCCTGATTGTGTGTATGTGTCATAGGTCCTCATGGGGAGGGGAGATTCGTGAAGGTAGAGGGTAGTCAGGGCATATACCCAGAAGTGGTTCATAAATTGGAACTTGAAAGAATGGATAAAAGATTCAAAACAGAATAAGAATTGGGATTAAGATCTTTCCTAGCAGAGGTAATAGCATATATAAAAGCAACTGGGCTTAAGAAAGGATAGTGCACTTGGAAATATCAAATAGGGAGGCATTACTGAAACAAAGAAAAGTTGTGGAGAAAACAGTGGGAGATTATGCTAGAAAAGTCAACAGGAACTAGATCAGAAAATGTTGCTGTCCTACTGAGGGATTTTTATTTTTGTTTTGTTTTTATTTTTGTCATCAGGATCATTATCTTTTCTTTTTTTATTTTAAAAGACTTTATCAAGCATATATATTTTTTTTAACATCTTTATTGGAGTGTAACTGCTTTACAATGGTGTGTTAGTTTCTGCTGTATAAGAGAAAGTGAATCAGCTATACATATGCATATATCCCCATATCTCCTCCATCTTGTGTCTCCCTCCCACCCTCCCTATCCCACCCCTCTAGGTGGACACAAAGCACCGAGCTGATAAACATATATATATATTTTTTAAATTATATATCTAAATATATAGTACATAAACTTTATATATATATATACTTATTATCAATTACCTTCCTTGGGTAGAAAATAACTAGCTTTTAATACCTAAAAGACTGCTATACTACTTTTTAAATAAATATTCTAAAGTGGTATAACTATAGTGGTGGGTAGGTTATACAGAAGTATAACAAAGTGAATTCGGCAGCCTTAGGAGATGTTAAAATCCATAGGTAGAAAGCTGCATGCTATAGATGTTCTAGATAGGATTCTATCAAGTGATTGGATTTAAATAACTTTTATGTCTTCTTCTAAGCCCACTGTTTTAATATTATGTAATGCTATGAATTATTGTGTTCATTGCTATATTGATTTGACAATATCCGGAGCAAACTTTCTGAGTCAGAAAGCCCCGAAATTGTGGTGAGGAATACTGTTGTGGGTTAGAGGAAAAGGAAAGGAGGAATATAATATAGAAAATATAACTAATTTAGTAGAGAAGTATTATATGAGTTGGTCTTGACTAATTAATAAGAGGAGTCAAGAAACTGCCAGAAGCCATATTTCTTTACAAACAGAAGGTGAATTTCATCTTCAGAAGCAAACACAAATTGGAACCATTGATACTATTCCTTTTAAATGGTTAAAAAACAGAAATAAAACACAAACACCTTACCTAGATCATATCTAGGATATATGCTCATAGAGCCAGCCTCTACAATCTATTCCCTTAGCCATTCAGCTATATGTCCTTGGGGAAAGGTTACCTAGAAAACAAGTTACTTAGTTGAAGAAAAAGTTCTTGCCAGGATTAAATCCCAAAGAAACATTTCACCTGGGATCTTATATAAGAAATATAGTTTTCCACGTTCCTTACAACAGCTTTGTGGTGAATGACAAATTCGTTTCCACATGGCTATTTCTTATAATAGCCTTTAGCAAAAGCAGAGGATGTTACATTAGAAATGACCTCAGAGAAGGTGATACTGTGTGGAACTAACCACTTTTTTCTAAATACACAATATTCTGCTAGTCTATCTCAATCTAAGGGAAGAATTTAGAGTTGAATTGTTGATCTCTTTGAACATCTTCTTTAAAGATCACAGTCTCAGATACACTTTTAATATATAGCATGACAGTCCATTCAAGACTGTACTGTGAATTTTCCAAGTGTTGTGTTCTGTATGGTTGAAGGAAGACTTATTCGTACTTTTTATAAAACAAAGATTGGAAATGGGGCCAAAGTTGTACTATATGAAACACTTTTTTGGTAAATATATTTGCCTTTTTCTGACAGAAATGAGCAAGAGGTTACTTTCATGAAGTCATTTTATATATAACAGAAATGGAAATAATCTATTCACTATAGAAAGGGTAAAGTGGTAATAGTTTTAAAGAAAGATTCTAATGAATATATCTTACCAGACATTGTAATTTGTCATAATTATGTTTAGCTCATTTCTCCTAGAGACAGTTGCAAATAGTTACTCATCTTAACCTAGACTGATTTAATCTAGTTCCACTCACCCTTACTTTTACATCTGCAGTCTTCTAGAATGGTTTATGCTCTCCTGGCTCTGGCCCGCTTATTTCCTGATAGTTCGCCTGCTCTTTGCCATGTTAAGATACGGGAACCAAGCCATTAACTTAATTACTCTACTTTACCTATCTCAAAGTGAGTTCATCAAGTCTGGAAAGGTGTTGACCTCTGGTATGGTCTGATTGCAATTGGAAGTAATCTTAAAAGCAAGAGTATGACACCCATTTACCTTCTAGTTTTAACCATCTTAGTGTCTGCATATTCATTCAACATCAAATGAAGTTTAATAAATATTCATTAAAAATGTATTAACAGCCTCATCTTTCTAGGGCTTAAAACAAAAACTAAATAAACTTATAAAATATTATGCTTGTATCACCGAGGGCAGATTTGTCAGTGACTGAATATAAAAGTTCCCTATTTCCCCTGCCTACCTTGAGTTCTTTGGGCATTTGCCTATTTTCTCTCTTACCTGCCTCTTTCCTCCACTCTTTGCTTTTTAAGACAGATATGAAAATTTCCATAAAAAAGACAAAGGCAATACTGAGAAATTTATATTTTATCCAAAATATTTTGAAGGAAAATGTATTTTGAATATTGTTTTATAAAATAGTTTTAATGAGGAAATTCACCAAAAGCAGTCGTTTTATTGTAGTAGTAGTTTATTTCTTTAATTTCCCGTAAATGTAAGCACAGTAAGTTACAAGTAGTTGTTTTTATTTATTTCTTACTAGAACTTGAGAAAGTATAATAATAACCTCATACTATGACCATCTCCAGCTGACACCTTTTATATGAGTTCTCCATGAATTATCATTGTGTAGGGAGGGGTTTTCTGAACAAAGCACTTATTCTATCCCACAATTAACTTCTTCAATTTATCACAGAGAGATTGCTTTTATTCAGTAGGTAATATTTGAAATGCTAGTCTTTGCCCCTTTTTCTTCCATTGAGCTCTCCATAATGATTACAGAATGTGAGGTAGTTCTGATTTTCTATCAAGATTTTATCATATAGTGCCTGTGAAAACAATTCCCACTCTACTGAGCACCCTCAGGGTCTGTTATGTTTTGCACTAAAGCAATTCTAAATATCAGGCAACTAGGCATACGAGGGCACATAGTTATCAAATACTGCTGTTCTCTGCCTAGCCCACAATGTAAGGAACAAACTAACATTTACAGAAATGGGCATAAGAATAGATCCTCAATAACTATTTCTAAAGTGTATTAAATTTCTATTGTTTCTCTCTAAGGTTTTTTTCCCTCTCTTTCTAAATATACAACTTGGTAACATGGGCCACCTAGGAATTGTTCTGAACTTGAGATTGTGTTGAGCAGTATCGGTGTACTGAGTTAGAAACAAAATTAATATCTTCCATACATATTGCCCTTTGCAGTTACAAAGCACTTTTAGTTATGGTATCACATTTGATTTTGTAACAATTGAACTTAGAAAGTGCTTTAAACCACACATCTCCTATTCTCAGGCATATCATAGGTCGAGGTAAGGGTGAGGTAGGGGCAACAAGGGGTTAGGAGAAAGTGGAAGTACAGGACCTGGGTCCTGTATGTAGACAGTTTGAGTAAGATCCTCTAGTGCCTCTGTTGCGGATTTCTAAACAAGCTCTAAATCAATGATCCACAGTAGTAGATCTCAAAATACGTCCCCATATCAGCCTCACTTCACAGGATGGGATTTATTGGAAATGCAAATCTCTAGGCTCCATCTAAGGGTACTGAATCAAAGAGCCTGAGGCTGTGTGATAATCTGTGTTTTAACAAGCACTGCAGGAGACTCTCACACATGCCACAGTTGGAGAACCACTGGTCTACAGCCCTGGTTCTCAAAATATTGTGGGGACCAGAACACCTGTTTTAGTGCCTGGCCTTCTTCCAAGCCCACTGAATCAGTATCTCATAAAAGAGGGAGAGATCTTTACAAATGAGTATTTTGAAATTTCTTCAAGTGAATCTAATACGCATTAAAGTTTTAAAACCACTAATATGGTCTAATTTCTAAAGTTTGTTTGCAGTGAACTACAATTTTTGCATTTTATGGTTTCTGGCCCCTTCAGTCTTCTGTCCTGATATTTCTGCTCCCTTTCCCTCATCCCTACATTTTAAATTCCATTACAACACACTTAACTCCACAACATCCGCCAATATCCATGCAGTCTAAAGGCACTATAACTTTAAACAACTGGTCCTCTGGCAATCTTTATTCATCTTTCCCAACCTAGATGAGACAATATCCCAAAAAGACTTAAAATACAGTCCCTTCACATGTCCTCTCATTGCACTTACCTTTTGTTATATCATTTATCTAATTGTCTTAGTCTGGATTGTTAAATGTCTTTCTCTACAATTAGTCTGAGTCCCTAGAAAACGTGGACTTTTTAGCTTACTATTATCCCATATAAATTCAAGACTCCCTGATTAAGATTATAAATGAAACTGGTAATAGCTGATACGTGTATAGGTTCCAGACACTGTTTTAAGTACCTCACACACAGTATCTCGTTTAAAATAATTTTATGGTATAGATACTATAATAATCCATGTTTCCTGGATGAAGATATGGAGCTTAAGAAACTTACCCAAGGTCACTCATAACAAAGCCAAGATTCAAACCCAGGCAGTCTGGGTCCAAAGCCCAAGCTCTTCACCATTATTACAATTATGCCTAAAATACACAGGTTTTACCTCCCCTCTCAGAGTGTTCCCCAGGAGGTCCTAAGGGGTATCTCAGAGTCTATTCCTTTTCTTCCTCTCTGGCCTCATTGTTTTTGTTTGCGGGAGGTAATACGCCACTGCAAAGGCAGCTATGCCCTCTGTGAGGTTCCCACTACCCTACCACGCTGCCCAGCTGTACAAGTGCTGCCGCTCCTTATTCTTACCATGGTTTTGTGGGTTTGTTTTATCCAGAGCCTCAAATATCTTTCAGGAAAATAATTAATACAGCTCTCTGGATAAACTCTTTCTGCAAAAGGGATCAAAATCAGTCTGCCATGCTGAGCATGGACACAAATTCTACACTACATTCTCTATTTTTTTTTTTTAATTGTGGTAAAAAACACATAACATTGAATTTACTATCTTAACCATTTTAAGTGTACAGCTCAGTAGTGTTAAGTATATTTACATAGTTGTGCAACAGATCTCTAGAATTTTTCATCTCTCAAAACTGAAACTTTATACCCATCAAACACTAACTGTCCCTCCCCACCAGTCCTTGGCAACCAATTTTCTACGATTTTGACTCCTTAAGATACTTTGTGTGAGTGAGATCATACATCATTTGTCCTTTGTCCTTGAGTTTCAGTGATGTTGTAGCATTTGACAGGTTTTTCTTCTTTTTGAAGGCTGCCTAATACTGCATTGTATATATGTACCATATTTTCTTTATCCATTCATCTGTTGATGGACATTTGGGTTCATTCGCTATTGCTTTTAACAATAAAAGCACACAACTTCTCCCTACTTCTTCGAGCAAATTCATGTTCATTCAAAAATTGTGCTACAAACTCACTAGTTATGAAATAGCCATATCCCCAATTTCTTTTTTATTTCACCTGAGTCTACTTGCTTCCTTTATCTATTCTCTTGCCTAGAGGTTGGCACACAGTAGTCACCAAATAACTACATATCTTGTTGTTTTGTTTTGAGTCAGTGTTCAAGGTCAGATAGTTAAAAGATGGTTCCGAACAAAAGGTGTCCTAACACCTATTTCAGTAGATTTTTTACCATGCCACTTAATTTTAATCTTCTGCTGGCAAGTGATATCTTCCTTATTATATTAAATCAATTATAAATGCTCTTATTTTTTTGCAAAATGCATTTCCAGATATTAGCATCAGAAATATCAAACTTTGGACTGAGATAATAC
This sequence comes from Balaenoptera borealis, assembly GCF_965194805.1. Classification (NCBI taxonomy): domain Eukaryota; kingdom Metazoa; phylum Chordata; class Mammalia; order Artiodactyla; family Balaenopteridae; genus Balaenoptera; species Balaenoptera borealis. The sequence continues at coordinate 62,197,207 of NC_138865.1, forward strand.
TGATATCTGATGCATTTTTTCTCTCTCAAATCCATCCTCTACATTGTAGCCAGTGTTACATTTAAATTTCTAATATGACCATGTCTCTCCCCTGCTCAAAAGTATTTGATACCTCTCTGTCCAAAATCTAAACCCTACATGTGTGCAAGGACACTTGAGATCTGGTCTTCCTTTAACTACCAATCTATGTCTCAGGCTTTGCTGTATTGTTGTGTACTCAGCTATATAGATGGGGGGATACTCTCACACTGACCATGCTCTTTCATGCACTTGATCTCTTGCCTTGTCTTGACTCCTCATAGAATTCCTTCCCTCACTCATACTCTTACCTAAACTCTACTCATTCTTCAGGGGAGCGAGCCTCCCTGGCCAGCAGAAGCAGCCCTATCTCACCTTGTCTGAAAAATATAATCACTAAAGTATGAGTTAACTGCATTTAGGTGAATACCAACCCTCCCTAAGACCTAACCTTACCACCTTTCATTGTTCCTAGATCCTTTAACTAGGCTCAGATATTAACAGACCACAGGAGAGTAAATACCCACCACAGCAGGATGAGTACACACCATGATGTGAGCTGCGATGAGGTACTATACTCAACAAAAGAATTCCAATATTTTTATAATTATTATCTATTTAATATCTGTAGAAACGTAGGGAATATGTGAAGAATGGATGGTAAAGCTATTTCACCAGGGAAAAAGGAAAATCCTGGTGGATTGAGCCAAATTACTGATAAGGAGGAATGGCTCAGAGATTCTGAATTTAGTACATATTAGTGTGAGCAGCTAAACTGGGAGTGTCTCTATTGTTTGCTCTGTCATTTGACTGAAAACTGTGCCCAGTGGTGGCCTACATTGAGAAGTTGGAATGCTAGAACTTCCTTTGTATATTGTAAAGTATAAAATAAAGTGGCTCAAAAAGTAAAAAAATAAGAAATGGATTTTTTATGTCAACCTGCTCACCCCCACATGCTCCACACAGCTCTGTCAATTGGCTCTCTTTTTGATACCATAGCATCAAGGCCATTGCCCTAACATTAAAATTAGATTCTTCTCTTTGTTTTTTTTTCTACTAGAGTATAAATTCATCAAAGGACTACAATTATTCAGGCAATTTATTTCAAATGCCTACTAACCCAAATTACTTTTTTAATTGTAGTGAAAGATCATAACTTTCTTTATTTTTGTTTCAAGCCATATTATTTGATAATATTTTATTAAATATATATTTGATGACCAACATATAATATCATTTCAGAGCTTTTCTTAATTACATTAATGATATATGTTAGCTATTATTTTCCAACTTACTGTTTTCATTCATTGTTAATTTTGATAATTATACATATTGATTTATATATATATCTGTTTTATTACTTTTAACTTTTCTATATATTGCATTATATGAATATGCTTCATTTACATTTTCCCATTTAAATTGTTTTAGTTTTTCCTACAATAAAAAAAAATTTTTTTGTTTTGATTTGTTTTCTAGTGTATGTCAACAAAAACTTCTTTATGGTTTCTCTCTTCCACCTACAATCAGAATTTAGGAGTTTCAATATGCATAACATTTTAATTTTACTAATCTCCATCAGGATTATATGAGTTTTTTACCAATCCAAAAATAGTATAACATTGTTTGTTTCTTTTTAATAAAATTTTTTCTTAACATTTAACAACTGGTAACTAAAGTAATTGAGTATATTTTCCTATGCTATTGTCCATGTTTCCTCTTTTATGATGTGCTTTCATATATGTTGCCCATTTCTATTACCTTTTCCTTCACAAATTGTAGACTTTATATATTCTGTATGCTAATGCTACATCAGTTTTCTGTGTTGCAAATATCTTCTAATCTCACACTGATCCTTAACATCATATATGATATCTTGTGTCCTGTAAAATATTAATTTGATTTAATCAAATCTATCATGATGTTCTTTGTTTTCTCAGAGGTCAAAACAACTACCTTGTACATTTTTTCCTTAAATTTCTGTCTTTTATCTCTGTAGAAGTGACACTCCAATAAAGTCTGAGGTAGAGTTCAATGATATTTTTTTAATATGAAAATTCAGTTATTCTAACACCACTGCTTAGCTAGTTCATCGTTATTCATTAATTGGTAGTGTTCTTCTTATAAAAAATTCTTATACAGGCTTTGTTATATTTCTGGGCTTTTAACTCTGATCAATATATTTATAGTCTGTAGGTCAAACCATACTATAGTTTTACGCTTCATTTTGATACCTATTATGTATAATGTCCTTATGTCTTACTATTTGTCTGTCTTTTCTTAACTGTATTAGGTTTTAAATTTCCATATGAATTTTAGGATATTTGCTTAGTTCCACAATAATCATTTTGTGGTACTGATTGGAATTTCCTTAAGTTTATAGAATAATATGGGGAAAATTCACATCTTTATGAAGTTGTATCTTCTCTTTCATGAATATGCTATAATGTTCCATTTATTCGGGTCTACTTTTACTCATAATATTTTATAATGTTTTTATTAAGATCCTATTCATATTTGTTAGATTCGCTTCACATACGTTTTTATGCTATTATAAATGGATATTTTTCTTTTGCATTTTCTAATCAGTCATTCCTGTTGTGTATAAATAGTTTAAATTTTTATACACTGACAAACAAATAAATAGCCCTGGTGAACTATCTCCAAACAACTATATTGTTTGCAAATAAGAGCAAATTCATATCTTTTTTACAATTTATCTGCCTACTCCTATTTTTAATTGATGTAGTAGCTAGAACTTCTAGTAAAATATTAAATAAATAGGGGCTATAATAGCTCCCTTTTTCTCTAGTGGAAATACTTCTAAAATAGTAACATAGACCATGTTTCCTGTGAGATTTTGGCATATATCTTTAAAAGGTTAAATAAGTTATTTTGTATTTTTTAATTTTCTAATTATTATTTTATCATGAATGAGTACTGCATTTTATTGGATGATTTTTCTGCATTTAATAAAATGATGATATGAACTTTTCACTCATTTTGGTTATAATGTTGAACTATATTCATAGGATTTTTTAATTTTGCAGTTATAATAATGTATACTTGACCATTGGGTAGTACCATTTTTAATACATGACCAAATGCAACTTGTAATCTTTTCTTTAGAATTTTTTATCTGTGTTCACAAGCAAAATGGGTGTATGGTTTTCTATTCTTGTTCTTTCCTAATTTTTTTAAAGGTTTTACTAACCTCATAAATAAATTTGGTATCTCTATTCTTTTTCATTCCTTTGAAATATTTTGTGTAAAATGATGACTGTTCATTGAAAGTTTAGATATCTTTGTATTTAAAACTGCTTGAGTCTTGTGGCAGATGTCTGTGATGCTACAAACAACATTCCCTCAGCTCATCTGAGCTGCAGCTGAGTTTGATAATTTTCTAGATCATTCTATCTGTTTTTCCCTGTCTCCAAAACCATAGAAGTTCTCTTACTCCATGCAGGGGCCCAGACAAGAATTGTGGGGGAGTTATTCTTCCACCAGTTGAAGAGGGAGTTGAGAGGTAAAACTGAAGCCTCCTTGTGCATAGGAATTAACCAGAAGTATATTCTACAGAGTGATCTAGAGGATACCCAGAGGGGGTTAATTCCAGTTGCACATAGTGGTAACCAGTTTAATAAGACATCTTTAGTTGCTTTTCACTGCTTTTCTCTCTCACTCTATTATCTTCCTCACTTTTTTTTTTTTTTCCAAGGGATCTCCTCCCAAGTAAACTACCACATCTAAATCCTTTTCTAAGGCTTTGCTTTTAGGAGCTGCAAATGAGTACATGTGATTATGGAAGAGTCCTTGGAAGACAACCCTCAGGTTGGAATGTAGATCTAGATCACTTCCTGATTAGATAGCCACAAGGACCCCATTACTGTTATATAAGTGGGTACTATTAACTCCTGGCATACTGTCAAATAAAAATTACTAATCTGTCCCCCTATTATGGATTAGGAGATATGGAAGAAGAGGTAAAATTGACTTGTGTAGAAGCTCTCTAGCATTTGGAGGTAATGGGAAAAATGGTAATTATAAAGATTGTCAATTGCTTGGATTTGTTAATATCTGTAAAAGCCTTTTACAAGGACTAACAGCTACAGGTTAGCCAGTTCTCTATTCTGTGTGTGCTGTGAAAATGTGAAGGGCTCCAGGACCATATTAAAAAAGCCCCTCATCTTTTGCAGCTGCAGTGAAGATTGTTCTGATAAGCCAAGAATTTAATCTAATTGCTAAGGAGATGCAATACACAGCCTTTGACAGGACTCTCATAAAAATCATGTCTTTATAGGGAATGATGAAAACCCTGAGAACAGGGATAGGGACTTTTGGGTGGATGTGCCTGAGAATAGATTCCACTAACAGTATAAACCAGCAGAAGTAACCCTCTCATTCTTCCTCTCTGCCTATAGACTATGCAAAGAACTCACATACCATTATTTCTATAGAAGATGATGCCTTTTCTCCAAAATATCTTCTCCTGACTTCTTTCAATGCCTATAGACAGTAACTGATGTCAGATCTCTGCATAGCCTGAATGGGGCATATGTGAAAAAGAGTTATGGCAACTAGTTAATAAGTAATAGCAGAAACAGTGGAATGTGGGTAGATTTAGATTTTGAGGACATTTTGAAATAGAAGATACGGGTAAAATATGAGCCTAGTAGTGAAATGTTTATTAACATGTGAGGAATCTCATGTTGTGCCTCAGAATCTAATATCCTGACAAATAAATCTGGAGTCAATCCTAAAACTCTACCAGCATGTGTCTTTAAAGTTTCGACATGATGCCATCCTACAGTAACTAGGTGGACATGTTCCATTTTGCTTGCAGAGTATTGAGGAACGGGTCAGAAGATACATAAAGTTAAACATGTCTGTTATATGTGATTTTTTTAGTGTACATGGATGATTTAATGCATGTATACATTGTGAAATGATTACCACAGTCAAGTTAATTGGTAGCTTTAAAGAATAGCAGTGAAGACTGCATAAGAAGCACACTGAGCAACTGTGAGAGTAGGCGGGGATGAAGCTTGAGGATGACAGGAGGATGTAGCATCTTGGACAATTAGAGGATTCCCTATTTTGTGTTAATTTTGATGGAAAGCCATGAGAGGATTTTAAGTGAAGAATACTATGACCTCATTCACATTTCTTTAAAATGTGATTGCTTTGATTGTTTTGTAAAGAATAAAATGGTGATGTTAAACATGGAAACAAGGAGATTACTTAGGATGGTATTATCATAGACTATGTGATGAATTTGTTAAAGTTCATCAAAAGTGAACAGTTCGGGACTTCTGTGGTGGCGGAGTGGATGAGACTTTGCACTCCCAATGCAGGGGCCCAGGTTCGATTCTGGTCCGGGAGCTAGATCCCACACGCATGCCGCAACTAAGAGTTCGCATGCCACAACTAAGAGTTTGCATGCCACAACTAAGACCTGGTGCAACCAAAAAAAAAAAAAAAAAAAACGTAAACAGTTAAACTTAGTGCTTTGTACAAATAAGTACTTTATAATTATTTGCTGTTGTGTTTTATATCTATATAGTAATTGTATCAATATTTCTTAGAAGTTATTAAATATAAATCTACCATATCCACATATTAATCTGTAAAATTCCCATGCTTTAAGCAGTCAGCAAACTGATAAGGGGAAAAAAAAACCGAGTTTCTGAAAGGAATAACTGAAAGCAGTCCAACAGTGTTCATAACATATCAGAGAGAATAAATTTTGTAATTTAGAAATGATTGACTCTACTGACAGGAAGGTTATTTCCATCTTAGGGTAAATACATTATCCATTATAGGTTTTCAAATTTGTAAACTAGCCATCAGCTATATTTCAAAGTATGCTCTAATGAGGAGGCTATAACAAAACATTCCAAAACAAGAACAAAATACACAGTTTTATGTGATATATATTCTTCTTTAAATATTTCCAGTAAAAATACCTATTATGGAGGAAATTAGCCAGTCTAAAAAACAGAGTACAGATATTGAATAATCATGCTCTCCACCACAGATAATATATCTCACTATATCTTGCCAGCACTTAATCACTCTTATGGAATTACAGTTTGGTTTTCACTAACTGTGATTTACTTAGTGTGGGCTGATTTATGGCATTGAGAATTTGTTTAGTTAATGGAACATTTTAATTTATGACAGAAGGCAGCATAAAATTGCTTTGAATATCTGGATTGCATTACTATTGACTGCCAGTCAAAATTTGAAATGAAGCAAAAAGTGACAGATAAAAGCATTTTTAGATCAGCTATACCTATCAGAGTATAGATTTGAAACTAAACACACAAGAAACTACTAGCTTTTACACTTGCTTCTCCAAACTCTTGACTAGATATTGCAGTTCTCACTGACATATGGTACTGTCTGTGAAGTCTTTTCAGTGAAGCCTCACAGGGAAAGAGTGAGATGTTTCATAATGTAGTGTCATCAGTATGCTATTGGCACCCAGCACTGGGTCTCCTTTCATCTGGCCCAGATGGTACGGATCCCTGACTCTTGAAGTGTCTGCCTGAGATAAGAAAATAATTGAAAGCAAACTGGCTGATGGTCTATCCTGATGATTTCAGAATAGCATGTATGGGTCAAAGGAGCCAGCAACAAGTAAAGCTTAGCCTTCTCCATTAGCAGAGGTTTATTTAACCTTTGACATCAAGTTATATCAATTTGTATTTAATGGCTGACTTCTAAATATCCATTTCTATACAGCAATTGTTCATTCATTCTTTAAGTGTTTCTTTCAGGCTATGAGACTTTTCTTGAAAGAATGTATTAGGATTAACCTTTCAAAGAATCAGAGACTTTTAGGGTTTAGTTAAGTTCACATTCACCTGGAAGTGTTTGGGCTGCATATTTGCTGCCTTACTCACCAGATGCCGTCTTACCAGAAGAATCTGTGCTCTGAGTGGCTGGGTGGCCTCTGTGGATTGAGTTGACCGGGCTCTCTTGTCTTCTGGTCTCCTGTTGGTTTAGACAAATGAAGATCACCAGCAGAAGGCTGAAGGTGGTGGGTTGAGGATATCAGAGAGTAGTCAAGATATTTATTTCCCCAGCTTTCTGTCTACCAGGCTGCAGGAGGTTGCAGTGGTTATGCTCTTCATCTTAGGCCTTATTTCCTGTTGTGTAGCCCTCTCCCAGAGGGAGGGATAGGGATCTCTGAGTTCTGGCAACCAATCACTCCCCTTACCCCTTCAACTCGAGGTTGGTACTGTCTCACCATCGTTCTTAGCCCCAAGACGCTCTACTAGCTCGTTAGTTTCCCTTTAACTTAACCATGCTTTTGCAAAGAGTTTATTCATTAAAGTGTTGGCAATATCCCTATTTGAGTGTGCCATTCTGTTTCTTGCCATGTCCTGAGGATACAATGGACTTGTTGGATGCTTGAATCCCCATTATAACTTTTCTTCTAAATGGTCAACTTGAACATATGTTTGAATGAATGTAGTAGCACGGAACTCATTACTCCCTGAGACAGCCTGCTCGCTCCTTAATCAGTATCTAACTGAATTTAATCTCTTATTTATAGCAAAATAGCAGTTAACTCTTTGTGCAACTGTAGAGAAAATATTTTCATGTTTTTGCGTGGTTAGAGCTTTCTGAATGTGGAAAACTGCAACCTGGGGTAAAGGAAAATATTTGAAAGCTAGAGGGTTAATAAAATAGAGAGGCCTCTAGAGAGATAAAGAGATTTATTGCTACCTGGAGCCATAGGTATACATTTCAAAACATAGTAAAACTAGAGGTGATTTATTTATATTCAAAAGAGTTGTAAACTATGGACTGACTTCTTCTCTTCACAGAGAATACATTAGGGAGATAAGGTTTCTCTCCCACTCTCAGAGTTTCTCTCCCACTCTCACTATTAGTTTTTATATAAGCTCCAGATTCATAATTTTGAAATACAAACCCCTTTATACACATGCCCAGCCATCTGGCTCTCATTCTCTTACCCAAAGGAAGAGAAGGGGATATCGGGAACCACTACAGTCATTGTTATTAGTGATAATAATGTCTCCTTAGATCTAGAAACCTCATGTTTGCTTTCTGGACAAAATAAGTAAATATAGATATTAAAAATGTATCCCTGTTTCTTTTCCGTATTCAGATTGAGTCTATAAACATGCAGAAGGGAATACTTTTTCAGAAGACAGCAGTTTTGGTGTGTAATCTTGGTGTCCTCAATCTTCTTTTGCCTAGTCTTCAAATATCTTGGATTAAAGTCCCCTCAACTTTTTGGTTGTTCCCTTACAGAAACTCCACTATAATCATCTTTTAGTTAAATACTATAGTAGGTCTTACCAATGCAAAATATATTACCTTTACTCTTCTAGTTACTATGTACAAGCATTAGTTTTGGAAAAAACAGTAGAAAATATCAAGGCCACAAGGACAATTATAGTGTTTCTACAATGTATCATCATCAGGAAGAATTAATTCTAATCATTTTCAGTCTTTAAGCAGCTAAGCTCAAGATTCATATTTCAAAGAAAAATATGTTTGGCCTTGACTGGATTATGTAGTCATCCTTGATGGAGAGAAGATGATTCATTTTGATTGACATCCCATCCAAGTCATTTGCAAAAGAAAAAGGATTCTCTAAAAGAGAATAAGAATGCTATTACTATATAGAAGACAGGGATTATATATACATATATATATATACTTAGTATATATATATATTTAGTATATACTTAGTGTATATATATATACTAAGTAGTCAAAATAAATATTAATAAAGGTTTTTGTAAATAAAGTAAGGAATGTAGGCAAAGATGCAAAGGCAAGGATGAGGAAGATATTTTTGGAAACTAGGTAGTAGTCTGGTAAGGAGGAGAATAAGGAGAAATGTAGGATGGAAAGAGTTAAATTAAAATTGGATAGGTTTTGTTGTTGGTTTTTTTGTTCTCTTTTCTTGTTTGTTTGTTGTTTTGTTTTATATTTTTTGCTTGCAGTAGACCAAATCTAATGATATATTAAGGGAGCTGAAAAATCCAATCAACAGACCATCCGTAGTGAAAATACACTTTCAATAAAGGTGGCAAAATAAAGTGTTTTCAAACCAAAAAACAAACAACAACAACAAAAACTGAGAACATTTGTTTTCAGCATAGCTTTACTAAAAGCAGAGGAAAAATGCTCTCAGCAGGAAACTCAAATTCATAAAGGAATGAAGATTAATGGAAAAAGGAAATACATGGACAAATTTGAATAAGAAATAGCAATACAAAACAATAAGTGTAATATGCTGTGCTAACTAAAATGTAAGTGTAGACTTGACAACAATAATACATAGACAGGTGAAAGATAAGTGGAAACAAAGGGTTCTGTGGTTCTAATGTATTGGGCAAGTAGAATATGAATGATTTGTATTAGATTGTAATAAATTGAGGATGCATATTGTGACCCCTTAGGTCAACATATAAAATAATAAAAAATGTAATTTATAATCTAATTGAAAAATATATGAAATTTATTGATTAGTACATAAGAAATGGAATAAAAATGGAACTTAAACTGGGTCAAATAGAATACAAATAGTCAGATGGTAGATATAAACCAACACTATCATTAATTACATTAAAAATAGTCTAATTAAAAGAAAAAAACATCAGTTTGACTAAAAAATGATAGTTGGCTATTTTCTACTTAATGAGACACCCCTTAAATATAAGGCACGAAAATACTGAAAGTAAAAGGCTGGAGAAAGATACACTTCACAAACATTAACCAACAAAAAAATTGGTTGAAGCTATGCTAATATTAAAATTGACTTCAAGGAAAGAAGTATTCATAGAGACTAAGGGAAATATTTTGAAATGGTAAGAAGATCATTCTACTAGAAAAGTTAAACATTTCTAAATCTAGCTCTATCAAATGCTATAGCTTCAAAATATATGAAGCAAAAATGCATAGAAATAAAAGGAAGACGAGATGAATCCATAATCTGAGAAGTGTATTTAAACACTGCTTCCAGGGCAAGCAAGAAAAATAGTGAGATTAGAGAAGGTGTAAAAAAAAACAAGCAATTAGATAATTGACAAACTATACTTAGTTATTTTAAAGAATATTTTACCCCAACATAACAGAATACACATTCTTTTGAAGTACACATGAGATATTTACCAAAACTGCCAATAGGATGGGTAATAATACAAGCCTAATAAATATAAAATGATTCAGAATAGTTTATGAATCACTAGAAATAAACAACAATAATGACAACAACAAACTAAATCATACCCAACAGTTTGGGAATGAAACAATATAGTTCAAAATAGCCCATTGTTTAAGGAAGAAATCACAAAGAAAGTAAGAACTGTTTTGTACTGGATAGTCATAACGGAACATGTCAAAACATGTAGAATGCATTTAAAGCAGTGCTAGGAGGAAAAATTATTGTTTTAAATACACTTATTAGAAAGGAAGCTTCTTAAGAAGTGAATTTAAAAATGGTGACTCAAACCTAAGTAACTAGAAGAAGGAAATAAAGATAAGAACAGAAATCAAAAACATAGAAAAGAAAAGGGTAGTAAAACAACAAAGCCTAGACCTTGTTCTTTAAAACAGTTGATAAAATTATAGTAGGACCAGTCATGAACAAATCAAGAAAACACAAATTATAAATAACAAGAAAGAAAAAGGTAGTATCACTATAGGTATTATAGACATTAAAAACTCAGTAGAAATATATGATGAATAACTTCTCTCCATTAAAGCTGAAAATTTAGAAAAGGGCAAATATTTTGAAAAACATGACCTACTAAAACTAAAAAAAGAATAGAAACCCAAGATAGTTATATTTATTAAATAAATTGAATCCATTATAGAAAACCTTCCCCAAAAGAAAATTCTAGTCCCAGCTAACTATATTACTGAACTGCCCCCCAAATTTAAAAAGGATATATCTAGAATCTTATATAAACTTCCCTCAGCAAGGAGAAAGGGCAACTCTTGGTGATTCATTTTATGAGGTTAATATATCTTGAGTTCCAAAACCTGACAAAGGACATTGCAAAAAAAAGAAAATGTACAATTTCCAAAGACAGATGCAAATACCTAACAAAATAGTGATAAATCTTCCCAGAAATATTAAAAAAGAAAAGATGACATATGAAACCAAGGGGAATTTAGTTCAGGATTGGTTGAACAGTCAATAATAATATTTTTTAAATGATGGATTGATGCATGGAGAGATGGATAATTATGTGATGAAGCAATTATAGCAAAATCTTAACAATTATAAAGTGTAAGTGGTGGTAATATAGGTGTTCCCTGTAAAATTATTTCATCTTATCTGTATGTTTGGAATTTTTTATGAAACTATTTGAAAAAATATACAATTTTAAACATCAACCACTGAAATTCATCACTATATATAGGGGAAGGAAAGAAGAAAAACTTATATGAAGATTTCAATAGATTTAGAAAAATTATTTAACAAAACTGAACATCCAGTCATGATTAAAAACTCTCATAAAAGTAAGAATAAAAGGCAATGTCTTTAATTTGATAAAGAAAATGTACCAAGGGGTTGGGGGGGGGGGGCGCAAATTATGTCAAACATCCTATATATGAATGGGTTGAAAGACTCCCCTCTGAGTTTGAACATATAATAGTGATAAAGGGAAATAAATTGATATGTAATGTAACTACCTCTATTCCACATTGAACCAAGGTCCTGGCCAGTGCCATAAAGAAATAAAAAGAAATAAAAGGGATAATAATTTGAAAGGAAGAAATAAAGGTGTCACTTTTTGCAGTTAATGTGATTGTGCTAGAGGAAACCCAAGGGAACTTACAAGAAAAACTGTTAGAATTAATCATGATATTGTAAGGTAACAGAATACACTGGTATTTCCCATAAATAGAAAAAAAATCTGGTGTATTTTTATTTCAATAGCATCAAAAACTTTAAGTTAAATGAAAATGTGTAAGATCTCTACAACGTATAGTACTGAGTAATACTGATAGATATTGAAGAATGTTCATGGTTTTGGAGTGTTTAGTATTGTGAAGAGGTCCATTCTGCCCAGTTGATATATAGATTCAATTAAATCCCAATCAAAATCACTGTGGGTATTGTGTGTGTGCGTGAGCACGCTCGTGTGCTCCTATGAGTGTATGGGAGTTGACAAGATGATTCTAAAATTTACATGAAAATTTAAAAGACCAGAAATACCAAAGGCAGTCTTAAAGAATAACTGCAGCATTTGAGTACTTACACTACCAGATAGAAAGATTTATTTTAAAACTATGGTAATTATTCAGTGTAGTAGTAGTGCAAAGAAAGAAAAATAAGCCAGTGAAACAGAGGAGAGTCCATAAATAAGCTAACATATAGAGTCATTTGGTGACTTCATTTGTTATATATTCTGCTTATCAAATTATCCCCAAACTTAGCAGCTTAAAACAACAAACATTTATTATCTCATATACTTTCTATGTGTCAGGAATTCTGGAGCAGTTTAGCTGGGTGCTTCTGGCTCAGGGTCTATCATGAGGTTACAGTCAAGCTGTCAGCTACAGGGTTGCAGTATTAGCTTCCAAGCTCACTCAGTGGCTTTTAGGTAAGAGGCTGCAGATCCTCATCACATGAGTGCCTCCATAGCCTTGCATGGCAGCTGGCTTCCTCCAGCAAGTGCTCTGAGAGAAAGAGGGGAAATGAGAGAGCGCTCAAAATGTAAGGCACATTCTATCACAGCTTAATATCAGAAGTGACACACTAGTACTTCCACTGAATGTTATTGCTTACCCAGGCCAATCTTGATACGATATGGGAGGGCAGTCCTTTACGTACAATGGAGCAGATACATAGGTATTTTTCTAAAGGACATGAAGAGAGAAAAGCTGACTATGCATACGAGGATAGAGCCTGAAAAGCAGGAGTAAGATGGAATACAGCAAAGGTACATGAGTGAAAGGTTTTTACATTTAGGGGGAGTGAAAACAGGAAGACAATTTGAAATAGACACAAAATTAATTCAGGGATTTTCAGATATTTTGCCATGATGAATCAATATTTTTGGAAGCAAATCATGTACGGAGGGTGAGAGAAAACAGGGGACAGTTGTATTTTTGAAGAAAGAGACAGATTATAAAGAGTTTTGAGGAGTTGTACCAGGGAATTAAATAATAAAACATTAATGACTGTCAATATTTCCATTATAATATTAACACAACTTCCATCACAATATACATATTATAAATAATATACAATAAAGTTTAGTGTTTATAGAAGGAAGCTAATTTACATATGCATACCTTTATATTGTTAGCTCTAATCATTTCAGCTGGCTTATCTGTGTTTAAAGATAACTTTTATATCAGAATTGGTCATGTCTCTTCTATTTGTATTAAATAAAGATACTTTGTATTAATATTTTCACTTGTCATGATAATATGTAGTCTTATTTAAATGCCTTTAAGCCCGTAAATGGTCACTTTTCTTTAAAATTTGTTCATTTTAAATTAACAAGATTACCACTTTACTTATAATTCATGCCTGGTTATATCAGTATAGCTCCAAATGTGTTCTTTTACATATTGATACTTAACATTATATTCTTGTTAGTGAATATTTACTTATGTGTAAGAATTAGTTGTGCTTTTGTTTCAAAAATTCTTGATAAAATTATTGTTTACCAATAAGAGTTTGCTTTTCTTCCTCCTTACTCTATTATATAGGACTTGATTTCATATAGTTAGTATAATAATTTTTTCATTGGAATAAAATTCTTGATATTTAGCTCTTTAGTCAATGCATTTTTATTTCTTTCCAAGAAATCCAATATTTGCTTATTATCTTTAAGCTCGCATTTTAAGCTTCACCAGTGATTTTATTTGTCATGTCATGATCTCATTCATATCTGTTCTAATGATGATTCTCATCTACTTGAAAAATGAGGTAAAAACTTATAGTGTGTCCTAAATTTACTCTGGAATGTAGACAGATAGAAATACCTCAGATTTGTAAGAGACCATTTAAAGAAATCAAGATTTACCAGTAAAATATTTTAAAACTTTAGGAAAAATTGCATATTTAAACTATTTTCTATAATTTTACTCTATTGGTCAGTAACCGTAAATGGGTAGATCTTCAGAGGTTTGATACAAACAGATGTTTGCTTCCGTTATACTTATGGAGAAAATCAAATAACATATCTATTTTTTATCACTTATTTAATAGAAAACTCAGTAATAAAAAAAGAGTCTTAAAAGGAAACAAAAGGAAAGAAAAACTCAGGATGGAAATATCTCTCAATGCATAAAAGCAAAATGAGAAACCATAAGAGAAAATAATGGTAGATAGGACTAATTCCAAAGAACAAAACTTATATAAAATCCTATAATGCTAACAATTGAAAAATTGGAGAAATCATGTTCAACATGTACTTTTCCAGACAAAATATTAAATGTGTCACTGTATAAAGAGCTTTACAACTTGAGGTCAAACTAAAGTTACATTAGCTGTAATGTTCCATTTATAGAATTTAACAGGAGTACCTCTTCCCCCTCTTAGGGGCTTCTCATCTCCAAATATACCCAAGGAAATCTATTATTTACTCACACTGGCCCATTGATCAGTTTACCACTAGCTCATTTCTCGCCATCTGTCAGGAGAACAAATACTCTGGAATCAGATATAGGACTTCCTGGTGTACTAATGATCCCTCTTCTATACTCTCAGTTGCCTGCAGACCTCTTTCTACTAGTCTAATGAGACCAGAATTGAACCAAGGTAGCTGGAGGCCAGAGGATTTACGAACACTTTTATCACTGGAAAAGGTAGTTTTGGGAGTCCCACCCTTTCCTGGGCAGGCCAAGCAACTTGGCCACTTACCTTGAATACTACCCTCCCCTCCAAATCCTACCTGTGCCAGAAGACTGGATTTGAGGAGAGGCTGAGGAGTCTCTCCCTTCCCTGGAATTAATATCATAATATTCTTTCCTCAGTGTTAACTATTTCTCTGCATGTTTGGCATTAAATATATCTAGCCATTTCTCTGCATGTTTGGCATTAAATATATCTAGCCACCAGAATTCTAAGAGAAAACAGCAAAAATAAATGTGACTGAAATATTTCCCAAGTCATGGGTTGTTCAGTTTTTATCAATGAGCATCTTACTACATATGTGCATTTCTGTGTGTGTGTGTGTGTGTGTGTGTGTGTGTGTGAAAAGTATTGTGAACAGCTTAACAAATACCATCAACTATTGTTGGGATGGTTACATAAGGAATCCTTTTAATATTATCTTAACAGTTTCTTTATTTGCTAAAGTTTGAACATATGATCATACTTAATTCAGGAGAAAAAGTGTTAGTTTTTAAAGTAAATTTAAGTATCAGTCTCATTCCATTTCCCTGTTAATATTAATAAACAGAAAACCCTTTAAAATTCTCTCTGCTGTATTCCATTAAAAGTCCAATGCAACTTGCTCCTTAATGTATGAATAAGTTTATTTGAAATTTTCAAAGACTATTAGTGGCACTAATATTTGATAAACCAAATAATTAGCTTGATGTTCTTCTTCATAACCAGGAAGGTATTGATACTCCATAAGCAATCTTTGACATTTATTCATTCATTCAACAAACAGTTATTGGACCTGTTAAAGGCTAGACACGGGGGTCATAAAATAATTAAAATATAGGCTTTGCCACATAGGAGAATCAAAATTTATAGCGGAAACAAATAGATAAAACACCGAACGGAATACTACTCCTGCAGTGCTCTAATTAATGAGTATCATAGCATAACCAAGTACAATGTAACCCCAGAAAGGGCTGTAATGCTAAATGAATTCTTATCTACCCTTCAGTGATCAGATTTTATTATTTTGTACCTAGCAGAGTTTTAAGAAACTTAGGAGTACAAACTGTTACTCTATGAATTATCAAACTAAACCATTTTTGACTTTTCAATACACTCTAAATTTATACTCAATTGTTAAAATAGCAAATATTCTGAAAATACACACTATGGCAACAAAAGTTAGCATTATCTAATTTTTAACAAATGAGTAGGAATGGGCTCAATAATTCAAAGAACCATGCTATTGATTGGAGGTTAAAAGGTAATTTCCTTGACTTTATGCATCTTCGTTTTCTCACAATTAAAATTTTTGTCTCAATTTGAACCTGCTAAAGCTGGAATATCCCTTGCCTATAAGTGTTGCACATTTCCTAGGGCCAGTATTTTGTTATACTTCTTCAAACAATCTGACTCTTCATAATATTGAATTAGGACAATACTCAAGTAGAAGAGAAGCCCTACCTGAACTCTAGTAATTGGGATGGAAATTTGAGACTACATGAAACTTGATATTATATGCTAGGTGTTAATTTTGGGAGAAAATCACAGTCTACAAATCTAAGGATTTATATTTTAATTTCCAAAGAATACACAGGCACATATGTATACCACTGCAGATATTTCCAAAGAGCTTTGAATTTACAACTTGTCACTTTTAGCTGCACGGGAATCTTATGGATTACCTGGGCAGACATGTTATCTATTTCTTGAAAGCAAGAGAAAGAGATTTCCTAGTCTTTAAATAACTAGTATATAGTAAAATCAGGGGCAAGCTAAGGTCTTCTGATCTTCCATCTGTTGCTTTTTCTCTGTGTGATACAGAGCATTTACCAAAATATTGTAATTTGAAAGATGGAATATAAAATTAATAAATTGCCTTTGTTATAAAAATTAATGTAAAACTAAATAAATGCTGTCTTTTTTGCATATAGAAAACAGAAATTTAAATGTAATGATCTTACCAATGGAAATTTTTCTTTTATTTGAAAGAGTAAGACAATTTAGATAAAGAAGGCAACAATGGCACAGTGGTATTTGGGTGGGGGGTGGTTTATATCAGTTAAGAGGCTTTTGGTTGAAAAGTACAACCAAAGTATATAACGTATGATAGGGTTTGAACCTGGGGCTCAGCTGAAGCCACTAAAATCCTGTTTTTTCTTTCTTTTGTTAGGTGCCACTTCTTTAGATTGACTTGATTTCATATAAACCAACTCTTGTTCAGAGCAAGGGAGTTCCAAGTTGTTCTAGACTATGAACTTGCAGGTTCAAATTTTAAAGGAAAATGAGGCTGTCTCAGAAATTCCATCAAAGTTTCCCTTCATTCCATTGACTCTCAATGTACCATGTTTCAGTCTGTAAACAATCACACTCACTGAAAAAATGATGCTCTGGTTAACTTAGATTAAAAGTTAAACCCTGGAGCTAGAAGTGGAAGCAGTTTTATCTGAGCCAAAGGACTGTGGGTGAAATAAGTTTATTTCCTCAGAGAATATTGAATAATCTTATGCTAAAAGGGAAGGGGATGGCAGGTGTTGTCGCAAGTAACAAAAACCAGTTTAGTTTAACTTAACTGAAATGGGCTAATTTTCACAAGAAAACAAAAATGTCTCAAATTCAAGGGTAAGAATGGAAAAGGGACTTTTGAACAGTTTGTGTCTCTCCATCTCTGGTTTCTGATTCTCAGTTAAAATCTTCACTCTTTGTTTTTGCAGCCCTGATTTCTCTCATACTCAATCCCTGGGCGGTTGAATACAGAGTCACAACTCCCAAGATTTTATATCACTATTCAAATCTCAATTAGAAACTCATATTCTCAAGTGAAGCTTCTTAGCTGAAAGGATTTGATTGGACCAACCAGTGTCAAATGGTCACGGCTCATCCAACTGGCTGTAGCTGGGCAAGGTTGGATAGAATAAATATGGCTACCATAGCTATGCCAGTGACTAACAGAAGGATAGTTAAAGACATTATTATGAACTTGGTGGATGTTCCAAAAACTGGCTACCTCACATGAAGCACCTCCAATTCAAGGTAACCTTAAAGCTTCCCTTAAAGGGGCTGATCCTTGTCAATGTTTAAACATTAGGGTGGAAATAGCATTTAAAAACTTGCAATAGTTGCATGCAATTTATAGCAATGTAAATTGATATTAAAATGTTTAAGAGGAGAAAACAGTCAAAGCAGTAAGTGCCTGAGGGAGTGGGAGAGAAGTCTTAAAGGGTGAAAAAAAGAAGTCAAATAAGGAAGTTGAGATTTCTAAAAATACGTATTTCACAAATTTGCCCCGGGCTAACCTTTCTTACACTGTACTATCTATAAGCCAAATATCTTAAATTATAAATCAAGGAGGGTTAAAACTATATAATTATCTTCATATTATCCTGAAGAAAAATGTGTAAGAAAAAATACATAAAAGATTAATGAAAATATCTGCCTCCAGTCCCCTAACATTTAAATCAAAAAATTAGGTTTATGAGTGGTACAACCAATCCCAGCTGTGGGATGATTTACAGGTGCAGAGGTAATCTGTAAGGCAATGTGGGGATTTATAAATTAAAATCAATATGTGAATTTTACTCTGAAGCCTATAGTAGTTAGTACTGATTGCAGAGCTCTGGTGAACGGCCTCTAAACCTGTTTCTACTCATAGATCACTGCTTTTTCCACCAGTGGCAGTTGGAGACACTGTGTGCCTGGGAATTCTAGAGGGGAAAGTTATTCTGTGAAAGACTCTACAACCTTGGACTATTTTGTGAAACACACAAATACACACTACATGACATAGAGATGAGCATCTGAGAGAAGAGAATTATTTTTTGTTGTTTCATGTTTTTATTTTGTTTGTTTTAAAGTGAATCTTGAATAAAATTAAATAAGTGACTAGATGGATAAAATGCATTAGCTATCAAATTGGCATTTTAATATATGATATACAGGCTTACTTTTATTCTCATGAAAAGCAGCATTGTGAAATGGTTAAAAGCACCTACTCTGGAACTAGACTTCCTGGGTTTGAATACAGAATTCAAACAGGAGAACTTTTGCAAGTTCTTTAACTTCTCCTGGCTTCGGTGTCTTCTGTAAAATGGGTGTGATTTGGCATACTACTCCTCTCCCCTACTCTCGTTTTCCAGATGTAATCAATTAAACATTTTCTCATATAAACTTTCAGAAATATTTATGGATTTAAACATTTAAAAATTACTGATTCGCTTACTAATATATTTTTTTGATTCTTCCATATTAGTATGATAGAACACAATCATTTTTTTTAAAAACAGGCACATGCTACTCCATTGTGTGAATGAACCATCCTTTTTTTAACCTCAGAATGGGAATTGTTTTGTTTACAACGTTTTTGCTACTTAAAAAAAGTAGAGGAGTGGTAAATATCCTTATACTTACACAATTGCAAAAAGATATATCTGCATAATGAGTTTCTAGATATGGTATTGCTGGGTCAAGGGCTAGGAGCTTCCAAATGGGAATCCTACTTTGTAATTTAAATGTTGTTACCTCCTATTTTCTACAAATTGAGGAACGAGACAATCATGTATATTCAAATTGCGTATAATGTAAAAGTGCCTAAGATTCTGGAAAGCTGTCTTTAGAATGAAATACTTAGAAGGTGTGTGATCTGATTTGGTTGTTTATGCAGTCCTTTTTCTCTTTATCCTGGTTTTAAGCTATGTTCTCATAATCAGTGCCCTACAGATAAGTGAGGAGTTGTTGCCTAGCACAGAATTAGAGTAATATTTCATACTTTTCAAATATTTTTTAGTTCATTGACTGATTCAGCTTGGCAATCTTTGAAGGGAAACACAATAAATGATTACAGGAAATATATTAAGTTATGTCATGGGAGAACTTTGGCAACACAGCTAATATTTGTTTATATTTGAATTTTGCATTTCTCATGTAAAATGTTTCCAGTGACACATTACAAAAGAGCCAATTTGTAAGTGAGAGGGTTTACAATAACGACCATGAAAACTTTCTCCTGAGAAGGAAATCTTAGAGCTTTGTGTAAGTAAATCGTCTGTAAGCCTCTTTTTTTACATTTTTTTTTCACTAAATTCATTGACACTTTTTAAAAGACTTCATTCTGTCCAGCTGTCTTTTGCCATCCACACAGTTTTGACCATCTCAAAATCTTTCCAATGACATCCTTTATCTACTAAGATAACCGATTCTTTTTATCTCCAGGCTTCTCAGATGAAGGGCTTAAGAAAAACTGGAGCTTGGGGGCAGGAGGGACAGGACAGTCCCATTCTTTAGAGGACTTTAGTTTTTATTTTACTCTGCTTTTTATGCATGGGAGGAAAAAATATTCTGAAACATCCTGCTGTTTCTCTTTTTCTTCCCTTCCCCCACTTACTAAGTATTTTTATGTATTTCCTGGAGTAAAGAAAAAAAATACACAGGAGAACAGTTTTTTTGTTTCATAACTAATCTCCAGTTAAAGTGTTTCAGATTACCATCAAATAATTATCTGAATCATTTTAGAAATCGTTTCCTGAGTGCACATCTAGGCTTTAATGACACAATTGAATGATGGATTTGGTTTTGTCTTTAAAGTCTTAGTATTCACCTTAGGGTTTCAAAGCTGCTTTATCTTGCCTAGAAGTAAAAATTATTTCCAACTTTTAGTTCATCAAACTTAACATACTGATTATTATTTGCTTTATGATAGAGAAATTTGGGTTTTCGCTATTTAAGTTTCATTGACATATTATAGCTTGGTGAAAGGATGGCTCTACCAGGAATTTAAAAATCTGAGTTTAAGCCAGTCTTTTTTTATGACTTGCTGAAAGTGTGACATCTTGATAATCTTTGAGTTTCATTGATCCCATCTGTATTTACAAGGAATTTTTCTGTCTCCTCTAAATCTGTATTCCTATAACCTGAGTGTTGTTTGTTGTTAAGAAGAACATTGTAGGGTTAAATTACTAGTTATGGAAATAGAAGAGCTAACATTTGTCTATAAAAATTAAATAGATCTGTTGGTTTATTTCTTTCTCCTCTAGACGTAGTATGATTCATTTTTTTTCAGCCAATTTAATGAAAATATCAGGATAACAAAGTGATGGACAAATTCATTTTTTAATTCTTAGCATTCCATATTCTTTCTCTATGTTCGATCTGAAGTTCAGACTATACTCTGAGAGCATTGAGGAACATTTTTTTTGTTTTGTTTTGTTTTGTTTTACCCCATCTGGAGACTTCCAGCTGAGATTACAGTTTTCTAAAGCTAGAGGTAGATATTATCAATTACCAGCTGTTTCTTAGCTAGATAGTTTGAGTAGCTTTTAATGCCTTTAAATGCCAAATGATTGAAGATTAGTACTAATTATATGTAACATATTAAGCTACTGTAGATCTCTAATGTTAATGGTGACTAGCAGCATTTTTTGAACTAGACCAGTATTTAGCACCTCATTAAATATGCTTTTCACATCTTACTAGTAAGTTAAAGATTTGACTTCAGTATCATGAAACAGTGTTTATGGCCTGGGGAAAAAAACATAAACAAAATCCTTTAAATGTCTTCAAGAAATTTGTAAATGAATGAAGAAGCGAAACAAATATTTATTATTGTGATGAAAAGGTTTGATTTTCTGTAGTGAGACAAAACTAAAAATTAGAATAATTGTTATTAACTAAATGTTGGGGTTTACAATTTATAGGTTTCAGAGTTCAAACATGGCTTTCCAATTTAATTAGAAAGATAAAAGATAATTTTTTTTGATTTTCGAAACTGTCAGGATTAATAACAAGACAGTGGCAACTCAGCATGCTTTAGCTGCGTGGATGGGTCAAGGGAACAGTGAGCTGGGCTAGGCTGGATCCTATAACCCTGGCTGAGTACTAACATGGATGGGCATTATCTTATATAGATAATCTATCTTAATTGGCACAATATAATTTCATATTATCTTTGTTTCAAAAGATTGAGGACTGAGGCTCTGAAAGGATATAAAACAACTTGTTTGGGGAACATAGTAAACAACCCATGGATATCTAACTCCAAAGTTCATTTATTTTCATTAAACCATAGGACCTTGCAAAAGATGAGGAGGAACTAATTGCTTTAAAATGTAAGCCCAGTGAACTAAAATCTAGTCTAAGATATAATATTAATTTGTGGACTCAAAATACTTTAATTTAGTGCTTACCGTGTGTCAGGCACTGTGCTATGAATTGTTGGGGTAGGGGTCTAACAGTAAATCCTAGAACCCATTCATGAATTGAGGCAACTATTCCCCAGAGTCCTCACTTTTAACCCCTGTACTATACTGTCTTGAAGCAGGCATTAATGATAGCAAAATGACCCTAGCCGACTTTAAACCCCTTCTGATTTGCATCAAGAAAATTGAGAAAACATGTGAGAGCCAGGCATTGGAGTTTAGGCCGCTACATTCCAATTTAAAAGAGTGTTCTAAACTTTCCTGAATGTTAGGTGCTATCATATTTGCCTCTATAAAGGTAGCCTCAAGAATTTGCAAGGGCAGATACTAGGGTGTTCCACTAATGTTTCCCAGAAGAAAAGCCAGAGAACACAGTGTATTAAGAATAATAAGAAACATGATTTCTAAAAATCCAGTAAGTTATTTCTTGATCGGTTGTCTGGGATTATTAGAAGATTAAACACCTATTTTGTAAAAGTAAGTTGGACCTTTAGAGGCCAGTCTGAACAATGAGAGTTTATTTTTTTCTTATAATTGTATCAAGCAGTTTTGTTATTTAAAAAAAAAAATGCTATCAACAAGAGCTGTTTCCTTTTAAATATTATATTTTGTTTCACTTTTTCAATTATGAATATTTTACACCCCTATTAAGCAATGAATATGTGTGAACTAAATTTTACCACTTACTTTAATCATATAAAAACACTTACGTTATAGAAATGCCTTGGCTCAAGAAATATACATAATACTTAAAGCAGTTAATATTTAAAAGTCACATATTTACACTAGATGAACACTAGAGAAACTTCAGGTCTAAAATTGAATTTCTCTAATTATAAAATGTGAAGTTTAAATACTTATGTAACATAAATTTTTTTTTTTTCTTGGACTTATGTAGGGTTTATAGGTAACCAGGAAATCACATTGTAATTTAGAGGAATTATGTTCCTTATTCAAATGAGTATACTGCTAAACTAAAGAGAAAAGCAACCCTAATTTAGACTGGCTGCTAGAATACAAACCCTTCCTTTTCTGTAAATATTTTACCTATTAACTTCTTGCTTTTGGAAACATGGGTTCCATTCTTACCTATTTACTCATTCTGTAGACTGTAGAGAAAAATAAGATCCAAGTCATTGTCTCGCCTGTAACAAGCCAGCTGGAACCAAAGACAGCACCTATCTCTCCACCATAGAGACTGCACACAGGCAGCTCATGTCTCCACAGGAACTGGGATCCCCCAAGGTTTCTAGGTTCGGGGAAGTTAGATTTTTTTTCCTAAGGTCCTCCTGAATTATCTGACGTATAATCTCAGACAGCTTGGTGCCTGAGCCCAAAATGCATAGCCCCCCCCATGCAAGACCACTTTCATTTTAGAGCCATACAAAGGGAGAGCAGGGAGATGGAGGTACCTCTGATCGTGCACAGCCCGCAATGTCTCCACCAGATGACAAAGAAAGAAAGACACGTGTACCCATTAACGCTTCTGCCTGTGAATTCCAGTCTATATCAAGTGATGCTCCTCATGTTTGCCAAAGACCTTTGCTCAACAGTGATAATAGCTGATAATCTGAGTTCAGACTCTTTCAAGCCATTCATGAAACATTCACATGAAAGTCCAGAAGTGTATATACACAGTAAAAAACAAATTGTTCTCTCAAATACTAAACATGAATGTATGACTGCTTTATGCTCTAGAAGAAGTCCTCTGGTCATCATTAGATCATTTCAGTATTTCATTTGAACACCAAGTGTCCAAGTGTGCAGTTACTTGGCCTGGGGCAAGATTAAAAGCATAATATGTATAAATATTTTAAAATTTTAAATCTGGCTAAAAATTTCAGATAGAATGTATTCTATACTTTTATTTTGACAGATATACTTGTATAATGACATGGAATGAAAGGTTTGAATTTAGAATTTTCTAAAATTCCTTACATTCCAAGTAGCTAAATGGCAATGGGATGAGATTAGATCCCTGGTCGTACTCTGGCTTTCTCTCCCTAACCCCGGCTTAGTCTTAAATTGTAGGAGGCAGGTAGTTGTGGGAAGGGTGTAACCTAATTTGAGGAGGCTGTCTTCAGATGAAGCAGACCCTGAAGGAGCTGACAACTAGATGTTGTTCCTGGACCACATCCCCTATACCTGGGCTGTAATTTCTTCCTTAATGGGGAATCTGGGCTGTGTATCTTCACATCTATCACAGTGGCCAAGCCCTAAATATCCATCCCTCAATGACAAGGTCACACTAATTCTGATTTTCATTGTTAAGGAAAACAGGAGGGAATCTTTTCTGGAATCCTACCACATGGCCTGTACAGCTGTACCTTGGCCCAAGTACCTTGCTGTGAAGTATGAGTTCTGACCTTAACCAAGTGATAATGCTAGTGCTAATTTCAAGATTTTGCTTAAATGATACACGCAACATGGAGCACACAGTGTTTCAGGGCATGGAGGGTGTTCAGTTGTAATTCCCAGAGGTGGGACACATTCACCCAGGGGACAAGGGTAGTTCTCTGCATATCCTAAAAATAGGTGGGTGCATTGACTGCAAGCAAGTCAGGGAAAGCAGGGGAGAGGAGCAAAGACAGGAAAACCAAGTCTATAGTCTGGAGGCCCTAGTAGAACACAGCTTCAGGAACTGGCAGTCTGTCACATAGCCTGGGCAGAGTCTTAAGAAAGTTATGTGATGAATTGTCAGTAGGAGGCTGTGCCTACTGTAGGTGACACTCATTAGTCTTCTGGATGCTGATGCTTGGGATGGTATCTATGAGAAGTTAAGTTAAAAAGTTATTTTAAAAATCTGGGTGGAAGTAATAGGTAAGAAGCTAGGAACCATTATTAGAAAAGGAAAGCATTATCTAGAAGACTGTGCAAGGAGGAAAAAATCATCCAGATGGTTGGTTGAAAAGGAAAAAAATTGGGGAGCATCTAGAGCAGTGAGTGCGGAAGGACTCCTAGGCTAGATTCCCTTCCAGAGATGATTTTCAATTGCTTTCCATCCAGGAAGTCACAACAGTCTCCAGAGGTCCTAGAGATTTAGGGGAAGAGAAAAGGGGAGATAGTCACTTATAATATATTGTAGATGCTTTCACCACTGAATAAAAAGTAACATAGGAGACTAATTCCCAAATGTGAAACTTTTTCAATCAAAAGAAGACTAAGATTGGGGCTGAGTCTCCTGTCCTTCCTCTCCAGGATCCCCAATACCAAGATCAGGTCCTTTGTTCTCCAGCTCAGGAGATCTTCCTCTTGGATACGTACACAGAGGAAGACAAATAAGAGGCAGAGCCTTGGGATACAACAGTTGCAAATGGACATCAGCATCACTCTGTGTATGGTTCTGATCTGGGGATGGATGAGCTTGTTGACTGTTCTTCTCATGAGTTCCAGACCCTGCCAAGTGCTGCTGCTATTGTTTGCCCCACACCATTTACTTAACAAATTTGTTACATAATTCTGAAGAATTTTAAATCCAAGCATTTACACAATAAAATTTATATCAGGCACTCTGCCTAGTAAAATATGAATACAACTTAGAGAAAGTGTCCTAGTTCTGTAAAGTCACTAAAACCCTAAACAATGTATGCCTTTTCATATAACAATGACTTCCTACCAATGTATTTTGGAAGTCTAGTAGTTTTATGGTGCCATTCTTGAGTCCAAGTGTGAAAGAATGACACTAACTGCAATACTTGACAGAATAAATCTGTTCAGCTGACAAGCTTTATTTTGCATCAAAAGCATACAAGCACAGCATAGACAAAGGCAACAATTGCAAGTCCCACAGTTCATCTTCTGTTCCTCAGGGAGAAGTAAGCAAAATAACATCAACAAGAAGCAACTGAAACTGTATCTTAGGCATCCCAAACAAGACTTCCCTGGTTTTGTTATCTCCTCCTGCCCTGAAGATCTTAAAATACCCAGGAATAACTTTTTACCATGTAAAACAACAAGTCAGGACCTGGTGTCTGAATTCAGGGTTCTGAATTCTTGCTGCTCCATATTTAGGCAGCTTTTCTTATGTGCTCTTGGGTGAGGGGACCCAAGAAGTTTCTAATCCTGTGCACTTACAGGCTCCCGTAAACAAGACCTATCACGACCCATTGAAATGTTCTAGCATCAACCAGAGCCTTTCCCCATTGTGTGTTTTATACTTTTGACTGACATATTTTTTTTTAAGGGAAACTTTGTGTTTTTTTTGACATCTTTATTGGAGTATAATTGTTTTACAATGTTGTGTTAGTTTCTGCTGTATAACAAGGTGAATCAGCTGTATGTATACATATATCCCCATATCCCCTCCCAATTGTGTCTCCCTCCCACACTCCCTATCCCACCCCTCTAGGTGGTCACAAAGCACAGAGCTGATCTCCCCATGCTATGCAGCTGTTTCCCACTAGCTATTTTACATTTGGTAGTGTATATAGGCTCACATATCATTTAAATGAAGAAAATTATGGTTAATAAATGTCAAAAATCCTTTTTCTATTTCATATTTTTTTTCAATTCACAAATCCAATGGCCAAATTAGAGTTACAAATATCCATATATTATGAAGGGCTAAATTGGTCTTTGGGCCTTTTCTCCCATCTTTTCCTAGTTCTGCTACTGTCTGGCAGGTGTGTCTCATTTTTGTGCTGACAAGTGAATTGACTCACCAGTCGGAAAAAACTTCAAGTGCTTAAATACTGTGTCTATCAAATATTTGTGATATCAGGTGTCCTTCTCTTGCATCACTTCCTTAGAGTCTTGCTTTGCAACACTCTCTTATTATTGTATGACAATGATACATTCATAGTTTGTTAATGATGTGCTAGTTAATATATTATTCTTGTAAAATAAAAAGGACTCTTTTTTAAAATTTATTAAAGTATAGTTGATTTACAGTGTTGTATTAATTTCTGCTATATAGCAAAATGATTCAGTTATACATATATATTATTTTTCATATTCTTTTCTGTTATGGTTCATTGCAGGATATTGAGTATAGTTCCCTGTGCTATACAGTAGGACCTTGTTGTCTACCCATTCTATGTATAATAGTTTACATTTGCTAACCCCAAACTCCCAATCCATCCCTCCCCCACTCTCCCTCCCCCTTGGCAACCACAAGTCTGTGCTCTATGTCTGTCTCTATTTCGTAGATAAGTTCATTTGTGTCACATTTTAGATTCCACATATAAGTGATATCATATGGTATTTGTCTTTCTCTTTCTGACTTACTTCACTTAGTATGATAATCTCTAGGTCCATCTATATTGCTGCAAATGGCATTATTTCATTCTTTTTCATGGCTGAGTAGTATTACATTGTCTAATATACCACATCTTCTTTATCCATTCATCTGTCGGTGGACATTTAGGTTGTTTCCATGTGTTGGCTATTGTGAATAGTGCTGCTATGAACATAGGGGTGCATGCATCTTTTTGAATTATAGTTTTGTCCAGATATATGCCCAGGAGTGGGATTGCTGGATCTTATGGAAACTCTATTTGTAGTTTTTTGAGGACTCTCCATACTGTTTTCCATAGGGGCTGCACCAATTTACATTCCCACACAGTGTAGGAGGGTTCCCTTTTCTCCACACCCTCTCCAGCATTTATCATTTGTAGACTTTTTAATGATGGCCATTCTGACTGGTGTGAGGTGGTACCTCATTGTAGTTTTGATTTGTATTTCTCTAACAATTAGTGATGTTGAACATCTTTTCATGTGCTTCTTGGCCATCTGTATGTCTTCTTTGGAGAAATGTCTATTTAGGTCTTCTGCCCATTTTTCGATTGGGTTGTTCGTTCTTTTGCTATTGAGTTGTACGAGCTGTTTGTATATTTTGGAAATTAATCCCTTGCCTGTCGCATCATTTGCAAATATTTTCTCCCAGTCCATAGGTTGTCTTTTCGTTTTGTTTATGATTTCCTTTGCTATGCAAAAGCTTGTAAGTTTAGTTAGGTCCCATTTGTTCACTTTTGCTTTTATTTCTATTGCTTTGGGAGACTGACCTAAGAAAACATTGGTACAATTTATATCAGAGAATGTTTTGCCTATGTTCTCTTCTAGGAGTTTTATGGTGTCATGTCTTATATTTAAGTCTTTAAATCATTTTGAATTTATTTTTGTGTATGTTGTGAGGGTGTGTTCTAACTTCATTGCTTTACATGTAGCTGTCCAACCTTCCCAACCACCACTTGCTGAAGAGACTGTCTTTTCTCCATTCTGTATTCTTGTCTCCTTTGCCAAAGATTAATTGACCATAGGTGTGTAGGTGTAGGTTTATTTCTTGGCTCTCGATTCTGTTCCATTGATCCATATGCCTGTTTTTGTGCCAATACCATGCTGTTTTGAGAACTGTAGCTTTGTAGTATTGTCTGAAGTCTGGGAGGGTTATTCCTCCTGCTTTGTTCTTTTTCCTCAGGATTGCTTTGGCAATTCTGGGTCTTTTATGATTTCATATAAATTTTAGGATTATTTGTTTTAGTTCTTTGAAAAAATTTTAAAAAGGACTAACTCTTAAGGACGGGGGATGATACTGAGCCAGTCATTGAAGCCAGTGTGTAAGGCATTAAGACGGGAAGAGTTATGTTTTTCCTTAGTTGAAAATATGTCCCAAAGACAGGTATTTACACACACTTATACTAGCACCAACATTGCTTGAGCATGCCTGTTGCTCCATATCCTTGAAAACACATATTTCAAATCTTAAACAGCAGTGCACAGACATTTCTAATTGACCTAAATTCTTTTCTTTCTGCCTGTTCTCTGTTGTACAACACATTTCCCTTCGTCAGTAGGACGATCTTGAAATAAAATAAACTGGGTTATTCTAGTCCATTACAGCCTATTAAAATACATTAAAATTTATTAGAATTTTTGTTATATAAGCTTCAAAAGCTCCAAGAGTTGTTACTAAAATGACAGATGATGTGCCAGGGTTGTACCGATGGAGAAGAAATGGTCTGCCACTACTGAACATCCCTCAAGCAGAGTTGTGATCAGGCTGTCCAGCAAAGAGTGGCAAATACAGCCAGACAATAACTTCTGGAGTGAAAAGCAGAGCTCTTGGGATGAAGATCATTATGCACTGAAAATATTCCTTCTACAAGAAGTTTCTCTTTTTTGCCTCTAGGAAGACAGGGAGAATCAGCTAAACAAGAAGGGCAGTGTCTGTAGACAGCAGGTTATTTATGAATGTCAGTTATGGCCCCAGAACAGTTAATTTGATTCCTCTCATGCTTCAAAGGATGAGTAGATGAAGGAAGTGTCTTTTATTTCAATTTCTTAAAAAGAAATCTTAGCTCATCACAGCTTATATAGTTTTAAACACTTGCAGGATTAAACCTAGGCATCGCTTTGATGTTGCTAAAGAAAATTGACATTTTACATATCACTTCATTAGATCGATGTTAATTAAATCATGATGGAAATATTTCATGCTTCTGATTTTTTTTGATTCCTCCTTTAAAAGAAGAAAAAAAAGAACATCATGAGTCAATTAATGCATCTCCACTTACCCCAAATAAAAAAATGAATATTAAAAACTTCAGTGTTTAGGCAAGATTCACTTTAGAAACAGCTTTTGTTGTTTGTTGCAACTTAGAACCTCACTCAAAGATGGTATTTTAGAGATTTAAAGAATCTTTCATTCAAACTTCTAATTTTCATGATTTTTAATAATTTGGAAATCATAATCCAAAGAAAATAAGATGTATGAAAAAGAATGAATTTTGTGATGGCATTGATTATTTTATCCACCTTTGTCCTTGGAAGTGTATCTGGGCAATTATTTGGTGATATTAATCAATACCCAGTTAGAACCCAAGCTGGTTAAAACATGCTTTTATGCTTTGTTATGTAAAGAGCAGAGAAGGGTCCCACTTTTCATATATGACCCTACAGCATTATACTTTATAAGACAGAGTCTTTCCCATTTTCAGCTTAAACAGCAATCTCTGCTTGAAGCTGTTCTACTTGAGTAACCTGATTAAAACTGAAAGATAACTTTTTTCCAAGTCTTTACTGTACTTATTACTACAATAAATGGCCACAATCTTCTTTCTCCAGATAGGATATTTTCCCTGAAGAACCTCAACATCTTTTAACTCTTGGTACTGAAGACTTTTCTTTTCTAAGCTGTTAGTGAAGATTGTTTGATCAAAGTATCTTTTATAATCAATGGTCCACCTCATCATTAAACTAGCCAAATAAAATGTATATATTCCTATCAATAGAAAAGGGAATTTGTTTCATGAATGGATTTAAGAGGAAAGACATATAAATAAGTAGAACACTGGGAACAAAATTGTTCCAGAAATATTTTTAAAAGACTTCCTCTCAAATAACTATTTAAAAGATAATGTCCCTGGAAAGAAATGTTGTCCCTGGATAATGTTTTGTTACTTACAAGGAAATAGTAAGGTAAAGACTAGACATTTTTTTTCCAAGGTTAAAAAAAAAAAAAAAAAAAAAAAAACCCTGCTACATCCTAAACTATTGGTGAAAGATTATTTCATGTTCTGCAGCATAAAGGCAATTAAAGGCAAAATCTACATTTAAACACACATCTCAGAGTTACAAAGGAACTTAAGGCCATCTAATCTAGCCAGTTATAGCAGTGTCTTTTATATGTACCTGACAGAAAAGCATCTAGCCTTTCCTTGAAAATATGCAGAAATAGAACCTTCCCCACTCTCCTCCTATTTAGTGCCAATTCTGGACAATCACATGGTACAAGGAAGTCAAATGCTTAGGTAACTCTTCCAATCTGTTATGCTAGTCTTCCCAAGTTCATCTTTCCAAAGCCAAGAATTTCTCAGTCTTTCAACTCTTTAACCAATATTCACCTTAATGTTGAACAAAAGTGAACATAATATCCCTGATGAAGTTCAGGGAAATTCTTGCTTTCCTTGTCTTGATTAAGACAGATTATGGGTGCATTTATGTTTTTAGCTTCCTTGCTATACTGCTATTAGCTGATCAGCTAAGCGTAACACTAAAGTGTTAGCAATTGTTTTTGCTATTTGTGTGTGTGTGTATATATATATATATATATATATATATATATATATATATATATATATATATATACTTATATAGACACATACATACTTTCCAAACCTTTTTCAAATTAACTGCTATTGAACCATGCCCCTTATCCAGTGCCTAATGCAATTAAAAAAAAAAGAAATTGAACATTGTACTTTTAACTTTTTTTGTTGTTGAGTATGGTAAGAAATATTTTCTATTGTCTTACATTTGGAAAATGTTTATGCATACATATATCTGTGTAGTCTTTCAAACTAACTATTCTCTTCCAAGATCCAAATTCTTACTTTAGTCTACAAAGCAGCTTTACCATGACTAACTTACCTATTCTTTCTCCCTGTCTATGAGAAGATGTCTTCCTTAATGACTGACACTGTACTCTCTGCATCCTCTTCCTGATTTCTTGTATTATAGAGCACCCATCACTGAGACGTTTGCAATGTGTCTTCAGGTCTTTACTTTGAGTAAATGGCCTTGAAAATCAGGGTACTATCATTATGCAAGAAAAATAACTGAACAATGCTTCAGAAAAAAAAAAAATAAAAGATTGTTACATAAGGAAATATATACCCTTCACTACATTCAAGACCCCTTAGTCCAAAAGGTCAGATTTAGTGACGTGATTTTGGCATAAAACAAAGGCAAGTAGAAATGGGTTATCCTGGCTTGCCACTTACAAATGAAGGAACTTTGAGCAAGAAGCAATGTTCTGAAGTTCATTTTCCTCATCTGTAAAATGGGGGAAATTTTTTTCTTTCAGCCTGCTTGTAAAGAGTAAAATAATCATATTTTAATTTATTATTCGCTTGTTGTATTCCAAACACTGTAGTAGGTAATTTGTGTATTTTTTTAATATTAATTTAATATCCACAACATCTATGTGGCTTAAATAGCATATGTCAAAGTCTTTGCACTCTGTCTGACACACAACAGGTATTTAATATATGTTTACGGCTTCTCCCCTTATCTTTATACTATAATTATAGAAAAATCTATTCTCAGTATTCAGGCATTTTGTCAATCTGCCTGCTGTATTGCCAACTGAATTTAAATAATAATAATAATACACTTACTGGTTTGCATTACAGTAGTAATGAGATACATGACTTAACACTAATTCTGACATGAAGAGTTTGAACAATTCAAACTTTACCTATTTATTTAGTATTTTAACTAGGCATAGAATACCTCCAAATACAAAAACTTGGTAAATTTTATACTTAAAATTCCTTACAAAAAAGTGTATATACTGTCTTTTATCAGAGCCAATTTACAACAACCTGAAAAATTGCCTTAAAGAAAAACTTAACAAAAGTTATAAAGAATGCTTCAGAATAATTGCTGAAAATACAACTTGTACTGAATGTAAATTTGTGTCATGATCACATGTGCCTAGAAGAGTTTTGACTTTGTCTTCATTGCTAATATTGAAATTAATATCTATAATGACAAAAATTAATAAAATAATTAGGGCTGTATTTTGTTTTGGTAAAATAAAATCTTTAGGTACATATTACACATATGTGTGAAACATTTCTTACCGTGTTCAATAATGTCTTTAATACATTAGAGAAAACTTTGGTTTAAACGAAAATGACTTTTATTTTTAAAAGGGGTGCAAATATGACCCCAATTATTAGAGTCCTCTATTTTCTGAATTTGGGGCATTTTTCTCCTTTAATGTTAACGTATACAAGATGGAGTGAAATGAAGAATAATGAAGATACTAGCCCCTGTTACTTCCGAGCTAGAACGACACTGTGAAATATATTGTATTACAGAGAATATGTTGATCTGCTCCAGCTGCAGTCATACAAGGACTGCTGCAAAGCTTTCACTGCCTGTGTTCATCTGGAGCACCCCTTCACATTATCTAGACGCTTGATTGTCTTACGGTTTCCTATTGGCCTTTAACCTTACCACATCCCCTTCTTTACCATGTCTGTCAATTTTAGATAAGTCCAGAGCTAGGAACTACTCCTCTGACACTGTAGAATTCAATAAGGTCATTGAATACATGCTTTCATTCTCCCAATAAATATTTTTGTGGAGAAGTATTATGAGCCAAGCACTGTGTTAGGCACTGGAATCTGATAACTGAAGAAATGTATTAACTATTCTCAAGGGGCTCATGATATATTGGAAGAGAGTGGCAAGCGTAACAACTACAATACAGCATGATACTTGTTATAAATGTTATAGAAAGACTTCTGGAGAAGTGTAACCTGAGAGTCTAGGAAAGCAAAAAGCATCTAAGAAGAAAATAATGTCTAATGTGAGACCTAAAATGCATGTATAGTTGAACCAGGTGAAGGATCGAGTAAGGTGGATAGGGATTAGTAAGAGAGAGCTTAGTTTCTTAATGGAATATTTAATTTCTGTATGTCTAGAGTGTAGAGTCAAGTAGGAATGACTAGAAGTAATACAGGAGAAATAAGCAATGTCCATATCGTGAAAGACTCAGCAGGCTGACCAGATTTGGATGTTAGTAAAATAAGCCTGGATACACTGCAGAAAACAGATTGAAAAGGGGGTAAGATTGGAGTCAAGGAAAATAATTAGGAAGGTTTTCTAGTAATCCTGGTAAGAAATAATGGTGGCCTGACCTTAGAAAGGAGCAAGTGGATCTGACAGCTAATTTAATAAATTAGCCAGTAGAAGGGTATGCTTATTTGCTAGGAAAACCAAACAACCATTGTGTATTTTCCTACAACAGGATAAAGTAATATAATTACAGATTTTTATGAAGCATTTATAGATGCTCTACTACTGGTTACATGCATATACAAAAATTTAATTTATCCTTCATAATTACCCTTCGATGTAGTTATTATTAGTTTTGTCATTTCGGACTTTCCTGGTGGCACAGTGGTTAGGAATCTGCCTGCAAATGCAGGGGACATGGGTTCGAGCCCTGGTCTGGGAAGATCCCACATGCCACGGAGCAACTAGGCCCGTGTGCCACACAACTACTGAGCCTGCACTCTAGAGCCCATGAGCCACAACTACAGAAGCCCCCTCGCCTAGAGCCCATGCTCCGCAACAAGAGAAGCCACTGCAATAAGAAGCCCCTGCACCACAACAAGCTCGCCACAACTAGAGAAAGCCCATGTGCAGCCACAAAGACCCAACAGAGCCAAAAATTAAATAAATAAATAAATAAATTTATACAGTTTTGTCATTTGAAAAGAATACTGCCTGAGGTTGCACAGCTAGTAAGTGACAGAGCTGGGACTTCAATCCAGGCATATCTGATTCCAAAGTTCACAAAATTCCTTACATCTCCTTGCATCCCCTCATTCTTAATTTCAGATTCAAAAGTTGAATAATATTAAGAATATTAGGTAATTTTTAACTGCTAAAAATCTCTTGCCAAGTGACGCTCAGGGTATTTTTAATCCAAGTGTGGTCCATACAACTCCAACAACTGAGTCATATGGGCTTTTATTAAAATGTAGTTTTGTGGGCCTCATGCTACACTTAGGGCATGATTTAGAATATCTGGAGACGGAGGGGACAATCTCCATTCTAATAAAGCCTCCAAATAATTTTTGTGGTCCACCAGTGTTGAGAAACCCTGTCATAAGATCTAGAATTATGTATTCAGCCAAATTTATCTGTTTGTAAAGAAGAAAGAGAATAGGCATAAAAATTTTAACATGCTATTAAACAATAAAGTTATGAAAGCAAACTTAGGGTCACATAATACAAGTGTGAGGAATCTAACTTTTCTGTATAAAGGGGTTGATAGGAAAAAATGTAAGATATTAAAATAAATTAAATGATAGCAAATTAAATTTTGAGGATTAAAATATTTTTTCCAAAGGCCTTCTTCCAAGGTTAACTTGTGTTGTTTTTAGAATGTGTGTTTCTGCACTGAAAAGAACTGAAATGTTTTCTACATTGAAGCCTAGGAATAATTTGCTTCTTATTACAGGTAATCTATTTGATATAGTTTATTTTTTTCTTTAAAGACAGGTATTCTGAAAATCACTAATAAATGCTGAGTTTGTTAGTGCATGAATATCCGTGAGCTAAATGGATGAGAAACATTGCAAAAACAGAGAATAATAAAGTATAAATAGATATTGAGATATTCAAAATATTTCCTAAACAATTTACTTCTAATATCCCATGTAGGTATATAGATGTGACCGTTATGATATTTTCCTAAATATAACACTTTAAAGTATTGATAATTATATCAACTTTCACATGTTAGATACATGTTAGGGTTACTTTTTCATGATACAAGCTCCTGAGAAGGAAAAGTCAACTTACAGAGGAAATGTGCAGGCCTATGTGATTCTCTTAGCTGTATCTATACTTAACCTACCCAAGTCTTGCCTTGTCTGAGCCCATATGAAAGAATACACAAGTTTCTATTGCAAATGGTGGAGATCTGTTGTTTTTTTCCATCATAGATTTTTTTACTGATTATTTTCTTTATAAGATTTTTTGGTAGAAACTACCTTCAGAATCTTCTACAAATGTTAATGATTTTGCCAGAAATTCTAATAAATTTTTTAAAAATATGTAGAGATACATTTTTTGCCCCTCTATATGTTCCTCGTAAAAATGGGAAGGACGCAGTACAGCAAAATGAATAAACTCAGGATATTAGAGTTTCAGAAATTCTATCCTATTT
This sequence comes from Balaenoptera borealis, assembly GCF_965194805.1. Classification (NCBI taxonomy): domain Eukaryota; kingdom Metazoa; phylum Chordata; class Mammalia; order Artiodactyla; family Balaenopteridae; genus Balaenoptera; species Balaenoptera borealis. The sequence goes on from NC_138865.1 coordinate 62,232,953, forward strand.
GAGCTAAGAGTATTTGAGGGGGTAAAACAGACACTATATGTTCTATGAAACAATAACATTTGAATCCGTAAAAAAGGGAAAGTTAGTTTGGAAGAACTCAAGCTATTAATTTGAAGCTGAATCGTCTACTTTGTACCACTGATGCCCTAAGGGCACTTCAGGTTTGCAGTCAGAGCTACGACTTCTTTAAGAATGTATTTGACGGAAATTGCAGGAGGATGAGTTGAACACAGGAAACTCAGTCAGCTATTTATTTTACATTTAGAAATTAACCTTCCAGGCAGACCAGCTTTTGAAACTATTTGTATCATAAATTATCTCAAGTGTCGTATAGTTCCTTCTTGAAGTGATGCTTTGCGAAGTCATTTGTTATTCAGAAATTTCACTGGTGCATTCTATTAGCAATAATTTATGTTTTCCAATGAAACCTGAAGGGACAACTTGACACCTTGACATTTAATGCTATGGCGAGGTGAAGTAAATTGGTGGTTTCATACTGCCTCTGCACTACAATAATTTATGTGGCTCTTGCATATATTGAACAATAACATTTGAATCCATAAACAAAACTAAGAAACAATAGTTTAGAGAAGCTCAGTCAGTAACATGTATCTCACTGAGTTATTACCTTGCAACTAAAAACACCTATACATTTCCTGATCTATTTCCGTAGCTGACTTAGTCTTTTCAAGTCTCTGCTAAACTGGGAGTAACTTCAGGGTAAGTGTAAAAGAGCTACCTTGAATTTATTAATGAATATTTCCAATGTATTTAATTGCAGAGTTCTGTTTTACAAAGGCTTTGCATCTAATTTGCATGCAAAGTTTAACCTGAGAGTTTTTTTGAACGACTGGTTAAAATATCTTGATCTATTCTATCACTGAAAGTTAATAATGAGAAAAGAATTATGTCTTCATGTTCAAAGGATATTTCTCATGCATGAGTATCACACATAATATAAATAATATAAATTTAATTAGAACAAACAAATTTTATCTTTAACATCATTAAAGAGCACATTCCTAAGTAGGAATTATAATAAATTTATGTTAACAGAATTGTGGATCCTCAACTCCTACAACTATAGCAAGTCTGTTTATTTCAACACGCTTTATCCTTCATAACAACTCAGTTTTACTTGAAGTTTAAAAAGGAGAAAAAAAAAAAAAAAAACCTTCAACTCACGTTAATCTCTAAAGGATGCAAATAGATTTTTCTATTTTGCTCCCTTGAAAAAGCTAGAACAACTTCTGGTAAATCAAGGATAAAAAGTAGTTTCAAACCATTTATTTTTTTTTAGTAGTACATTGGGAGTTGTCAATCTTTTTAATGATCTTTTACTTTATCCACTTTCCTCAACAGAAAACTGCATCCAAAAAAGGTTAAGGGGTTTTTAAGTCTATTTGAATATCTAAAAGCACACAGGGTTATTTAGTTGCTATCTAATTGTGAGAAAATAATTCATTAAGTTTCATAAAAGGGCAGAATACTACCAAAAATCATTTTAATACATTAGCTCTACAAGCTTGGTTTTGTAGAGATAGAAGACAGCAGCATTCTTTATTTTAAACTTGGCTCTGGTTGCTGCCAGGGCTCTAACTGCAACACTATCTTTTTGCTAGAGCCTCAAGGACAAGCTGAGGTCACTGTATATCACTTACAGTTCAGATTGTTTGAGATGCTGCAGAACAATGTGATACTGCCACATTCTTCCAGTATATTATTGTGTGAATCCTGATGTTCCAACTTTGGGAAGCATATTAGTTGGAAGATTTCATTCTTTGCATTTCCTTTCATTTCATGGAAAATCTAAATACCTAACACCCTTGACGGAGACTTCACCCAAAACTCAGAGGCTTCAAAACAAATGTCAAAGCTGATGTCAGATAGGAGAGTAGAAGGCAGAAAAGGGCTTAATCATCACAACTGATTATTTAATCATCATAGTGTTTGGAATCTAAGCACCAGATTTTTAACCTAACTGTTTTGGGAGTTTTGTATCACTAGAGAAGGGAACATAGCAAAAACAAAAACAAAAACACTTGGATTCCATAAATAGACTGACAACTCTTCCTTAATGCAAAAATAGGATGTGTGTAGCTCAGAAATACCATTCCTTCCATTAAGAAGGGACAGAATAGAGAGAGAGAAATAAAAGTAGTTCCTTTCATATGGGTAAGAGGGCCTTTAGAAAAAATATGTAAACAGACCCTAAGTATTTAACCATATATACATTGATTTAAAAGTATGCTATCCACATTACTATAGTAGTTTAAAAAATGTTTCCTAAGGAATATATGTAATAAATTATCCTCAGAATTTATCAGGAGTTAACTGAAGACATTCTTCTACATATTTTATATTAAAATCTTATACTTTCACTTATCTGAGACTATTATATGAGATTTTATATACACAAATTTCTAATAAGCATAAATTACTAATTCTTCAAACATTTAAGTGAGAGACACTGATATTCTTTCTTCTAAGCACAAAAATCCTAAAGAACTTTCAGAATATCTATAAAGGCAAAAAGGAGAATGAGAAAAAATGGGTTTGGAGTAAATGGTGAGAGTATACATGTATGTGTGTATGTGTGTATAGAGGGAAGTAAAAGTGAGAGAGAAAAAAGTAAAAAATGAGAAAGGGTGGGGAGAGAGAATAAGTTCTTATTAAAAATGTCCAATCAAGTACTTTCTACAGGAAATATTTTATTGTACTGTTTTCTTCTATAGCATTCAATTGCCTTAACAAGTATTATAAATTCTTCTGTCTTAAAATGCAGATGGGATCTGTAAAGGGGTGGGTGCGAAAGAAACAAAAGTTTCTCTAGCCTGTTTCTCAGAAAATCTGAGGATCGTGATTAATGACAACTATTATAATTACAGACACCCTTCCTTGAGTAGCTATTAGGTGTACTGGGTGTTAGTCTAGACAGTATATGCAGCAGTTGTAATCTTCCCAACAACTTAGCAAGAAAAGTCTTGTTTTTCCCTTATTAGAAATGAGGAGACTAATGCACAAAAAGGGAAAGTAGCTTTTCCAGGGCACATGACAAATAAATGAGACTCAGGCTCTAAATTAAGGTCTTACTGCCTCTGCCAGTGGTTTCAATCCACACAGCAGTGGCAGGAGGAGAATTTGAATGTCCTGTGTTACATTACCATGGAGTGTCTTTTCTACTGCAACACAATGATCAATGGCACTGACATTCAGAAAACTTAAGGACGAGATTAGCCACCATGATGTAAAAGAAATTATGATCTCTTCAGACCCAATATAAAATGTCATCTCCTTATAGGTGTTTTTCTCTTGTACCTTCCCAGCACAGGGGGTACTTAGTTCTCTGTTTTGTTTTTCTTTTTAAGACTCTAAGATTTAGGCAACAAGTCTAATATCTTAACAACTAATAGGTACCTGATGAAGAAGCGGCCATAGGAAACAGCAAAACCCATGTTGGAACAAAGAAAATAATCGGAATAATGGTAATGATATAGAAAACTTGCTATAGATGGGGATAGGACAAAGTAGAGACAGATGATATGATACAAATTCTTTAGAGGATAGTTTATATTTACATGACTTAAATGCCAATTTTTCTCTTTATATAGTGATCCTCTTAGAGTTAATTCTCAGACTGTGTTTATGAAATACTAAAAAAAAATTTAGAAGGTAATTTTTATATTACTAAGATACAAGAAACTATTTGTCATCCATCCCAGGTATATAAAGGCTTTGGTGACTTGGAATGCTAAAGCATGGGAAATTTCATTCTTCCTATTACTTATTAATAAAGAAAATGCATGATGCTAATATTGTTTTACTGATTGTCTTCAAGTACCTAAATCAATGGATGGGGTCCATATGAAAAATAATTATAAATTCAGAGCTGGTGTAAAGGTCTCCTCAAGTCAACAGGTAATATTTAATTTTGCATAAGCCAACCAGTTGTAATGCACTGTTGGTCTGTTTTCTCATTGCAAAAGCAAGATTATATATAGCTATATTGATGAAAATGGGAAGAAAAGAATTTGAGGGCCGTGGTTCATGGTCATAAAAGTTGAGGAATTAATAGCAATAGCTAGAGCCAAAAATGTAACAACTTCCCCTAGTGCATTAGGAAAATAAAACAATACCTTTTCCAGTCAAGGGTTTGTACTATGTGAAGATAAATGGTTATAAGAATATTCAGCACTTTCAACAAAAGATCACAAGGTATTTTACAAACCAGTATGTCATGGTCTCAAAATGGAATAAAAATACGGATTCAGGATTAGACGAAAAACTTAAATAGAATGAGGTGTTCTATTCTATAAAATTATAACGCAGCTTCCAGAAGCCTTTGGTCTCTAGAGCAGCTTCTTTATAACTGCATTTTAGAATAGCTACAGTTTTGTTCATTCACCATATTGAACAGAATATTGTAGCATATTTTATTTTAAAGTTATTAAGGATATTAAGAAAATGGATGTGTAGTTGAATAGTAAGGATACAAAAGAGTATTTATAGCATGATTATATGGTTCTATTTTTTTAAAGAAATTATACCTGTATGTGTATGCATATACATAAATGTATGTACCTATGGTGTAGAAATTTATTCACAATATGTTAGCAGTAGTTATTGCTGAGAAGTAGAATAACAGGTGAGTTATGAAGATATACTTTCACTCATCACATTTTTTGTAATTACACATGTTACTTGTATAATAAAGAAATAATGAAGAGCAGAGAATATTTATAACAAGGCTATGTTTAAATACAATTTTAAAAAATTGTTTAACTTAGTGATTCACAGTATTTAGAGAGCCATGGTCCTTTAGACCTTATGACATCATTTGTGTTAAAATTATAGCAGTGTCATAGAATATATTGGTAAAATACTTTCTCTGTTTTGAATGTGTCCCTCATATCTTGATATATCAAATTACATTTTCTATTAATTTGGCTCATAATATTAGTGCTCTGATTCTGTAATCCCCATCTCATTGTTCATTTATAAATGCCATCTACCTTTTTCTGGAAGTTCATAAATTAAGTCATAAAAATTCATTTATATAGCATCTTTTATGTGGCAAGCACACATTAGATGCATTACGTGAATCATCTCACTAATTTCTATAAAAACTCTGTGACCAAGACATTAGTGCTTCCATTTTGTAGATGAAGTAAACTTCTGATGGAAGAGGTTAGGATAATAGCCCAAGGTCAAACACCTAGAAAATGTCAGTACAAGAATTTAAAGCCAGATCCATCTAAATCCAAAGTCAACACTTTCTACTGCAACACTAAGAATTACTCTAAGAAGTTCAGAGGGACAGTCAATCCATAAGAACTTTGAAAACTTATTTAGAAGCATTCATATGTTAAAATATACCACACAGTTAATTTCGAATCTTCTGGGATTTCTCTCTGACTCCGTAGAACTTGAACCTTTAACCACCTCGCTGGCCACGTCATTAACAATGCAAACATTTGGCAGAACTTCCTGACTGAAAGTGTTTCATGTTAATGCTTTTAAATATAGTTCAGACAATAAAGCAAGTCATGATATACACATAAAAGTATTTTGTGTGTAATTCCATGAATATCCATCATCTATTTAATCTACCTATCATCTGTCTATCTTGGCTAGAGAAAATATATGCATGAGCTTTATGATCACATTTTTAAAGAAGGCTTGGCAGATAGAGCAATGCCTAACTGAGGTTTACCTAACTATATGCTAGGCGTTCCAAGATATCTCTTCTCTTCAGTGTACTCAGAATCCTTCACGGGTTTCCAGCCATGGCTTTCCAGTTCATTTATCCATTTACCACCTGCCTGAATTATGCAGTTCAGATCACGCTCTTGGGGTCATCTTTGGATCGATGTCTTCTTTGGAACTGTCCCCTCCCCCCCTTCCCCAGCCTAGCTGACTTCCTTTTTTGTTACCATTCTAACAATGTGTTTTGCTGTTGATCATGTTTTTGTTTTTGATCATCCTTACGTGATGCCCTGAAATAAAAGGACCAGCATGCCTTACTCTGTACCAGTGTAGGGTACTGGGTCCCCCATGTGCTTCAGGCTCCAGCCTTCCTGAATTTGATCCTGGGTAGGTTAGGCTACATAGTAGGTTTGAGGGACTGTTGGTACGATTCCCAAGGACATTTGGGAAAGTGGCCCTGGCACTAATGCTATAGCTCTGGATTCAGAAAATTATCCTGACCAGGCTGTTTCACTTTGTGAAGGTTGAGAGTGTTAACTGAGGCCCTACTCAGGCCTAACTGTTCTGAATCTCACTTCAGTTATATTTCATGTTATACGACCCTGAGACTGATGAAGTGCTTGGTGTGGTGGTTTCCAGCAAGTATTCATCAAACCCACTAGAACTGCTCCTGTATGATGAGATTTGGAGGGGATAATTGAGCTTTCTGAACATCTGAGATGGTCCCCATTCATTCAGATTTTAACAGTCCCAATGGTGAACCCTAGGATGAGGGTTTCAGAGGTCCACAGGTGTACATCTGTGCATCTACTTTGAAAAATGTTGCTAGTCTCTCTTCCGGGTGTTGTGACTGATCTGAACACTTCTTTTGTCTTTTTATTTTGCAATTAATTTTGTCCTTTACCTGAGTGATACCTATGTTGATCTCTCTGCTATGTTGAACTTGTTCTTAACATTTATCAAAACAATATTCTACTAGTGGGTGGGACTTACATAAAGAATCAGACCCATTATGGTAAAATTCTGTGGAGAAAGTACTAAGAGAGTGAAGGGAAAGATGATGATTCTGTAATGCCAAAGTTGTTCTGCTGACACCAGGGTTGTAGATGACTAAGGCCTTAGGATGTCTTAAAAAGCAGTTTTTCATCGGAGCATACGGCCCATAACATGCGTTCCTGGGAGTCTCGTCCATTGATAGATTAAAAACTTTTTCAATGGCCAGCTTTTAGTAATGCTATGGCGAAAAAGATTTAAACCAAGAAGTGGAGCTGATATAACATAGGTGAGGTTACAGGATGCTGTAGTTCATTAACAGTAATTCCTGAGTACCATGAAAAAGGGCTAAAAGGGCTTACAGTATCTTGGAGGAATATAGAGATTCAACAGCAGTGAGACGAATAAACCAAGGCCCAGAAAAGGGAGATAATTTGCCCAGGATCAACAACTTGGTAGTAGTATAGCCAGGTTTAGAATCCTTGTCTCCTGACTTCTAGAATAGTGTTCTTTCCATACTTGACTTTGGGTTGCTGACCAAGGTAAAGGCATTCCTCAGGGCAGGCACATTCCAATGTTATGCTTCCCACCTCTCATTTTTTTTCTTCCATCTGCACTCAATTCCTTTTGCTCCCCTTTTATTCCACTGTATACAATTCAGCTTGCCTGGGCACAGAGGTTTAAGTGTTAAAACTTAACTGTTTATCACCCTTCCCTGACATCTGTCCTCATGGGTTTCTAGGACTTAGTTTGCCTTCCCTACATTTTGGCCCAAAGTACTTGTGGAATAGTTATATTATTTATGGCCAACTTGCTGGATTTAACCGTCAAATATTTGCTATAGCCTAGTTCATGTGTATGCATGTATCTATGTGTATGTATATATTATATACAATAACATTACAGTTGTATTTGGAAATGTACAGTCAGTCACACTGTGTTGACATAGAAAAAGGGCTTATGAAAAAGCTGTGGGTCTATTAATTTCAAGTTTTGATTGTGTTCATACACAAAGGGTGTGTTTTTGTGCAATGTGTAATTGTGTACATTACAGACAATGGGGGTACTATAGTACATCTTTTGTTGTTGGCTTAGGAGGTTGCAACTTTGAACAATATAAGTGAATATAAGATATCACAAGCCATTCACTAGTGAGTTCAAAGATGGTACCTGAAGCTTATCTTGTCCACATTACCAACATGCTATTTTTTTTTTTTTTTTTTTGGTTGGCTGACATACCCCAGAAAGTGAACTTTGGTAGATTGACTATAATATGACAAAACTCATAGAAACAAGAGTTTTAGGTTAATTCTGACAATTTTTCTGGTATAGGCTTTGCCTTCTCTATGGCTAGGGCCTGACAGAGATTATAATAAAGTGGTTGAAACTTGGATTACTCATTAATATAAACTCCAAACTTATATATCCTTAAATTAGAGGATACATTTCATAAGACATAAAATGTAGGCTCAAGCCAAAAAGTACAACATGAATTTATCCTTTCTTGTGTTATAAAATCCCCTAAGTAGCATGACTAAAAACGAAATTTGTGCTCTGCACAAAAGCTACTGGCTAGAGATATCAATGAGGGCTGAAATCTAGTTAGTAAAACCATTTCCTACGCCTGGTATTGTATGAGCTAGAAGAAGGAATGCTATTTTATCCTACATCCACAAGAATGATGTATCATTTTGCTATTCATTCCTATGAAGAGGAAAAATAATAATATTTTTATAAAGCAGAAAATTACAACGACTAACATCCATGTACTCACCTCTTCAAGTAAGCAAATGAAAATGGCTGTCATTTTGAGGTACTTATTTTTAATTTATTTTTATAGAAATTAAAGTTGAAATCCCTATATTCACCTACCAAGTTCCATACCTCTCCATCCCCAAACACAGTTACCACAAATTTGATCTGTAGCTCATCCCTGTTGATATACTTTTACTACTTATATATAAATGGCTTTACATTTACAAAAATCATGTGCTTGCACATTATACACATGCATCTATAACTTGCATCTTTTAGGATTGGTAAAATCTAATCCATTCATTTTAAGTGGTGTACAGTATCTCATGTATAGTATATGAATATGCTATAGTACTTTTTTCAACTTCCCCTATGTTATCCATCTTTCCATGTCCAATATATTATAAATAATTATTCAGATAACATCTCTTATGTATCTCCTATATTACTTGTGCAAGAGATTTTCTTAGAGGTGAGATTTCTGGGTGGCATGGTATATGTACAGTCGATTTTTTTGTATATATTCAGTTGCTCTTTAAAGTTGTTCTAATTTATACTTCCAACAGATTTATCTTGAGTATCTGGTTCCTTACTTCCTATGTCAATTGATATGGTTAGACTTTTGAGCATTTCCTAATTGATGAATGTGCAATGATATCTGATTATTATTTTAAATTATGTTGTACTGATTATTAGGGACATTAAGGAGATTTGTTTCTTGGTCATTCAGGTTTCTTCTTCTTTGAACTGTTTATTTCCATTCATATTTCTTTTTTTGGCTTGCTTTCTTTTTATATGAAGGATTTATGTATGTGTTCTGCTAACTAAAATGTTTGTAGGTTGTATTTATCTTCTCCTAGTCTGATTTTTATGTCTTTTGTAATAAAGTTTTTAATTGTGATAGTCTCATCATTCTTTAATTATTTCTATTTTATGTCTTTCTTACTTTTCCTCTACATATGTAAGAAAGACATTCATCTATATTTTATATGATCATTTTTGTAAAGTTTTGATTTTTTTACATTTATAGCTTTAATATATTTATATTTTTCCACTTCCATATGGAAAGGTGATTGTCTTAGCTCTTTCCTCCTTCATCTGTAAGGTCTCTCCATCATGTATCAAGAACCCATACATGAGTCAATTCCTGTTATCCAAACTGTGCATATCTTCTTACATTAGTATACTTGTTCATCACAGTGAAGTAAAATATAGAGCTCCTTTCAAGTCTTGTCTTCAAAGTTATCTCACCCAGGAAATCTACACCTGAATTGTGTTTATGCTATACCATTATTGAGTATTTATGACTATCAATTTCACTGTATTATTTGATGCTTATTAATTCATCGTTTTAATTTTGTCTTTGTGTGTATAAAATATGCTTTAAGGCTAATACACATTAAATGAAAGAGAGCCAACATGTATCAGAGAGAATTTTTGTGAAAAATAGCCTTATTTGTTTTCTCTCTCTGTCTCTCTGAAAAAATCATTATAGTATATTAATATACTATATGTGAAATACTATACATTACTTAAAGTGGATGAATTAGATCTTGTCAGTTTCAAAACTCAAGTATGCCACGGGCCAGAATATATTACCAAAGTTTCCAAGGAACTACGACATGTGATACACATGAAATATATCTCAAAATGCTCTCTAATACTATGGGCCATTTCCTCTTTTCACAGTTAATGTACATCAAAGGCTTCCATTATTTTAAAGATAAAATTTAAATGTGTTAGCACAACATCAAAGGCTCTTTGAGATCTAGACACCTTTACTACCCACGCTTACCCCTTAGAAATCCCAACTCCAACTTGCATCCAATAAATCAACTTTTCAAAAAAAAATTTTTTAAGCTGATTTTTCTTGTTTCTAGGCCTCTTTACATCCTGCCTCATTTCAGCAACAGACTCATTTCTGAAAGCTTCTTCACCTGGCTAAGTTCTAAGTCTTCTTTACAATGTAGTTCTGATACTTGTTTCTCCAGAAAACTTTGCATGACCTTCTGCCATAGGACAATTCGCTTACTCACATCATATTAATTGATCCTGCGTCTGTTATTTTATATTTGATGTGATTTTTAAAGGCAGAGACCATAAGTTCATGTTTGTTAAACTCTGTGTTTTCAGCATGAAGAGAATACTTTTAAAATGATGGTAATATAGCCAAAGTTTATTAATCATTTAGGAGAATTATAGACACATTGGGGATACAAAAATGTTTAAGACATTAAGACTCTGTTTACAGTCTGATAAGGGCCACAGATAGCTTTATAAAAAATTAATTAGCAATCAAAGCAAGTAGAATTAACAAAAATATTATTCACAAAATAAATTATAACTAAAATCATCATTATATATTTATATATATAATTTAAGAATAGCTATTTTATGGATAATCCATAGAGAAAAGAAAAAATCAGAAAATGCAAGTAAAACAAAAAGGAAACAAATTTTAATAGATATTGCAAACAATTATTACTCTTTTGTTATGTATTTTTTCAATTTGTGTGTTTGTGTAATATGTATGTCTGTATATGTAAATATGTATATGTGTGCATATATATATATGGAGAAACAGACAGAAAAAGACAGATAAAGAGAGAGAAAAGGAATTTTGAACATCCTCTATACATAAATAAAATATTCTTATTTGAATGACCACAGACCAATTATCTGTTTGAATATTCCCTAACTTATTTAACCAATCTCATATTGATACTTTCAGTGTTTGCAAGTTTTGCTATTATCATATAATAATGAAGAACTTTTAAATGTTATTGAATATTTAAGAATATATTTTTAACCGTGATATTGCTGAGTCACATATTATGAATATATTTGAGACATTTGACACATATTGCCAAATTACTTTCCAGAAATTTTGTAATAATTCACATTCAATTTGCAGTACATGGAAGTGCCCTCACTCACTAACACTGGATATTAGAAACATAAATTCCTGAGGATAAAAGACTAAATATAATGAAAATAGCCATGTCTTTTTTTTCTTTCTTTTTTTATTATCTATGTGAAATACATGAACAATTCATGGGGGTTGCAAGTGTAATTTTTTTAAGGTGTGATTTCTGCCTTACAAGCATGAATGTAATCAAAATCAGACCCAAAGGCATTAAATCAAAGTTACTGTATCACAATGGATGTATACATTATATATCCATTGGATATAAGAATTACAAGAGTATATAGTAAAGAAACTTTTTCCATCAATAAGTTATCATCATTTACATGAAAAATAATAGTAGGAAATACAAAGAAGTAGCAGAAAAATACAGAAGTGGAAGACTTTTTCTAGTCCTTCTTCACGACTCTTTAAATCTTGAAGAGAGGTCAGAGAAATCCAAATGTAAATATATGATATAAGCCCTATTTTCAAAAAGCTCATTTTTGTTTGTAGTACCTTTTTTTTGGGAGGGGACGGTTTTTTTATTTTTTATTTTTATTTATTTATTTATTTGTTTAACATCTTTATTGAAGTATGGTTCTTCAGAACCATTTTCTTTTTAGGTTCCATACATATGTGTTAGCATACAGTATTTGTTTTTCTCTTTCTGAGTTACTTCACTCTGTATGACAGACTCTAGGTCCATCCACCTCACTACAAATAACTCAACTTCGTTTATTTATATGGCTAAGTAATATTCCATTGTGTATATGGGGCACATCTTCTTTATCCATTCATCTGTCGATGGACACTTGTGTTGCTTCCATATCTGGCCTATTGTAAATAGTGCTGCAATGAACATTTTGGTACATGACTCTTTTTGAATTATGGATTTCTCAGGGTATATGCCCAGTAATGGGATTGCTGGGTCATATGGTAGTTCTATTTTTAGTTTTTTAAGGAACCTCCATACTGTTCTCCATAGTGGCAGTATCAATTTACATTCCAACAAACGGTGCAAGAGGGTTCCCTTTTCTCCAGCATTTATTGTTTGTAGATTTTTTAATGATTGCCATTCTGACTGGTGTGAGGTGATACCTCATTGAGGTTTTGATTTGCATTTCTCTAATGATTAGTGATGTTGAGCATCCTTTCATGTGTTTGTTGGCAATTTGTATATCTTCTTTGGAGAAATGTCTATCTAGGTCTTCTGCCCATTTTTGGATTGGGTTGTTTGTTTTTTTGATATTGAGTTGCATGAGCTACTTGTATATTTTGGAGATCAATCCTTTGTCAGTTGCTTCATTTGCAAATATTTTCTCCCATTCTGAGGTTTGTCTTTTTGTCTTGTTTATGATCTCCTTTGCTGTGCAAAAGCTTTTAAGTTACATTAGGTCCCATTTGTTTATTTTTGTTTTTATTTCCATTTCTCTAGGAGATGGGTCAAAAAGGATCTTGCTGTGATTTATGTCATAGAGTGTTTTACCTATGTTTTCCTCTAAGAGTTTTATAATGTCTGGCCTTACATTTAGATCTTTAATCCATTTTGAGTTTATTTTTGTGCATGGTGTCAGGGAGTGTTCTAATTTCATACTTTTACATGTAGCTGTCCAGTATTTCCAGCACCACTTATTGAAGAGGCTGTCTTTTCTCCATTGTATATTCTTGCCTCCTTTATCAAACATAAGGTGACCATATGTGTGATCTCTGGGATTTCTATCCTGTTCCATTGATCTATATTTCTGTTTTTGTGCCAGTACCAAACTGTCTTGGTTACTGTAGATTTGTAGTATAGTCTTGATTACTGTAGATTTGTAGTATAGTCTGAAGTCAGGGAGCCTGATTCCTCCAGCTCCATTTTTCTTTCTCAAGATTGCTTTGGCTATTCAGGGTCTTTTGTGTTTCCATACAAATTGTGAAATTTTTTGTTCTAGTTCTGTGAAAAATGCCATTGGTCGTTTGACAGGGATTGCATTGAATCTGTAGACTGCTTTGGGTAGTAGAGTCATTTTCACAATGTTGATTCTTCCAATCCAAGAACATGGTATATCTCTCCATCTGTTTGCATCATCTTTAATTTCTTTCATCAGTGTCTTACAGTTTTCTGCCTACAGGTCTTTTGTCTCCTTAGGTAGGTTTATTCCTAGGTATTTTTTCTTTTTGTTGCAATGTTAAATGGGAGTGTTTCCTTAGTTTCTCTTTCAGATTTTTCATCATTAGTGTATAGGAATGCAAGAGATTTCTGTGCATTAATTTTGTATCCTGCAACTTTACCAAATTAATTGATTAGCTCTAGTAGTTTTCTGGTGGCATCTCTAGGATTCTCTATGTATAGTATCATGTCATCTGCAAACAGTGACAGTTTTACTTCTTATTTTCCGATTTGGATTCCTTTTATTTCTTTTTCTTTTCTGATTGCTGTGGCCAAAACTTCCAAAACTATGTTGAATAATAGTAGTGAGAGTGGGCAACCTTGTCTTTTTCCTGATCTTAATGGAAGTGGTTTCAGTTTTTCACCATTGATAACGATGTTTGCTGTGGGCTTGTCATATATGGCCTTTATTATGTTGACGTAAGTTCCCTCTATGCCTACTTTCTGGAGAGTTTTTATGATAAGTGGGTGTTGAATTTTGTTGAAAGCTTTTTCTGCATCTATTGAGATGATCATATGATTTTTCTCCTTCAGTTTATTAATATGGTGTATCACAATGATTGATTTGCGTATATTGAAGAATCCTTTCATTCCTGGGATAAACCCCACTTGATCATGGCGTATGATCCTTTTAATGTGCTGTTGGATTCTGTTTGCTAGTATTTTGTTGAGAATTTTTGCGTCTATGTTTATCAGTGATATTGGCTGGTAGTTTTCTTTTTTTTTCGACCTCTTTGTCTGGTTTTGGTACCAGGGTGATGGTGGCCTCGTAACATGAGTTTGGGAGTGTTCCTCCCTCTGCTATATTGTGGAAGAGTTTGAGAAAGATAGGTCTTAGTTCATCTCTAAATGCTTGATGGAATTCACCTGTGAAGCCATCTGGTCCTGGGCTTTTGTTTTTTGAAAGATTTAATAACAGTTTCAATTTCAGAGCTTGTGATTGGTCTGTTTATATTTTCCATGTTTCCCGGTTCAGTCTCAGAAGGTTGTGCTTTTCTAAAAATTTGTCCATTTCTTCCAGGTTGTCCATTTAATAGGCATAGAGTTGCTTGTAGTAATCTCTCCTGATCCTTTGTATTTCTGCAGTGTCAGTTGTTACTTTTCCTTTTTCATTTCTAATTCTGTTGATTTGAGTCTTCTTTCTTTTTTTCTTGATGAGTCTGGCTAAGGGTTTATCAATTTTGTTTATCTTCCCAAACAACCAGCTTTTAGTTTATTGATCTTTGCTATTGTTTCCTTCATTTCTTTTTCATTTATTTCTGATCTGATCTTTATGATTTCTTTCCTTCTGCTAACTTTGGGTTTTTTGTGTTCTTCTATCTCTAATGGCTTTAAGTATAAGGTTAGGTTGTTTATTTGAGATGTTTCTTGTTTCTTGAGGTAGGATTGTATTGCTATAAACTTCCCTCTTAGAACTACTTTTGCTGCATCCCATAGGTTTTGGGTCGTCGTGTTTTCATTGTCATTTGTTTCTAGGTATTTTTGATTTTCTTCTTGATTTCTTCAATGACCTCTTGGTTATTTGGTAGTGTATTGTTTAGCCTCCATGTGTTTGTATTTTTTACAGACTTTTTCCTGTAATTTATTTCTAGTCTCATAGTGTTGTGATCAGAAAAGGTACTTGATATGATTTCAATTTTCTTAAATTTACCAAGGCTTGATTTGTGACCCAAGATATGATCTATCCTAGAGAATGTTCCATGAGCACCTGAGAAGAAAGTGTAATCTGTTATTTTTGGATGGAATGCCCTATAAATATCAATTATGTCCATCTTGTTTAATGTGTCATTTAGCTTGTGTTTCTTATTTATTTTCATTTTGGATGATCTGTCCACTGCTGAAAGTGGGGTGTTAAAGTCCCCTACTATGATTGTGTTACTGTCGATTTCCCCTTTTATGGCTGTTAACATTTGCCTTATGTATTGAGGCGCTCCTATGTTGGATGCATAAATATTTACAATTGTTATATCTTCTTCTTGGATTGATCCCTTGATCATTATGTAGTGTGCTTCTTTGTCTCTTGTAATAGTCTTTATTTTAAAGTCTATTTTGTCTGATACGAGAATTGCTACTCTAGCTTTCTTTTGATTTCCATTTGCATAGAATAACTTTTTCCATACCCTCACTTTCACTCTGTATGTGTCCCTAGGTCTGAAGTGGGTCTCTTGTAGACAGCGTATATACGGGTCTTGTTTTTTTATCCATTCAGCCAGTCTGTGTCTTTTGGTGGGAGCATTTAATCCATTTACATTTAAGGTAGTTATCAATATGTATGTTCCTATTACCATTTTCTTAATTGTTTTGAGTTTGTAATTGTAGGTCTTTTCCTTCTCTTTTGTTTCCTGACTAGAGAAGTTCCTTTAGCATTTGTTGTAAAGTTGCTTTGGTGGTGCTGAATTCTCCTAGCTTTTGCTTGTCTTTAAAGTTTTAATTTCTCCATCAAATCTGAATGAGATCCTTGCTGTGTAATGTTGGTTGTAGGTTTTTCCCTTTCCTCACTTTAAATATGTCCTGCCACTCCCTTCTGGCTTGCAGAGCTTCTGCTGAAAGTTCCGCTGTTAACCTTATGGGGATTCCCTTGTATGTTATTTGTTGTTTTTCCCTTGCTGCTTTTAATATTTTTTCTTTGTATTTAATTTTTGATAGTTTGATTAATATGTGTCTTGACATGTTTCTCCTTGGATTTATCCTGTATGGGACTCTGTGCTTCCTGGACTTGATTGACTATTTCCTTTCCCATATTAGGGAAGTTTTCAACTATAATCTCTTCAAGTATTTTCTAAGTCCCTTTCTTTTGTTCTTCTTTTTCTGGGACCCCTATAATTTGAATGTTGGTGTGTTTAATGTTGTCCCAGAGGTCTCTGAGGCTGTCCTCAATTCTTTTCATTGTTTTTTCTTTATTCTGCTCTGCAGTAGTTATTTCCTCTATTTTATCTTCCAGGTCACTTATCCATTCTTCTGCCTCAGTTATTCTGCTACTTATTCCTTCTAGAGAATTTTTAATTTCATTTATTGTGTTTTTCATGATTCTTTGTTTGCTCTTTAGTTCTTCTAGGTCCTTGTTAAACGTTTCTTGTATTTTCTCCATTCTATTTCTAAGATTTTGCATCATCTTTACTATCATTCCTCTGAATTCTTGTTCAGGTAGACTGCCTATTTCCTCTTCACTTGTTTGGCCTGGTGGGTTTTTACTTTTCTCCTTCATCTGCTGCATATTTCTCTGTCTTCTCATTTTGCTTAACTTACTGTGTTTGGGGTCTTCTTTTCGCAGGCTGCAGGTTCGAAATTCCCTTTGTTTTTGGTGTCTGCCCCCAGTGGATAAGGTTGGTTCAGTGAGTTGTGTAGGCTTCCTGGTGGAGGGGTGCCTGTGTTCTAGTGGATGAGGCTGGATCTTGTCTTTCTGGTAGGCAGGACCGCATCCAGTGGTGTGTTTTGGGGTGTCTGTGAACTTATTATGATTTTAGGCAGCCTCTCTGCTAATGGGTGCGGTTGTATTCCTGTCTTGCTAGTTGCTTGGCATGGGGTGTCCAGCACTGGATTTTGCTGGTTTTTGAGTGAGGTGGGTCTTAGTGTTGAGACGGAGATCTCTGGGAGAGCTCTCACTGATTGATATTACGTGGTGCCGGGAGGTCTCTGGTGGTCCAATGTCCTGAACTCAGCTCTCACACCTCTGAGGCTCAGGCCTGACACCCAGCCAGAGCACCAAGACCCTGTCAACCATACAGTCAATTTTGGAGGCTGAAAATTTCCTCTCCCAGCTGGAGGTCCAGGAAAGCCGGTGGTGTAGTTCCAGTCCAAGACCCAACTCTGAAGGCCTTTAGAAACAGGCCGCAAGTGTGCTTTCAGGGCAAAGAGGGCGGTCTGTAGTACCTTTTGTTTTCCTTTGTGCTCCATCTAGCTTCACTTGCTCATAGGTTGCCATGGGCAGAGGCCTTGCACTGACGCTTCAGACCATAATTCCTGGTGAGAAACGGCTAGCCATAAGTCTTTAATATATCAGGGATTTATTTTGGTATAAACTATGATGTAGGATGTGTGTGTGTGTGTGTGTGTGTGCACGTGTGTATTTGTAGTGTTAACCAGTTATTCTACTGCCTTTTATTGATTAATCCATTTGTCCATCTTACTGATTTAAAATGGCTACTTAAGATTCATTAACTAAGTATTTATGTATAATTATCTTTACTTCTGACCTTTCATCATTATTGCATTGACCTATCCATATGCTCTGTTGCTGTTACTATACTGTCTTATTAATTATATGTTTATAAACTTTTTAATGATTGTGAGAGAAAACTCTTTCCATGCTTTACTATTTTTTATTCAAAGTGTGTGTGTACCCAAATGATGTTTAGAATTATTTAGTCAAGTTTATGGTACCTTCCCAAAGTTAAACTTTGGGTTAGAATGGTCTTATATGTGATTAATTTAGGAAATCTTGCTGTCACTCTCTTCCTAGTCTTTCTATTGAAGAACAAAGTATGTTTCTTCATTTTCATCTTTCCTTTAAATTCCATAGAAAATATACGTAGTTTATCTCATAAAGTTCTGAGAAATTTATTTTATTTCATTGCTTATATTTCATACTTTTCCTGGCTACTATATATGACTCATTTTTTATTTTATTTTAACTGCTTATCATTTGTATATAGGAAATTTTTATTTCTCTATTATTTTCAATCAAGCTATACTACTGTGTATATTAGTTCTAATAGATTTTTAGTTAATTCTTTTGAATTTCCCAAGTTGAAAATCATGTCATCAACAATTTATGTTTAGTTTTCCACTTTTGATTATAAATTTATATATTTTTAAAATTTTGTTTTCCTGAATAACAATTTTAGAACTTCTGTGAAGGATGTTAAAAAAATATTGTTTATATTGGCCAACTTTGTCCTCCCCTGAGATTAAAGGAAAGGTCTCCAATGCCTAGCCATTTGATAAAAAGCTTATTCAGTCTAGATAACAACATATTATGTTAAAGAAATACACAGCTATTTCATCATCCCACTGCTTTTTGTTGTTTCCCTTATATTATTTCATCCTTATTTCTGATATAATTTGCTTGTAGTGCTCGATCATTAAGTATAACAGCAACTTTTACTTTGTGATATTGACTTTTTACCCTTTTATTTCTTGTTAAGATTTTTAAAATTAGGAATACGTGCTGAATATTGTTTGGTGGGCATTTATCAGTTGGACCATAACAGTTTTTCTCCCTTGGTACACTGATGTGATGCATTATATTAATGGATTTCCTAATATTAAACTATCCATTATATTTAATTTATTAATAGATTATATGCTTCTACTTTAAGTTTTTACTATATTTTTATATGTGAAATTAGTCTGTAATTTTCTTGCACTATATATTTCAGGTTCTAATATCAATTTCTATAGCTGATATCAGAGAAGTGAAACTGTAAAATAAGAACAATCTCTAAAATTCATTGTTTTAATATGTTGCTAAAAATTTGCCAGCAGAAAAGAGACCATTGCTTTATGGGAAAATTTTCTTGTGATATAAACTTTTTATGAAACAGTCTCACCTGAAATGTGAGGTGACACAGTTCATTTGAAAATATGTTTTCTATGTTTACTTCTGTTTATAAAAATGAAAAAGTAAAATCATTCTTTTAACTACCATTTGAGAGAAAGAAAGATGAGTGTATGAATAAAAATGGAACTTTACAAGTAAAAATAAAAGAAAAAAATGAAGCATATGTTTTCCTCAATGTCACTTTTAGGATAAACTATGTAAGGACCTTAATTGGACACTTAGAGGAACATATATTTCCAGATATAAGGGGTTGTAAAAGTTTATTCATTTTTGTGCATGCAAATCAAATGGAGTATATGTCATCTGGCCTTGTGATGATGAGCTAGCTATCCAAGACATTTCAGTTAAACTTTTTCACAACGACGTTTTTGATAATTTATTCATGAAAACTATAAAATCTTTTTTTATGGAAATATTATAAATTAAGCATATGTTTTAGTACTCAATCATGAAAACAATTATAGAGGAAATTGTGAATAGTGAATTTATTTGTTAATTTTTAAATTTCCCTTAGGATATGTGGTTATCTTTCATTTCCCTGTCCACTGAAGAAAATAACACAACATAAAATTGCGAGTTAAGTTTTATTTGGGGACCTTACTGAAGACTATGGCCCAGGAGACAGCCTCCCAGACAACTCTGCAGAACTGCTCCAAAGAGGTAAGGGAGGAGCCAGGATACATAGGAGATTTTGCTGGGGAAGAAAAAAACAAACAAGCAAACATGTAGTTGAACATCAAAAGATTACTGCTAATCAGAAAAACAGACATCTAAAGTTAATGATTTTAGCACTTTTCTATGTATGGGAAGAAGCAAGAATCTGGACTCATTGAAATTATTCCTTAGATATGCATCTTAACTATCTGAGGCTAGTATACAAAGTGCACCATTGGCGTGGTGGAGGGGGTGGGGCACTGTGCAGTGGCTGACGGCTTGATGATGGGCAACATTCCCTTTTCCACATCCCATTGCCCGCAAGACTGTACCTAATATGAGGAGAACCACAGGACAGTAAAAAATATTGAAGAACTCCCAGGCCATGCCAAGCATGGACATTTAAGTTTACAGTTCGTGGGAATACTGAGTCAGATGGAAAAGACAATTATTAAAATCTAAGAAAAGAAAAAGTTTGGTAACTACAAAGGCAATAATGGGTCTGGAGAGATTTGACAGAAATTAGATGAAGTGGGAGTTGATGTTGAGAATGATAAAAGATGCAGCAAAAATGCAAATAGATGAAACAGGGAAATCAGGAACAATTTCCATGACTGTTGAACAGTACGCCCTCACATTCATTCCCTGAAAGGCTTGGCAGGGCAGGCTTTCAAAGGGATCATCCAAACACACACAATTATGTCTTTATTAATAATACATTTAATTTATTTGGCTCCTTTCTTCAAGTGCAAGTTAAGAAGATCCATTTTTCAGCAAACTGCTATGGATCACATGCAGTTGCTGGTCAGTTCAGAATGTTTTCTCCATTCGTTTTCAACACTGGAATGAAAATTTCAGCAAAGCAAAGGGACAAAAAACTACTTTATTTTTTTAAAGAGGAGATGCATTTAATGACAATCTATCCTAAAATAGTAATAATAATTAGTAAAAGATGGACAACTTTGAGGAAGAAAAGGGAGTTGGGGAGGATTCATGGAGTAGATAAGTTACGTAACATATATTTAGTCAAAAGTGTGAGAAGAAAGGGAAGTTAATTATAATTTAGTTAAATCTTTCTATGAGTCAGGAAATGTACCAAAAATTTTCATCTACATTCCATCTTTTAATACTCAAACAACCATGTGATATAGTATTATCTCTCTTTTAAATGTGAGAAAATTAGAGTTTCAGTTAACAAAAGTAACTTGCCATAGTCATTCTGTTAGCAAACTTCGTAAGTTAGATCAGAGTCAATCCCGTTATCCTTCGTAATCACAAATGATAGGCTGTGCACATATTTTGTTTGGCACAGATTTCTTTTTTAATTTCAAATTAGTGACCAACATTTTAAAAATAAGGAGTTTAAACTTTTTTTTTTTTTTTTAAGAATCAAATATCTGTCAATACTGGACAGACCTGCAGAATCTAGATAGCAGTAAGGAAAATGTCCTTCCTGTTAGTCAGCTCCCCATTGCTGGTGTAAGTATATGTATTATATATTACCTATAGCTTCCTGAATCAGTTCACATCTTACATTACCCTCTGGCCCCTGAGGTGCAGACTTCTGCTACAAAGAAAAGAGGCTAGAAAACATGCAAGAAAAAGAAAAAAGGTGAGATAATTCACATGGTATCACACACTCACAAACACAAACATGATATATCAAGACTTTAAAAAAGAAGTCAAGGAAAGGCTGAAGGAAAAAAAAGACCTCAAAAAAGTAAACAAGATTTAAAAAGGTCCTGAATCTATTGGATTGATACACAAAGTGAAAAATAATGTAAGTTATATTTTATTTTCTGATTACTCTTCTTAATTGGAACGTCCTCCAGCAGTTAAAATTAACGTATTTTTTTTTAGATCACCATTTGAGAAAATCATCCTGGAATAACTAGCACATAATTGTCTAATGGGGGAAGCACGTACATAATACTCTGAAGGCTAAAAATCTCCTTGTCCACAATAGCAAGTTCATTGTAAAGCATCCTCTTTGTTAAGGGTTCCCCACAATTATGCATGCAGAAAACATACATGGTGATCTCTAAAATTAACTAATTTTTACGATGTTTGGGGAACTGTTATTTTTTGCCTTTATAATACATAGAGAAACTCAGACAGAGGATTGATTAAGGTGCCCTGACTCAAATAAAGGGAATTATTTAAAGAAATGGAATTGGAAATTTTTTGTACCATACCCTCTATTTGTAAAACCATATTTACATCACCAATTTATATTCAATGTCTGTACATCATTCGGGAATTACATAATCTATTATTTAATACTCTGAGACTCTTGATTCTACATTTTAAATAGGTCTTCTGTTGTTAAAATACAGCATGAGATGATGTGGTGTCTTTATAATTGTCTATCTAATTTGATTATTGGAGATTGAAAACACACATAATTCAGATTTCCAAATAAGTGTATCTGCTGGTTTGGTATGATTTGTTTTGTTTTGTTTTGACAGAGTAATGATTAAGTCTAAACTCAGGAATTAAGCCACCTGGATTCAAATCCTATTTCTGCCATTTACTAATTGTGTGACCAGAGGCAAGTTGCTTTCACATTCTTGACCTCTGTTTAGGAATCTTATAAATAAGGATAATCATAATACCTCTCTCCTACAGTTTTGAGAAAATTAAATGAGAAAAATAAATATAGGATACTTAGCAAAATATCTGGCATATACTAAATACTCAATAAATATTGGATATTATTATAATTGTTACATTAATTAAACTACCCTCACAATTGGCAGATTTCCACCTTACCTCAGGGGCTGTCTCTAATAGAAGAAAGGAGAACTACAGGGAATAGATTAATTTAATTAAACCTGAAAAAAAATGAACTTACTCAGAGCGTGGACTTTTTCAGTTCTATGTCACCTGAACACATTAGGGCCAGAGCTATAGCAAACATATTCATTGTATTTTTCTCTGTATGAAGTTAATGGGTTGACTTTTCACAATTGTTCAAGGATTGAAATAAGTCCCACTACCGCTGACAACTAAATTCAAGAATTGGTTTGCTCTTGCAAACTGCCAGCACAGTATTAGCCCCTTATTTTTGATATGTGCAACTTTAAGGAGTACTAAGCTGAAAAGCTATTTTGGGAAGATTGGACATAACCTTCATAAGACATCATTCAATAAAAAATTCTGATCCTAATTTTCAATTTATATGTGTGTAAAAGAGTCAACAAAACACCAAGGACTAACAGTGTTCAATACTCCACCGGTGAGAACAAAGCATTTTGGTATGAGAGAATCAATGAGAAACAAGTTCAAACAACTACACCATTTGCTCACAAGAACAACCTATCTTTCTGGCCTCCCCTTACACTATCCCTGGCTTGTTCACCGTTGTCTAGTTACATTGGCTTCTCAGGCCTTTTGTGTTAATCATCTCCTCTGCCTGAAATACTCCTTCCTGTACTTGTCATATGACTAGCTCTTTGCCATCTGAGGGAGGATCTGACATAATAAATATCAAATATCAACACATCTGATAAAGCATTTTTCGATTACCCTAAAGATGCTACATACTCCCCGGCACTCTATCATATCCTTGTTCTTTAACATATTATTTCCATTATTACAAATTCTGTAAATTTAGGTTTATTATTTTAATATTTATTTGTTTAAATATATCTATATTTTTATATCATAAGCTTAATGAAGACAAAAACCCTTTTTGCCTTATTCACCAATCTGTCTCCTACACATAAAACATTTTCTGAGGCAAACGATGGGAATCCTGAAAGTAATTGTTCATTGATAGGCTACACCATCCATCAGTTTCTACTCCTCTATAATGTGGATAGTAGGAATACAGGCCTGTTCAATTGTGCTTCTTAGGATGGAATAAGTCCTTCATGAATAAAAAAGCTAATTTTAAAGATGATATTCTCATGTTGAATTCAATAACAAATAGAGATAAATTCCAAGAGGGAGATGCAATCAGTTTGTGCAGAAGAGGTTTAGAGAAGAGAGCAAACTATGTGGACTTTGGTAAAACTGTGTGATTGAAACAAAACCTTGGCTTTGGTACTTATCTTTTAAAAGCTAGCAAAAGGATGTGGACAAGCAGACATGAGCTGTCGAAAGCCATTTTAGGCAGGAGGGATGAACAAAGATAAAGAGGTGAGCAAGAGCTTTATGTATGGGGGTCGAATTAAAGTATTTTTCTAAGAGAAACAGAATTTGTGTTGGGCAGTGACTGGACAAATTTGGTTAAGTACAGTATAACAAATAATCTCAATCTTGAAAGCCAGGCAGAAGAGTCCAGAATTGATGTAATCATTACAAATCTCCCTTTCCATAAGGCTAATGCCACTCCATGTAAATCTCTATCTTGAACTCTGTGTTCTGCCATGTTTGCAACTATATGACACTCTCAATATTAAGGACTGTACCTTTATTAATCATTGTACCCCAACACCTAGAACAGTTGATAACATCTAGTAATCACCAAAAATATTTGAAAAAATAAACCATGAGGAACCTCTGAATGCTTTTGAATATTAAAATAACAGGATAATAGTTGTATTTTAGAAGCAAGAAATTCGAAGAGGAAATGGAGGCGGCTTGTGCCAGAGATTTGGGATTGGTAGATTGTGGCTCTGGATATCAGTTATGGCAAATACGAGTAGGGTGAAAGGAAAGTTATGAAAAATTCCTGTAAATAAAGACCCCTCATATCATATCAACTACTTGGGGATTATATATCTATATATACCTGAGTGAAACATGATCCCAATATTGTGCTTCTGGGAACTGAAAAAAAATTAAAGGGAACTTCATCATGTTATGACTCTAGATGGGTGCACAGTCCATCCACAGATTAAGATTCAAATCTTGGCTCTGTTAAGAGATAGGTATATTTCAGGATCATCTGTGGAAGAGGGTACAATTATGGATGGATTATCTCAGCATCCACTTGTGATTCTCTTGGTCCACATTGTATTATCCCAGATGTGGAACCAAAAATATTTTACTGGATTTCAACCAAAATAAAGCACTAATCTATATTTTATATCAAATTTCATTGAGGGTTTCAAAAGACCAAACAGCATATATGTTGTAGCAGTTAAAAGATTAAAAATTGAAAATCAGATACTCTTGGCTTTTTCTTCATAAGTTCTAGGCTCTTGCACATTCTCCACTGCTCCTCCCCCCTTCCCTTTTCTCTTTTTTCTTTACCTCCTCTCACTTTCTATTCACAAGAAACTAAATGAAAACGTTTTCCAGTTTATTACACAGAACAGTTCATCTTCATTCCTATCTCTTCCACATAATCAACTTGACAACTAGTTTAGACAGTCTAAAGATTCATGTTTTGATGGTTTGGCAGACATAGAGATGTACCACTCAGATTCCCCCTCAAGGAAGGATTAGCTTCCCCATTATAATGAGTATGGTTAGCCAACAGAGTTTAGTTTTTAGCACCTTCCGGGTCCCTCAGGATTCAAGCTGAGATCTCATCCTCTTAGGAAGCCAAGAAGTTAGCTAGATGATTGATGATGGACCCTGTGCTTGGGCATAGGTAATTATTACCCATGATGAGATGGGATGGGTGTGTGGTAGAGGTGAATACAGTATCATGATCTAGGCATTTGAAAAGTATCAGTGGAAGAAGGAGTGCAAATATAAGGAGAACAGAATTGTACGGCTATTGCACTGAAGCAGACTAATAATGAAAAGCAGAGGGCTGTTAACAATCATTTTAAAACTTGGAGCCAGAGAGACTCTTTGGCAGCTCACAAATAAACCCTCTTGTCTTGCTCTGAGCAAACAGATAAAGATAACATTAAGCCCAGGGTTTGAAAAACAGGGTGCTAAAATTTGAAGATCATTGAGTGCCCAACCATAACAGATCTGTTATACAAAAGTTGGGGCACTAGTTGGGAAACCCTGGTACTCTGACCCAGGACTGGGACATCTGAGAGGATGCCCTGGAAGATTTTGACTCCTAGACTTCTCTTAACCTTCTGAGCCTTCATAAGTGGCTCACCTTGTCACATTAAAATGTAGCACTCCTCCAGTATCAGAAAATAATAAAAAGGGATTTACCCCACAAAACATCAGTTGCCAACTCAGAACTCAAGAGAGCCACCTCCTCTCCTGGCCTCCAGAGCTATAATCAAAATTAAGTCACAGCATCATTCATCCAGGTGTTGATATGCCTGAATTGTCATGACAAATGGTAGAATATGGAATGAAAAGACTCAGGGATGTAGGTATTATGTGACGCTGTTTCAGATATAGAAACTATTATCTGAAGGGGCCACTGGGTCCCCGTAGTGAAAGATGCTGCACTGTTAGCAAAGATACAATGAATTGTTTTCTCCAGGCCTTTCCCAGAGACCTTTGGCCATTTACTTGAGCCATTACCTGTTGGTCATTTACTATACACTGGAAAAAGGGGATTACACAGACATTTTGAGGATAGTTGGGCACGGAGTTTAAGTTGACACTAGTACCTACAGAGCTGAAGTAGCCTTATGGCTCCTCTGATAAAGTGGGGTCACATGGGTTCAGGTAATCAATTCCTGACTAAAGTCCAACTTAAAATGGCCCACTGAGACCACAGACCCACCCACTTGTAATCGCCCTGACATCTGACTGTGTATTTGGCATTGACATATTTGGCCATTGGAATAACTGTTGAATTTGTGTCTTTCACCTGCGGAGATAAGGGCAATAATAGTGGGGATGTCTGTGAAGTCTCAGAAAATACCACTGCCCCTCCAGCTAGGACAGTAAAACAAACAAAATATGTATCACATACCAGAGAGAACAGAGATAAGCACCACACTGAAGAATTTAAAGGGTACAGAAATAGTGGTCTTTATCATATCTCCCACTAATTCACCAGTCTGCCCCCTACAGACACCAGATGGATCCTGAATCCCAGCAAATGCCTATAGCCCAGGGTGGACTTAATCAAGCAGCATTTTCAATGGCAGCCGCTAGGCCAGATATGGTATCTTTGGTGAAGTACATTAATAGATCTCAGGTATATGGTATGCATCCACTGACTTAGTAAATATCTTCTTTGCTATTCAGTTAATACAGAGGATCAGGAACAGTCCTCATTCCCATGGATTAAACAAAAGTATTCATTTATAGTTTGCCCTAGGACTATGTTAACTCTATCATAATATAGGAAAAAAAAAGAGCTAGACTGTTTGGACATCCTGCAGAATATCACATTGATCCATTACATTGATGGAATTCTTTTAATTAGGAAGGATAAGCAAGAAGTGGCTCCTACCCTGAAGGCCTCGGTAGGATACACATAGTCTAGACGCTAGAAGATAAACTCTACAATGATTCAAGGCCCTGTCACTATAGTAAAGTTTTTAAGAGTCGAATTGTTAGAAACATTCCAGGACATCCCTTCCTAAGTAAAAGATAAATTGCTGCATCTTGCATACCCACCTAGAAAGAAGGAAATTGAACTCCTACTAGGTCTCCTGTGTTTTCTGGAGAAAACATATTTCATCTATGAATAGAGCTCTGATCACATATCGGAAGATGAGGATGCCACACCATTTTTTGTTTTTTTACATCTGTTTTATTTTTTCTTCCAGTTTTATTGAGGTATAATTGACAAATAGAAATGATATATATGTAAGGTGTAGACCGTGATGAAGGCTGCCAGCTTTGAGTAGGGCACAGATCTGCATCAGTTCCAGTCTGAGGTGCGATCAGCTGCACTGTGACCCAATTGATTCAATAGACTATATGGAATTGAAGTTTGGATGTTGTAAAAGATGCAGTGTGGCGTGTATGACAAGCCCCAGTGGATCATGAGGCTCTGGAGCAAGAGTATGCTATCTGCAATAAAAAAATGGGAGCCATTAAAAAAAATAATAGCTCCTGGAGTGCTATTGAGCACTGGTAGAGAAAAGGTCTTGATTATCTGTAACTGTCCATCATGAACTTGGTACTGTCACGTGCACCAAATCGTAAGGTTCAGTGGAATCAGAAGAAATAATTTTTAAAATAGAAGGAGTGTATTGGGGAGCAGTCAGGAGAAGGGTCAGAGAGCACAAGGAATCTGCATGAGAAAGTAGCCCAGGCCCCTTATCCTCCTACTACAGTTGCATTAGTTTCCCTCTTCCAGCTCATACCTGTGACCATTGGAAGAAACATGTCCAAATAGCTCCAAAAGAAGTCAAATTCCCAAGCTTGTTTTACATATGAGCTAGATTATATGGAAACCAGCTGAAGAGGAATGGTGGCTTTGTTAGAGCCTGACTCATGGTTAAGCTTGAAAGACAGTCATAGTACATAAGTACTTGGATATTTACTTTGTGTGGAAGGAGAATTAACTTGTGGTCGTAATATAAATAGACTAATGGGCAGTGACAAATTACTGGGTCAGCTGGTCAGAGATCTGGGAGGAAAAGGATTGGAATATTGGCCACAAGGAGGTCTGGGATAAAGGCATATGGATGGATATATGAGAATGGTAACAAGTGAATGCCTACCAGAAAAGATGCACTAGAATAAAGGCAGTAAACTTCCAGATGGAAGCAATGTTCATCCAGTTGACGTTAGCTGATGCAGAACTATCAGCTGCTACCATAGTATTATCATAATGGGTAAATGAAAAACAAGGCTATTACGGCAAAGACAAGCTATGTATGTGCCCAAAAGCATGGATTCCTACTTACCTAGGCTTGTCCAACTACTGTTACCACTACCTCCAAATCTCCAAAATTCCTACAGCAAAGACCAATACGGCATTATTCCTGGAGCAGACTAAATGGCCACTTGATTCCGAGTTGACTATATTGGGTCCTTCTATCAGGTAAGGCTGTGTGGTTTGTTTTCACAGGAATAGATACCTAGTCTGAGTTGAAGGTTGCCTTTTCTTGCTGCTGGGTCTCAGCCAGTACCACTATCCAGGTGCTTACAGAATGCCTGGTCCATGGGCATGTAATCCCCAGACAGCTTCTGACCACAGAATTCACTGGTTGTAATACATAATGCATCACCCAGCTGCTGCTGCCCTGATAGTGTTAGAATGGCTTGCTGAAGGAAAATCTAAAGCACCAGCTTTGAGGCAATATCCTGCAAGAATGAGGTGCCATCCTCCAGCATGCTTTATGTGCATTGAATCAGAGACATTTATACGGGTGGAGGCCAGTTATGCTGTTAAATATCCTATAATGAACAGGACAAACTCTAAAACAAAGAATTATTCAGCCCCAAATGTCAACAATGCCAAGATTGAGAAACCTATACTAAAGATACAAAGGTGATACAAGGTCCCAGGACACAAGAACTTTGTTGCATAGGCTAACAGGTATTGGTAAAATCAGGTCAGGGTAAAAAATTCAGAATCATGTTATTCTATTTAATGTTCCTTCCCTTGTGTTTGAACTGCTTTGACACTATTCATTTCAACTTGAACTTAAAATATAGTAATTTGGGAGAAGCCTCCAATATTCCAGGAGATAACATCAGAGTTTCCTCTACCATTTCACAATAAATAAAATCTGTCATGCTAACTCACTAGTGCAAGTTCAAAAGAAAAAGAAAAGGAGGGTTTTTAAATGGGAAACTTACAAAATGAGAGAACTTTCCCTTACTGAATAAACTTGAAAATCATTGTCTGACATTCATTTTCACAACTCCAAACAATGAAACTCTCCTCTGACAAATTTTAAGATAAGTTATATAGGATTATGAAGGCAAGGATAGACAGATTAAAAAAAATTTTTCTCATAAGACATATATTCTCTTTTAAATGTCGTATGTGTTGTCAATACCAATTTGCACCTGTGTTTGCTAGGGAAAAACACCTAATTGGGAAAACACAGGAACAATAATCAAAAATGTCTTTACAAATATCAAAATCCTACTATTGAATGTATATGATTTGCTTCCGTAATATTTTCCTATTTTCTTAATTATTATTAAGTAATTAATAAGTACATAGTAAGAAATGCATCTGGTAAAAAATTTGATAAGTGATTTTGCAGATATTTAAAATGTATCCAAAACTTCCAACCATGATATCTTTTTTTTTTAAACATCTTTATTAGAGTATAATTGCTTTACAATGGTGTGTTAGTTTCTGCTTTATAACAAAGTGAATCAGCTATACATATACATATATCCCCATATCTCTTCCCTCTTCCGTCTCCCTCCCTATCCCACCCCTGTAGGTGGTCACAAAGCACTGAGCTGATCTCCCTGTGCTATGCGGCTGCTTCCCACTGGCTATTGTATCATCTTATTATATCTATATATCTTAGATATATCTTAGATATATATTATATCTATCTTAGATATATATCTTAGATATATATCTATATATCTATATTATATATATATTATATTATGTATATCTTATTGTATTATCTTATTCTATACCAATATATCATATATACTACACCAAAATGTGCTGTATATGTAATTTAGAGTATAGTCTCTCCTAATCTTAGCTGAAGTGTATGAAGTAATAAAGTTTAACACTACAAAGGTTGTGTCTAAATGTACAGTCAGTATAGTTATTTTGCCTGAATTTTCTAGTAACTATAATTGAGTAGTCAATTCATTCCTCCTGCCAAGAGTTTTTTAATCATTTTTTGACTGAATTAAAAGAAATTAACGGTCACTTCAAGGAAGAGGTCTTAAATCTAGCTCAGAGTAGAAGAGGAAATGAGATTTCTATTTTAAAAGATTTACAGTAAAATAAACAATGAGGCACACAAAACAGGAGGGTTACTGAAGGGACAACAGCACATTAATAATGATATTCAATGAGATTAAGTTATAAAAGTCTTTTTTCTAATGTCTAATTTAATGAAGAAAGTGCTAATAATAAATACAAGTAATTAGGACTCTTATTGGCCTTGCTATTAAATAGTTTGTTTCTAAATATAAAAAGCAAACCTAAAAAAATGTAAACAAAGATTAGCATTCCCTCATGCTACACATCAAAGATGTAAAAATAATTGCATAGTTATAGCGTATAAATTCCAGTGAATATTATTTCTTAAATGCCATAGAGGAACTGAGAGGCATTAACAAAATTCATTAGAGTTGCATATTTTCATAAGAGAAGAAAAACAGCATCCTTGAAAATGACCCTTTTGTAATTATTTTTCTATCTTGTCAGTTTTTATAATTACAGAAACAAATTGCTTTTGAGTGAAGATTAGAAAGATAAAAGTTTTTTATTTTTTAAAAATAAATTACACAGAGCAAAATAAATATCAACACATAAAAATAAGAGTTTAAAAGCTACAGATTCATTCCAAGTTAAAAATTTAGTAGGGGTTGAATGGAAGAATTTGTGCTTAAGTTCAAAATAAATCTTTCCCACTGTGTAGTAGGTAGAGCATTGAATTTGAAGTTTGAAGACTGAATTCAATTTCCACCTATGGAATTTACTGTAACATCAGGGTTTTTTGTTGTTGGTTTTTAAAATTTTATTTATTTATTTATTTATTTTGGCCGTGTTGGGTCTTCGTTGCTGTGCGCGGGCTTTCTCTAGTTGCAGCGAACAAGGGCTACTCTTTGTGGCGGTGCACAGGCTTCTCATTGCCGTGACTTCTCTTGCTGCGGAGCACGGGCTCTAGGTGTGCAGGCTTCAATAGTTGTGGCACATGGGCTCAGTAGTTGTGTCTCTAGAGCACAAGCTCAGTAGTTGTGGCACACGGGCTTAGTTGCTCTACTGAATGTGGGATCTTCCCGGACGAGGGATCGAACCATGTCCCCTGCATAGGCAGGTGGATTCTTAACCACTGCGCCACCAGGGAAGTCCATAATGTCAGTTTTTGCCATGTAGAAAACAACCTCAGAATCTCTTTGTCCTACAAGAACTTTTTTTTTCTAATAACTCACAGATCTTTGATTTCTTAAGATTTAATAAATCTTAGCTAGATTTCAAGGATTCAACTGGGCTGGGCTCCAGACTGAAGGTGGGTTCATATCCTCCTACATGTCTCCTTCTGAGACAAGCAGCACCCTGGCAGCACTATCTTCAAGGCCTGAAAGAAGCCCAAGAGGCAAGTGGAAACCTGGATGCGTCTTAACTCCCCAGCTGGAAAATGACATATTGTGACTTACACATGCATGCCACTGGCTGAAGCAAGTCATATGGTAAAGCCCAGTATCAGTGGGGTAGGCAATTATATTTTGACCTCAAAGAGACACTACACTAAAAAATAACAGGCCAGAGGTTGTCCATGTGTGATCCTGCTATACAGGGAAGTAAAGAATTGGGAGCAATAATTCAGTTTACCGTATATGTATGTGATCTTTGTTTTCTCTGTAAAACAATATTATCTGCCCTAGAACTTATTTCTTCATAGAACTGATGATTCATTTCATAAGCAAACACCCATTGAACACAAATACTTATTGTAAATGCCAAGAACTCTACTAAGTGCTCAACACTCAAAAATGTATGAAACACTGCCAAATTTGTTAGCTGAATGAGACATATTTGATTAGGTAGGGCAGGCTATGCTAAGCTCAGGTAATAAATAGGCCCCCAAATGTTAGTAGAATCATACAATAAAATTTTGCTTCTAAGATACACAGGGTATGTTTTAGGTTGGAGATTTTCTTAGTGACTGTCTCTCAAGCAGTAATCAACTGAACCAGGCTACCAGCCTCTTATGCCACCATCTCTTAGGTGGCCTTCCTGGTTGTAACAAAAGCAAAAGACAAAGTGAAAGTGTGTGCAAGGAGTTTCACATCCAGGCCTGGGAATTGCACACATCACTTGTTCCCACACTGAAGAAGCTGGTCACATGGCCATTATCTAGTCAGAAGGTCCAAACTAACTACAAGTGTTTGGAAAACATAGTACCCAGAAAGAACTGTTGGAGTTATTGAACATCTAGGCATTCTATGACATAATCCTCTTTTTTATTCACCAAATGGGTCACTTTTCTTTCTACATTTAGAACATACTTTCTTTCTCCCTAAAAGGGACAAGACAGAGACCCACCCAGTTATTGTATCCAGTTCAAAGTCCATGATTTTTAAATCATACACAGTCATATCCATGGGGTCTTGATGACCTGTATGATCTCCTACAAATCTCAGTGGTCATGTGCCTTGACCACAAAGTTACCTGATAGCAGACCATGTACTCACGCACAATGTGTAGAGACCAGATAATCAGAATAAATACTCCCATTTGAAAAAGCAAATAAAAGGAGAACTTGTAGGCATCAGTCTCTGGCAATTCTAAACACCATTGAGCTGATTGCATGTAATCCCTCAACCCCAGAAGTGCCAGGAGTTCTTTGATTTTTTATTATTTCTGAAGCTGCTCTATGGGAGGAACAGTGTTATCCATAGTTTTCCCTGGCCCCTGGCTCCACACTCAGGAGGTTCTTCCTAGTTCATTGTTTATTTATTATATATAAAATAGTTTTGGAGGAAATTACTCTTGCAGACCTGTAGAGCTTTTGAAATGTGTCTATTGCTCATGCAGATTGAAGTCTTAAGAGTTGTTTTAAATCTTAAGAAGTCTTAACTTTTTTATGGTCCTAGTTTTCTTCAAAACTTAGTAGGCTTCAGATCCCCTTGCTTATTGTCTGTTCCACACTTAAAGTTCTTTAATAGACATAGTTCTCAAATCCACTTTTTTTTTTTTTTTTTTACTTTCTCACTCCCATGTCTGTGTCATTCAATTTAATGGTGCCTATCTGGAACCTTTCAGACTTGAATGGGAAGGCTATAACTTAATCTGATATTTTCCTTGGGTCACTTTATTCAAATGAAAATTTTTTCTTGGGTTTTGCTGAAAATTTTATTTCTTAATATCTTACTGTTTGGGATTTAGAAGTAGTTGGCTTTTCTACAAATGCAAAGTCCCCAAACTCTACAGTTTTTCTATTCAGTTTTGCTCATAATCTTTTCAATTCTTCCTTAAGCTCATTATTTCTTATAATTCCTTATCTATTTAAATCAATAATAAACAACAAACTGTGCTGAACTCGTGATTTTCAGCTCTTTCTCTACACCCACAAGCTTTATAGGCCCATGGTCTGCTTTCACAGTTATCCCTGGTAATCAAGTATTTTGCCACCGTGTGACACAATTCATCAGCTTTCTAGCTTCCAATTTCAGTTTCTTCTTTGTCTTCTCTCTGACTTCTAAACCTACAAATGTCCTTTTTTTGTAACTTCATAGCAACAATTCACATTACCCATATCCTTATTAGTTAGTGAAGTCTAGGCTATGATGTATTAACAAGTACATCATACAACTTAATGGCGTAACTCAACAAAATTTTTTCTCCTTCATTCAAATTCCACTTGGTGTCAGAGATTCTCTTGGAGGCTTTATTCTAAAAATGAATGAAAAACTAGGCTATTTCTACATATAATGTCACTACTTTCAATATAATTGCCCTAATCATCATTGAAGTAGAAGAGATTGTGGAGGCTCACAGAGCAAGCCTTATGCCTAAGCATAGGACACACTTCTAGGCATAGGACACCCTTCTACCCACATTGCATTAGACAGAACCCAGTTATATGGCCCTACATAACAAAATAACTGTAGGTGAAGATGGGAATTGTAGTCTTTTTATAGATGCAGAAAGATGAAATGAGTTTGTTGAGCATCTTGCCAGTTTTGCCCCCCCACATACACCCCTTCAAAACCCTGATAAAGCATGATTTGAGGCTAACACGAGGATCAAAAAATGATCAATATATAGTGTAAAACAATGCACACATTCAAACAATTTTATATGGCTTTTTATGACTTCATATTAATTGATAATTTGAGACATATTAGCAAATACCCAATAAATCCAGTTTTTACACAAATTAGGTGGATCACTTATAGAACCTATATAACTCTGTTATCTGAATTTTGAAACATCTTAATGAGGCTAGAAGTAGTCATGTTTAATATAAAGTATATGATTCATGGGTCATTCTAATGGGCGTTAGTAGTCTCCAAATCAGAACTATAAGAACAATTGATCAAATTCTCCTTTAATCTAAACTTAAGTAAGTATAATCACCTATGGCTATTATTTCTGAGATAGTAGAAGAAATTAAAATCAAGAAGAAAAATAAAATGTTCTAGCCATCAGTTTGATGTAACTATATTTTGGTTGAATATTCATTCACTATTTATTGTAAACAGTAATATGCAAGGTCAAGTGGTAATTGATCCAATCACTCTTTACATGTAAACAAAACACTACAATTAGAGTGACAAGTGAAAATAAACTCGTTTCACAGTATTCATGGGAACGACCAGGAATCAGAAGTTTTTCAGGTACTATATTCAAAAGTGTAGATTTATTTATTCCTTTATTTTTCAATTTATTCGAAAACATTGAATGTGTTCCCATGAATGCTAAACACTGTTCCAGGCACAAGTTTATATTGGGACATTTCCAACAGAATACCAGAGAAGAAAAAAATGAGAGAAGAGGGGCAGGATAAATTTCCTGGCTCATATATATATATATATATATGTGTGTGTGTGTGTGTGTGTGTGTGTGTGTGTGTGTATATATTTTACTTTTGTATTTATTCTGACAGAAGATATCCTTCGTGGAGTGTAAGGTAAAATCACTGGACCAGGAATCAGAACATTCTTCCATATCTTGACCCTATTATTTACTAGCCCTACAACCTTGGGCAAGCCACATAATCTCTCATAATTACTGGTCAGTGACTAGTTTTGGGTAATAGAGAAAATAATAACTACTCTTTCTATATCACAGAGTGGTTCTGAAGATCAAATGAAACAATGTATGTAAAAATAGTTTGAAAGTGGGACTTCCCTGGTGGTGCAGTGGTTAAGAATCTGCCTGCCAATGCAGGGGACACAGGTTCAAGCCCTGGTCCGGGAAGATCTCACATGCCGCAGAGCAACTAAGCCCATGTGCCACAACTACTGAGCCTGCGCTCTAGAGCCCACGTGCCACAACTACTGAAGCCCGCACGCAACAAGAGAAGCCCGTGCTCCGATCAAGAGAAGCCACCGCAATGAGAAGCCCGCACACCATAACAAAGAGTAGCCCCCACTCGCTGCAACTAGAGAAAGCCTGTGCGCAGCAACGAAGACCAATGCAACCAAATATAAATAAATAAATTAATTAATTACAAAAAAGTAATTTGAAACTAAATTGCTATACAACTTTAAGGTATTATTATTGTTTCTAAAATCGTTTTAATGGATTATATTTCAGGTTAGGCTATTTCCTCTTCCTATTATTATCTTTTTTTTTTTTTTTTTAATACTTGCACTATAGGCCATAAAATAGCCATTATTCCTAACCTTTTCTCTTTTCATTCTTCTTATTTCTCCTGGCACATTACTCCAATAAAGCTATCTTTTCCAGCATGTAAAATGCATTCATAATCCTGACTAAAGGAAGACCGGCAGTATAATAAAAATGTATTAAAAATGTATATCTAAAGATCAGGATGAAAGATACGAGTGATTTGTAGTACAACCTGCCTTCAAAAGTACTGAATGCTGGGGAATGTATGACATGTGCAAGAATCAATATTAAAACCATACTTAGTACAGTTTAAGAGGGCAATAGTGACATTCAGCATTGCATTTTACATTTTGCTAATGGATTAGAAAGGCAACTGTCATTTTGAGCTCCTTAGCAACAAAATCCACTGCATTCTGTAAAGTAAATAAAAGAATGTCATAGTATTAACATACTTCTCAAGTTAGATTGAAATACATGGGATATGACTGTCAGTGTTTTTCTTCCTGTGTTTCATATATCTTTGTTAATTCATTTTGATAAGAGAAATCTGTTCGATTTAATTTTGATTGTAAAATCAATAATGATGGTAATCATGGGGTCTCTTTGAGTTTTATCATAATTGACCAAGAGATAATAGACAATTGTTGAATGCAACTTATGTTGGCATGATTGACTTCAGAGCTATCCAGCATTTGAACTTTTGCATGTTAACATAAACACAACATGAGTGATGTATGGAAGTGATAAAAATAAGAAAAGCACCTGATAAAAATAAGTATTTCCTTATTGACCCTAAATTCACCTAATTTCTTCTTAAAGTTTTTAAAATTATTTTTGTTTGTATGGGTTTAGTGGAAAACAAGTCTTGAAGAATATATCTGAAAGTGATCATCCTAGTTATATCTAATAAAATGGTTATGGTTGGTTATTTCTATTTTTGCTCATCTTTTAAAATATATTGTTCCTGTTATTACAAGTGCTATATGTAACATGTGAAGTAAATATATATCATTCTATCTTATTCTGTATTTATTGATTTTCATCTATCTGGTGAAGATGTTCAATTACCAATATTCTATAGATAAAATGAAAGTTACTCTTATTGCACTTAATAGATGTTTCTACATTTATATCATATTTTACAAAATCATGATACTGTTTTCTGATTACCTTTAATGGTCATCTATCTCTCCAAAACCTGTAAAATGCCATGAAAATTGGTAAACTCAATAAAACCACCGTGAGTAGGAAGCTGACATTCAAAGTACTTTTCCTGTTCATACTGGCCACTGTTGTCATACTTGAAAGACAGTATAGTATGAAGAGAGGCGAAAGGCCCAAGAGAAAAGTTGTATAACTGTACTTTTATTAACAGTTAAATGACAGGTACCGTGGTAGCAGCCTTATTTAAAACAATCATACTAAATCTAACACACAGTCTCCTGGGTGTGGGAGAAGAGACTGCTAAAAATCTGAGATAAAATGAAGTGAAAGTATAGAATGCTTTAACTAAACACACACACACACACACACACACACACACACAGATACAGAGTGAATTATCTACATATTGATGATGATTTTTCTTTCTTGCCTTATTCTGATTTATTCCTTTTAGATTCCACTGATACCAGATCCTACCTCTCCTCTTCTTGGTCTGCACAGAGAAACATTAAGTAGTTACAATACTGAGTGTGCTCGGTATCCTTCAGCAGCCTAAGTCTTTTGTATGAACCTAATAATGGCCACATTTCTACCTCCCTCACTTTCTTTTCACTGGTGTTCTTATGAAACCTGAAAGCAATCCAGTGAGTTAGCAAGCAAAGACTGCAGACATCATTCCCTTTTGTCCTGCACCTGGAATTGACAGGATAATTTTCAGGAATGACTTAGCTATTCAGCTGTAAAGGCGTAGAGCCCCAGGTGAAAGCCTCCTTTGCAACCAGAGGTCTGCGTTGACCTCGAACCAATTATTCAACATCCCAAAGCCTGAGGTGGAAACTGAAGACATGAATAAAAATCCTGTGGGATTACTAACAAGATTATAGATAATGTTTATAAAGTCTCTCACTTAGTGCTGGGCACACAGGGGGAGTTCAGTGAAAAATGGCTACTATTATTAAAAAGAAACATTCTGTCCTGGAGACCCAAGTTTGATGATAATACTTAAAAAACTTCTTAACATATTTTTAGGCTTCGGAAAAGTAAAGACGTCATTACATGTTTGAGTGCCTCTAGAGCAAGAGACGCTTTGCAGAGCAGAATAAGAGGCTGTCCTTGACTGTCTGCTTCCTGAAATACTTGCTTCTTGCTATTGATTTCACAAGCATGACACAAGCACCTGGAAAGAAGAGAGTAGGTAACAATGGTTTAAAAATAAAATGTAAGATTGCTTTTGAAATTTTTGTTTGTTTGGGTGCTAGCTTATAAAATATGTCAGGAATGGTATGAAATTTGTAATGTTTTCAGACGTCTCCAAGAGAGATGGGATAATAGTAGTAGGTGGTATATCTGTCCACCTGCAAATTGAAAGAGTGACGATCCACCCTGTTATCGAACTAATAAATGTAGTGTTCTCTATGCTAGGCATTGTTCTAAGGTCTTCATATAAATTATTTTATTTCATTTTGATGATTCCCTGAATTTTGTTCTTCCCATATTTTCAGCATTGGGTGCTGAGGATTGTGGAAGATAATTATGGAAGGATATATTCCAATTCATTTTACCTCTTTCTGTATTTATCACCTTTGTCAGTGGTCTCTCCAACATCAGAACCTGGAATTCCTAAAGTTATTTTGGCACCAACCCTCTCTTAACTCTTTTAACAACAAGTCTTTAATCCTACAGATATCACTCTAGATATCTTAATATAATTGCCATTCTTTTAGTCTTTGTTTTTTTCGCTATGGTCTATCATAAAAGCTGTCAAACTGAATCCCCATCACAGATCTCTCTGCCTTCAGTCCTTTTCTCCACGTGGCTGTTACAATCACCTCCATAGAGAAATACGTTCCTGTCACTCCGCAGAGTTAAAGCCTCTGCTCACTGCTTAGCAAGTCTTCTGCGGCTCTTTGCAACCAGCATTTTCCCACGCCTTGAACCTCACTGCTAGCCACTCCCCACACTACCACCTTACCACAAGCTTTAGTGCATCCATCACATATAAGCACACTCTATATGTTTGCTCTAATTATCCCCTAAACACAATACCAGGTCATGTCAGTTCTATTTATTTGGACTACCCTCAAAACTACTTGTGGGCTTTCCCTGACTCAACCCCATTTTAGGTTGGATTCCTAGTGACTCTATGATGGCTTTCTCTGGGTAGGAGGCAATGCTGCATGAAAGAGAAGGAGGAAGCAGTACTGGTCAGAGGAGAGGTTGAAATGTGATACAGTGGAAAAGAACCCTTAGCCAATCCAACTGGGTGACCTAGAGCCAGGGAGGATAGTTCAAGATTTCTGTACTTAAAGAAAGGAGAGCAGATCATAGCACAGCACTGAATAAACGTTTTCCCTGAGGAGGAAGCATAACCTTGGGCACAGTGGATCTCTTTCACTGAGGATAATTCCTGGAGAAGGATAGATAGAGACCTGTTAGCAGCCCCATCGCAGGGACAGTGAGGATCTCAGACCTGAAGGAATTTCTAGGTGGCCCATCACAGCACCCACTGCACCCCCATAGGGCAGTTAATCATCCCACTATGTTCCGGAGTGGTGCTCTCCCAGCACTTGCCACCTGGTACTCCAGTCATATTTGAATCCCTTATCATGCTATGAGCTCACCCATGGCTGCCTTTATATCTTTAGGAGCCATCCCAGTTTGCAGTATAATGCCTGGTACCTTGGAAACTTTTAAAAGTAATAAATAAATACATTGGACAGCAATTTGATTTACAATAGAATGAAATAACCTACACCTGGAATGATAATACCTGATGCTGTGCGCTTCCTTGTAAAATGTGTAAAAAGTGTGCTATCTTGAAGCAGAAGTTTTAATCAGCATTGCTATTTGGTTAAATTGGCTTTCAAGGAGGTAAAGGGAGAAATGTTGAGAAGAGGGTTAGTTTGAAAGAATTCTCCACAATGGGAAAAGCTAGTTCAGAGGCATAGTAGATTACCAACGTCAATTAGAAGTCAGAAAGGGGAAGACCTTAAAAAAAGCTACATATTTGGGAGAAATGGTGATCAGGGACTCTTAATTTGAAGATTGACTGGGGAAAACTGGAGTGAGATATGGACCAGAGGGATAAATTACTGGAAATACTGAGAATCAGCTGAGCTCAGGGCTGCAAATCAAACACCTCAAGCGTCGTTGCAAAACCACTGCCATGATGGAAATAAATAAATTCTCAAGTAGCTACTTGAGTGATTATTTTAGTAAAATACATTGATATTTCAGTTGGTATAGGGACAGTTATGTCTCCCTGAGGAAAATATATAAGCGGCCTGCCCTTCACAGACCTGGCATATTGAAGGCTCACAATAAGTGTTTGCTACCTCTTTCCCATAAAGGTAAACGTTTTAAGTCAGCCTTACCTTCATTTCAAAGACATGCTAAAGCACGTAGAGTTAGACCTTCAGGGATCTTCTGTTGCCCATATAGTGCCTCTCACAAGAGGCCATAGTCACGAACTTGACTTAGCCTGGGACTTAGGAAATGAAAACAGCTTTTTCTCTCCTCTTTTCCTATCTGGGTAGACTCCTTCTCCCTTTATTTTTACTTTGCACTTCCCCTGTTCACACAAGAATCACACAGCTAATGTGGTCATTTTAGAGAAACTTAATACGTAAGGATCTTGCTTACAATGTATGTGTATATTGGATGTAGAATTAGAACTCACCTCTTCTCTCACATGAAGAATAAAATGAGTTGCCGTTCGATTCAACAAACAGTAGTCAGTATCAGCATCTTGCAAAGTAGTGCCTTAGAAAATATGCTAGAGAAATATGAATAAAACATAGGAATATTGAAAAGGAAGGCAAATAAACCACTAGCAGTAATGGCAGGAGAATAAAGCATGTGTATGGTTGAGGTGCAATTAAGGTGCTGTGACAGTGAGGAGGTAAGAATGATAGCTTTTGACCTAAGAGAGATCAGAAGATGTGGCACTTTTCAGACCTTGTGAGTGTCCTTAATCATTAGTTAATTGATTCCTGTGTGTAAATCTGTGTTGTTGGCTCTGTATGTGTTTCCTGGTAATTAATACCCACTTTCCCAGTTAATTTTATGTGTCTTCCATCTGTGCCTTTTTGGATGCAGGAAAGTTATTTTAGAATGATCATACACACACAAGTCTCAGGAATGCCAGTTTTATAAAGAGTGAAAGTTAACTGAAAGGAGATCAAATAGTGTGACACGCGTCATAGTATTGAATGTGGCTTGGAGTCCAGCAATGAGAAATATGGTGGGAAATGACTGGAGAAAGCAAGAGAAGTTATAAGAATGATTTTGAGGAAGTTTTGTTGGAAAGAAAATCTCTAAAAATAAGATTCAATTCAATCATGAATGAGCTAGTATGATACAGCAGCTATAGTGACAGAATCTAGGGCAATGACTATAGGAGGCTATTTCAAGACATCTGGAACGAAACAACAGTAAGGAAAGTTTAGATTTGGTGCCAGAATTCCATCAGAATTTGGAGTTTGCATCTAGAAACTGACGCAAAGTGAGATGGAGAGAAGCTCAACTGACCTGAAGATAAAGTAGTCTGAGGCTGAGAAGTCAAAAAACAAATACTTTGCAGGGTTGCAGACTGGTGCACATTACACTCAGATGTGTGAAGGAAATAAAGATTCTGTATTTTATCTATAACTGCCTCATCTTTCACACTACCCTCCAATGGCTAGGTAGCAGGAAAAGAAAGTAAAGCTTACTTTTATTTGCTAATCTCAGTACAATCCAATCATTAAATTTTTTACATTACAAAATGTGTCTTCTTGGATGACTCGAATGCATCAATGTTCTCTTATATTCTCTAAGATGTCATCTGTGTGTAGAGGAGTACCGTCGTGGCTGATGGCATGATCTTGTAACACTGGGAAAAGGGTCTTGTTCTGCTAATTTATAATGTGCCCTGGCTGGTATGCTAATGTATCATTTATATAAGCTGTTGTTTTGCCTGATTGGGTTGGCAATAGTGGCTGATTTCTGCAGCAGATGATTTCTTATTCTTTCTTATTTCCTAGTGTCTCAGGACCCTCCCAGCTGAATTGACCTTTTGAATTTCTGCTGCTTCTCCCATCTGACCCATAGTCTGATGGTAGCATCTACTATGAGATTACTTTGCCCTCAACCACAGGAGGCCATATTGCCTTTTGATCCTCTGTATGTCAGTGACACGCAGGAAGAGAGAGACCTTTGCAAATATAGGTTAGACCTTCTCTTTGCCTGACAATACTGTTCCACCTCCCAACTATACCAAGCCCTCCGAAGTCAGCTCAGGGATGCTTTATGCAGGAGTCTGCTCCCCAACTCCCAAATGGGTGGCTGGCCAATATCCCACACAGAGTTGACCTCACACTCAAACTGAACCTTGCTGTTCCAACCCTTACATGCTTTGCGGTTCCAGGGCTGGAAAATCAGAGTAGGTGGCTGCCCTGATCTTCACTTTTTCAGTCTCCTTGCTTCTCTACCCTTTTCTTCTCAATTTCTATGAAGTCAGAAATGGTGGGATTTTCATTTACTTCTCCTACTTTTCTTCCTCGGACATCTACTACAACAAACTCTATCAT
Organism: Balaenoptera borealis; assembly: GCF_965194805.1. Classification (NCBI taxonomy): domain Eukaryota; kingdom Metazoa; phylum Chordata; class Mammalia; order Artiodactyla; family Balaenopteridae; genus Balaenoptera; species Balaenoptera borealis. The sequence goes on from NC_138865.1 coordinate 62,275,652, forward strand.
CTAAGCACTCAAGCCCAGACAATAATATGTTCAATGGGAAAGTGGAAAGACAGTCTCTTCTCTCACAGCAATGCCTGGTTTTTGAGCCTATAGACTTTAACATTCTATTTTGAATATTAGTTTATAAATACTATCTTTTCCTTTGTATTCCTTCTGAACCATGTTGATGCTGTTAGCAGAAGCACTGTGAGCTTGTCTTTGGAAGTATGGAGGGCCTCTGGAATTTTGATACACACTTCCTACCCTTTGTGAAATCAACCAAATCTTTCTGTTAAAAAATGCCTAGAAAAGAAATAAAAGCATGCTAAATAAAAGTCATGTTTCACAAGGTATAAGACTGGGGGCTAAGATTTTTTAGTTAAGTGTATTCTGTTTAGTTACACTATTTCTGTTTTTTGTTTGAAATTGCAGTTATTGGATATCTTCAGGTTATATGCTAAAGGCTGATTCCTCCACAGAATAATCACTGAAAATTATTGATACATATCTGAATTAACAACAATAAAATAAAATCTGTTATTTGGGAATGAGGTGTTTTTACGAGTTACACATAATATTCTGAAAAAAATACTTTGAGGAGAAAATTATATGAATTTGTAATACAAAAAGAAAATCCTATATTAAAAGTGGAGCCTTGATTAATACCAGGTTTTTAAAATTAATTTATTTTTATTGAAGTATAGTTGATTTACAATGTTGTGTTAGTTTCAGATGTACAGCAAAGTGACTAATTTACACATACATATATATCTTTCTTTTTTCAGGTTCTTTTCCCTTATAGGTTATTACAAGATATTGAGTAGAGTTCCCTGTACTACATAGTAGGACCTTGTTGTTTATCTGTTTTATATATAGTAGTGTGTATCTGCTAATCCCAAACTCCTATCCTCCCCCACCCTTTACCCTTTGGTAACCATAAATTTGTTTTCTATGTCCGTGGGTCTGTTTCTGTTTTGTATATAAGTTCATTTGTATCTTTTTTTTTTTTTTTAAGATTCTACACATAAGCAATATCACAAGATATTTGTCTTTCTCTGTCTGACTTACTTCACTTAGTATAATCTCTAACTCCATCTATGTTGCTGCAAATGACAGTATTTCATCCTTTTTTTAATAGTTGAGTAATATTCTTTTGTATAAATATACCACATCGTCTTTATCCATTCATCTGTCAATGGATGTGTAGGTTGCTTCCATGTCTTGGCTACTGTAAATAGTGCTGCAGTGAACATTGGGGTGCGTATATCTTTTTGAATTATGCTTTTCTCCAGATTTATGCCCATATATCTTGATTGATACAAGATTGACAGAGAAAATAAAAATAAAGAACCTACTTCTAGTTATAGTATTTTATAGTATAAGTAGAGCAGACATTAGAATGACTAGAAAACCAAGCTATAAAGCTGACCACTGTTTACCAGTCATAAATCAGAATGGCTGACTGAAATGCTATCTTTTCATCCTCTTTCATCTCCCCTTCACTGAAAAGTTTGCACCCAAAACTGACCATATTGACTTGTGTTTTGAAAATTTTCTATCCATACATTCAGGAAGCAGAGGTTCCCCAAGTGTCAATATTAGAGAAATGCTTGTCCTTGACCTTCTTGACTTAAGCACAGATCTATTAGCAAGAGGGTCTACTTACCCTTGGGCAGTGTGACATAGCAAAGCAGATCTGTAGTACACATGATACTTTTTAAAATATTTTTTTAAAATTCTAGATTAGTTTTAAATTTACAGAAAAGTTGCAAAGATAGTACAGAGAGTTTCTATACCCCCCACAGAAATGCCTCCTACTGTTAACATCTCCTGTAACTATAGTACATTTATTAAAACTAATGAACCAAATTATACAACAAATGAACCAATACACATCTGATTGCAAGTAACAGAAGACTAAATCAAAGTATTACCATTAGTATTAATACTATTAGTAGTGATAATCAAATGGTCTGAGAATAATGAAAGCTTTAAATATGGTTGGAACTACGCCTCCAACATTGTCCTCAAAATCCAGCCCCCAGTATTGTTTCCTTTTGGTCAAAATTGGACTCTGCTTCCCTTTTCTTTTTTTTTTTTTTTTTTTTTTTTCATCAATTTTAAACACATCAGTGTATACTTGTCAATCCCAATCACCCAATTCATCACACCACTACCCCCACAACCCCGCCACTTTCCCCCCTTGGTGTCCATATGTTTCTTCTCTACATCTGTGTCTCAGTTTCTGCCCTGCAAACTGGTTCATCTGTACCATTTTTCTAGGGTCCACATATATGTGTTAATATATGATATTTGTTTTTCTCTTTCTGACTTACTTCCCTCTGTATGACAGTCTCTAGATCCATCCACGTCTCAACAAATGACCCAATTCCATTCCTTTTTATGGCTGAGTAATATTCCATTGTATACATGTACCACAACTTCTTTAACCATTTGTCTGTCGATGGGCATTTAGGTTGCTTCCATCACCTGGCTATTGTAAATAGTGCTGCAATGAACACTGGGGTGCATGTGTCTTTTTGAATTATGTTTTTCTCTGGGTATATGCCCAGTAGTGGGATTGCTGGGTCATATGGTAATTCTATTTTTAGTTTTTTAAGGACCCTCCAGACTGTTCTCCATAGTGGCTGTATCAACTTACATTCCTACCAACAGTGCAAGAGGGTTCCCTTTTCTCCACACCTTCTCCAGCATTTGCTGTTTGTAGATTTTCTGATGATGCCCATTCTAACTGGTGTGAGGTGATAGCTCATTGTAGTTTTGATTTGCATTTCTCTAATAATCAGTGATGTTGAGCAGCTTTTCATGTGTTGCTTGGCCATCTGTATGTCTTCTTTGGAGAAATGTCTATTTAGGTCTTCTGCCCATTTTTGGACTGAGTTGTTTGTTTTTTTAATATTGAGCTGCATGAGCTGTTTCTATATTTTGGAGATTAATCCTTTGTCCGTTGATTTGTTTGCAAATATTTTCTCCCATTCTGAGGGTTGTCTTTTCGTCTTGTTTATGGTTTCCTTTGCTGTGCAAAAGCTTTGAAGTTTCATTAGGTCCCATTTGTTTATTTTTGTTTTTATTTCCATTACTCTAGGAGGTGGATCAAAAAAGATCTTGCTGTGATTTATGTCAAAGAGTGTTCTTCCTATGTTTTCCTCTAAGAGTTTTATAGTGTCTGGTCTTAGATTTACGTCTCTAATCCATTTTGAGTTTATTTTTGTGTATGGTGATAGGGAGTGTTCTAACTTCATTCTTTTACATGTAGCTGTCCAGTTTTCCCAGCACCACTTATTGAAGAGACTGTCTTTTCTCCATTGTATATCCTTGCCTCCTTTGTCATAGATTAGTTCACCATAGGTGCGTGGATTTATCTCTTGGCTTTCTATCTTGTTCCATTGATCTATGTTTCTGTTTTTGTGACAGTACCATATTGTCTGGAATACTGTAGCTTTGTAGTATAGTCTGAAGTCAGTGAGTGTGATTTCTCCAGCTCCGTTTTTTTCCCCTCAAGACTGCTTTGGCTATTCGGGGTCTTTTGTGTCTCCATACAAATTTTAAGATTTTTTGTTCTAGTTCTGTAAAAAAGGCCATTGGTAATTTGATAGGGATTGCATTGACTCTGTAGATTGCTTTGGGTGGTATAGTCATTTTCACAATATTGATTCTTCCAATCCAAGAACATGGTATATCTCTCCATCTGTTGGTATCATCTTTAATTTCTTTCATCAGTGTCTTATAGTTTTCTGCATACAGGTCTTCTGTCTCCCTAGGTAGGTTTATTCCTAGGTATTTGATTCTTTTTGTTGCAATGGTAAATGGGAGTGTTTCCTTACTTTCTCTTTCAGATATTTCATCATTAGTGTATAGGAAAGTAAGAGATTTCTGTCCATTATTTTGTATCCTGCAACTTTACTGAATTCATTGATTAACTCTAGTAGATTTCTGATAGCATCTTAAGGATTCTCTGTGTATAGTATCATGTCATCTGCAAACAGTGACAGGTTTACTTCTTCTTTTCCAATTTGTATTCCTTTTATTTCTTTTTCTTCTCTGATTGCCGTGGCTAGGACTTCCAAAACTATGTTGAATAACAGTGGTGACAGTGGACATCCTTGTCTTGTTCCTGATCTTAGAGGAAATGCTTTCAGTTTTTCACCATTGAGAATGATGTTTGCTGTGGTTTGTCGTATATGGTCTTTATTATGTTGAGGTAGGTTCCCTCTATGCCCACTTTCTGGAGAGTTTTTATCATAAAGAGGTGTTGAATTTTGTCAAAAGCTTTTTCTGCATCTATTGAGATGATCATATGGTTTTTATTCTTCAATTTGTTAATATGCTGGTATCACATTGATTGATTTACGTATATTGAAGAATCCTTGCATCCCTGGGATAAATCCCACTTGATCATGGTGTATGATCCTTTTAATGTGTTGTTGGATTCTGTTTGCTAGTATTTTGTTGAGGATTTTTGCATCTATATTCATCAGTGATATTGGTCTGTAATTTTCTTTTTTTGTAGTGTCTTTGTCTGGTTTTGGTATCAGGGTGATGGTGGCCTCATAGAATGAGTTTGGGAGTGTTCCTTTCTCCCCAATTTTTTGGAAGAGTTTGAGAAGGATGGGTGTTAGCTCTTTTCTAAATGTTTGATAGAATTCACCTGTGAAGCCATCTGGTCCTGGACTTTTGTTTGTTGGAAGATTTTTAATCACAGTTTCAATTTCATTACTTGTGATTTATCTGTTCATATTTTCTGTTTCCTCCCGGTTTAGTCTGGGAAGGTTATACCTTTCTAAGAATTTTTCCATTTCTTCCAGGTTGTCCATTTTATTGGCATAGAGTTGCTTGTAGTCGTCTCTTAGGATGCTTTGTATTTCTGTGGTGTCTGTTGTAACTTCTCCTTTTTCATTTCTAATTTTACTGATTTGAGTCGTCTCCCTCTTTTTCTTGATGAGTCTGGCTAATGGTTTATCAATTTCGTTTATCTTCTCAAAGAACCAGCTTTTAGTTTTATTGATCTTTGCTATTGTTTTCTTTGTTTCTATTTCATTTATTTCTGCTTTGATCTTGATGATTTCTTTCCTTCTGCTAACTTTGGGTTTTGTATGTTCTTCTTTCTCTAGTTCCTTTAGTTGTAAGGTTAGATTGTTTATTTGAGATTTTTCTTGTTTCTTGGGGTAGGCTTGTATAACTATAAACTTCCCTCTTAGAACTGCTTTTGCTGCATCCCATAGGTTTTGGATCGTCGTGTTTTCATTGTCATTTGTCTCTAGGTATTTTTTGATTTCCTCTTTGATTTCTTCAGTGATCTCTTGGTTATATAGTAATGTATTTTTTCACCTCCATGTGTTTGTGTTTTTTACATTTTTTTCCCTGTAATTGATTTCTAACCTCATAGCACTGTGGTCAGAAAAGATGCTTGATATGATTTCAATTTTCTTAAATTTACTGAGGCTTGATTTGTGACCCAAGATGTGATCTATCCTGGAGAATGTTCCATGTGCACTTGAGAAGAACGTGTAATCTGCTGTTTTTGGATGGACTGTCCTATAAATATTAATTAAATCTATCTGGTCTATTGTGTCATTTAAAGGTTCTGTTTCCTTATTTATTTTCATTTTGGATGATCTGTCCATTGGTGTAAGTGAGGTGTTAAAGTCCCCCACTATTATTGTGTTACTGTTGATTTCCTCTTTTATAGCTGTTAGCAGTTGCCTTATGCATTGAGGTGCTCCTATATTGGGTGCATATATATTTATAATTCTTTTATCTTCTTCTTGGATTGATCCCTTGTTCATTATGTAGTGTCCTTCCTTGTCTCTTGTAACATTCTTTATTTTAAAGGCTATTTTATCTGATATGAGTATAGCTAGTCCAGCTTTCATTTGATTTCCATTTGCATGGAATATCTTTTTGCATCCCCTCACTTTCAGTCTGTATGTGTCCCTAGGTCTGAAGTGGGTCTCTTGTAGACAGCATATATATGAGTCTTGTTTTTGTATCCATTCAGCAAGCCTGTGTCTTTTGGTTGGAGCATTTAATCCATTCACATTTAAGGTAATTATCGATATGTATGTTCCTATTACCATTTTCTTAATTGTTTTGGGTTTGTTTTTGTAGGTCCTTTTCTTCTCTTCTGTTTCCCACTTAGAGAAGTTCCTTTAGCATTTGCTGTAGAGCTGGTTTGTTGGTGCTGAATTCTCTTAGCTTTTGCTTGTCTGTAAAGCTTTTGATTTCTCTATCGAATCTGAATGAGATCCTTGCTGGGTAGAGTAATCTTGGTTGGAGGTTCTTCCCTTTCATCACTTTAAGTATATCATGCTACTGCCTTCTGGCTTGTAGAGTTTCTGCTGAGAAATCAGCTGTTAACCTTATGGGAGTTCCCTTGTATGTTATTTGTCGTTTTTCCCTTGCTGCTTTCAATAATTTTTCTTTGTCTTTAATTTTTGCCAGTTTGATTACTATGTTTCTCGGCATGTTTCTCTTTGGGTTTATCCTGTATGGGACTCTCCGCACTTCCTGGACTTGGGTGGCTATTTCCTTTCCCATGTTAGAGAAGTTTTCTACTATAATCTCTTCAGATATTTTCTCGGGTCCTTTCTCTCTCTCTTCTCCTTCTGGGACCCCTATAATACGAATGTTGTTGCGTTTAATGTTGTCCCAGAGGTCTCTTAGGCTGTCTTCATTTCTTTTCATTCTTTTTTGTCTTTATTCTGTTCTGCAGCAGTGAATTCTACCATTCTGTCTTCCAGGTCACTTATCCGTTCTTCTGCCTCAGTTATTCTGCTATTGATTCCTTCTAGTGTAGTTTTCATTTCAGTTATTGTATTGTTCATCTCTGTTTGTTTGTTCTTTAATTCTTCTAGGTCTTTGTTAAACATTTCTTGCATTTACTCGATCTTTGCCTCCGTTCTTTTTCCGAGGTCCTGGATCATCTTCACTATCATTATTCTGAATTTTTTTTCTGGAAGGTTGCCTATCTCCACTTCATTTAGTTGTTTTTCTGGGGTTTTTTCTTGTTCCTTCATCTGGTACATAGCCCTCTGCCTTTTCATCTTGTCTATCTTTCTGTGAATGTGGTTTTTGTTCCATAGGCTGCAGGGTTGTAGTTCTTCTTGCTTCTGCTGTCTGCCCTCTGATGGATGAGGCTATCTAAGAGGCCTGTGCAAGTTTCCTGATGGGAGGGACTGGTGGTGGGTAGAGCTGACTGTTGCTCTGGTGAGCAGAACTCAGTAAAACTTTAATGCACTTGACTGCTGATTGGTGGGGCTAGGTTCCCTCCCTGTTGGTTGTTTGGCCTGTGGCAACCCAACACTGGAGCCTACCTTTGGTGGGGCTAATGGAGGACTCTGGGAAGGCTCACGCCAAGGAGTACTTCCCAGAACTTCTGCTGCCAGTGTCCTTGTCCCCACGGTCAGCCACAGCCACCACCCACCTTTCCAGAGACCCCCCAACACTAGCAGGTATGTCTGGTTCAGTCTCCCCTGGGGTGACTGCTCCTTCCCCTTGGTCCCGATGCTCACACTACTTTGTGTGTACCCTCCAAGAGTGGAGTCTCTGTTTCCCCCAGTCTTGTCAAAGTCCTGCAGTCAAATCCCACTAGGCTTCAAATTCTGATTCTCAAGGAATTCCTCCTCCCATTGCCGGACCCCCAGGTTGGGAACCTGACGTGGGGCTCAGAACCTTCACTCCAGTGGGTGGACTTCTGTGGTATAAGTGTTCTCCCGTCTGTGAGTCACCCACCCAGCAGTTATGGGATTAGATTTTACTGTGATTGTGCCCCTCCTACCGTCTCATTGTGGCTTCTCCTTTGTCTTTGGATGTGGGGTGTCTTTTTTGGTGAGTTCCAGTGTCTTCCTGTCAGTGATTGTCCGGCAGCTAGTTGTGATTCTGGTGCTCTCACAAGAGGGAGTGGCTCTGCTTCCCTTTGTTAGCATAATTCAGGCAGAAATTCCCAACATAGAGGGAAGGTATGCATAACATCTTCAGGCTCACATTGGTATTCTTAACAACCCTGATCTATAATGTTTCTGACAAATCTTGAGATTGATCCACATTGGACTGACTCAGGTCATGTGACCCTTCTTGAGTCAGTCACCATAAGAAACTGAACACATGGATTAGCCAGACTAGCATCACATCCCAACTGTGGTCCAAGGATAAGGTTATCATTCCAAAATGACTTAACCCAATTATAGGACAGGTGTTTCCTATGAGTAAATTATGTTGCTGATAGGAAGAGAAAGAATATATACTATATACCAAGAAGGGAAAACCATTTTATCTCTATTATAATGTGCATATGGGTAGATGTCTTAATCTTGAAAGAGTCCCTAAGCATACTAGTTTACAATCATTTCTAGTCTAAACTACATCTAGAAAAAGGTATGGTTTTGTCTTTCTATGGTAAGAGATGAAAAATTCTTTTATTTTGTATTGGTTGTCTTGCAAGTTAGTTATCTCTCTTTTTAAATTAAAATAAGAAACCATATTCAGGATCAATATTTTACTAATATTTTTTGCACATCCAAATACCTCTAGCAGTATATTCCTGGTACTCAGTGCTTTATAAGAAGATTAAACAATACCTAGGGATATTTCAAGTTTTTATTTAGGTTGCAAGAATTTTTCTTCATGAAAACAAAAATAATAAATAATACTGTACTATATGGTCCAAGAACTGTGAAAAAATATTTACAAATAAGATATCATAATTCATAGAGCATTCAGTTAATATTATATAACTATTAGCTTCATGCTATAGAGGAAGTAACTGAGTGAAAGGGAAAACGTAAATTTTAAATGGTCACAAAGCTAGTAAGTAGTTTTATCAGATACCGTTTGTTTCCCTTCATAGCTTCTTTGCTTAACCTATTCCAAAGGCCTTTGACTAATTTTGCATCCTGGGCCACAGCCACAGAGGTCCTCTTTATGTGAATTCTGACCGAATTCAAATGGCTACAGAATTATCATTCCTTTCATCATGGAATCAATGCACAACTTTCATCCTTTGCCCAAATTCCCTGTTGATGCTGAGGCAGAAGTCACCATGGGACCATTTGGTGCCTACACCTAAGTAGCCTGGAAGTGAGAAGAGATTATAACCTTGAAGGTGGATCTTTGACCAACAGAAAATAGCTGAAAGAAGAGAATAAATTCTTCTCCATTCCTCTCCCATGCATAGCCTGTCCTAAGAAGCAGTCATTAATAAGGCTTCTTGGGAGATACTCCCATGAGATCAAGCAATCAATCACACTTAATACTATGTAGCAGTCAGCTTAGGAGTGCACCACTTATCAGCTTTCCCTTCTTCTCTGCCTCACTTCCCCTTGCCCTCACCCCTGCTTCCCAGGATTGTGCTGTTGAATAAAGTATTAACACATAAGCCTTTGCTTCAGGCTCTAAGAAACTCAGTCGAAAACAGGTGGTATCAGAAATGGCCCCAGAAAGTGAACCCTTAGGGTAATGAATTGAAACTGCATTACTGGCCATTCTCACAGCAATAAGGATCCCAGTGCTAGTGTTAAGAGGGGCTGGTGATTAGCTCTGGCATGCCGTGACATCATGATTACTAAGGCTTTCCCTTGTGGTTAATTGGGATAAGGTGCAGGTGGAAGATAAGACTTTAGGATGTGCAGTGGCTGTATGCTTATATGGTATGGGGATAATAATAATTATAGGGACTGTGAATTGGGCTGGCTTTTGTTAATTATATTGGAAGCTTTGAAAGAGAAAATAACAGGCTTAGAGCAGCCAATTGCCAAATTGAGGCACTCTGTGAAAGCCAGAGGACCTCTATGGCTTCATTTATTCAGAGCCTTAACATCTATGAGTATAGGACACTCTGCAGAAAATCAGACCCCAGATTTGATTTTAAGCATGACAGAGCTACAAAGGAGACCAAATAAATATGTTGCCTTGAGAGATCTCTTCTATTTAGTTCAGGACTTCGGTTGGAAAAGAGCAAAATTTCAAGAATTGGAATGGGGACATTTGTGTGGACTGAAGTGAGAATCTTGAACTCTGTATTCCCCTGAACAAGGGCAGAAATAGTTCCTCTCCTGTGACAGAAGAAAGTGTTTTTCTAGTTTGGAGCAAATGCACCTCATAGAGGCAAATGCCTCCCCAAATACTGTTTGTGCTCTTCAGGAGCTGCCCCACCAACACTTACTGTTTCTAGGCTTATTGCAAAGCATGAAAATTCAGTAATTCCCACTGGAGAAAGTTATTTAATCACAAATTGGAATTGTAGGATCTGATTAATATCTACAGGGTAGGAATTGGGGGATAATAGTGTAGTGGATCTTTGAAGTGTCAGAGCAGGGTAAAAGAGTATAAGGCCTGACAGGCATCTTAGATTGACTTCCCTGGAAAACAGACTCTGAGATAGAGATTTGCATGCAAGAGTTTTATTGAGGACCAGTCTTGGAAGTAGCACTTACAAAGGCTGAGGAACACAGGTTTGGGCAAAGAGAGAAGCTAAACTACTGTGCTGCACTTGAAGAAGTGGTCTCAGTGCCTCAAGGAGCTCTGGAGTTGAGTGACTATCAAAGTTGTCTGGAGTTGAATCAAGGGAAAAGACCTTTGAATTTCTTCACAGACCAGTCATTTGATGTGGGCTGACCCCTAGAGGGAGAGGAATTTGTTTGAGGTAACTCCCTGTGGCTGTGGGCAGTTCTCAGTGTGCAGCTGTGAGGTATCAACCAACACTGCCAAAGCTGGGAAAATCAAACCTCAGTCCTGAGTGGAGAACTGGGCGGCACACCAAAACGAACATTATAATAAATGAGAATTTATTGAGTTTGAAGCATTCACTCCTAAATTGAAAGTCAATGTTCTGTCAAGAAGTAGAGTCAGTCCTCATAATTTGTTGAGTTAATTCTTCAAAGCTTGAACACAATGATAGCCTACAGAAAATGAGGTGGGGATGTCAGTACTTCCCTGCCAAAATATGAAGGAGGAAAGAAATACTCAAGAAACTGGCAGTGTTGAGAATAGATTTCTATGTGCAACTTAAGAATGCACCACTAAAGTATTTTCCCAAAGTATTGCCAGAGACCATTTCCTTCACTGAGGCAATATGGAATAATGCTTTGGCAGGGCATGAAGAAGGAACAAACATCCCTAAGAAACATCATGTTCCTATCCCACGTAGGACTTGAATGACAGTAGGAAATGTTGCCATGAAACCGTGCTTTCCAGGACAAGTAGGAATAATAGGATTCTAGAATGGAAGAATATAGGTGACAATGCTTAATATTTAGAGACAAGATATATTTAACTACTCTGATGGGTGATATTGCTAGAGTAGAAATCAGGGTGTCTTGATACACAGGTATCTGTGATGATGGCAAATAAATCTTAGTGTCCTAGAGGAAAGATAGATGATAAGCAGAATAGTGTGTTATGTGAACTACATAATAAAATAAATAAAATGAGATCTTGTGAACTGATAACTGACATAAGCCAGCAAAATGGAAAATTAGGGTTCCTCACAAAAATTCCAGACTTAAGTCAGTTCACATACCCAGAAGCCATTGATTGAAGGGGAATCTAGGTCTCCTTGAGAATGGACTTTGTAGAATCACTGCAAGTAAATTAGATAAATGTTCCTCTTATCTTTCCAAAAGGGACTTACTTAATGCTAGGATAACTGTGTTTTGAGAAAGAGGAATGACAGATATTTTAAGGACTATTTGACAAGGATTGTAAACTGAGTCTGAAATACCATGAGTGGAGGCTTTGGATACCAGGTGATAGATGGAGTTTTAGCTCAGGTTTGTCTCACTGTCTCACAATTCAGTGATTCCAGCATGTCCTCATGACTACCCTACAGTTATTTCCATGGTCCCCAAGTGGATAATTGAGTGTGATATACTTACCTGGCAGAATCCTCACATGGATTTATTATCTGTGGAGTACAAGCCATTATGGTTAAGAAAAAGGAAAGCAGAAGCTCTCCTCTATCCTGGAGGATATATAAGAAGCCATACTATATTTCAGAAGGAATTACAATGATAAGCACCACCATCAAATACTTAAACAATGCAGGGATAGTGGTTCCTGTGATATCCCCATTCAATTCACCTGCTGGGCTGCTGAAAAAAATCAATTAAAAAATTGATCCTGATTGGTAGATGACTATGGACTGACTATGTTACACTTACCCAGGGTGTAGCCCCAACTGCAACTACATGCATGATGTGGTATTTTTATTGGTGCAGTACCACACACTTCTGGCACTTGGCACACAGGAATTTATTTGGCAATTGCATACTTCTTGATTCCTGACAATAGGGAGAAACAAAAACAGTTTGTCATCACATAGTAGGAGCAGCAGTATACATTCACTGATTGCCCCCAGGGCTATGTTAACACTCATGCTCACATTCATGACATGCTCTGCAGGAACACTGATCTCTTGCTATGCTGCAGGACATCATGCTGGTCTACTATAATGATGTATCAAGCTAATTGAACTCAATGATATGGAACTAACAAGTGTTCTATATGCCCTAGTAGGACACCAGAATGCCAGAAGGTGAAAGAAAATCCTGTTGAAGATATAGGAGCCTGCCATATAAGTGAATCTTTTAGGGGTTCAAGTCAACTGGAGCATATCAGAATATTCTTTCTAAGATGAGTAAAAATTTATTACACCTCACATTTCCTAATCACAGTGCTTAGTGGGCCTCTTTGGGTTTTTGAGGCAGCATTTAACATGTTTTAGAATACTGTTATGATCCTTTATTGGGTAACTCCAAAAAGTGTAGGTTTTGGTAGGGCCACGAGCAAGAAAGTATTCTGTAGTGAGTCAAGACTCTGATGCAGGCTGCTTTGTAACTCAAAATATGTGACCCAGAGATGTGATAGTGCTAGATGTATCTGGTATATTTAGGATGCTATATTGAATTTCTGACACACTCCAGCAGGAAAATTGACATGTAGAATCCTAGGCTATAGAGCAAGCTCAAGCTTTCTACATCCGAGAAATTAACCATCGTTGAAAAAATAACTCCTAATATACTATGAGGCCATAGTAGCCAGACATCCTATGCCTATGTAAGGACATCTAGTTATCCTAACCTGGGTATTATTAGACCAGGCAAGTTGTAATTTCGAGTGTGTGAAGCAGTAACCCATTGTACAATGGAAATGGTACAAGGGATCTGAGCTGAGCAGATGTAGAAAGCATGAGAAAATTAGATGAACTGGTGGCCAGAAATCCCATATCACCTAACCTCTATTTCATTTGCATTTCTCCCTCAAGGTTATACCTAAACAGCCTTCTGGGAGTATTTCCTGTGAACAATCGATGTAGAATAAACATAAAATCAGGCCTGCTTCACAGATGAATTGGCTTAAAGGAGATATTGTTCTTAAATAAGATTCTGTGACTAACCAGACCTGTATCTCACCTCTTTGGGAAGAAGTGAGGACATCTTACAGCTATGGAAATACCATGTTGTATTAAGTACCTGGATATTAGGGTGAGCATCAATAGATCTGAGAACTGGTCAGTCAGATAGACGCTTCTCATATGTTATTGCAGATCATCTCAACAACCTCATTATCTCTGGAACCTTTGACTGTTTGTTCCAGACTAAGCTGCTACTGTGGTAACCCATTCTGTGTAGATTCTGAAAAGATTCATGAAGTACAACCCATCAGTGTCTCATTTTATGGATGTTCTGAACACCATTGGTCTCCTATTTTGGCGCTCTCTTATTCCCTGATGAGTGAGATACTGTGGATCTATTCAGGGCCTCCACACATGCAACCCAGAAATGAAAATTAAATCACAATCCAGGAGGTGATATTTAATCGTCAAAGATTAGAGCCGAAGGTAAATCTTCGAATCCCATGAGTAAGTGTCTTGAGAAAAGCTTGTTTATTTTATATTTTGGAAGTTAATCTCATGAATTTGAGTTATGTTTGACAGTGATGGCCAGCTTAGTAACACATTCATATATTTACTCTCCCTCTTTCTTTGATTCATTTTGTTTTTTCCTCACTTCAGTTTTTTAGTAAAGTAGCGGTGCTGAAATCTTTGCTTCAGGTTATGCTATCTGGGCAACCCAGGCTAAGATAGAGAAGATAGGAGTTGAGCACAGGAAATCAGATGCTTTACCTGCTCTTAGCCACTACTGTCCATGAATACTTCAAATATCAGTAACCTCCCCTCCATTTGTCACTGTGGTCTGTGCTTAAACAGTCTAAATAAGTAATCCACTTTATGTTTTTCCTATGTTTTATATATTTTTCACAAGAATATTTATGTCTTTGGGAAATTAGATATTGCAGTCTTTAAGATCAGGCTGTCATCTGCTAATTAAATGCTACTCATCAATTATTTGTGGTGATTTTATTATGTACAGTATAACCCATTAAGAATTAAACTGAAGCCACCATATATATTCTACTTAAGATTAATTGCAACTATGGTGCCGCAGCAAAACATGCAAACTTAGTTCATTGTCAGATAGTAGTAGTGATGGCACAAGAATATCCTTTAGGATGATATAGTAAAACATCTCTAAAATGTCTTTATAATAAACACAGTTTCTAAACCTTTAGAGAAGAAGAAAGAGGAAAGCTAATATAAGGAGAATTTAGTATATACATAACCTTGAGTTAATCGTATCAATGGCGAAGAGAGAAAAAAGTGAGCTGTCTTAAGACATCTTTTAATAAAATACATTAACAAAGAATGTTTAAAAAATGGGCATCTGTTATGACACCAGATATTTCTCACATATTTATTTTGCATGTTTGTTTGTATAAACCAAGTGCTAAAATTAATTTTGGTATATTAGAATAAAAATACATGCACCCACATAAACACACACAAACAAAGATAGTAAAAGACAGAAGCCCAACAGTTAGTTCTAAGCTTCCTAGTGATCAGGACAAAATGGAAAGTACATTTCTTGTCTACTGTCAAAGAAGCTAACAGAAAAAAGAAAATTTATTCTTTTTCTTCTGCAGACCATATGCTTGTTACAGAATATATACTGTAAATTTTAATGTTAAAGACTTTACAGGAAACAACAGATTTGGGGTAATGATTTTAATGCAAATAGATGGGCATTTTAAAAATCAACCAAAGGTATCATCAAAATCTAGCCATTGCCTTATAACACTGGGAAATTTATGTTTGCAGTTAAAATTATCAAAAAGTTTTCTTTAAGCTATCTTAAATCATTATTATTTAAAATGTATATCCTGATGCTGGCAGTGACCCTTGATGTCGAATTTCACAGAACAGATAGAGATATCCAGAGAGGACAGCAAAAGAGAAAAGTGATCAGTCATCTATTTCTATATTCTTTGGCTCTCTATCTTTCTCTTATTTTTTGTTTGCTTATTTGTTTAATTTTATTGGAGGAATTGAGGATATTAGATCCTTTGAAGGGACTCAACAGTGTAGTAAGCGTAGCTTGTTCTTTTTGGTTTGGTAGATATGGACTAAACCTAGCTTCAGATGTTTAATAGTTATGAGACCTTAGTCATGTCATTGACTTTCTCTCTGTGCCTCAACTTTTCTGAGTATAAAAATAAAATAAGACTATCTATTTCATGTAAGTATTAAACAGATACCAAATATACTGTTTTACTTCTCTCTTTTTGTAATTCCAACATTTATGGCAGCTCACAGTCAGCTGCTCAGAAATCAAGGTCATTGCCACCCCATTAGAATATTAGAACTTGTATCAGAATGTATAAGAGATTAACAAGTAAATAAAGGAGAAATAAAGTATTTTTGGATCAGTGAGTACATTTTCAAAAATACCGCCAGTTACTCTTTTTAAGATTTTCAATGTTTTAATAGTGCTAATAATGACCAGGAATTGTTATTCCAGATTACTCTTCTTGCAGTGATTTATTGCAAGACTGATTCATGTATAGGGTGATCCACTGATTTTTAACCTCTTCTGTATACATATATCTATGAATTTGAACTAGAATTTTGACTACATATTGCATTATGTGTGTGACATGTGACGTGTGACATGAGAATCATTTCTAATACTGTGTTCACATGATTTATAGGCCAAATTTCAGAGGTCTGTGCTTTTTATTCTATACCAACACAATTTTTCTTTCTTATATTTTTATGCTTTCCTTCCTATTAGAATTTGAGCAAAATTTCCTTGTGACTAATGTCTAGCATGGTACAGTAGAAAAGAGTACAGAATTGAAATCAGACAAACCTGTGCCCAAATCCCAGTTGCAGCACATACCAACTCTAAGAGCTGGGACAAGTTACGTAACATACGTAAACCTGAAGTTTTTTATCACTCTAATGAGACTGGCAGTAGCTGCCATGCTTGGTAGTTATAACCCTTAGGTATAAAGCATCTGACACACAGTAAGTTCTCAACAACCAATAGTGATCATTATTAGATGTTTCTAAATGGTTAAGGAATAAATAAATGATGCAAGCATCGTGCATCTTATTTAGGTCACTCTTTCTTTCTTCACAGTCCACCATAAGTAACCTATTTCTAAGAAAAATAAAGTATTTTTAGTAACCAGGATACAATTTTACACCACTGATTTCTTCCTTGCTTTGTTTTAACCTGCAACACATTGATTTGACCTTGTGCTAACCTACAGTGCTCTTGGTCTCTCTCTCCACACCTACATTTTAAACCTTAGAAAGCTAAATAAAATAAATAAAAATAAAAAAGGAAGCTGTGCAGTGGGGATAACTGAGTAAAGAGCTAATACAACAAATATAACACCTCAAGAGTTCTAGCTCCTTTGCAAGTACAGGTATCTAACAACCAAGACATATATATATATTCTCATATTTCATACTTTGAGTGTTATTAGTTTCTGTCTACTTTCTCTTCAGTAATTTCTATAAGAAAAATCTTTGTAATCTAATTAATATAAGATATGAGAAGAACAATGAGCAAAGTAGTTCAGAGAGATAAGGTGGTTGTTATTTTATCAGATTTCTCCGTTTGATTGTAATTTGAGTTTCATTAAACTAAGTTGTTATGGATTTGAAAAATATTTTTAAAATCTCATACATAATTATGGGATGTTTGGTTCAATTGCTTTTAGCTTATGCAAAACCTAAGAGAGCTTGCTTTTTTTACTGATCTTACCACAAGTGATAGTTGTGTTCTTAAAGATATGACCAAGATAATAGCCATTATAAAACATGAATGCTTTAAAAAGACACCAAGGCATTCTTTCCAACAGTTAGAAGATGTTCCTCTCCTTATTCCTTGTAACCTTGTTTCCATTACTTTTCTGGACATTAATAAACATGTTACAGCAACAGTCAGCTCTACCCACCACCAGAGCCTCCCATCAAACCTCTTAGATAGCCTCAACCACCAGAGGGCAGACAGCAGAAGCAAGAAAAACTACAATCCTGCAGCCTGTGGACCAAAAACCACAGTTACAGAAAGATAGACAAGATGAAAAGACAGAGGGCTATGTACCAGATGAAGGAACAAGAAAAAACCCCAGAAAAACAACTAAATGAAGTGGAGATAGGCAACCTTCCAGAAAAAGAATTCAGAATAATGATAGTGAAGATGATCCAGGACCTCGGAATAAGAATGGAGGCAAAGATTGAGAACATGCAAGAAATGATTAACAAAGACCTAGAAGAATTAAAGAACAAACAAACAGAGATGACCAATACAATAACTGAAATGAAAACTACACTAGAAGGAATCAATAGCAGAATAACTGAGGCAGAAGAACGGATAAGTGACCTGGAAGACAGAATGGTGGAATTCACTGCTGCAGAACAGAATAAAGAAAAAAGAATGAAAAGAAATGAAGACAGCCTAAGAGACCTCTGGGACAACATTAAATGCAACAACATTCGCATTATAGGGGTCCCAGAAGGAGAAGAGAGAGAGAAAGGACCCGAGAAAATATTTGAAGAGATTATAGTAGAAAACTTCCCTAACATGGGAAAGGAAATAGCCACCCAAGTCCAGGAAGCACAGAGAGTCCCATACAGAATAAACCCAAGGAGAAACACGCCGAGACACATAGTAATCAAAGTGGCAAAAATTAAAGACAAAGAAAAATTACTGAAAGCAGCAAGGGAAAAACGACAAATAACATACAAGGGAACTCCCATAAGGTTAACAGCTGATTTCTCAGCAGAAACTCTGCAAGCCAGAAGGGAGTGGCATGATATACTTAAAGTGATGAAAGGGAAGAACCTCCAACCAAGATTACTCTACCCGGCAAGGATCTCATTTAGATTTGATGGAGAAATCAAAAGCTTTACAGACAAGCAAAAGCTAAGAGAATTCAGCACCACCAAACCAGCTCTACAACAAATGCTAAAGGAACTTCTCTAAGTGGGAAACACAAGAGAAGAAAAGGACCTACAAAAACAAACCCAAAACAATTAAGAAAATGGTCATAGGAACATACATATCGATAATTACCTTAAACGTGAATGGATTAAATACCCCAACCAAAAGACATAGACTGGCTGAATGGATACAAAAACAAGACCCATATATATGCTGTCTACAAGAGACCCACTTCAGACCTAGGGACACATACAGACTGAAAGTGAGGGGATGCAAAAAGATATTCCATGCAAATGGAAATCAAAAGAAAGCTGGACTAGCTATACTCATATCAGATAAAATAGCCTTTAAAATAAAGAATGTTACAAGAGACAAGGAAGGACACTACATAATGATCCAGGGATCAATCCAAGAAGAAGATATAACAATTATAAATATATATGCACCCAACATAGGAGCACCTCAATACATAAGGCAACTGCTAACAGCTATAAAAGAGGAAATCGACAGTAACACAATAATAGTGGGGGACTTTAACACCTCACTTACACCAATCGACAGATCATCCAAAATGAAAATAAATAGGGAAACAGAAGCTTTAAATGACACAACAGACCAGATAGATTTAATTGATATATATAGGACATTCCATCCAAAAACAGCAGATTACACATTCTTCTCAAGTGCACACGGAACATTCTCCAGGATAGATCACATCTTGGGTCACAAATCAAGCCTCAGTAAATTTAAGAAAATTGAAATCATATCAAGCATCTTTTCTGACCACAACGCTATGAGATTAGAAATGAATTACAGGGAAAAAAACGTAAAAAAGACAAACACATGGAGGCTAAACAATACGTTACTAAATAACCAAGAGATCACTGAAGAAATCAAAGAGGAAATCAAAAAATACCTAGAGACAAATGACAATGAAAACACGACGACCCAAAACCTATGGGATGCAGCAAAAGCAGTTCTAAGAGGGAAGTTTATAGCTTTACAAGCTACCTAAAGAAACAAGAAAAATCTCAAGTAAACAATCTAACCTTACACCTAAAGAAACTAGAGAAAGAAGAAAAAACAAAACCAAAAGTTAGCAGAAGGAAAGAAATCAAAAGATCAGAGCAGAAATAAATGAAATAGAAACAAAGAAAACAATAGCAAAGATCAATAAAACTAAAA
Organism: Balaenoptera borealis; assembly: GCF_965194805.1. Lineage (NCBI taxonomy): Eukaryota > Metazoa > Chordata > Mammalia > Artiodactyla > Balaenopteridae > Balaenoptera > Balaenoptera borealis. Next base: position 62,295,127 of record NC_138865.1, read on the forward strand.
GTTGGTTCTTTGAGAAGATAAACAAAATTGATAAGCCATTAGCCAGACTCATCAAGAAAAAGAGGGAGAGGACTCAAATCAATAAAATCAGAAATGAAAAAGGAGAAGTTACAACAGACACCACAGAAATACAAAGCATCCTAAGAGACGACTACAAGCAACTTTATGCCAATAAAATGGACAACCTGGAAGAAATGGAAAAATTTTTAGAAAGGTATAACCTTCCAAGACTGAACCAGGAAGAAACAGAAAATATGAACAGACCAATCACAAGTAATGAAATTGAAACTGTGATTAAAAATCTTCCAACAAACAGAAGTCCAGGACCAGATGGCTTCACAGGTGAATTCTATCAAACATTTAGAAAAGAGCTAACACCCGTCCTTCTCAAACTCTTCCAAAAATTGGGGAGAAAGGAACACTCCCAAACTCATTCTATGAGGCCACCATCACCCTGATACCAAAACCAGACAAAGACACTACAAAAAAAGAAAATTACAGACCAACATCACTGATGAATATAGATGCAAAAATCCTCAACAAAATACTAGCAAACAGAATCCAACAACACATTAAAAGGATCATACACCATGATCAAGTGGGATTTATCCCAGGGATGCAAGGATTCTTCAATATACGTAAATCAATCAATGTGATACCAGCATATTAACAAATTGAAGAATAAAAACCATATGATCATCTCAATAGATGCAGAAAAAGCTTTTGACAAAATTCAACACCTCTTTATGATAAAAACTCTCCAGAAAGTGGGCATAGAGGGAACCTACCTCAACATAATAAAGGCCATATATGACAAACCCACAGCAAACATCATTCTCAATGGTGAAAAACTGAAAGCATTTCCTCTAAGATCAGGAACGAGACAAGGATGTCCACTCTCACCACTATTATTCAACATAGTTCTGGAAGTCCTAGCCACGGCAATCAGAGAAGAAAAAGAAATAAAAGGAATACAAATTGGAAAAGAAGAAGTAAAACTGTCACTGTTTGCGGATGACATGATACTATACATAGAGAATCCTAAAACTGCCACCAGAAAACTGCTAGAGCTAATTAATGAATATGGTAAAGTTGCAGGATACAAAATTAATGCACAGAAATCTCTTGCATTCCTATACACTAATGATGAAAAATCTGAGAGGGAAACTAAGGAAACACTCCCATTTAACATTGCAACAAAAAGAAAAAATACCTAGGAATAAACCTACCTAAGGAGACAAAAGACCTGTAGGCAGAAAACTGTAAGACACTGATGAAAGAAATTAAAGATGATGCAAACAGATGGAGAGATATACCATGTTCTTGGATTGGAAGAATCAACATTGTGAAAATGAGTATACTACCCAAAGCAATCTACAGATTCAATGCAATCCCTATCAAATTACCAATGGCATTTTTTACGGAGCTAGAACAAATCATCTTAAAATTTGTATGGAGACACAAACGACCCCGAATAGCCAAAGCAGTCTTGAGGGAAAAAAATGGAGCTGGAGGAATCAGACTCCCTGACTTCAGACGATACTACAAAGCTACAGTAATCAAGACAATATGGTACTGGCACAAAAACAGAAACATAGATCAATGGAACAAGATAGAAAGCCCAGAGATTAACCCACGCACCTATGGTCAACTAATCTATGACAAAGGAGGCAAGGATATACAATGGAGAAAAGACAGTCTCTTCAATAAGTGGTGCTGGGAAAACTGGACTGCTACATGTAAAAGAATGAAATTAGAATACTCCCTAACACCATACACAAAAATAAACTCAAAATGGATTAGAGACCTAAATATAAGACTGGACACTATAAAACTCTTAGAGGAAAACATAGGAAGAACACTCTTTGACATAAATCACAGCAAGATCTTTTTTGATCCACCTCCTAGAGTAATGGAAATAAAAACAAAAATAAACAAGTGGGACCTAATGAAACTTCAAAGCTTTTGCACAGCAAAGGAAACCATAAACAAGACGAAAAGACAGCCCTCAGAATGGGAGAAAATATTTGCAAATGAATCAACGGACAAAGGATTAATCTCCAAAATATATAAACAGCTCATTCAGCTCAATATTAAAGAAACAAACACCCCAATCCAAAAATGGGCAGAAGACCTAAATAGACATTTCTCCAAAGAAGACATACAGACGGCCACGAAGCACATGAAAAGATGCACAACATCACTAATTATTAGAGAAATGCAAATCAAAACTACAATGAGGTATCACCTCACTCCTGTTAGAATGAGCATCATCAGAAAATCTACAAACAACAAATGCTGGAGAGGGTGTGGAGAAAAGGGAAACCTCTTGCACTGTTGGTGGGAATGTAAATTGATACAGCCACTATGGAGAACAATATGGAGGCTCCTTAAAAAACTAAAAATAGAATTACCATATGACCCAGCAATCCCACTACTGGGCATATACCCAGAGAAAACCGTAATTCAAAAAGACACATGCACCCGAATGTTCATTGCAGCACTATTTACAATAGCCAGGTCATGGAAGCAACCTAAATGCCCATCAACAGACGAATGGATAAAGAAGAAGTGGTACATATATACAATGGAATATTACTCAGCCATAAAAAGGAACGAAATTGAGTCATTTGTTGAGACGTGGATGGATCTTGAGACTGTCATACAGAGTGAAGTAAGTCAGAAAGAGAAAAACAAATATCATATATTAATGCATGTATGTGGAACCTAGAAAAATGGTACAGATGAGCCAGTTTGCAGGGCAGAAGTTGAGACACAGATGTAGAGAATGGACATATGGACACCAAGGGGGGAAAACTGCGGTGGGGTGGGGATGGTGGTGTGCTGAATTGGGCGATTGGGATTGACATGTATACACTGATGTGTATAAAATTGATGCCTAATAAGAACCTGCAGTATAAAAAAACAAACAAAACAACTAATACTAAACTTTCCTTGGGTTATTTGTATGGAAATATGTTAATATAAATGTTTCAGACATTACATGAAATTTCTAAAAATCTTATATTTGTATTTGTATGGAAATATGTTAATATAAATGTTTCAGACATTAAAAAAATAAATAAATAAATAAACATGTTACTATATTATTATCTTGCTTTACCACATTTTGCTAATTTTCCAAAACTGAGGTTTTGTTTTTTATGTATGAGGATAAAAGTCATATTTTTCTTTACCATTAAATAGTATTTCTTCTTTAAGTATGATTGGTAATGAATTATTTTATTATTTAACATTTTAATTATGGTAGTATATGGCCACCTTTTAGAATTTCAAAGAAGTACAAAAGTAACTTTTATATGACCACTAGCATTAGACCAAAAGAACAATTTTAAATGTTATTGAAATTTATTTGCATTATTTTTATATTAACTTTTACTAGGTATACCGTGAAGCAGGAATTCTAACAAGTATCTTGAGCTGTCATAGAAAGATGCTAGAATTTATGAGAGCATTACGATTTCTCATTGAAGATCCCTTTAGATGGCAATCAGTATCAGCATTCAGAATCCTGGCTTGCTTGGGAGACAGTTTGCAAAGAGAATTCCAGTAGCTGAGTTTTGCTTTTAGCTCCTTCCAGGAATTGGGTCCTGAGGATTGTAGAAAAGAATTAAGTAAGGATATAGTATAAATCCTTTTACCTGAAACTAAGACTTACTCTCAGTGGTTCAATTGAAGATTTACTTAATTTACAGTGTTAGAAAGGATAATATGAAAAAGGGAGAATTTCCTCAAATTATAAAAGTTATTTTCATTTTCCTGTGTTTTTTGACATCTATTTATTGAGCCTTAACTAAGAGTATGGCATAAGTATGATCACAAAGTAATCACTTGGAGACTGAAGTCTCATTACCAGTGTCAATTTTAAGTTAAGAAACTATAATATCTGAGTGACTTAGATTTGGTCGAATAGTCACTAATTGAAATTGCTTGCCAGAGAATGAGATAACTTTATGAAAAAGTGAAGTACATGTTTTATATTCTTATGGCTTTGTTTTCAATATCCAGCTGTAACATCTGTCCTTAATATCCTTCTCTCTATGTTAATAAATGTGAATTCATCTCATAAGGCCTCCTATATCTACATGTTTTTAATGTACAAAGATTCATATAAAACTGTCTGACATGTAAATCACCTGTGAGGGAGAGCAAGGATTATTTAAATGTTTTATGTTCCTTTGATAATATAATATCTGAAATCTAAAATAGAAGTCTGATTTTTAAATGTAAAATTTTGAACATAAAGAAAGTGGAGGAAAATGTAGCCATGAATTTTTAAGAACTTTTAAAATTACACATTTTCAAGATTATAATTGTTTGGTGTAATGTAATAAAATGGTGAGATGTGGATTTTTTTCTAAACATTACAGAAAACGATTAAGTCATGACATCCAGGGTTAGCAACTCTTTTTTTCTGAACATTTCCTTTTCTTCTCCTCTAAATATTTCTAAATATTTAATTTTCAACTCATCTGTACATATCATCCACATGTAGTTATGATGGTCCTTTATGATCGTTTTAGAAATTTCAAATCCTTCTAGTCAGAAATACTCAGAATTTGTGATGCTGAACTTCTACTAATGGTCTGGGCACTGTTATGTATTCTAGCTAGGTCACAGGAATCCTTGGAACATATGCTTCTGAACTCCACAACTATGTTTGGACTAGTGTGTCATCAAGGTGGCCAACATTTCAGGCTATAAAGGATGAAATAACACCCCAACATTTCCTTCACTCTTCCTTAGCATTATTGAGCCGGTTTCCTCATCTGTAATGATGAAGGCATTGATACCCACCTTTTACATTGTAAGCAGACACTCTCTTACATATATATTAGTCAGGATAGGCTAGGTTATGTGACAGTAACATTTAATCCCAGAATGCCAGTAGCCTATACCAATGAGATATATTTCTGCTTCATGCTCTATGTCTATTGCCAATTGGCTGAGGGCTCCGTTCTTGTAAGCATATAGAATAACAAGAGAGCTTCCACCATTGCAGAGCAGCTAGAGACTTCATTGCATGTTGTCCTCAATCAGAGAAACAAGTCTGTGGTGCCTCCATCAACTCAAATATTGCTAGTAGCTGTGTCAGAAGGAAAGAGATGGCAATAGATCACACTCTGGCTCCTAAAGAATTTTTCTCACATTATTTTGGCAACAGCAGGTCATATAATATGTCTAACTACAAAGGGTGGGGGGAATGCATTTCTAACATGTGATGAGATGGAAATTTATAAATATTTAGTGAAAAACACTAATGACCACATGTAAAATGTATAGTTTAATGATAACCCATAGTAAGCACTAATTATCTCAGCTGTTGTGAAAGGCTTTCATTTATTCATTCAACTAAATTTCATTGAAAATATACTTATCCTAAGTGCTGAGTTAGATATTAGGAATATTTGGATGCATAAAACAAAATTTCAGAACTTGAGGACACTGTTGTCCAGTATATATGTGTGCGAGAGGGGAGGGTTGCTATCCTATTTCACCTCCCTTTCCAAATCATTTCACCACAATTCTTTAATTCCCCTAATCCATTTACAACTTCCCTAGCAAAGGCAGTACCTGAGTCTCTTTTCTCCAACACTGGTCATTCTTAGCAATGTTAATAGCCAAATTGAAGTCCCATCTGAGAGGTACTAATGTCTGTTTCTTGCCCTCCTTTGATTCACTTATCTTTAGTTCTCCTCTACCTTAGCTGTTAACCCTCACAGAGTCACCTTAGGGACTTGTCAGCAAACAACCTTTCCAGCAAGTGTGGTGTCATATCCACCCCCACCCAAATCTCATTGCACATACAACACTTATCAATCATCAATATAACTTTAGCTTTCTGTCTTTTTTAAAAATAAATCTCCCCACTCTCTGGGTCCACATAACTCAATTTCTTTTTTTTAACATTTATTTAATTTATTTATTTGTCTTTGCTGGGTCTTAGTTGCTGCACGCGAGATTTTTTTTTTTTTTTTTTTTAGTTGCGGCATGCGGATCATTTGTTTGCAGCATGCGAACTCTTAGTTACAGCATGGGGGATCTAGTTCCCTGACCAGGGACTGAACCCAGGCTCCCTGCATTGGAAGCATGGAGTCTTAGCCCCTGGACCACCAGGGAAGTCCCCACATAGTTCAATTTCAAGCTTACTTTACTGCTTCGATCATTTTAGTGTTTACCTTTTATTAAAATTCTGTTGTGTTCAAATGTTTTACTGAATTGTCATCCAGTATTCAATCCTGAATCAACCTCACATATTAGTTCCCCACTCCAGTTCCTGGACCAAAGAGCACTTTTAGAGAATATTACAAAATGAGCAAATATGACCTAATTCAAATACATGCTTACTGGTCAGTCTGGCTTAGAGCCTAGTGATCATATCTAATCTATTCTGTTTTACAAAGAAAATTAATGCATTGCCATGAATTTACTTTTTTTCCTTCTCCATGTCATTGTATGTCATTTCTCTTTTCCCTTCTTTTTATATTATTTTATAATATTTTCTAATGCATTGAAATTACTAAATTTTTTATCTGTAAATGTGACACCATTGCTTCCTATTGCCTATCACTTATTCTATTCCTTTTATCTTTAAATCCACCCATTCTTAAGTCATAAAATTCTTAAATCTAAATATAACTTAAAGATTATATTTGAAATCTGGTTCAAATTTGCATTTTGCCTATATCTGTCAATACAACCTCCCCCACCTTCTCACTAAAATACGCATGAAAGCTCAGAAGGAAATGAAAATTCACATCATCGACAAACACTATGTCTGGCACATAATCTATTATGAAAATCTGAAATACAGATGGAAGTGAAATGGGAAAAACTGGCAATAGGAAAAACAATATCAAGAACAGGAAATAACCACCTAAATAACAATCCTACTAGATTTGAGCTTACAGTACATTTTGACTTTATCTCATTAAAAAGAAACCACCTAAAAATCATAATTTATGATAAAGATCGTAATCTGAACATCAATCTGAATACCCATGCCAACGTGGGGTTTTGTCGTTGCTTTTGTTTTAAGTATTAAATGAAGAAATGAAAATGTTTCATAATAGGTGTGCGTTATTTTTTGGTATCTTGAGGTATTATAATAATCATATACAAAATAACCTTAATAATATTCTGCACTGAATATAAAGTGGAACTACATTCTCCAAGCCCATATTTTAAATGGCCATGAAGCTGAAAGTAAAATAAAATCCACTTTCCTTTTTTCAGGGTCACAACTTAGTTGATGTTCATATTCCCTGTGACTAATTAAAGAGATCTTTGGAAGTGATTTCTGTTTGTTGTATTACTATTATTTCTCTATTTTCTAAGTGCAAAGTCATCCTTGTCTAAAAATGAAGTTATTTCAAGTGTAATGTATTTTCAGAGGATAAAGTTTTATCCCATAGTGAATATTTTCCATCATTTCTTTTCCAAATGGGATATTTGTTTTGCCTTTTTTTCTGATATGTGACAGAAGTGATAAGCCATTCTTTTCTGGAGGGGGAAACTTTTTCTTTTAAACAATAACCTTCAATAACTATGAAAAAATGGGGCCCAGAGCACCTCTTATTTTAGAGTTGCAAGAAGTTAGTGAACAAAAAGTACTTCAACTTTGTTTACACAGCAGATCTTGTTAAGTCCTTAGAGTTTAATGTAGATGGTGAAACATTTTCCTCCTTCTTGCTGGTGACAGTTCTATGCCTTTTCCAAGTAGAGCCAACAAGCCAGTGTGACATATTTTCTTCTTGAAGTCACAACACTTACGAGGAACAGGCAACAAGCCTCTCAAATTACATTTACATTGAAGTAGCAAGGCAAGTGTAATCCAACTATCAAAGGATAGTTCACTAAAGTGCTCCAACTATTGCCAGCACAGCCGAGGTATAATTCGTCTTGACTTGATTTAGACAGCCAAAGCAGTGCGAAAAACAGCAATAGTCAGTTACCCACTCTTTTAAATACAGACATCATCAGACAAGTGACTCTGAGAGGCAAGGTCTAATGATGATAAAGCTCAGCTCTCCCAGAAGCTTAAAAGTGTGAGTTTGCAACATTCAGTTCAAAAGAGGAGGCATGTTTTTTTTTAATTTTTTAAATTTATTTTATTTTTTAAATTTTGTTTTAATTGATTTTTATTGGAGTATAGTTGATTTACAATGTTGTGTTAGTTTCTGCTGTACAGCAAATTGAATCAGTTATACATATACATACATACACTCTGTCTTAGATTCTTTTCCCATATAGGTCATTACAGAGTATTGAGCAGTTTACTGTGCTATACAGTAGATCTTTATTAGTTATCTATTTTATAACTAGTAGTGTGTATATGTCAATCCAAGTCTCCCAATTTATCCCCCCCTGTCCCCCTTGGTAACCATAAGTTTGTTTTCTACATATGTGACTCTGTTTCTGTTTTGTACATAAGTTCACATGTACCATTTTTTTAGATTCCACATATAAGTGATATATAATATTTGTCTTTCTCTGTCTGACTTAATTCATTCCGTATGACAGTCTCTAGGTCCATCCATGTCACGGCAAATGGCATTATTTTGTTCTTTTTTTATGGCTGAGTAGTAGTCCATTGTATATATGTACCATATCTTCTTTATCCATTCATCCGTTAGTGGACATTTAGGTTGCTTCTGTGTCGTGGCTATTGTAAATAGTGCTCCAGTGAACAATGGGGTGCATGTATTTTTTGAAATTATGGTTTTACTCGGGTATATGCCCAAGAGTGGGATTGCTGGGTCATATGGTAGCTGTATCTTTAGTTTTTTAAGGAACCTCCACACTGTTCTCCAGAGTGGCTGTACCAATTTACATTCCCACCAACAGTGTAGGAGGTGTGTTTCTAAAGTACGTTTTTGTCTGCTATTGATCTGGTTTAATTATAGAAATTCAATAACTTTTCCTGACTATAAAATCGGTAGCACCTATTTAAATTACATTAGGCTAAACCATATAAATTTGCAAACATTTGGCTATTTTTTATCTATACAAAGGGCAATTTATGTGGTTCAATCTAAAAATTATTTAATAACAAATTCTAGGGAAACTCTCAAGTTTCTCAAAAAAGAAAATTTCATTCAGAAAGCTTCAGTGACTAGCTCAAGGTCACATGCTAGTGAGTGGTTGAATGATTAGAATGATTACTCACCATCTTCTATCAAATCATACCAGAAATTTCATTTTTGCACACGTCCCATGGATCTCCTCCCTCTAGACCTCAGCACTTGCTGTTCCTTCTGCATGGGATGCTTTCCTCCTCCCCGTTTACCAACTCATGCTCATCCTTCAGTTCTTGGGCTAGAAAGCCCAACAAGAGAGAAGCCTGTTCTGACACCATCACAAACTGTGTCAGATCCCCATTGTTTATCCCCCCTTGAACACCCTTGCAGTTAATTAAGCTATCTGCTGGAATAAAAGTTTACTTAAAAGTTAGTGAAGACACTCCTGCTATAACATTAAAGAAGGCAGCAAATGCAATGCAAATTCATACTATGTGATTTTCTCAACTAAACATATTTACATTTCCCTCTCTAAAAATGTTACAACATATTCACTCGAGACTTACATCTCATGTGACTTTCAAACTTGCAGTTATGTAATGAATTATAATAATTGGTTTATCACCTGTCTTTCATGATAGACACACAAGAACTCCATAAGAGGACTTGCGGCCACTGAGTTCCACAGTTCATGACACAGTAAGGTTCAGGTGTTCAGGTTCAGCTGTTTGCTGTACTTGTTCATCACAAGATCATTCTTAGTATCCTGTAGAATTAGAGTTTTAACCCCAAACCAGTAAACTAGAATACTACTAAATCATTTGCATTATATTAATCTATTAAATTATTCACTGAATTTTAGTAGTAAAAAGAATATGGGTTTTTTAATTAACTAGTTATCAAGGTGGAATGCCACAGTATTAATACACACATTTAGACATTTAGATAAATCCTGTAAATTTGCTTTCATGTTTAAAACACTAAATATTAAAAACTAATTTTTTCTCATTTATAACTGCCATTTAACTTTGATTTTATAACCTAACACACTCAAAAAGCTACAACATACATATCTTCGGATGATCTAGATGTAAATCTTGAGTGAATATGTTGTAACTTTTTTAGAGAGGGAAATGTATATATGTTTAGTTGATAAAATCACATAGTATGAATTTGCATTGTATTTGCTGCCTTCTTTAATGTTATAGCAGGAATGTCTTCACTAACTTTTAAGTAAACTTTTATTCCAGTGGATAGCTTAATTAGTAACATACAGTAAACCATCCAGTAGAGAAGCTAATTACTTGATTGTCAAATGAAATAACAATAAAATCCCCTACAGTGAAAACTCCACCACTGTAATTATGTCATACTTTACCCTGAAGAGAATATTAAAAACATAAGATGAGCCAATGCTGTCCACTATATTTTTCTATTTATAGCATGATGCTAAATTGCTACCTTTATGTTAGAGCTAAGACATCAATAGCAGAACACCAAGGGCCCTTCTGATGCTCACTTACATTTACTTTGTGGATATTAATGTAAATATAGATCTCAAAAGAGAATGGTTTGCTGACTGACCATTTATCGTAAATGAGATAGATGAAAATTTTTAGAAACTTAATGGATATCAAATATTTAGAAAATAAAGCAGTTGCAGAATTTTAACAATTGATTAGGTAGTTTTTCATATATATCCTCCTTTCTAGTGTTCTGCATATGTGAACTTCAAATAAAATACACAAAAAGTGGTAACTGATAAACTCTAAATAAAAATAAAATTACAGAAAATCATACATCCTGATAAATTAATTAAATTTGTAACCTGCTTGTTACAGTTCCAAAATTGGTTATTTAAAAACTGAAAAATCTTATTCATATATATATATGAATATAATTAGAAAAGGAAAACAAAAGAGCCCTTGTCCTGCAAATCATCCAAGCAAATTGTAAGCGATGATTAAAGGAACAACATGGCTAAAGTAACTTCTCTTGGATGATGGCCTTCCTGATTCTAAAATAGGTCACCTGTCAAGAAGAAGATGGATAGTTTCCTAGTCATCATTATACCATGTCTACCACAAGAATCAGATGCTTGACGCAATGCAACTGTTACCCTGATGGCATTCTGGCTTATAATAGATTTTTTTTTAAAGGAGATTTAAACACTTGAAGGAAGCTTTCCCTTTGTTTTGCATTGCTAGGGAAAATATATATTTCTTTGTTCATGAAGTTTAGTTTGATTACTAAGAAGAAAACACAAACAAAACCCTAGGCACTTTCTGAATGACACATAGAAAACTTGCCACCCTTAAAAAGTATTATAAATTCCTTTACACAGAAAGTACACAAAGGTACACATGTACCTACAAATACACACACACACACACACACACACACATACAAGATGTAACCATAAACTAGTAAGCTCAATTTTCTTGCACAGATAGAGTTTCTCTATGCTGTGTGGTTACATATACATGTTGTTTGTGGAGATTGTCAGGAAGAAAGACATTTTCCTCCACCCTTCTAGGGTCTTCTGACTGGTCTAAAAATTAAATTGACATGAGGCAGATTAACAGGCAAATAATCAAACGAAAGTTTAATAACATGTATACATGAGAGAGACTCAGGAGAACTGAGTAACTTGCGGAAATGGCAGAAACCTTCACCTTAAATACCATCTTCAGCTAAAGACAAGAGAGAATGTTGGGAGTAGTGGTTTGGAACTTCAGAGGGGAAGAAGGCAATTCACATGGAGAAGGAAAAGCAAATATTTGGTGAACAGACGTTACCTGGGCCTTGCAGAGACAATGGGACACAGAGTGGAGTCTAATCTGTAGGCCCTGCCGAGTTCCCCCCACTACATCTAGTTCATATTCTTTATAGATCTCTCTGGTAATAGCTCTATTCCAGGAACAAGCCCTCTGTCTAAATTCTTTTAGGCAGTCGGGGGAAGGTTAAAGGTTCCTCCTGTGTCTTTTGGGCTTTGATTATTTTCAGCTCGAAATAATACTCGAAATAATCCACAAGCCAAAGAGACACATTTTATCGTGGCAGATTATTCTCCCCTACAAGATATATCTCTATATATCTATATCTATATATAGGTAGACATAGATATATACCTTTTGACTGAACAGATTTGACTGATATTTTTTATCTAATTACTTTAACCACTGTTACCCTTTGTTACATTTCCTTTCTTTTCTGCATAATGGTCACTTATTAGATTTCACTTAAAATTTTTTGTTAACAAAATTTATATTCCTTTATATGGAGTTAACATAATTTACTATTGTTCAGCTTAGTGCAATGGACAGTGAATATGTTTGCACATAAATAACCATCCTTTATATATTCCTTTAAAGGTTCCTAGGAGAGGAATGAGACACAATTACCAATTTTTATGCTGTCAATATAGATTTCCATATCATTTCTATCATACGTATGCTTGAGAAGTATATAATATAGAATGTTACTGCAAAGTGAGTAACATGTAAGAATCTGCCAATATAAAATAAAAAAAATAGTATCTAATTATCATTTAATATAACTTGGTGATAGTGGATTTGACAGTTGTTTCACGTGTTTGAATTTTTGTTTCTTAATTTTCTAAATTATGTTTCCATTTAATTTTTTAAAACATTTATTTACAAGTATAAGTTGCAGTAGAAGAAGTTGAAAATTGTTTCATATGCACTTGCATTTCCCATTTTTTAATTTTCTCTTGGATTTCCCCAACTCTTCAGACATTTTCTTACCATTTAATACATGGAACTGTACAAACACATTTTCAAAATGGGCTTGAGTAACAGATGTTATTAAATACATAATACTAGAACCGGATATTGAAAGCAAGTCTGTGGTCTTAGGAGATGAGCTATTTTTGTTTGCCATTCCTGATCTACTTTCCACCATTTTCACCCCTTATTTATCCCTAGAGACTGAAATATATGCACTCCATTAATAGGTTTCTATGCCCTTCAGTTTAAAGTGAGGAAATTGATATCAGGATATTTATTTTCCAGTCTCCTCCCTCCTCCCTAGCTTAGTCCTTTTACCAAAGTAACAGCTCTGGTCAGGAGACTCTCTCCACAGAGTCACTGTGTCTTCAGGTTCAGACAGTCACTCTCTCCCTATGACCTAAGAAAGGTGGCTTCCTGTCATTCTTACAAGAGCTGGAACTATAATTCAATTTTGTGTTTTCTGGCATAATGTACTTTGCATTGTGGTTTTAGTAACATTTCTACTGAACAGAATACATAAGTTTTTCTATCAATGAAAGATGCAGATGGTAAAATTTATTTTGCCTTCACTTTTAAGTGATATCTTAGCTACTATACCATTTTAGGTTGATAATTATTTTTCATAAAAACTTAGATTTTACTTCATTTTCTTCTGGAATCTGTTCAATCCAATGAGAATTCTGCTGTTAAAATAATTTCTGTCCCACTGTGTCTTTTCTCTTCTGTTCTTCACTTTACCTTTTGCTTTACTTTTTTTGTCTTTAATTTATAATTATAGATTATAATATATAATTACATTATTATATCTTTAAATTATAATTATAAATGTATAATTTAATTATACACTTTTTAAAAAAATTGAAGTGTATTTGATTTATAGTGTTTCAGGTACACAGTACAGTGATTCAGTTATACATTATATATGTATGTATATACATATATATATTCTTTTTCAGATTATTTTTCATTATAGTTTATTACAAGATATTGAATATAGTTCCCTGTGCTATACAGTAGGTCCTTGTTGTTTATCTATTTTATATATAATGGTGTGTATCTGTTAATCCCAAATTCCTAATTTACCCCTCCCCCCCTTTCCCCTTTGGTAACCATAAGTTTGTTTTCTATTTCTGTGAATCTATTTCTGTTTTGTAAGTTCATTTGTATCATTATTTTTAGGTTCCACATATAAGTGATACCATATGATGTTTGTTTTCCTCTGTCTGACTTACTTCACTTAGTATGATAATCTCTAGGTCTATTCATGTTGCTGCAAATGGCATTAATTCATTCTTTTCTATGGCTGAGTTATATATATATATATATATATATATATATATATATATATACACACACATATATATATGTATGTATGTGTGTATGTATATATATCTATATCTATATCTATATCTATATATATATATATATATCTTCTTTATCCATTCATCTGTCGATGGGCATTTAGGTTGCTTCCATGTCTTGGCTATTATAAATAGTGCTGCTGTGAACATTGGGGTGCATGTATCTTTTCGAATTAGAGTTTTTGTATTTTCTGAATATATGCCCAGGAGTGGGATTGCAGGATCATATGGTGACTTTTTTTTTAGTTTTTTAAGGAACCTCCATACTGTTCTCCACAGTGGCTGCACGAATTTACATTCCCACCAACAGTGTAGGAGGGTTCCCTTTTCTTCACACCCTCTCCAGCACTTATTATTCATAGACTTTTTGATGATGGCCATCCTGACCAGTGTGAGGTGATAGCTCATTGTAGTTTCGATTTGCATTTCTCTAATACTTAGTTATGCTGAGCATCTTTTCATGTGCCTATTGGCCATCTGTATGTCTTCTTTGGAGAAATGTCTATTTAGGTCTTCTGCCCATATTTTTATATTTTTATTTTTTTGATATTGAGCTGTATAAGCTGTTTGTATATTTTGGAAATTTATCCCTTGTCGGTCACATCGTTTGCAAATATTTTATCCCATTCAGGAGGTTGTCTTTTTGTTTTGTTGATGGTTTCCTTTGCTGTTTCCTTTGCATTTCTCAATCTTTTCCTTTGCAAAAGATTTTAAGTTTAATAGGTCCCATTTGTTTATCATTCCTTTTGTTTCCATTACTCTAGGAGATATATCCAAAAAATTATTGCTGCGATTTATGTCGAAGTATGTTCTGCGTATGTTTTCTGGTAGGTGTTTTATAGCATCCTGTCTTACACTTAGGTTTTTAATCCATTTTGAGTTTATTTTTGTATATGGTGTTACAGAATGTTCTAATTTCATTCTTTTACATGTAGCTGTCCAGTTTTTCCTGCACCACTTATTGAAGGGACTGTCTTTTCTCCATTGTATATTCTTGCCTCTTTTGTCATGAATAATTGACCATGAGTTTGTGGGTTTGATTCTGGGCTTTCTATCATGATTCATTGATCTATGTGTCTGTTTTGTGCTAGTACCATACTGTTTTGATGACTGTAGCTTTGTAGTATAGTCTGAAGTCAGGAGCTTGGTTCCTCCAGCTCCATTCTTCTTTCTCAAGATTGTTTTGGCTATTTGGGGTTTTTTGTGTTTCCATACAAATTTTAAAATTATTTGTTCTAGTTCTGTGAAAAATGCCATTGGTAATTTGATAGGGATTGCATTGAATCTGTAGATTACCTTGGGTAGTATGGTCATTTTAACAATCTTGGTTCTTCCAATCCGAGAACATGGTATATCTTTCCATCTCTTTGTGTTGTCTTCAGTTTCTTTCATCAGCATCTTACAGTTTTTGGAGTACAAGTCTTTTGCCTCCTTAGGTAGGTTTAGTCCTACATATTTTATTCTTTTTGATGTCATGTTAAATGGGATTGTTTCCTTAATTTCTCTTTCTGATATTTCATTGTTAGTGTACCTTTTTCTTTTTAAGATTTTTTTCTTTATATTGGATGATCCAGAGTTTCATTAATATGTGCAAAGATATGTCTTTATTTTTGTAAGTCTTGCTTGGCCCTTTATGTGTTGTTTCAATCTGAAGAAAATATTTTAAATTTTGGATTAATCATTGGGCATAACGTATATGTGCATGATTGCATAGTTTCACAGTCCAGATTACCCTTCATTTTCTACTAGAGGAAATGTGCAATTTTACAATGAGCAATGACCCCCTAACTCAACAATCAACAATAGTATCACTAATGGGGAGACAACCAGACATTACATGCCTTTCTGTACACAATATTGTTTTTCCTGCTTACAGAATCTTAATTTTATACTCATACTCTTAATAGAATATGAGAAATGATTTTCTTAAATAACTAACTTTTAAAACAGTACAGTCTTCTGTAATAATTGCAGAAGAACAATTTGAAATAAAATGAAAGTAATTTAGTACCTAACTAGTTATCCTCCAAAAAATGTTATACCAACTTGTGAGGTCTTACAATTTTGTTCATAAACTGCTCACCACTCTCCCCTCATTTTTTTCTACTACTTCAGAGCAATGACACAAAAGGTGACTTGGGGGAACTTTACCCCCAAGAATACTGAAAACATACAGTATAGTTAAAAAACAGTGTGTGCTTCTTATGCTAATAAAGTATCAAGAAACATCGCTTTGCTGCAAGGTACCCTT